>NW_028270139.1:150221606-150882856 GCF_037043375.1 Chiloscyllium plagiosum | reverse complement strand
GTCCGACCTGCCCAGCTCCTTTTCTACCTATCCACTCCACCCTCTCCTCCCTGACCTATCACCTTCATCTCCTCCCCCACTGACCTATTGTACTCTATGCTACTCTATCCCCACCCCCACCCTCCTCTAGCTTATCTCTCCACGCTTCAGGCTCTCTGCCTTTATTCCTGATGAAGGGCTTTTGCCCGAAACGTCGACTTTGCCTGTCCTCGGATGCTGCTTGAATTAGTAATCCAGAAGCCCAGGCTAATGTTTTGATGATATGAGTTCCATGGCATCTGGTGGAGTTTACATACAAATAATAAAACTAGATGATAAGGCTAGTCTTGGCAATGGTAACCATGACAAACTATCACCAATTGTTATAAAAACCTAACTGATTCAGTAAAGCCCCTTTAGGGAAGGAAATCTCCATCTTTACCCAGTCTGTCCAACATGCAACCCATAGCCACAGCAATGTAGTTGACTTTTAACTGCCTCTGGAATGGTCATAGTTCAAAAACAATTAGGGATGAGCAACAAATGCTAGACCTGCCAGCGCCAACCCACCAAGCCCAATATGACAGCAGAGTAGGACACTTCAGCCAGAACTCATCCGCTCTGACTGCTCCTTAATTTTTTTCTCTCTTTTTTTCCTCTTATGTCTTTATTTTCTCTTCCTCTCTCTTCTCGGCCTCCCACCCTCTGACCTCCCGGCCTAGGAACTCTTGGGGTCAGCACAGTCACGATGAGGCTACCTCTTGGCCTGTTGTAGTGGTCTCCCAGCAGCCCGGCGTGGCAGACTCTCATCCTGGTGTGGTGGTCTCTCAGCCCAGAGTGGTGGTCTCTCGGCCTGGCTTGGAGGACTCTCGGCCCAGCGTGGCGGTATCTCAGCCCGGTGTGGCGGTATCTCAGCCCGGTGTGGCGGTATCTCAGCCCGGTGTGGCGGTATCTCAGCCCGGTGTGGCGGTATCTCAGCCCAGCGTGGCGGTATCTCAGCCCGGTGTGGCGGTATCTCAGCCCGGTGTGGCGGTATCTCAGCCCGGTGTGGCGGTATCTCAGCCCGGTGTGGCGGTATCTCAGCCCGGTGTGGCGGTATCTCAGCCCGGTGTGGCGGTATCTCAGCCCGGTGTGGCGGTATCTCAGCCCAGCGTGGCGGTATCTCAGCCCGGTGTGGCGGTATCTCAGCCCAGCGTGGCGGTATCTCAGCCCAGTGTGGCGGTATCTCAGCCCAGCGTGGCGGTATCTCAGCCCAGCGTGGCGGTATCTCAGCCCGGTGTGGCGGTATCTCAGCCCAGCGTGGCGGTATCTCAGCCCAGTGTGGCGGTATCTCAGCCCAGCGTGGCGGTATCTCAGCCCGGTGTGGCGGTATCTCAGCCCAGCGTGGCGGTATCTCAGCCCGGTGTGGCGGTATCTCAGCCCGGTGTGGCGGTATCTCAGCCCAGCGTGGCGGTATCTCAGCCCAGCGTGGCGGTATCTCAGCCCAGTGTGGCGGTATCTCAGCCCAGCGTGGCGGTATCTCAGCCCGGTGTGGCGGTATCTCAGCCCGGTGTGGCGGTATCTCAGCCCAGCGTGGCGGTATCTCAGCCCGGTGTGGTGGTCTCTCAGCCCGGTGTGGTGGTCTCTCAGCCCAGCGTGGCGGTCTCTCAGCCCGGTGTGGTGGTCTCTCAGCCCGGTGTGGCGGTATCTCAGCCCGGTGTGGCGGTATCTCAGCCCGGTGTGGCGGTATCTCAGCCCAGCGTGGCGGTATCTCAGCCCAGCGTGGCGGTATCTCAGCCCAGCGTGGCGGTATCTCAGCCCAGCGTGGTGGTCTCTCAGCCCGGTGTGGTGGTCTCTCAGCCCGGTGTGGCGGTATCTCAGCCCGGTGTGGTGGTCTCTCAGCCCGGTGTGGCGGTATCTCAGCCCGGTGTGGCGGTATCTCAGCCCGGTGTGGCGGTATCTCAGCCCGGTGTGGCGGTATCTCAGCCCAGCGTGGCGGTATCTCAGCCCAGTGTGGCGGTATCTCAGCCCGGTGTGGCGGTATCTCAGCCCGGTGTGGCGGTATCTCAGCCCGGTGTGGCGGTATCTCAGCCCGGTGTGGCGGTATCTCAGCCCAGCGTGGCGGTATCTCAGCCCTGCGTGGCGGTATCTCAGCCCGGTGTGGCGGTATCTCAGCCCAGCGTGGCGGTATCTCAGCCCGGTGTGGTGGTCTCTCAGCCCGGTGTGGCGGTATCTCAGCCCGGTGTGGCGGTATCTCAGCCCGGTGTGGCGGTATCTCAGCCCAGCGTGGCGGTATCTCAGCCCAGCGTGGCGGTATCTCAGCCCAGCGTGGCGGTATCTCAGCCCGGTGTGGCGGTCTCTCAGCCCGGTGTGGCGGTATCTCAGCCCGGTGTGGCGGTCTCTCAGCCCGGTGTGGTGGTCTCTCAGCCCGGTGTGGCGGTATCTCAGCCCGGTGTGGCGGTATCTCAGCCCAGCGTGGCGGTATCTCAGCCCTGCGTGGCGGTATCTCAGCCCGGTGTGGCGGTATCTCAGCCCAGCGTGGCGGTATCTCAGCCCGGTGTGGCGGTATCTCAGCCCAGCGTGGCGGTATCTCAGCCCAGCGTGGCGGTATCTCAGCCCGGTGTGGCGGTATCTCAGCCCTGCGTGGCGGTATCTCAGCCCGGTGTGGCGGTATCTCAGCCCAGCGTGGCGGTATCTCAGCCCAGCGTGGCGGTATCTCAGCCCGGTGTGGCGGTATCTCAGCCCTGCGTGGCGGTATCTCAGCCCGGTGTGGCGGTATCTCAGCCCAGCGTGGCGGTATCTCAGCCCGGTGTGGCGGTATCTCAGCCCGGTGTGGCGGTATCTCAGCCCAGCGTGGCGGTATCTCAGCCCGGTGTGGTGGTCTCTCAGCCCGGTGTGGCGGTATCTCAGCCCGGTGTGGCGGTATCTCAGCCCGGTGTGGCGGTATCTCAGCCCGGCGTGGCGGTATCTCAGCCCGGTGTGGCGGTATCTCAGCCCTGCGTGGCGGTATCTCAGCCCAGCGTGGCGGTATCTCAGCCCAGCGTGGCGGTCTCTCAGCCCGGTGTGGCGGTCTCTCAGCCCGGTGTGGTGGTCTCTCAGCCCGGTGTGGCGGTATCTCAGCCCTGCGTGGCGGTATCTCAGCCCGGTGTGGCGGTATCTCAGCCCTGCGTGGCGGTATCTCAGCCCGGTGTGGCGGTATCTCAGCCCGGTGTGGCGGTATCTCAGCCCGGCGTGGCGGTATCTCAGCCCGGTGTGGCGGTATCTCAGCCCGGTGTGGCGGTATCTCAGCCCAGCGTGGCGGTATCTCAGCCCTGCGTGGCGGTATCTCAGCCCAGCGTGGCGGTATCTCAGCCCGGTGTGGCGGTCTCTCAGCCCGGTGTGGCGGTATCTCAGCCCTGCGTGGCGGTATCTCAGCCCAGCGTGGCGGTATCTCAGCCCAGCGTGGCGGTATCTCAGCCCAGCGTGGCGGTATCTCAGCCCGGTGTGGCGGTATCTCAGCCCGGTGTGGCGGTATCTCAGCCCGGCGTGGCGGTATCTCAGCCCGGTGTGGCGGTATCTCAGCCCGGTGTGGTGGTCTCTCAGCCCAGCGTGGCGGTATCTCAGCCCGGTGTGGCGGTATCTCAGCCCGGTGTGGCGGTCTCTCAGCCCGGTGTGGTGGTCTCTCAGCCCGGTGTGGCGGTATCTCAGCCCGGTGTGGCGGTATCTCAGCCCGGTGTGGCGGTATCTCAGCCCGGTGTGGCGGTATCTCAGCCCTGCGTGGCGGTATCTCAGCCCAGCGTGGCGGTATCTCAGCCCAGCGTGGCGGTATCTCAGCCCGGTGTGGCGGTATCTCAGCCCGGTGTGGCGGTATCTCAGCCCGGTGTGGCGGTATCTCAACCCAGCGTGGCGGTATCTCAGCCCAGCGTGGCGGTATCACAGCCCGGTGTGGCGGTCTCTCAGCCCGGTGTGGCGGTATCTCAGCCCGGTGTGGCGGTATCTCAACCCAGCGTGGCGGTATCTCAGCCCAGCGTGGCGGTATCTCAGCCCTGCGTGGCGGTATCTCAGCCCTGCGTGGCGGTATCTCAGCCCTGCGTGGCGGTATCTCAGCCCAGCGTGGCGGTATCTCAGCCCGGTGTGGCGGTATCTCAGCCCGGTGTGGCGGTATCTCAGCCCGGTGTGGCGGTATCTCAGCCCTGCGTGGCGGTATCTCAGCCCGGTGTGGCGGTATCTCAGCCCAGCGTGGCGGTATCTCAGCCCGGTGTGGCGGTATCTCAGCCCAGCGTGGCGGTATCTCAGCCCAGTGTGGCGGTATCTCAGCCCAGCATGGCGGTATCTCAGCCCAGCGTGGCGGTATCTCAGCCCGGTGTGGCGGTATCTCAGCCCAGCGTGGCGGTATCTCAGCCCAGCGTGGCGGTATCTCAGCCCAGTGTGGCGGTATCTCAGCCCAGCGTGGCGGTATCTCAGCCCGGTGTGGCGGTATCTCAGCCCAGCGTGGCGGTATCTCAGCCCGGTGTGGCGGTATCTCAGCCCGGTGTGGCGGTATCTCAGCCCAGCGTGGCGGTATCTCAGCCCAGCGTGGCGGTATCTCAGCCCAGTGTGGCGGTATCTCAGCCCAGCGTGGCGGTATCTCAGCCCGGTGTGGCGGTATCTCAGCCCGGTGTGGCGGTATCTCAGCCCGGTGTGGCGGTATCGCAGCCCAGCGTGGCGGTATCTCAGCCCGGTGTGGCGGTATCTCAGCCCGGTGTGGCGGTATCTCAGCCCAGCGTGGCGGTATCTCAGCCCGGTGTGGTGGTCTCTCAGCCCGGTGTGGTGGTCTCTCAGCCCAGCGTGGCGGTATCTCAGCCCGGTGTGGTGGTCTCTCAGCCCGGTGTGGCGGTATCTCAGCCCAGCGTGGCGGTATCTCAGCCCGGTGTGGCGGTATCTCAGCCCGGTGTGGCGGTATCTCAGCCCAGCGTGGCGGTATCTCAGCCCGGTGTGGTGGTCTCTCAGCCCGGTGTGGTGGTCTCTCAGCCCAGCGTGGCGGTCTCTCAGCCCGGTGTGGTGGTCTCTCAGCCCGGTGTGGCGGTATCTCAGCCCGGTGTGGCGGTATCTCAGCCCGGTGTGGCGGTATCTCAGCCCAGCGTGGCGGTATCTCAGCCCAGCGTGGCGGTATCTCAGCCCAGCGTGGCGGTATCTCAGCCCAGCGTGGTGGTCTCTCAGCCCGGTGTGGTGGTCTCTCAGCCCGGTGTGGCGGTATCTCAGCCCGGTGTGGTGGTCTCTCAGCCCGGTGTGGCGGTATCTCAGCCCGGTGTGGCGGTATCTCAGCCCGGTGTGGCGGTATCTCAGCCCAGCGTGGCGGTATCTCAGCCCAGTGTGGCGGTATCTCAGCCCGGTGTGGCGGTATCTCAGCCCGGTGTGGCGGTATCTCAGCCCGGTGTGGCGGTATCTCAGCCCGGTGTGGCGGTATCTCAGCCCAGCGTGGCGGTATCTCAGCCCTGCGTGGCGGTATCTCAGCCCGGTGTGGCGGTATCTCAGCCCGGTGTGGCGGTATCTCAGCCCAGCGTGGCGGTATCTCAGCCCGGTGTGGTGGTCTCTCAGCCCGGTGTGGCGGTATCTCAGCCCGGTGTGGCGGTATCTCAGCCCGGTGTGGCGGTATCTCAGCCCAGCGTGGCGGTATCTCAGCCCAGCGTGGCGGTATCTCAGCCCGGTGTGGCGGTCTCTCAGCCCGGTGTGGCGGTATCTCAGCCCGGTGTGGCGGTCTCTCAGCCCGGTGTGGTGGTCTCTCAGCCCGGTGTGGCGGTATCTCAGCCCGGTGTGGCGGTATCTCAGCCCAGCGTGGCGGTATCTCAGCCCTGCGTGGCGGTATCTCAGCCCGGTGTGGCGGTATCTCAGCCCGGTGTGGCGGTATCTCAGCCCGGTGTGGCGGTATCTCAGCCCAGCGTGGCAGTATCTCAGCCCGGTGTGGCGGTATCTCAGCCCGGTGTGGCGGTATCTCAGCCCAGCGTGGCGGTATCTCAGCCCAGCGTGGCGGTATCTCAGCCCAGCGTGGCGGTATCTCAGCCCGGTGTGGCGGTATCTCAGCCCGGTGTGGCGGTATCTCAGCCCAGCGTGGCGGTATCTCAGCCCGGTGTGGCGGTATCTCAGCCCAGCGTGGCGGTATCTCAGCCCGGTGTGGCGGTATCTCAGCCCAGCGTGGCGGTATCTCAGCCCAGCGTGGCGGTATCTCAGCCCGGTGTGGCGGTATCTCAGCCCAGCGTGGCGGTATCTCAGCCCAGCGTGGCGGTATCTCAGCCCGGTGTGGCGGTATCTCAGCCCTGCGTGGCGGTATCTCAGCCCGGTGTGGCGGTATCTCAGCCCAGCGTGGCGGTATCTCAGCCCGGTGTGGCGGTATCTCAGCCCTGCGTGGCGGTATCTCAGCCCGGTGTGGCGGTATCTCAGCCCAGCGTGGCGGTATCTCAGCCCGGTGTGGCGGTATCTCAGCCCGGTGTGGCGGTATCTCAGCCCAGCGTGGCGGTATCTCAGCCCGGTGTGGTGGTCTCTCAGCCCGGTGTGGCGGTATCTCAGCCCGGTGTGGCGGTATCTCAGCCCGGTGTGGCGGTATCTCAGCCCGGCGTGGCGGTATCTCAGCCCGGTGTGGCGGTATCTCAGCCCTGCGTGGCGGTATCTCAGCCCAGCGTGGCGGTATCTCAGCCCAGCGTGGCGGTCTCTCAGCCCGGTGTGGCGGTCTCTCAGCCCGGTGTGGTGGTCTCTCAGCCCGGTGTGGCGGTATCTCAGCCCTGCGTGGCGGTATCTCAGCCCGGTGTGGCGGTATCTCAGCCCTGCGTGGCGGTATCTCAGCCCGGTGTGGCGGTATCTCAGCCCGGTGTGGCGGTATCTCAGCCCGGCGTGGCGGTATCTCAGCCCGGTGTGGCGGTATCTCAGCCCGGTGTGGCGGTATCTCAGCCCAGCGTGGCGGTATCTCAGCCCTGCGTGGTGGTATCTCAGCCCAGCGTGGCGGTATCTCAGCCCTGCGTGGCGGTATCTCAGCCCAGCGTGGCGGTATCTCAGCCCAGCGTGGCGGTATCTCAGCCCAGCGTGGCGGTATCTCAGCCCAGTGTGGCGGTATCTCAGCCCGGTGTGGCGGTATCTCAGCCCGGCGTGGCGGTATCTCAGCCCGGCGTGGCGGTCTCTCAGCCCGGTGTGGTGGTCTCTCAGCCCAGCGTGGCGGTATCTCAGCCCGGTGTGGCGGTATCTCAGCCCGGTGTGGCGGTCTCTCAGCCCGGTGTGGTGGTCTCTCAGCCCGGTGTGGCGGTATCTCAGCCCGGTGTGGCGGTATCTCAACCCAGCGTGGCGGTATCTCAGCCCAGCGTGGCGGTATCTCAGCCCGGTGTGGCGGTATCTCAGCCCGGTGTGGCGGTATCTCAGCCCGGTGTGGCGGTATCTCAACCCAGCGTGGCGGTATCTCAGCCCAGCGTGGCGGTATCTCAGCCCTGCGTGGCGGTATCTCAGCCCTGCGTGGCGGTATCTCAGCCCAGCGTGGCGGTATCTCAGCCCGGTGTGGCGGTATCTCAGCCCGGTGTGGCGGTATCTCAGCCCGGTGTGGCGGTATCTCAGCCCTGCGTGGCGGTATCTCAGCCCGGTGTGGCGGTATCTCAGCCCGGTGTGGCGGTATCTCAGCCCGGTGTGGCGGTATCTCAGCCCAGCGTGGCGGTATCTCAGCCCGGTGTGGCGGTATCTCAGCCCGGTGTGGCGGTATCTCAGCCCGGTGTGGCGGTATCTCAACCCAGCGTGGCGGTATCTCAGCCCAGCGTGGCGGTATCTCAGCCCTGCGTGGCGGTATCTCAGCCCTGCGTGGCGGTATCTCAGCCCAGCGTGGCGGTATCTCAGCCCGGTGTGGCGGTATCTCAGCCCGGTGTGGCGGTATCTCAGCCCGGTGTGGCGGTATCTCAGCCCTGCGTGGCGGTATCTCAGCCCTGCGTGGCGGTATCTCAGCCCGGCGTGGCGGTATCTCAGCCCGGTGTGGCGGTATCTCAGCCCGGTGTGGTGGTATCTCAGCCCAGCGTGGCGGTATCTCAGCCCGGTGTGGCGGTATCTCAGCCCGGTGTGGCGGTATCTCAGCCCGGTGTGGCGGTATCTCAACCCAGCGTGGCGGTATCTCAGCCCAGCGTGGCGGTATCTCAGCCCTGCGTGGCGGTATCTCAGCCCTGCGTGGCGGTATCTCAGCCCAGCGTGGCGGTATCTCAGCCCGGTGTGGCGGTATCTCAGCCCAGCGTGGCGGTATCTCAGCCCTGCGTGGCGGTATCTCAGCCCTGCGTGGCGGTATCTCAACCCAGCGTGGCGGTATCTCAGCCCAGCGTGGCGGTATCTCAGCCCGGTGTGGCGGTATCTCAGCCCAGCGTGGCGGTATCTCAGCCCTGCGTGGCGGTATCTCAGCCCTGCGTGGCGGTATCTCAGCCCGGTGTGGCGGTATCTCAGCCCGGTGTGGCGGTATCTCAGCCCAGCGTGGCGGTATCACAGCCCGGTGTGGCGGTATCTCAGCCCAGCGTGGCGGTATCTCAGCCCAGCGTGGCGGTATCTCAGCCCGGTGTGGCGGTCTCTCAGCCCGGTGTGGCGGTATCTCAGCCCGGTGTGGCGGTCTCTCAGCCCGGTGTGGCGGTATCTCAGCCCGGTGTGGTGGTCTCTCAGCCCGGTGTGGCGGTATCTCAGCCCGGTGTGGCGGTATCTCAGCCCAGCGTGGCGGTATCTCAGCCCGGTGTGGTGGTCTCTCAGCCCGGTGTGGCGGTATCTCAGCCCGGTGTGGCGGTCTCTCAGCCCGGTGTGGCGGTCTCTCAGCCCAGTGTGGCGGTATCTCAGCCCAGCGTGGCGGTATCTCAGCCCGGTGTGGCGGTATCTCAGCCCGGTGTGGCGGTATCTCAGCCCGGTGTGGTGGTCTCTCAGCCCGGTGTGGCGGTATCTCAGCCCGGTGTGGCGGTATCTCAGCCCAGCGTGGCGGTATCTCAGCCCGGTGTGGCGGTATCTCAGCCCGGTGTGGCGGTATCTCAGCCCGGTGTGGCGGTCTCTCAGCCCGGTGTGGCGGTCTCTCAGCCCAGTGTGGCGGTATCTCAGCCCAGCGTGGCGGTATCTCAGCCCAGCGTGGCGGTATCTCAGCCCAGCGTGGCGGTATCTCAGCTCGGTGTGGCGGTATCTCAGCCCGGTGTGGCGGTATCTCAGCCCAGCGTGGCGGTATCTCAGCTCGGTGTGGGGGTCTCTCTGCCCGGTGTGGCGGTATCTCAGCCCGGTGTGGCGGTATCTCAGCCCAGCGTGGCGGTATCTCAGCTCGGTGTGGGGGTCTCTCTGCCCGGTATAGTGGTCTCTCGAACCGGCGTGGTGGTCTCTCGGTCCAGCATGGTGGTCTTTTGGAGATACGTGGCAGTCTCTAGGCCTGGTATGGCATCAGCATGAATTTCCAGACTTGAGTTAATTGCAGAGCGATCTCCTGGCCTTGTGAATCCTGAGGTGAGGCCTGGTGGGGTCTGGAGCCAAGGCCTGGTGTGGACTGGAGGTTAGGTGCCAGCATGAAGTTGGTTGGAAGACCACTGTTCTGAACTTTTTTTTACTCCATTTTATAATTTATTCTTAAAATCTGCAATGTTGGAATTTTTACAGCCTCTAACCTCATTGTCCGTGAACCTCGCACTGCCCAATTCTACCTCCTACCAAAGATTTACAAACCTGACTTCCCCGGTCCCCATTGTCTCAACCTGCTCCCATCTCACTGAACTCATCTCTGCCTACCTCGACACTGTCCTGTCCCCCTTAGTCCAGGAACTCCCCGCCTACGTTCGGGACACCACTCACGCCCTTCACCTCCTCTAAGATTTTCATTTCCCCAGCCTCTAACGCCTTATCTTCACCATGGACATCCAGTCCCTGTACACATTGATCCACCACGACGAAAGTCTCCAAGCCCTCTGTTTCTTCCTCTCACGTCGTCTCAACACCCTCATCCACTTGGCTGAACTGGTCCTCAGCCTTAGCAACTTCTCCTTCCAATCCTGCCACTTCCTCCAAACCAAAGGGGTAACCATGAGCACCCGCATGCGACCCAGCTATGCCGGCCTCTTTGTCGGGTATGTGGAACAGTCCATCTTCCGTAGTTACACCAGAAGTACCCCCCCCCCCACCCCACCTGTTCCTCCGCTACAGCAGTGATTGTATCAGCGCTATCTCGTGCCCCCATGAGGTGGTTGAACCATTCATCAACTTCACTCCCACCTTTCACCCCAACCTCAAATTCACCTGGACCATCTCAGGCACCTCCCTCCCCTTCCTGGACCTCTCCATCTCCAGCAACCACCAACATCAACTACAAGCCCACCGATTCCCACAGATACCTCGATACACTTCCTCCTATCCTATCTC
Organism: Chiloscyllium plagiosum; assembly: GCF_037043375.1. NCBI lineage: Eukaryota > Metazoa > Chordata > Chondrichthyes > Orectolobiformes > Hemiscylliidae > Chiloscyllium > Chiloscyllium plagiosum. The sequence continues at coordinate 150,872,560 of NW_028270139.1, read as the reverse complement.
CTGTTAAAAATCTCCTGCATCCCTTATTCCCAATTCCCCCACCTCTGCTACATCTGTTCCCAAGATGACCAATTCCACCTTAGAAAATCCCAGATGGCCCTTTTTCCCAAGATCACAATTTCCCTTCCCACGTGGTCGACGATGCCCTCCAGTGCATCTCCGCCATTTCCCGCACCACCACCCTTGAACCCCACCCCTCCCAATGCAACAAGGACAGAACCCCCCACCCCCCAGTCCTCACCTTCCACCCCACCAACCTCGGCATACATCGCATCAACCTCCGCCACCAACAAACGGACCCCACCACTCGAGATATATTTCCGTCCCCACCCCTCTTCATTGGGGAGACAGGATGCCTACTTTTGGATCATTTCAGAGAACATCCCTAGGACACCTGCCCCAACCAATCCACCTCCCCGTAGCTGAACACTTCAACTCCCCCTCCCAATCTGTTGAGGCCCTTACCACCCGACGCCTTGAGGAACAATGCCTCATATTCTGCCTTGGGACCCTGCGACCACACGGAAATCAGTTTGGATTTCCTGTCCATCACCTTTCCCATCTGTCTGCTCCACCCTCCTCTCCGACCTGTCACCTTCTCCCACATCTTCATCTACCTATCACATTCCCAGCTTCCTTCCCCCCCAGTCCCACCCCCTCCCATTTATCTCTCAGCCCTGGCCCACAAGCCTCAAGGAGAAAGTGAGGACTGCAGATGCTGGAGATCAGAGCTGAAAATGTGTTGCTGAAAAAGTGCAGCAGATCAGGCAGCATCCAAGGAACAGGAGAATCGACGTTTCGGGCATAAGCCCTTCTTCACAAACCTCATTCCTGATGAAGGGCTTTTGCCTGAATAATCAATTCTCCTGCTCCTCAGATGCTGCCTGCCCTGCTGTGCTTTTCCAGCATCACATCCTCGACTCTGATCTCCAGCATCTGCAGTCCTTACTTGCTTCTACTGGAATTTTTACTTCTCTATTTTCCTAGAAAGGTGACTCAGTGGTTAGCACTGCTGCCTCACAGCAGCAGGGTCCCAGGTTCGATTCCCATCTCGGGTGACTGTCTGTGTGGAGTTTACACATTCTGCGTGGGGTTCCTCCGGGTGCTCCGGTTTCCTCCCACAGTCCAAAGGTGTGCAAGTTAGCCATGCTGAATTGCCCATAGTGTTAGGTGCATTAGTCAGAGGGAAGTGGATCTGGATGGGTTACTCTTCGGAGGGTTGATGTGGACTGGGTGGACTGAAGGGCCTGTTTCCACAGTGTAGGGAATCTAATCTAAAACCTGTAACCGAAAAAAGTTGTACTTAGGGGCCTTTGTACCTAAGAAATGACATGCGCACTTTTCACTGTCTTCATTAAAGTACATGTGACAGTAAAACTAATTCTAAGAATTCCAATTTTAACCTATTGAAAGATTAAGCAAAAGTCTGGAGGCTTGAGTTTGGACACAGGGGCCTCTGTGGCAATTGGTTAGGCCCTTGGCTTTGGCAGTGGCCAGTTCATGAAATCTACAGCCTGACAAAAGTGATTTTTGTCTTAACTTTGTCTCTTTTTATTATTATATAAGTTATGTAATTAAATGGTGCTGTTTGTATGGTGACCTACACACCTTTTATTGTATTTTTACAAATACAAGTAACAATAAATTTCTGTATTTTCTATCCTTAGAGTTGATAAGTATTCAAAGTTTGTGCGAAGATTTGTAGCTCGGGTGCTCATTGTTGTGGTTCTGTTCGCCGAGCTGGAAGTTTTTGTTGCAAACGTTTCGTCCCCTGGCTAGGCGACATCATCAGTGCTTGGGACCCTCCTGCGAAGCGCTTCTTTTTTGTTTCGTCCGGTGTTTATAGTGGTCTGTCCCTGACGCTTCCGGTTGTCAGTTTCAACCACTACAGCGGACAAAGAAGCGCTTCGCAGGAGGCTCCCAAGCACTGATGATGTCGCCTAGCCAGGGGACGAAACGTTTGCAAAAAAAACATCCAGCTCAGCGAACAGAACCACAACAGTTGATAAGTATCTCTGCAGAAGAAGATGAGTACTAAGCCAGTTGCCTTGTCAGGAACATTTTGAAGCTGAGTCCTGAGAGATGTGTTTAGTCTTTGTGTAGATTAATCCACATAGGAGCAGTTTGAATTCAATCCTTCTTGGTGCAGTGCTCACCAGGTCCAATCCCCTTCGTATATCAGTCATACTAGCCTTATGGTAGTTCTAACACAACATTTTGCAGTTTTGTTAATGTACGAGAAATGCCATGAGGAAAATATAGGGGGAGTAATCATTCTGATGATAGGCCTGAAACGTTATCTCTGCTTCTCTCCGCAGATGCTGTTCAGCTTTTCCCACCTTTTATTTTTGTTCTTCCTTCAGGAAGTTTCTAGTATTCTGCTTCCATGAGGAGGGTGTGCCATTTACCATCCTTCTCTCCCAACGTATGGGGAAGACGGACTGAACATTTCAAGGACATCTCAAAGAATGGATTTCTTGTTTTAAAAAGTCTGTTGAGTCAAAGCAGTAGACATTTGCAGAGGGTTCATCAACATTTTAATTCAGACAGTGAAGTATTTTTTTTGAAAGCGAGATCTTAATGATAAAAAGCAAGATAAGTATTTTCAGATTCGAGTAACAATGTTTATTCAGCATAAGTGACCCTGGATTGAATTGTCAGCTGCAGTCTCAATTAGAAGGAGAAGGTGTGGGCAGAATTCCAATTGTGTTTTAACAGCTAAAGGGGAGATTTATTTTTATCAGCTAAGCTCCTATTCATCAGAGTTCTAACTCCTTACAGCTGGAACTGGACAGAGCAGCAATTAGCCTAATACAGTGACAGGTTACCTTCCACCATATTCAACCACCTCCTAAACTGAAAGGCTTCGATTCCGGTCTCCTCCGGCTGTGAGAATCCAGGCGATCCCGAATGCCTACTTAACACCCAAAATCTCCGTGCTCACATGATTGAGATCAGCACCAAACCCGATGCATCTTTTCTTGCAGGCAGTGGTGTTTGGGTTCACTGATCATCTCGTGTTGACTGGATAGTTGTAAACACGATGGGTTTGTTTACAGCAATTAACATGACAGTCGAGTAGGCCAATGGGGAAGTGACGTTGTCACAAGGCTAGCAACCTAGAGACCTAGATAATGTTCTGGGCACGTGGGTTTGAATCCCGCCATGGCACATGGTGGACTTTGAATCCAATAAAAGCTTGAATTAAAAGCTGAATTGGTTACAATGAACCCACTGTGGTTCACTAATGTAAGGCAACATGGCATCCTTACCCACATCCTTACCTACCTTGAAGAAGTTCTCCTCCTCACTCTACAAGCATTTCAGTGAGTCTTTGTCTCACTGCAAGTGCCCCCAACCTCCTCCCCACCGGCCAGGTCATCTCCCACCTTTCATCATTCCTGGTGAAGGACTTATGCCCAAAACGCCAAGTCTCCTGCTCCTCGGATGCTGCCTGAACTGCTGTGCTTTTCCAGCACCACACTCTCGACACTTTTAAATACCCTCTGAAATGGACCAGAGAGTCATTCAAGTGTTTCAAATCACTAAACAAAAATCACTTTCAAAAACAGGAATAAAACCAAACACTCTGCTGAGCATTGATGCAAGCTCTGGAAACGACAATGGGAAAGTTCGCTCTATGTGCCAACATTTGGGGGCTAGTGCCAAAATTGGGTGAGTTATCTCAAAGACTAGCCCAGCAACAGCCTGACATAGTTGTACTCACAGAATCATACCTTACACACAGTATCCCAGACAGTACATCACCATTCCTGGGTATGCCCTGTCCCATCACCACATTGAATATACCACCCAACATGATGTGAGACAGAATCATCAGCTCAGTGGAATAGATTTCAAACAGACTTGGCATTTGTAACAATCTTCAGCCAGACGTGCTCAGCCTTGGCCTCCTCTGGTGGTCCTCAGCATCACAGATATCAGAGTTCAGCCAATTCGATTCACTCGTCATGACGTCAAGAAGTGGCTGAAGACTGTAAAGGCCATGGCTCCTAACAGCATTCCACCAATGATACCCAGAACCTCTGCTCCATAACTTACAGTTTCTTTAGCCAAGCTCTTCCAGTACAGCTGCAACACTGGCACCTACCCGACAATGTGGAAAATTGCCCAAGTCTGTCCTGTACACAAAGAGGTCAACTCCAATCCGGCCAACTCCTGCCTCATCAGTCTACTCTCAATCATCAGTAAAGTGATGGAAGGTGTCATCAACAGTGTTATCAAGCAGCATCTGCTCAGCAATAACCTGCTCAGTGGTGCCCCGTTTGAGTTCTGCCAGGGCCACTCAGCCCCTGACCTCATTACAGCGTTGGTTCAAACATGGACAAAAGAGCTGAATTCCAGAGGGGAGGTGAGGTTGGCTTCCCTTGTAATTTATGGAATCAAGGAGCCCTGACAATAGCCAGAGTCAATGGGAAAAACTCTCTGTCGGTTGGAGTCATACCTGACACATAGGAAGTTGGGCGTGGTTGTGGGAGGTCAGTCATCTCAGCTCCAGGCCATCTCTGCAGGTGTTCCTCAGGGTGGTTAAAAGAATCTACCTGGCAGAACTCTGCTTCAGGCCCACCTCTCCAATGCAGTCACTGTCAATGGGTCTTGTACTGGGCCCAAACTCACCCCCGCTGCTGGCGTCATGAATCTGAGCTGAACGTAGATGCTACTGGGAACCCACATTCACCGCCACAAGTCCCCGCTGTGGGACCCGTTTGAGTCTACAATGGGCTCCCTCACCACTGCCACTAAAGTGACCGAGCTCTTCAGCAAGAGGTAAAGTAAATTAACAGAGAAAGAAAGAGGAAAAAATAGATGAGAAGAGAGAGCAAAATAAAAGAACAGAAACAAAAATGAAAAGTGGGCAGAGTGGATGAGCCTCAAGTTCAGAAGCCTGACTCCACCGCCATTTTACCAGTAGTTACCCTGGATGGGTGCAGCTCCAACAACACTCAACACACTTAACACCATCCAGCAAAAAGAAGTCAGTTGATTAGCACCAAACACTCCCTCCACTACCGCCGTTCAGTCGCAGCAGTGTGTACTACCTACAAAATGCACAGCATTTCACCAAAGAAATTCACCAAAGAAATTCACCAAAGATCCTCAGACAGCACGTTCCAAACACATGAGCCCTTCCATCGAGAAGGACAAGGGAAACAGCTAAGTGGGAGTGTCACCACACGCAAGTTCCTCTCCAAGCCATTCACCACACTGACTTGGAAATATATCACAGTTCCTTCACTGTCAAAATCCTGGAATTCCCTCCCTAATGGCATTGTGGCTCAACCCACAGCAGGTGGACTGCAGTGATTCAAGAGGCAGCTCACCATCATCTTCTCGAGAGCAATAAATTAGCAATAAATGTTTGCTCAGCCAGCAAAGTGTACACCCCTTGAATCATTATTTTTAAGAAAAAAAACACTTCCTGGAACCAGCAGCAGCATTTGAGATTCACAAGATTTTTCACTCTTGGAAAGTGCAACTGGCTTGAGTCCACATGGCTGTCTGCCCTGGTTTCTCAGGGAACTCTCACCATTCAGACAGTGTGCATAACTCATAGATTCTGGAGCTTTGTCATGGGCCAACCCAGGTTGATTGTGGGATACACTCAACAGATAGTGAGATCCATAATGTGATCATGTATGGTTCCCAATTGACACTGTCAACACACTTAAGCGTGAATTGGAATGGTGTGGGAACCAGCTTCTGTTATAGCGGCTGCCTCAAAGGCAGGGCACCTGGCAGTTGCACGCTGGGAAACCAGGCCTACATGACAGGCTGTTCTTAAAAGAGATGCTTCAGGCTACAACTGGCAAATTTCAAAAATATTCTTGACCAGTATTGGAGATTCTGTATGCTGACAAACACCATTCATCCAGTTGCATCCCCCCAGCGCCCCCCCCCTCCCCACCCCCACCCCACCACCCCCGTCCCAAGGCAGCTAATTCTTGGTCCCCTTTCACCTGAAAGAGGGACACCACTGCTGACAGCCTGATGGATGGCTTACTCAATGAGCCTGAGGCCTACAGTATGATATATTTCGGCCTTCACCAATCAGATGCAGGAATTGGCCCCCTGAGCACCATCTCCCGTCCTTACCCCTTGGGAATCTCTGAGCAACAGGCTTCAATCAGATTGTCTCAAGTGGGAGGGACAGGAATGGGAGCCTTAGTTTATTCAGGTGGGAAAATATCAAAGGTTTCTTCACGATAAGAGGTTTGTAAACATGTCTGAGTATCACTCGCAGTCTGGCGACCCAATATTCTGGGGTTTCCCATTAAAATTCCTTGTGTCCTACATATTAGTTCAAACATCCCATTTTTCTTTTAACCTTTTCCCATTTTGTCAAATATGAGCTGGGCCTGAGGGGAGGAAATCTGTGAGAAACGTTATCCTTCTTTCCATAAAGACCAATCACATTTCATTGCTTTACATGCAGCGGATCTGTATCCCACCTGCAACACTGCCCCCTTGTTGTGTCCAAGGGAGTTGCCACTAACCTCTTGGTGCTGATGACTCCGTTGCTGATAGCACCTTCCTCATGATCTATGGAATAGGGTTGGCAATTCTGGCTGGACGTAGGCCAGGAGGTGCCAACATGTGACCTTGCCGCAGACCCCTTCCATTGGTTTCCCAAAATGGCATTGATGATGGCACTCCCCACAGTCCAATAGTCTTATCAATGTCCCCCAATTTTGACTTTTGAAAATCTGTTCACCCTGTCTCACAGTCCACACTGATATCTACTAAGAGCACGTTCGCTTTTGAGCCTGTGACTGAGCTGGACCTGGGGAGCTGCAAGACAAACGAAAATATGTAAACTCACATTAAGTGGAATCTAAAACTTCATTCCAGCCTCAGGTCGACAGGAGCTTCAGTGCTGTGAAGTAATAATGCTGCATGCCCATTAATTGGACTATTGATTAACACTATCTTAAATTACGCTCAATTCAGGTGATTGGGAAGTTTTGACAGCTTTTTGCAGTTAAATAGATTTGGGCTTCCAGAGCGCTGGCCTGTGAGAAATAGATAAACTGTCAGAGCAATTATTCTACAGCAATTAAGGGAGCTTTAAATATCATCCATCGGAACTGACAGTCAACAAACGCTGCTGGAGAGAGCAGTGACTAGGAGTTTAGGATAACGGGAAGTGATCATATTGAAATCTTATGAAATTCTTGGAGGGCTTGACAGGGAGCAAGCATCAGCCAGACAGTCTGCAACCTTTTCTTTATTCACTCATGGGATGTGGGCATCTGTGTCTGGGCCAGCATTTATTGCCCATCCCTAGCTGCCCTTGAGAAGGTGGTGGTGAGCTGCCTCCTTGAACCACTGCAGTTCATGTGCTGTGGGTTGACCCACAATGCGATGAGGGAGCGAATTCCAGGAATTTCATGCATTTCAAGATATCCAGCACCTCCTCCTCTGTAATGCAGACATTTTTCAAAATGTCACCATATATTTCTCCACATTATATATCTTTTCCGTCCTTCTCCATAGTAAACACTGACGCAAAATACTCATTTAGTATCTCCCCCATCTCTTCTGGCTCCACACATCGGCTGCCTTTTTGATCTTTGAGGGCCCTATTCTATCACTAGTTATCCTCTTGTCCTTAATGTATTTATAAAATCCCTTTGGATTCTCCTTAACCCTATTTGTCAAAGTTATTTTGTGTCCCCTTTTTGCCCTCCTGATTTCCCTCTTCAGTATACGCCTACTGCCATTATACTCTTCTAAGGATTCACTCAATCTCCCCTGTCTATACCTGACATAGTTTCCTTCTTTTTCTTAGCCCAAAATCTCAATTTCTCTAGTCATTCATCATTCCATACACATACCAGCCTTTCCTTTCATGCTAACAGGAATATACTGTCTCTGGATTCTTGTTATCTCATTTTTGAAGGCTTTCCATTTTCCAGCCATCCCTTTACCTGTGAACACGTGCCCCCAGTCAGCTTTTGCAAGTTCTTGCCTAATATCATCAAAATTGGCCTTCCTCCAATTTAGAACTTCAACTTTTAGATTTGGTCTCTCCTTTTCTATTGCTATTTTAAATCTAATAGAATTATGGTCACTAGGCCCAAAGTGCTCCCCCACTGATACCTCGGTCACCTGCCCTGCCTTATTTCCCAAGAGTAGGTCAAATTTGGCACTTTCTCTAGTAGGTACACCCACATATTGAATCAGAAAATTTTCTTGTACACACTTAATAAATTGGTCTCCATCTAAACCCTTAACGCTATGGCAGTCGTAGTCTACATTTGAAAAAGTCAAAATCCCTTACTATAACCACCCTATTATTTTTACAGATAACACAGATCTCCTTATAAATTTGTTTCTCAATTTCCTGCTGACTACTGGGGGTCCATAATACAATCCCAATAAGGTGTTAATTCCTTTCTTATTCCTCAGTGCCACGCAAATAACTTCTCTTGACATATTCCCAGGAACATCCTCCCTAAATACAGCCTCCCTTTCTGTCTTTCCTGTAACATTTGTATCCTGGAACATTAAGCTGCCAGTCCTGTCTCTACCTGAGCCACATCTCTGTAATTGCTATGATATCCAAGTCCCATGTTCCTAACCATGTCCTGAGTTCATCTTCATTCCCTGTTAAGCCTCTTGCGTTGAAATAAATGCAGTTTATCAGTCCTCTCTTGTTCTCTACTTTGTTCCTGCCTGCCCTGACTGTTTGACTCGCTCCTTTTCCGGACTGTACCAGTCTCAGATTGATCTCTTTCCTCAATATCTCCCTGGGTTCTATGCCCCCCCCACCCCCACACCTTACTAGTTTAAGGTAGAGCAGTATATTAGTGTCCTGCCAGTACATTAATCCTCTTCCAATTCAGGTGTATCCATCATTCTTATGCAGGTCATGTCTACCCCAGAAGAGCTTCCAATGATCCAAAAAATGTGAACCCTTCTCCCATGCACCAGCTCCTCAGCCACGCATTCATCTGCTCTATCCTCCTATTCCTAGCCTCGCTGGCTCATAGCACCGGGAATAATTCAGATATTATTACCCTTGAGGACCTCCTTTTTAAATTCCTGCCTAATGTTTTATATTCTCCCTTCAGAATCTCATCCTTTTCCCTTCCTATATTGTTGGCTCTAATGTGTACAATGACCTCCTTCCTGTTGGTCTCTCTCACCTTTGAGAAATTCTGCACCCTCTCCACGATATCTTTGATCCTGGCACCAGGGAGGCAGCACACCATTCTGATTTATCACTGCTGACCACAGAAACATCTGTCTGTGTCTCTGATTAGAGAGTCATCTATCACAATCGATCTCTTCAAACCTGACATGCCCCTCATTTCCAGAAACTTGGTGGTTCATGCTACATTCCCCTGAGAGCCCATCACTCCCTACATTTTCCAAAACACATACTTGTTTGAAATAGTGATAGTCACAGAAGACACCTGGACTATCTGCCTACCTCTCCTACCTTTCTTGGAGTTAACCCATCGACCTGACTGTAGCTTTTCTTCCTTTCCATAACCGCTAGCTCTTGTAAATTCCTTCTTGCCTCTAATTGCTGCTCCAACCGATCCATGTGATATAACTGGATTCACAACCAAAGACACTTCCTGCAGACATAATTATCAGTAACATGGAAACCCTCCCTAATCTCCTACATCTGACAGGCAGAGCACATCTACTAAAGGCCATCTTTGCTCCATCACAATCTACAGACCCAGAAATTAGCACAATCTTATTGCTTTTTAAAAAAAAAGCAGTGCTCCAGGCTAACTCAGTAGTTATGGTTTATATTTTTAAAATTTAGTCAAGAGACAGATCTCAATAAAACACATAATCAAGAGAAAAACCACCCGACTCACTATTGTAGATTTACCGAGCTGGGAATTTGTGTCGCAAAAAATATGGAACGCTTCACGAATTTGCGTGTCATCCCGACGCAGGGGCCATGCTAATCTTCTCTGTATCATTCCAATTTTAGTATATGTGCTGCCGTGAAGCGTCCCATATTTTTTGCAACACAAATTCCCAGCTCGGCGAACAGAACCACAACAACGAGCACCCGAGCTACAAAACTTCTCACAAACATTGTAGATTTACGGCAAGGTTACACTTAAAAACTATATATCTATCTGTTCCTGTGCTGTGCACTCTCCCACAGAGGCTCCTCCAAAGTGGGCTATGAATTTTGCTGTTTGTTAATTTTTCCTAGATGCACCCTGATGTCCAGATATACATGAACTCAAACAGTGAAGGCAGTAGTCCGTAACACTTTCTCTGTAGGCTTGGGTGCCCATGCAGAAAGTGATCTTTTGCAATTCATAGCAACAAAAAGTAATATTGATGTGGGCTCAGTACTAAGAGGTCAGGCAGCATCAGAGGCGCAAGAGAGTTGATGTTTCAGGCATAACCTTTCTTCAATAGTGAAGAGGGGTTATGCCCAAAATGTTGCATAAATGCACAATCCTGAGTGTGTTAGATATTGCACCAATAACTGATGTTAGATTATTGATCAAACTGACAGCGTGGTCTACCCCCTGTTTGCTGGAAACTAGACATGCTCATGCACAGGCCTCTGTCCTCTATGAGCAGAAGGAACATGTCCAGGAAGGAACATAAACCTTTTCTCAGTTAAACAAAACTTGGAGGACAACTGTACCCTGGTATATTCCCTATCATAGCACCTTGACCAACTTGACTTTTTGAATGAAAACAAAAGCTTGGGGGGGATAATTGTTCCTACTGCATTCTCCATGGCAACACCTTCATCAATTAGAGTCCAATTTGCCAAAAAATCAGTGTTCTTTTGCTCACCTGGTGCAAATTGAGACTTGATATTCTTGCAATTCTCTCCTGATGAGTGCATGATCAAACATGCCTGCACTATATCTCTTTTTATCAATAGTATTCAGTATCAAGTAAATATAAACTTCTAAAAATGTCTTCCAATGATTACCAACTCAAACCCAATCTGGATTGTCTATCACAAAAGGTGACCATCTCCTGTGTGCTCTGACCTTCTCTCAACACCTTGCAGTGAGAGTTAGCCCCCCAGTTCCAATGGTATTGACTGGTCAGCTGCATGGGATATCCAACTTTTGTCAACAGGCCTCCCTCAAGCCCTAAGACCCTTTGTAGGCTCTGGCCCCTGTGCTGTTTCTAGGCCAGCACCTTTCATTAAAGACTATCACTTCAGTTCATACCTTAAGAATAGGATCAGACTAGTAGGCAAATCAAACAACTTCCAAATGTTGTTTGAATTCCACAGGGCTGTAAAATGTGCAACAGAAATATAAAGATATTATTTCAGTTGTACATGAAAGATTGGAGATAGCACTTTATAAGACAGAATTGCTGGTTCTGAGCTCCATAATCTTGCTTTGAGAGACTTTATAATGAGGGTGATGAATAGAAAATTACCCATTATTGATGATTAAAATATTGCCTTCCGTAAACAAAAAAATCACCTGAAGCACCAAAGTAGAAGTCCCAGTATGTGCAAACCACAATTTATAAGCACATATTGTGGAACAGAGTTTTAACACATCAGAAAAATGTGTCAAAATCATCTTTAGTCCAGAGCATTAATATTGAAAATGATCCCACCCAATTCATGTGAATAAATAGGTCTTGGGTCCCCCAACAATGGAAGTGCATAGATCAAAGAAAACTCAATGCAATCTGTTTTAAATCATCCAGCTTTTCATTAGAGGATCACTCAATGAATAGGTACACCTCTGTTTTCACAAAGCAGACATGGAGCTGTACAAAGGCTTTTCACCTCGATGAAAGAAGACCTATACTTCAATGTCATGACTGAGGGCTTTTGTTAACACTCAGAGCATGTTTCCTCATCACATCCTAAGTGCTTCTTGAAACAAGTGTGGCATTGTCACATTGTACTTTGATCGTAAGGTGAAAATGGAATCCTTTCATTGCCTGAGACAAATTGCAGCACGTGAAATGAATCAATTTGAACCACAACTAATTCAATGACTGATTGAATCCTAACATTCCAGACATCACAATCAGACATTTGCTGAAGACTAATTTGCAATGATGTCAACCATTGCTCTGTTGGTCCCTCTTTGAATGGTTAGAGGGAAGGCTGTAGGCTCAATCTCTCACTCCAGAGGAACTAACATAAACTCCAGGGAGTGCAGCACTTCTAGAGGTGCTTACTGGTGGGACAGAAAACAGATGGATATGAAAGATCTCAGGGGACGATCTGAAGATGTGCTGAGACATTTCTCCCCAGTGTCCAGGCTATGATTTATCCCTCAACCAGTATCACCAATGCAGATTGGTTGTTATCTTGTTGCTCCTTGTGGGAGTTTACAGAATGCAAAATACTTACTACTTTTCCTACTTCAGATCAGTGATGACGCAAATTGGATAATCCTTTGATTGTGAAAAATGCCAGTCAACAGCTGCAAAACTGTGTGAAACATCTGTCTGCTGTTTCGGCATGCACTTCCAAAAACAAAATTTCACTCAAGTGATTCAAATCAAAATATTATTCCTAAAGTGCATAGCGAGGTTTATGTGAATGTACTACCCATCTTTCCTTTACTGCTACTGGGGCAAGGGGATGTGATAGCAAAGAGGCTTTATCACTGGGCTGTCAATCCAGAGACCCAGGTTCCAATCCCGCTATGGCTAATGGTGGAATTTGAATTTAACTCTTAATAAATCCAGAATTAAGAGTTTAATGATGACCATGAAACCATTGACTGTTCTTGGGAAAACCCATCTGATTCACTAATGTCCTTTAGGGACAGAAAGTGTCATCCTTACCTAGTCTGGCTTACATGTGTGATTGGCTCTTAACTGCCCCCTGGTCAATAAATGCGGACCTAGCCAGCAATACCCACATCCTGTGAATGAATAGAAGAATAATTCCTGGGATTCGCTCCTTAATGCAATTGTAGGTCCAGTATATGGACTGTAGATGTTCAAGAAGGCAGCTCAGCGCATTCCTGCACCCTGTCTGAGACATCCTTGATCCTGGCACCAGGGAAGCAACACACCATTCTGATTTTTCACTGCTGGCCACAGAAACGTCTGTCTGTACCTCAGACTAGAGAATCCCCAAACACAATTGATCTCTTAGAACCCGACGTACCCCTCATTGCATTAGAGCCAGTCTCAATACCAGGAACTTGGCTGTTTGTGCTACGTTCTCCTGAGAATGCAAAACAGCATACTTGTTTGAAATGGGTATAGCCACAGAAGGCTCCTGCTCTAGCTGTCTACCTCTCTTACCTTTCCTGTAGTTAACCCATCTATGTGACTGTATCTGAGACTTTCCCCCCTTCCTATAGCTGCCATCCATCAAATACTGGATTAGTGGTGCTGGAAGAGCACAGCAGTTCAGGCAGCATCTGAGGAGCAGTAAAATCGACGTTTCGGGCAAGAGCCCTTCATCAGGAATAAAGGCAGAGAGCCTGAAGCATGGAGAGATAAGCTAGACGAGGGTGGGGGTGGGGAGAAAGTAGCATAGAGTACAATAGGTAAGTGGGGGAGGGGATGAAGGTGATAAGTCAGGGAGGAGGGTGGAGTGGATAGGTGGAAAAGAAGATAGGCAGGCAGGACAAGTCCGGACAAGTCATGGGGACAGTGCTGAGCTGGAAGTTTGAAACTAGGATGAGGTGGGGGAAGGGGAAATGAGGAAGCTGTTGAAGTCCACATTGATGCCCTGGGGTTGAAGTGTTCCGAGGCGGAAGATGAGGTGTTCTTCTTCCAGGCGTCTGGTGGTGAGGGAGCGGCGGTGAAGGAGGCCCAGGATCTCCATGTCCTCAGCAGAGTGGGAGGGGGAGTTGAAATGTTGGGCCACGGGGCGGTGTGGTTGATTGGTGCGGGTGTCCCAGAGATGTTCCCTAAAGCGCTCTGCTAGGAGGCGCCCAGTCTCCCCAATGTAGAGGAGACCGCATCGGGAGCAACGGATACAATAAATGATATTAGTGGATGTGCAGGTAAAACTTTGATGGATGTGGAAGGCTCCTTTAGGGCCTTGGATGGAGATGAGGGAGGAGGTGTGGGTGCAGTTTTGCAGTTCCTGTGGTGGCAGAGGAAGGTGCCAGGATGGGAGGGTGGGTTGTAGAGTATGAATTCTCCTGAGGATGTAGTACAGAGTGGGTCCTTTGCAATTCTGAGAGAGTGTGGCCCTCAGCTGAGGCAGAGCAGACTGTAGAGAGGTTAGGTGCCAGTGCATTGCTGCGAGCGTGGAGCGGAGGATCTTGAAGGAGAACTGTTGCTGGTGTTTTTGAATCTGTAGTCTGTACTGTTTGTCCTGTTCGGGTCCGAACTCTGCTGGTTTAAAGGTGGTCCGGAGTCCATGTGGGATGAGTTGGTTATGGAGGCAGGCACAGAGGAAGCAAGTGTGGCTGTGGTAGCGAGTTTGTTTCACGACATGGTTGAAGAGCTTTAGGGCAGAAGAAATGACCTGGGAGTTGCAGTGGGAGAGGGACCGATGGGATACACCCTAGAGTTCTGAGAGAGGTGGCTGAGGAAATAGCAGAGGCATTGGTTGAGATCTTTCAAGAGTCACTGGAGTCAGGAAAGGTCCCGGATGATTGGAAGATGGTTGTTGTAACCCCCTTGTTCAAGAAAGGATCAAGGCAAAAGATGGAAAATTATAGGCCAATCAGCTTAACCTCGGTTGTTGGTAAAATTCTAGAATCCATCATTAAGGATGAGGTTTCTAAATTCTTGGAAGAGCAGAGTCTGATTAGAACAAGTCAACATGGATTTAGTAAAGGGAGGTCATGCCTGACAAACCTGTTGGAATTTTTTGAAGAGGTAACAAGTAGGTTAGACCAGGGAAACCCAGTGGATGTGGTCTATCTAGACTTTCAAAAGGCCTTTGATAAGGTGCCACACGGGAGGCTGCTGAGCAAGGTGAGGGCCCATGGTGTTCGAGGTGAGCTGCTGGGATGGATTGAGGATTGGCTGTCTAACAGAAGGCAGAGAGTTGGGATAAAAGGTTCTTTTTCAGAATGGCAGCCGGTGACGAGCGGTGTCCCGCAGGGTTCGGTGCTGGGGCCACAGCTGTTCGCATTATATATTAACGATTTGGATGAGGGAACCGGGGGCATTCTAGCGAAGTTTGCCGATGATACGAAGTTAGGTGGACAGGCAGGTAGTACTGAGGAAGTGGGGAGGCTGCAGAAGGATCTTGACAGGTTGGAAGAGTGGTCCAGGAAATGGCTGATGGAATTTAACGTGAGCAAGTGCGAGGTCTTGCACTTTGGCAAAAAGAATAAAAGCATAGACTTCTTTCTAAATGGTGAGAAAATTAATAAAGCCAAAGCACAAAGGGATCTGGGAGTGCTAGTCCAGGATTCTCTAAAGGTAAACATGCAGGTTGAGTCCGTGATTAAGAAAGCGAATGCAATGTTGTCTCTTATCTCAAGAGGGTTGGAATATAAAAGCAGAGATGTACTACTAAGACTTTATAAAGCTCTGGTTAGGCCACATTTGGAGTACTGTGTCCAGTTTTGGTCCCCACACCTCAGGAAGGACATACTGGCACTGGAACGTGTCCAGCGGAGATTCACACGGATGATCCCTGGAATGACAGGTCTAACATATGAGGAACGGCTGAGGATACTGGGATTGTATTCGTTGGAGTTTAGAAGATTAAGGGGAGACTTAATAGAGACGTACAAAATAATACATGGCTTGGAAAAGGTGGATGCTAGGAAATTGTTTCAGTTAAACGAGGAGACTAGGACCCGTGGACACAGCCTTAGAATTAGAGGGGGTCATTTCAGAACAGAAATGCGGAGGCATTTCTTCAGCCAGAGAGTGGTGGGCCTGTGGAATTCATTGCCATGGAGTGCAGTGGAAGCCGGGACGCTAAATGTCTTCAGGGCCGAGATTGATAGATTCTTGTTGTCTCGAGGAATTAAGGGCTACGGGGAGAACGCTGGTAAGTGGAGCTGAAATGCGCATCAGCCATGATTGAATGGCGGAGTGGACTTGATGGGCCGAATGGCCTTACTTCCACTCCTATGTCTTATGGTCTTATGGTCTTATGGACTCCCTGAGATTCTTGTAGAGAGAGGAGGAAAACTTCTTCAAGGCAGGCATCCTTGCAAGAGGATGCGCAGTAGGGTTAAAATCAACGAGGTAAAAGCAATGACTGCAGATGCTGGAAACCAGATTCTGGATTAGTGGTGCTGGAAGAGCACAGCAGTTCAGGCTGCATCCGAGGAGCAGTAAAATCGACATTTAGGGCAAAAGCCCTTCATCAGAAATAAAGGCAGAGAGCCTGAAACATGGAGAGATAAGCTAGAGGAGGGTGGGGGCAGGGAGAGAGTAGCATAGAGTACAATAGGTGAGTGGGGGAGGGATGAAGGTGATAGGTCAGGGAGGAGGGTGGAGTGGATAGGTGGAAATGAAGATAGGCAGGTAGGACAGGTCATGGGGACAGTGCTGAGCTGGAAGTTTGGAACTAGGGTGCGGTGGGGGAAGGGGAAATGAGGAAACTGTTGAAGTCCACATTGATGCCCTGGGGTTCAAGTGTTCCGAGGCAGAAAATGAGTAGTTCTTCCTCCAGGCGTCTGGTGGTGTGGGAAAGGCGGTGAAGGAGGCGCTTCAGGCTCTCTGCCTTTATTCCTGATGAAGGGCTTTTGCCCGAATCGTCGATTTTACTGCTCCTCGGATGCTGCCTGAACTGCTGTGCTCTTCCAGCACCACTAATCCAGAATCTGGTTTCCAGCAGCTGCAGTCATTGTTTTTACCTAATCCATCAAATACTGTTGCTGTTGCAAATTCCTCATTGCTTCTAACTGTCTCTCCTTGTTTTTAAGTGTGCTTGGAAACTTTCAGTATCTGTTGCTATATTTCTAGTTAGCTTTCTATCAGACTCTAATTTCCTTGTCCTTATTAATCTTATGTAATTCAATTATTTAGGAGATATTATGATATATGTTATTAGTTTTTTCAGTCCCAGAGAAAGTACTGCACATCTCCCTGATGCCTTGTACCTTTCTCATCTCCAACTAAAAGGGCGGCACGGTGGCCCAGTGGTTAGCACTGCTGCCTCACAGCGCCTGTAGACCCGGGTTCAATTCCCGACTCAGGCGACTGACTGTGTGAAGTTTGCACATTCTCCCCGTGTCTGCGTGGGTTTCCTCCGGGTGCTCCGGTTTCCTCCCACAGTCCAAAGATGTGCGGGTCAGGTGAATTGGCCATGCTAAATTGCCTGTAGTGTTAGGTTAAAGGGGTAGATGTAGGGGTATGGGTGGGTTGCGCTTCGGCGGGTCGGTGTGGACTTGTTGGGCCGAAGGGCCTGTTTCCACACTGTAAGTAATCTAATCTAATCTAATCTAAAAGTGTTGCATCTCTCCTGCCAATTATTATTCTAGTTTCCTAATAAATAAATGTTCAATACTGCATCTCTACCCCAGTTCTTTTCCCACTTCCAACTGTAAGTACTTATACTTCCAAGTACTTTTCCAGTTTCTAACGAAAAGTATTGCATCTTCACACACCTCTCCCATCCTAAGTGCTTGTTTAGTGAACAGTACTGCACTTCACACCCCTGTGCTTTTTCAGTTTCCATTCAAAGATACTGTATCTTGTCCTGGAATTGCACCTTCAGGGTATTCCATCATTCCTTAATCAGCTTTTCCCAGGAGCTGTTAACTGAACTGTGATGAACATTGTCTTAATTTTTCATTTTTCTTCTTATTATATATGACCTCTGTCATCAATATAGATGTCATGTTGGTCGACTTATAAAACATCTCACTGTATTTTACATAGTGTACACATGACAATAAATTTCTATTTTGGTCCATACTATTTGTTGCAGTTTTTCTTCATATTTTCTAAGTATCATTAAAAATTCATTTAAATAAATTATGCCACTGCATCTCGACCAACCTATCCCTTAACCTAATTTCCCAGTTTACATTATCCAGCTCTATTTTCTTGTCTTTAATTTCTCTTGTTTTAGTTGATAACATTAATCTTAGATCCACTTTCCTCTCAGGTGGCCTGTCAGGTACCTTTTGAATGTTTCCCCTCTCATCTTAAACCTGTGCCCTCTCGTTTTGCATTTCCACATCCTTGGGGAAAAGTCCTTGGCTCGTCACCCTATCCGTGCCCCTTATGATTTAATAAACCTCTATAAGGTCGCCCCTCAACCTCTGACTCCCCCATAGAAAATAGCTCCAACCTGTTCACCATAACTCAAATCCTTCAGTCCTGGCAACTTCCCTGTGAATCTTCTATGCACCCTCTTAAGTTTAATAACATCTTTCCTGCAGCTAGGAGACCAAAATTGTACAAACCATTTTAAAAGTGGCCCCATCAATGTCCTATACTCAATGTTCTGATCAATGAAGGCAAATGTGCCAAACACTTTCTTCACTTGTGACTCCCTTTTCAAGGAAGCATGACCCTGCCTAGATTTCTTTGTTCGGCAATACTCCCCAGGACCTTACCATTAACTGTGTAAGCCCTGCACTGATTTGCCTTTCCAAAATGCAGCATCTCACATTTATCTAAATTAACCTCCATTTGCCACCCCTGGACCCATCAGCCCATCTGGTCAAGGTCCCATTGTACTCTGAGATAATTTTCTTCACTGGCCACTACAACACCAAGTTTGGTGTCATCTGCAAACTTGCTAACCATACCTCCTCTATTCATGTCTAAATCATTTATATAAATGACAAAAAGCAGTGGACCCAACACCGACCCTTGCAGCACAGCATTGGTCACAGGCCTCCGGTATTAAATGCAACTCTCCACCACCACTTGCAAGCCAATTAAAAATCCAGTTGGCTACCTTTCCTGAATCCCATGTGATCTAACTTTAGTAATTCAGTCTACCCTGCGGAATCTTGCCGAAAGCTTTGCTGAAGACCATGTAGACAATGTCTATTGTTCTGCCACCATCAATCTCCTCGATCATTTCTTCAAAAAACTCAATCAATCTCTGCTGTCACTGTCCCCTTCAAAAACAGGCACCTTCCTCTGCTTCAACCCCTTGAACATGAGCTTTTAAGCATTCTGAGCAAATGACCAAGTTTTCCAATGTGTACACATTTCCCTCGCAACACTGGGAGCAACAATATTGCATTGGTAAAGAGGTGAGACAATGTCAGCAGCTGAAAACCTTTAAAGATGAACAGCAGCCCTTTAACAGCTGCTGCCTAGCTCTATTTCCCAGCCCTGAGTAAATGCCCCATTCTAATGCCTCCATTTTATCATGGCTGGAGATCTATTGAAAGTTAGAGGGGTAACGTTCACAGGACCTCTTCTGTCATAGGAGGTCATAGGTATGTTTCAGTTCATATTGAAGATTCACTAAATCAAAGGATCCTATAGCGCAGGCTCGGGAGGTGGTGCTGTAGTGGTAAGGTCACTGGATTAAAAACATAGGATCAAACTCCACATGGCAGATGGTGAAATTTGAATTCAAATTTTAAAAATCTGGAGTTATAAAGCTAGTCTCAATAATGGTGTCAATGGCATCTATCATTGCTATCTGCTTCACAACTGCCCCTCAGAGAGGGAAATCTAATATCCTTGCCTGTTAGACCTACATGTGACCCACAATAACTTTTAACTGCCCACTAAAATGGCCTGGCAGGTTTCAGTAATGTTCACCAACAAAATCATCAATTATTGTAAAACTGATCTGGTTTACTGAAATAACTGCACCGAGGTCATTATCCTGTTACCAAGACACCCTTTATTTACATGTGCACTGTACATGGGCTGTGACCAACAGTTTAGTGCTGGTACCTCGACTGAGGAGACTCTCTGAATCCCTGTTTATATATGTCCAGGTTAACAGACACAATCAGGGATCTCATAGTCAATAAGATCCAGCTGGTTATGATACCCATCACTGCATTCACTGATATCGTTTAGGAAGGAAATCTTACCAGGCCTGGCCACCAAGCCTCTGCAGTATCCATGGCAATGCAATTCTTTCATCCTTCAGGTGATGAGGAGATAGCTGGCAATCCTAAGAATGTTCTCCATCCCTACTTCCCCATGAAGTGGGAGCAATCAGGAATTAACAATAAATGCTAGCCATGTCAATGTTGTCCACATCCTATGGAAGAATGAAAGATGAAGCAGGCTATTCAGCCTATTGACTATTCATTCATGATCATAACCACAGGAAATTCTATGGTCACAGGAATTTCTATTGGCTTGATGGTAGGAAGCAGAGGGTAATAGTGGGAGGATGCTTGTTGGACTGGAGGCCTGTGACTAGTGGAATGCCTCAGGTATCAATGCTGGGCCAATTGTAGTTTGTTATCTATAGCAATGATTTTGATGAGAATTACAAAGCATGATTAGTAAGTTTTCAGATGACATTAAAATAAGTGATATCGTGGACAGTGAGGAAGATTATCCGAAATTACAGCAGGACCTTGATCAGCTGGGGAAGTGGGCTGAGAAATGACAAATGGAGTTTACTATAGATATGTGTGAGATCTTGTACTTTAGAAAGTCAAATCAAGGTCAGAGTTGAATGGTAGGGCCTGAAGGAGTGTAGTGGAACAGAGGGACCTTGGAGTTCAGGTTCACAGTTCTCTGAAAGTGGAGTCACAGCTAGGCAGGGCAGTGAAGGTGGCTTTTGGCACACTGGCCTTCATCAGTCCAGAAGTTGGGAAGTTATGTTGCAGTTTTACAGGATGTTGGTGAGACCGTACTTGGAGTATTGTGTTCAGTTTTGGTCACCTTGCTATAGGAACAATGTTAATAAACTGGAAAGAGTGCAGAAGGAATTTACAAAGATGTTGACTGGACTCATGGTCTGAGTTCTCGAGAGAGGTTGGACAAGCTAGGACTTTTTCTTTAGAGCACAGGAGACTGAGGGGGGGGACTTTACAGAGGTGTACACGATCATGAGAGACATAGTTAGGGTGAATACACAGAGTCTTTTTCCCAGTATTGGGAAATAGAGGACTATAGGGCACCAGTTTAAGGATACAGGGGAAAGAATAAAAGGGAAGCTGACGGGCAACGTTTTTACACAGAAGGTGGTTCATATATGGATCAAGCTGCCAGCAGAAGTGGTTGAGGCGGGTACATATAACAACATTAAAAAGTCATTGAAAAGGTCATGTTATGGCTGTGCAAGACATTGGTTAGGCCATGTTTAGAATATTGCGTGCAATTCTGGTCTCCTTCCTATCAGAAGGATGTTGTGAAACTTGAAAGGGTTCGGAAAAGATTTACAAGGATGTTCCCATGGTTGGAGGGTTTGAGCTATAGGGAGAGGCTGAACATGCAAGGCTGTTTTCCCTGGAGCATTGGAGACTGAGGGATGACCTTAGAGAGGCTTATAAAATCATGATGGGCATGGATAGGGTGAATAGACAAAGTCTTTTCCCTGGGGTGGGGGAGACCAGAACTAGAGGTCATAGGTTTAGGGTGAGAGGGGAAAGATACAAAAGAGACCTGAGGGTCAACATTTTAATGCAGCGGGTGGTACATGCATGGAAGGAGCTGCCAGAGGAAGTGGTGGAGGCTGGTACAATTGCAATAGTTAAAAGGTATCTGGATGGGTATATGAATAGGAAGGGTTTGGAGGGATATGGGCTGGGTGCTGTCAGGTGGAACGAGATTGAGTTGGGATATCTGTTCGGCATGGACGGGTTGGACCAAAGGGTCTGTTTCCATGCTGTACATCTCTATGACCGCATTTGGATAAATATATGGATAGGAAAGGATTAAAAGGATATGGGCCAAGTGGAGGGAAATGGGGTTAGCGTGGATGGCCATTTTGTTCGGCATGGACCAGTTTGGGCCTATTTCGGTGCTATAGGATTCTATGACTCTATCAGTCTGCTTTCAAGGAGAAGAAACTAAAAACAGTTTATTGAACAAAAGCAAGCAGACAATATCTCAAACACATCTGTTACATACAGCTCAATAAAATCCTTTTGTTCTCTCAACCTGCCACTAGAATCTCACATCTGCGACTTGTTCATTTCAAAATTCCACTAAGGATTAATTATTCCTTTTGAATTTTTTTTCTCATGGGATTTCACATCAAATTTGAAAGAATAAAGATGCCTCTTCAGAATTTTAGGAGATGATGTTAATGGAAATCACCCACTGTGGACTAGAGAGGAAAGAAAGAAATGAGATGAAGACACATCCAGGAATTGGAAGAAATTCTACAGCATTGAGAAGATGAATGTTGCCTGGATTACAGTGAAATAATGTTTCTCTTATCAGCTCTCCCCTTGATGTGTGTCTGGCATCAGGAAAGTTCTTGAGTCCGAAGTAGAGAGAACTAGATAGGCATGCTAACACGGTTTGGGGAAGTGAGGTCCAAAGAAGCTAATGAGGAGAATGGAAACACCAGCATAGACCACATGGATAGATTGGCCATGCTCCAAGCTGTAAAACCTCCGTCATTCTATGGGTTATGACTCTACAGACATTGCCATCCATTGATGGTTCATCCAAGTAGTTATTTCTGCTTGTGGCCTTAAATGGTTTTGGCAAGATTATTTGCCAAAGCGTGGTATGGAAGTGGGGCGGTTAGGACAATCAAGCCTGACTACCAGCCTGATGCCAGCCATGTCGCTCAGTCACAGATACCATTGAGATGTCCAGCACTGAAATAGACCCTTCAGTTCAACTCGCTAACCATATATCCTCAATTAATCTAGACCCATTTGGCCCATATCCCTCCAAACCTTTCCTATTCATATACCCATCCATATGCCTTTTAAATGTTGAAATTGTAACAGCCTCCACCACTAGCTCTGTGTGAAAAGGTTGCCTCTTATAAATCATTCCTTTCTCATGTTAAACCTATGAATTCTAGTTTTGGATTCTCCCACTCCAGCGAAAAGACTTTGGCTATTCACCCTGTCTATGCCCTCTATAAAGTCACTCCTCATCCTCTGACACTCCAGGGAAAACAGCCTCTGCCTATTCTACCTCTCCCTCTGGCTCAAACCCTTCAATAGGCAACATCCTTGTAAATCTTATCTGAAACGTTTCAAGTTTGACAGCATCCTTCCTGTAGCAGGGAGACCAGAGATGAATGCAGTATTCTAGAAGTCTTGTACAGCCGCAATACGACATCCCAACTCCTATACTCATTGCACTGACCAATAAAGGCAAACACACCAAACGCCTTCTTCACTATCCTGTCCATCACAGACTCCACTTTCAGAGTTAGTTTCTTTATTCAGAGAGTAATAGGGGTGTGGAATGCACTGCCTGCAACAGTAGTAGACTTGCCAACTTTACAGGCATTTACATGTTCATTGGATAGGCATATGGACGAGAATGGAATAGTGTCAGTTAGATGGGCTTCGCATTGGTTTCACAGGGCAGTGCAATATTGAGAGCTGAAGGGCCTGTATTGCACTGTAATGTTCTGTGCTCTATGAACAATGTACCTGCACTCCGAGGTCTCGTTGTTCAGAAACTGTCTCCAAGACCTTACCATTAAGTGTAGAAGTCCTGCCCTGGCTATCAACCAACACCTCCTGCTGTGAGATAGAACCGTACAGATTTGAGTTCTACACCACAGGTTTGAGATCTTGATTAGGCTTACACTTGACTGCATGAATGAGCAAGAGCTGCTCTGTCGGGGTGCCATCATTCACCCTGTCATGTGGATGTAAAAGATCCAATGCAATGTATTGAGAAAGGAACAGGACATCTATTCCTATTTGTAACCTAATTAACATTAAAGTGATATGATCCTTGGCTTTTTATTCTGGGCATGTGGGTACTGGCTGGAGTCTGGGCCATTGATGTTAGCTGTTTTTCTGCTGGGTGCGCATGAACCAAAAGCCTATCTCAGTGTTTTGGGTTTTCATGCTATGAAGCTAAGACCAGCTCCTAGGCCCTGACTCCCTCTTCACACTCCCTCATTGCCGACACAGTCACCATACTCCATCCATCCTAATGCATGGCACACATATATCCTCCCTGAAGACCCATGGCTACCATACTCTCAATGGCAATCCCCTGTGGACCATCATATAGTCCCCTCTACCAACTTGTGATGAACCTCTCACACCCTCTATGTATCTTCACCCAACTCTATGGTCCTTCATAGCCCTTGGGAGAATTTAATTCTGTTCTGATTCCAAATAATGTTATTATTATACAAATCAGATTCCAGACTGAAAACTGGCTTGATGGATCATATTTTGTTTTTAGTTTTAATGAGGTGGGTCTTTTACTGAAACTAAAAAAAACTGCAATGCTGCAGATTTACTTATGATAATAAAACAGAAATTTATTATGGATTATAGGAAGTTATCCTGAAAAAAAGAATAAGCCAAATTATTTACATATAAAGGTTCTAAAACAAACTGCAAAAAGCAATTTCATTAATTCCAACAGCTTCCCATTACAGTGCTCAAATACCAGAGAGATTAGTCTTCTCAATATCATATAGGATTTGAATTAACTATGGCTTTAATTCCTAGTTATGAGAATCTGGGAGCCTCTTCCTCACATTACCGAGATTAGACTTTCTCTGCTTCTCTAAACTCCTCCAAGGTCTTAACCAACACCTCTGGACTGGAACCTCCTTGCAGTGAGGTTTTCTATTTTTATCAATTCTAAGCCATCCTCCCCTTCTCAGAGACAACTGCATTACACAACCAACTTCTGCTATGAGCTCTCCAGAACTGCTCAAACTTAAACCACTAAATGTCTTTTTTATTCCCCAAGCTGTATGTAGTTCCCCTTATCAAGGAAAAAAAGATAAACAGCTTGACCTTTCAAACAGGAGCTTAACACACAACTGTTTACCTGTTTGCTCAGAAAATTCTACAAATAGAAACAAAATTCATTACTCTTTTGGAGTATTGTGCTTTTAAAATAAATCACCATGGCTACAGAAATACTTATAAGTAAATTATTGAACTATTTCAGGCACGCAGAGAACCCATATGTCACTACTTCAAATTCAAAACTCCATTCTCAAAAGTAACTGATATTAAATCACACTTTCTGTCACAACTCAAAACCTAAAGTATTTTTGCCTTTACACCTTCAAGGCCACCAGCTCACTCAATATTCACCATGGGTTGACCTCTGAGATTAACTAAAACAGAGTTTTAAATGAATATTGTAGATTCAAAATGACACTAACATTGAAACAAAAAAAAATCATTTTGTTTAAATCCCTTCAAGTCCTTAATCAATTTAAGACAAATATTGGATTGAAACCCTTAATCCCCAATGAAAATATATATTTGTCTTCATAGGCCCATTTGGAAGAATTATACTGCCAATCAAACTGTAGGATTACAAGACCATCACCAAAATAATGATAGGCTGGAGAATTAATCATGTGGCATTTAAATTTTTATGGTAGTCTTCAAACTTACAGACGACTAGTGAAATTGCAGGTAGTGGCATTTTTGAACCTTTGGTTTTGTATTAAAAAGTTTAGAAGCTTGAGAACTTTAGACTTTTTTGCACAAATGTCAAAAAACTATAAGTCATACTTTAGATATCCCACTAACAAGATTGCCTCCATTTCAACTGCAATTGGACCCTAAATCCAATTGGCCCCTCTCAATGTCCCCAATGACATTGAGAAGATTATTCTCTCTGGTGAAAATATTGCTTGCTGTGTTCAGAGGTGGGATTTCCACTTCCCGAATCAGGGCTCCTGCACCATCAGGCTAAGCCAGAGTCCCTGCCCATCATTGGGGAAAATCTGTTCCCTTAGATTTGCTATCAAATCAGATACTGAATATAATACCAGACTTGTCAGACATTCATCTGAAATCAGATCCAAGACTGTCTGCCCGACAGATATCAAAACACATCTCTTTGTGGAAGGAGTTTATTAATTGCTCAGCCTAAAAGCTCCTTCCAAACACTCATCCCACCTGTTCCTACTTCACGTTTACTTAGTCAATGATATTGCTAATCATAGAGTCAGAGAGTCATATAAGTGTACAACACGAAAACAGACCCTTCTGTCTACTCATCCATGCCAACCAGATATTCTAAATTAATCTAGTCCCATTTGCTAGCATGTGGCCCATACGCCTTTAAAACCTTTCTATTCATAAACCCATCCAGCTGCCTCTTAAATCCTGTCATTGTACCAGCCTCCACCACTTCCTCTGGCAACTCATTCCATAAACGCACACCACCCTCTGCATGAAAAAGTTGCCCCTTAGGTCCCTTTTAAATTTTTCCCCTCGCACCTTAAACATATGCTCTCCAGTTCTGGAGTCGCCCACCCTGGGGAAAAGACCTTGGCTATTCACCATATCCATCATATTAGCAGACTACCCTCTTTGCTTTAAATCAACGTTTGAATACATAAAAAACAATCCTTCAGAAAACTAATGAAAAATATTAAATTTTTTCATATTCTATCATGCAACTGATCAGCAACAATTTATGTTAATATTTGACATATTACATTCATCCCACCAAATTTCCTCTTCTTTATTTAAACAAAACATTAAATTATAAGATGCCTTGTTGCACAGCAACCCAATATCCGTCTTCATGTTGTGCGTTTGCAGAACAACAGGCAACATTTATTAACTTTCCTACCAAGAATATGATGATAAACCCTGACACACCCGAATAATCTATAGAAGATTGGCATGTGAAGCATCTCTAAGAAGGATTAGTTTCACATCCGCTTGATCACCACCTTGTACTCACAGAAGGACAGAATCATAATGGTACAGGAGGAGGCTATAATAACTCCAACAGGAAAGGAACATTGATTATTGTTGAATACCAATAATTATTCATGGTGTACATAAACTAGTCCCAACAGAGGACAGACAGTTCTGTGGACCCATCCATGGGCCTGCTTTATAAAAGTCTTTCCTGCTAGGAAGGCTGTTGCCTATTACCAAGGGGACGCATACTCAACATGGAGATTAATTCGTGATTCCCATGGGCATTATAGAAGATATCACAGAGACCATTGACTCCATGGTTCTCTGAATGATAGATTTAAGACAGATGTCAGAGGCAGGTTCCTTACTCAGAGAGTGGTAAGGGCGTGGAATGCCCTGCCTGCCAATGTAGTTAACTCAGCCGCAATAGGGATATTTAAACAATCCTTGGATAAGTGCATGGATGATGATGGGGATGGGCTTAGATTAGTTCACAGGTCGGCGTAACATCGAAGGCCGAAGGGCCCGTTCTGCACTGTATTGTTCTATGTTCTATGATTTTTGAACATCATGGCTTACCTCCACTGCCCTCTCTTTGCCCATAACCCTGCACATTGATTCACTTTAAATAATTATCTAATACACTCTTTAATGCCTTGATTGAACCTGTGTATCCCACACTTCCAGGGATTGTATTCCAGACCTGAATGGCCCACTATGTGAAAAGGTTCAATCTCATATCACATTTATTTCTTTTGAAAACTGCTCCAAATCCATGCTCTGTCATTCATGATTACGAATGGAGGGTGGGGGAGGGGGGTGGCGGCGGTGGGGGGGTGGCTCTCTCCCTGAGAATTCTGTGTATACCTCTCATGATTTTGAAAACTTCAATCAAATCTCCTCTTAGCCTTCTCCGCTCCAAGGAAAAGAATTCCAACTTCACCAATCTATCCTCTGACTGAAATTTCAGATCCCCGGAATCATTCTTGTGAACCTTTTCTCCAACGTGTTTGCATCATCCCTGAAGAGTGACATTCAGAACTAGACTGAGTGTGCATTTTTCCGAATTGAATTTCTTTAATGATTTATTTGGTTTAAAGTATTTCTGCAACAGTAGCACGTTCCATCACAGCACTAATTTTCAACTTGAGTAACTGGTACCAGGCTTAGTCTGAGCGGACAATTAGCTTAATCATTCAATCAAAGTTCTTAACTGATCTGGTTCTTGCTTCTGTGCAAAATTACCTTTCTACGAGGAACTTGGCTCAATTTACGGGGATGTGATTAAAACTTTCCAAGTAGTTAGAAGTATGTGTACACATAAAAGAGGACAAGGCAACCTTGGCTGATGAGGGAAATCAGGGACAGCATGAAAGCAAAAGAAAAAGCATACAATGTGGAGAAGATTAGTGGGAAGCCAGAGGAGTGGGAAGCCTTTAAAAAACAGCAGAGGACTGCTAAAAAAGAAATAAAGTGGGTGTGGGTGGGGGAAGAAATGAAATATGAGAAAAAGCTGGCTAATAATCCAAAAGAAGATTGCAAGACTTTTGTTTTCAATACAGAAAAGGTAAGAGTCAACATTGGACTGCTGGAAAATGAGGTGGGAGAAGTAGTAATGGGGAACAAAGAAATGGTGGAGAAACCAGATATATACTTTGCCTCCATTTTCACAGCAGAAGGCACCAGCAGTATTCCAGAATTTCAATAGAGTTGGGGGCAGAGGTGAGTGTAATGCCGGGTAAAAACGAGGACTGCAGATGCTGGAAACCCGAGTCTGGATCAGAGTGGTGCTGGAAAAGCACAGCAGATCAGGCAGCATCCGAGGAGCAGGAAATTCGACATTTTGGGTAAAAGCCCTTCATCTCCTATTCCTGATGAAAGGCTTTTGCCCGAAACGTTGATTTTCCTGCTCCTCGGATGCTGTCTGACCTGCTGTGCTTTTCTAGCACCACTCTAATCCAGTGAGTGTAATGGCCATCACAAAGGAGAGGTTGCTGGGGAAGCTGAAAGGTCTGAAGGTGGGTAAATCAACTGGACTACACCCCAGAGTTCTGAAGGAGATAGCTGAAGAGATTGTGGAGGTACTGGTGGTGATCCTTCAGAAATCACTGGAGTCAGGGAGAGTACTAGAAGACTGGGGAATTACTAATTTAATACCGCCGTTTAAGATGGGTGGGAGGCAGAAGGTGGGAAATTATTATAGGCCTGACCTCAGTCGTTGGTAAGATTTTAGAGTCCATTATTAAGGATGAGATTTCAGAGTACTTAAAATTGTATGGTAAAATAGGGCTGAGTCAGCATGGTTTTGTCAAGGAGAGATCATGCCTGATAAATATGTTAAAATTTGTAAGTAATGTGCAAAGTTAGGCTAAGGGATCTCTGTGGATTTTCAGAAGGCCTTTGACAAGGTGTCACATAGGAGGCTGC
The DNA here is from genome assembly GCF_037043375.1 of Chiloscyllium plagiosum. Lineage (NCBI taxonomy): Eukaryota > Metazoa > Chordata > Chondrichthyes > Orectolobiformes > Hemiscylliidae > Chiloscyllium > Chiloscyllium plagiosum. The sequence goes on along the minus strand of NW_028270139.1, from coordinate 150,843,509 downwards.
TAAATAAGATAAGAGCCTATGGTGTTAGGGGCAGGGTGCTGGCAGGGATAGAGGATTAGCTGACTGACAAAAGGCAAAGAGTAGGAATAAAGGGGTCTTTTTCAGGATTGCAGCTGGTCACTAATGGAGTTCCACATGGGTCTATGTTGGGACCACAGCTATTCGCATCACACATGGTCAAAGGAACTGAGACCATTGTGGTCACGTTTTCAGGTGACACAGAGATAGGTTCAGGGACAGGTAGTGTTAAGGAAGTGAGGACACTGTTGACGGGCTTGCACAGGCTAGGAGAGTGGGCAAAGCAGTGTCAGATGGAATACAATGTGGGAAAGTGTGAAGTTATGCATTTTGGTTGGAAGGATAGAGGCATAGACTGTTTTCAAAATGGTGAAAGGCTTCAGATATCTGAAGCACAAAGGGACTTGGGAGTCCTAGTTCAGGATGGTCTTCAGGTTAACATGTAAGTTCAATTGGCAGTTAGAAAAGCAGATATAATGTTAGCATTCATTTCAAAAGAGCTGGAATACAGGACCAGAGATATACTGCTGAGGCTGTATAATTCTTTGGTCAGACTGCATTTGAAGTATTGTGAATTGTTTTGGGCCTTGTATCTAAGGAAAGATGTGCTGGCATTGGAGGGTGGCCGGAGGAGTTTTACACGAATGAAGGGCTTGTAATATGAGGAACAGATGAGAACTCTGGGTCTGTACGTGATGGAGTTTAGAAGGATGAAGAGAGATTTGATTGAAACTTACAGAATACTGCGGTCTGGATAGAATGGCCCTAGAGAAGATGTTTCCACTCATAAGAGAGTCTAGAACCCGAAGGCAACCCTTTAGAAATGAGATGAGGAGAAATTTCTTTAGGCAGTGGAACGCATTGCAGCAGAAGGCAGTGGCAACCAAGACATTGAGTGTATTTAAGATAGAGATGATCGAATGGCAGAGAAGATTCAATGGGCCAAATGGTCCAATTCTGCTCCTATTTTTATGGTCTGATGTAAAACTGTCGATCCAAAGTCACTCCTATCCTATCCTTCTGAATGTCTCAACTTCTGTTAGTAGAAAGCCCAAACGTCTGACTTCTAACCTTAAATTCACTTTTCATTTCTAAACATCAACATGAGTTGGGAATAGGAGAAGGTCACTCAGCCTCAAGCTTGCTCAGCCATGCAATAAGGGGAGGTGATGGTCTCGTGGTATTATCACTGGACTGTTAATCCAGAGACAAAAAGTGTGGTGCTGGAAAAGCACAGCGGTGAGGCAGTATCCGAGGAGAAGGAGAGTGAACATTTCGAGCATAAGCTCTTCATCAGGGTTCCTGATGGACAGGATAAAGCAAGCTCGGCTGTGGTGATTCCCACAGTCAAATAGCCTGGAAAAAGGGATAGCACAGCAGGTCAGGCAGCATCCGAGGAGCAGGAAAATCAACATTTCAGACAGGAGCCCTTCATCAGGAATGAAAACGTCGATTTTCCTGCTCCTCGGATGCTGCCTGACCTGCTGTGCTTTTCCAGCACCACTCTAATCTTGACTCTGATCTCCAGCATCTGCAGTCCTCACTTTTGCCTGGTAAACGGGATAGTTGGGTGTGCTGTAACATGTTGCAAACTGTAACATATTTCTACAGGAATCATAAAGAGCAAAAATAAATCTTTTGTCATTTCTGTGTCCTAATTAAATGCAAAAAGATTTCTTCAAGGTGAATTCAATACAACTTTAATCACTGGAGGTTACTGTGGTTTTGATTTGGATTACAAGACTTTCAGAAGGTTTAACTCTAATGAAGGCTTAAGATGTTATCACTCAGTATCAGACAGTCAGTAAACCCCTTTCTGATAAATGGATTGCCTTCCTGGTGAATCCTATCAAATTAAAACAGGGGCAAATGGTAGCAGATACAGACTTCATTCAAATGAGTTCAGCTTCCCTTGCTGCCAAAAGGCACAAAATAAAAAGATACGGGGAATTAGCATCAATAATCCTCCCACAAAATGAATGTCTTTATTATGATATTAGAATTGTAATGAACAGATTAGCCTTGTTTCAGGGTGACAAGGTGGTCAGTGGTGTGATGGAGAGCGGCGCTAATACGGATTACTCCTCTGCTGTCTCTGTGCTTTGAGAAGGCAGAACGTGTGGACTCCAAATACAAGATTTGAGGCTGTAAAACATAATTTTTCAGACTCCAGGCAAACGACTCATCTCTGCTTCAACCAAACTTCCCTGGCATAGAACAGGAGAAACCCATTCTACCTCCTGAGCTACATCGCCATTCAATTCAATCATGGTGGTCAATCCAGAGACAGAGAAGGAGGGTGAGGCTCAGTGTAGGAGTCCTCTGTAGCCACACCTAAAAAAAAAACTGATGTACCATCGGAGAGAGTCCAAATCATTGAAATAAACCACAAAAGTACAGGTCCAAACACTGACCTCCATTGGACCCCTTCTGACTCAGATTTCCAGTTGGAGGAACATCCCTCAACTACCACCCTCTGCTTCCTGCCGCTCAACCAACTGTGGATCCAAATTGCCAAATTTCCTGGGAATCCCAAGGCTCTTACCTTTTCTGTCAGACTCCTATGTTTATTAAGAGTCCGAGTAGACTACGTCTGAAAGTGGACTCACAGATAGATAGGATAGAGAAGGCGGCGTTTGGCATGCTTTCCTTTATTGGTCAGAGCATTGAGTACAGGAGTTGGGAGGTTAGGTTGCAGCTGTACAGGACATTGGTTGGACCACTGGTGGAATATTGCATTCAATTCTGGTCTCGCTCCTTTCAGAAGAATGTTATGAAACTTGAAAGGGTTCAGAAAAGATTCACAAGGATGTTGGAGGATTTTATCCATAGGGAGAGGCTGAATAGAATGGGGCTGTTTTCCCTGGAGCTTCAGAGGCTGAGGCGTTACCTTATAGAAGTTTATAAAATCATGAGAGGCATGGATAAGGTAAATAGACAAGATATTTTCCCTGGTGTGAGGGAGTGTAGAACCAGAGGGCATATGTTTAGGGTGAGAGGGTAAAAGTTTAAAAGGGACCCAAGGGGCAAACTTTTTCACGAAGATGGTGGTGTGTGTATGGAATGAGCTGCCGGAGGAAGTGATTGAGGCTGGTACGATTGCAATAATTAAAAGATAAATGGATGGGTACATGACTATGAAGGGTTTAGAGTGATATGGAGAAAGTGAGGATGAGAGGTCAGGCAGTATCCAAGGAGCAGGAGAATCGACATATTGGGCATAATTCCTTCATCAGGAATGAGATGATGAAGGGCTTATGCCCGAAACGTCATTTCTCCTGCTCTTCAGATGCTGCCTGACTGGCTGTGCTTTTCCAGCACCACACTCTTGACTTTGGGGGGATAATGGCCAAATGCTGGCAAGTGGGACTAGATTAGGTGAGGATATCTAGTCAGCATGAACAAAAACATGCTGACTGTTCTTGACTACTCCCTACCTCTCCAAATGCAAATTAATTCTGTACCTGAGGATTACTCCCAACAGTTTCCCTACCACTGAGGTTACATCGAAAGGTCTGTAGTTTTCTGGTTTTCGTCTTTTTTTGAACAATGATACCACATTGACTGTCCTCCAGTACTCTCACATCTCTGCGACAGCCAGAGAGGTATTGAAAGTTATTGCCAGTGCCCCTGCTATTTCCTCCTTTCCTCACAGAACAACCTGGGATACATTTTGTCCGGTTCTTTTAACTTAATTTATTTTTAATCCTGTCAAGACCTCCTCACTGTGTATGCAAATTTCTTCAACTGCATCACAGACCTGCTCCCTGATTTCTAAAATCACTATGTACCTCTCATTAATGAACACTGACCCGAAGTATTCATTTAGAACTTTAATTACATCCATTGACTCCAAGTACAAATTACCACTGTAACACTTAATGGACCTTATTCTTTCCCTTGTTGTCCCTTTCAGCTTAAGGTACCCATAAAACTTTAGGTATTTCTTTATTTTAAAAACCAGTATCCTTTCATATCCTCTTTCAGCTCTTCGAATCTCCCCTTTAAGTTCCCCCTTGTAACCACAGTAATCCCTACTGTGTGGAAAGAGGCCAATCAGCCCATCAAGTCTGCACTGACCTTCCAAAGACCTTCACCCAACCCCAGCTGCCACCCTGTTCTCATTACCTTGCATTTTACCATGGCTAATCCACTGAGCCTGCACATCTTTGGGCTGTAGGAGGAAACTAGAGCTCACCCCCCCAGACACAAGGAGAGTGTGCAAGCTCTGGACAGTTGCCTGAGGGTGAATTCAAACCCAGGGCACTGAGACAGTATTACAAACTACTGTGCCACCCCTACGCAAAATGCTGATACTGAGTTATCCAATGATGGTAACACCATTGAATGTCAAAGTGCAATGGTTAGATTGTCTCTTATTAGAGATGGTCATAGCATGGCATTTGTGTGGTGTCAATGTTACTAGCCATTTGTCAGCCCAAAATTGGATATTGTCCATGTCTTTTTGCATTTGAATATAGACTGTTTCAGTCACGAATGGTGCAGAACACTGTGCGATCAACAGCAAATAACCCCACTTCTGACCTTATGATGTTGAGAAGGTTGAAGGTGTTGGATGAAGCAGTTGAAGGTGGTTGGGAAGGAGATGAGTGCATCCTTGGCTAGGCCAATATTTATTGCCCATACTTTGAAGGGTCAGCCACATTGCTGTAGTTCTGGAGTCACATGGAGGCCAGATCAGTTAAGGATGGCCAACTTTCTTCCCTAAAGGATATTAGTGCACCAAATGAACTCTTCCCACCAATCGGCTTCAGATTCATGATATTGCTAGAATCATATTTCATTGAATTAAAATCTGTCATGGTAGGATTTGAGCCAAGGTCCACCAGAACATTACCTGTGTCTTGGGATTAACAGACCAGCAATAATACCACTAGGCCATCACCTCCTGTTAAGCTGTGACCAACAGATCAGAAGAAATGCTCACTCTTCATCAAAATAGTGCTGTTGGATTTTTTACACATATCTGAGAGGGCAGATGGTTTGAATGTTTCATTTGAAAACTAGTATTTGTTATGGAGAGTTGTGACAGAGCTACAGACACCTATTTCCTTTCCCTACTGTCTATAAACAGCATGCTTTTGAAATGAAAGAAAGGGTGTTTATTAACCTGAGTGCCTTGTCAATCTGAATGACCAGCAGCAAGTGTTTTGTGTGTTTTAACAAGGAGGATTTTTTTTACTGTACACCTTAAAGATTGAACATTATATATCACTTACTCACCCAGTCAACACAGAAACATAATCAAGAAAAGTGCAGTTAGGGAGAATAGTGTTTGTTATAAAAGGAACATAGTCACCATTTGGCAATACAGAACTTTACGATATAATCCTAACTGTGCAGAGAATTATGGTGACAACCAATTTAATATTGTCAGACTAGTGTGTACTGGATGTCATATATATTAAAGCACAGGGTCATGTTCTTTGCAGACAAGAGTAACATATGCATATGTACGCTGCACCTATTTCTATTTAACAAAATAGTCATAGAGCCATACAGCATAGAAACAGGCCCTTCAGTCCACCATGCCTATGCAAACCAACCGTACTAATCTTACAGAGATACTTATATCATTGGCAACCATGGGTAAAGTAGTGGGAGACTGGAGGGTAGCTAATGTGTTTAAGAAAGGCTACAAGGAAAAGCCAGGGAACTACAGGCCAGTGAGCCTGACATCAGTGGTGCATACATTGTTGAAGGGATTTCTGAGGTAGTATTTACAAGACTTGGAAAAGCAAGGACTTTTGCAGATAGTCAGCATGGCTTTGTGTGTGGAAGATTGTGTCTCACAAATTCAATTTAGTTTTTTGAAGAGGTTAACACAGAAGATAGATGAAGGCAGAGTGGTAGATGTTGTCTACATGGGCTTTAGCAAGGCTTTCAACAAGATCCTATATGATAGACTAGTCAATAAGGTTAGATCACATATGATCAGGGAGAGATAACCAATTGGATGCAAAAGTGGCTAGATAGTAGAAGACAGAGAGTGGTGGTAGAGGGTTATTTTTTGGACAGGAGACCCGTGACCAGCGGTGTGCTGTAAGGATCGGTGCTGGGTCCACTGGTGTTTGTCATTTATATAAATGATTTGGATGAGAATATAGGAGGTATGGTTAGTAAGTTTGCAGATGACAATTGTATAGTTGACAATGAGGAAGGTTATTTAAGAGTACAGAGATTTTGATCAGATGGACAATGAGCCCAGAAGTGGCAGATGGAATTTAATTTGGTTAAGTGCAAGGTTTTGCCAGGATGAAAGGATTGAGTTATAAGGAGAGTCTAGATAGGCTGGGACATCTTTCCCCTGGACCATCAGAGGCTGATGGGTGACCTTATAGAGGTTTATAAAGCCATGAAGGGTATAGAGAATAGCCAAGATCCTTTTTTTTTAAGGAGAAAGTGAGGTCTGCAGATGCTGGAGATCAGAGCTGAAAATGTGTTGCTGGAAAAGCGCAGCAGGTCAGGCAGCATCCAGGGAACAGGAAGGGCTTATGCCCAAAACGTCGATTCTCCTGTTCCCTGGATACTGCCTGACCTGCTGCGCTTTTCCAGCAACACATTTTCAGCCCTTTTTTTTTAAGGGAAGGGGAGACCAAAACTAGACGGTGCAGGTTTAAGGTGAGAGGGGAATGATTTAAAAAGGGCCTGAGGGACAACTTTTTCACACAAAGGGTATGTATAAGGAATGACCTGCCAGAAGAAGTCGTACAGGTGGGTACAATTACAATGTATAAAAGATGCTTGGACAGGTGCATGAATAGGAAGGGTATAGAGGGACATGGACTAAAAACAAGCAAATAGGGCTAGTTTAGTTTGGGAAACCTCGTTGGCATTGATGAGTTGGGCCGAAGGGTCTGTTTCAGTGCTAAAGAACTCTGTGATTCTCTGACTCTAATCCCATTTGCCTGAACTTGGTTCACAGCTTACTATACCCAGTGCTCGTCCAGATGCTTCTTAAATATCGTAGGAGGACCTGTCACCACCACCCTCTACAGCAGCATGTTTCATATTTCTATCACCTTCTGCGTGAAAATGATTTTCCTCAGATCTGCTCCAAGCCACTTACTCCTGACATTATATTTATGCCCTCTGATCTTAGACAAATCTGCCATGGGGAAAAGATACTCACAATCTACACTGCCTATGCCTGTCATCATATTGTATACCTCAATCAGATCACCCTCCTCAGCCTCTTCTGCTCCAAGGAAAACAAACCCAGCCTAATCAGTCTCTGCTGACAACTGAGATTTTTCATTCCAGGCAAAATCCTGGAGAATCTCCTCTGTACCCTCTCCAGTGCAATCACATCCTTCGGATAGTGTGGTGATCAGAACTGCACACAGTATTCCATCTGTGCGTTACCCAATGCTCTATGAAGTTGCAACAAAACCTTCCCGCTCTGACATTCTATGCCCTGGCTCATGAAGGCCAGCATTCTGTGTGCCTTCATCCCCACCCTCCTCTTTCAGCTAGTCAATTTCTGATCCAAACTGCTAAATCACCCTCAATCCCATGCCTCCGTATTTTGTGCAATAACCCACCGTGGGGAACGCCTTATCAAACACCTTATGGAAATCCATATACACCACATCAACCACTTTACCCTCATCCACCTGTTTGGTCGCCTTCTCAAAGAACTCCATGGCAAGACCCCAACCAATCAAAGTTCACTTGCAATCAATCGGTATGCTCATCTCATCCAATAGGATGTTACATTCTTGTGCATTTAGTGCTTGCTGCAAATTATCCTCTTTTCACACGCTCACATCCTTCTTTTCATCTCTCTCCCCTCCCCTATCTCAAACGCACACGTGCTCTCCTCCCCTAGCCTCATACAGTCACTCTCTCTCCTCTCCTGTTCTCACACACTCACTCATTCCGCTCACCGTGTCCTCACCCACTCACTCTCTCTCCTCCCAGCTTCACCCACTCACTCTCTCTCCTCCCAGCTTCACCCACTCACTCTCTCTCTCTCCTCATTCATCCTCACAAACTCAGTCACTCTGCTCCTTGTGCTCAAACACTCACTCTCTCTCCTCCCAGCCGCACTCACTCACTTTCTCTCCTCTCCATCTTCAGCCACTCACTTTCTCTCCCCTCCGTCCTCACCCACTCACTTTCTCTCCTCTCCATCTTCACCCACTGACTTTCTCTCCCCTCCGTCCTCACCCACTCACTTTCTCTCCCCTCCGTCCTCACCCACTCACTTTCTCTCCTCTCCATCTTCACCCACTCACTCTCTCTCACCCTGTCCTCACCCACTCACTCTCTCTCGCCCCGTCCTCACCCACTCACACTCTCTCGCACCGTCCTCAACCACTCACTCTCTCTCCACCCATCCTCACCCACTCACTCTCTCTCCCCCAGTCTTCACCCACTCACTCTCTCTCCTCCCATCGTCACCCACTCACTCTCTCTTCCCCATCTTCACCCACTCACTCTCACTCCTCCCATCCTCACCCACTCACTCCTCCCCACCCATCTTCACACACTCACTCTCTCTCCCCCCGTCCTCACCCACTCACTCTCTCTTCCCCTTCTTCATCCACTCACTCTCTCTCCCTCCATCCTCACCCACTCACTCTCTCTCCTCCCATCCTCACCCACTCACTCTCTCTACCTCCGTCCTCACCACTCACTGTCTCACCCCGTCTTCACCCACTCACTCTCTCCTCCCATCCTCACCCACTCACTCTCACTCCCCCGTCTTCACCCACTCACTCTCTCTCCCCCTGTCTTCACCCACTCACTCTCTCTCCCTCCATCCTCACCCACTCACTCTCTCCTCCCATCCTCACCCACTCACTCTCTCTCACCCCCCGTCCTCACCCACTCACTCTCTCTCCATCCGTCCTCACCCACTCACTCTCTCTCCCCCCTCTTCACCCACTCACTCTTTCTCCCTCCATCCTCACCTACTCACTCTCTCCCCTCCGTCCTCACCCACTCACTCTCTCTCCTCCGATCCTCACCCACTCACTCTCCCTCCCCCCGTCTTCACTCACTCACTCTCTCCCCCTGTCATCACCCACTCACTCTCTCTCTCCCCCGTCCACACCCACTCACTCTCTCTCCCCCCGTCCACACCCACTCACTCTCTCACCCCCCATCCTCACCCACTCACTCTCTCTCCCCCCGTCCTCACCCACTCACTCTCTCTCCGTCCGTCTTCACCCACTCACTCTCTCCTCCCATCCTCACCCACTCACTCTCTCTCCCGCCGTCCTCACGCACTCACCCTCTCACCCCGTCTTCACCCACTCACTCTCTCTCCCCCCGTCCTCACCCTCTCACTTTCTCTCCCTCCGTCTTCACCCACTCACTCTCTCCTCCCATCCTCACCCACTCACTCTCTCCCTCCGTCTTCACCCACTCACTCTCTCTCCCCCCGTCCTCACCCACTCACTCTCTCCTTCATCCTCACCCACTCACTCGCTCTCCCCCATCCTCACCCACTCACTCTCTGCCCCCGTCTTCACACACACTCTCTCTCCCCCCGTCCTCACCCACTCACTCTCTCTCCTCCCATCCTCACCCACACACTCTCTCTCCCCCCATCTTCACACTCTCGCTCTCTCTCGCCCTGTCTTTACCCACTCAATATCACTCCCCCCGTCTTCACACACTCACTCTCTCTCGCCCTGTCTTCACACACTCACTCTCTCTCCTCCCATCCTCACCCACACACTCTCTCTCCCCCCGTCTTCACAATCTCGCTCTCTCTCACCCTGTTTTTACCCACTCAATCTCACTCCCCCCGTCTTCACACACTCACTCTCTCTCCCCCCATCCTCACCCACTCACTCTCTCCCTCCGTCCTCACCCACTCACTCTCTCTCCCTCTGACTTCACCCATTCACTCCCTCTCCCCTCCGTCCTCACCCACTCACACTCTCTCGCCCCGTCTTCACCCACTCACTCTCTCACCCCCGTCTTCACCCACTCACTCTCTCTCCCCCCCTTCACCCACTCACTCTCTCTCCCTCCATCCTCACCCACTCACTCTCTCCCCTCCGTCCTCACCCACTCACTCTCTCTCTCCTCCCATCCTCACCCACTCACTCTCTCTCCCCCCGTCTTCACCCACTCACTCTCTCCTCCCATTGTCACCCACTCACTCTCTCTCCCCCCCGTCCTCACCCACTCACTCTCTCCACCCATCCTCACCCACTCACTCTCTCTCCCCCCCGTCCTCACCCACACACTCTCTCCTCCCATCCTCACCCACTCACTCTCTCTCCCCCCGTCTTCACCCACTCACACTCTCTCGCCCCGTCTTCACCCACTCACTCTCTCACCCCCGTCTTCACCCACTCACTCTCTCTCCCCCCCTTCACCCACTCACTCTCTCTCCCTCCATCCTCACCCACTCACTCTCTCCCCTCCGTCCTCACCCACTCACTCTCTCTCCCCCGTCTTCACCCACTCACTCTCTCCTCCCATCCTCACCCACTCACTCTCTCTCCCCCCCGTCCTCACCCACTCACTCTCTCCTCCCATCCTCACCCACTCACTCTCTCCCCTCCGTCCTCACCCACTCACTCTCTCTCCTCCCATCCTCACCCAGTCACTCTCTCTCCCCCCGTCTTCACCCACTCACTCTCTCCTCCCATCCTCACCCACTCACTCTCTCTCCCCCCGTCCTCACCCACTCACTCTCACTCCTCCCGTACTCACCCACTCACTCTCTCCACCCGTCTTCACCCACTCACTTTTTCTCCCCTCCGACTTCACCCACTCACTCTCTCTCCCCTCCGTCTTCACCCACTCACTCCCTCTTCCCTCCGTCCTCACCCACTCACACTCTCTCGCCCCGTCTTCACCCACTCACTCTTTCTGCCCCTGTCCTCACCCACTCACTCTCTCTCACCCCCTTCACCCACTCACTCTCTCTCCCTCCATCCTCACCCACTCACTCTCTCCCCTCCGTCCTCACCCACTCACAACTCCTCCCATTCTCACCCACTCACTCTCTCTCCCCCGTCCTCACCCACTCACTCTCACTCCATCCGTCCTCCCTCACTCACTCCCTCCTCTCATCCTCACCCATACACTCGCTCTCCCCCGTCCTCACCCACTCACTCTCTCCCCCTGACTTCACCCACTGACTCTCTGCCCCCGTCTTCACACACTCACTCTCTCTCCCCTGTCCTCACCCACTCACTCTCTCCCCCTGACTTCACCCACTCACTCTCTGCCCCCGTCTTCACACACTCACTCTCTCTCCCCCTGACTTCACCCACTCACTCTCTCACCCCCTCGTCACCCACTCATTCTCTCTCGCCCCGTCCTCATCCACTCACACTCTCTCCCTTCCATCCTCATCCACTCACACTCTCTACCTACGTCTTCACCCACTCACTTTCTCTCCCCCTGTCTTCACCCACTCACTCATTCCCCACAATGTTCACCCACTATCTCACTCTCCCCTCCATCCTCACCCACTCACTCTCACCCCTCCGTCCACTCCCACTCACTCTCTCTCCCCTCCGTCTTCGCCCACTCACTCTCTCTCCTCCGTCCTCACCCACTCACTCTCTCTCCATCCGTCCTCACCCACTCACTCTCTCTCCTCCCATCGTTACCCACTCACTCTCTCTCCCCTCCGTCGTCACCCACTCACTCTCACTCCTCCCATGGTCACCCACTCACTCTCTCTCCCCCCGTCTTCACACACTCACTCTCTCTCGCCCGGTCTTCACCCACTCACTCTCACTCCCCCCGTCTTCACACACTCACTCTCTCTCGCGCTGTCCTCATCCACTCACTCTCTCTCCTCCCATCCTTACCCACTCACTCTCTCTCCCCTCCGTCCTCACCCACTCACTCTCACTCCTCCCATGGTCACCCACTCACTCTCTCTCCCCCCGTCTTCACACACTCACTCTCTCTCCCACTGTCTTCACCCACTCACTATCTCACCCCGTCTTCACCCACTCATTCTTTCTCCCCGTCCTCATCCACTCACTCTCTCTCCCCTCCATCCTCACCCTCTCACACTCTCTACCTCCGTCTTCACCCACTCACTTTCTCTCCCCCTGTCTTCACCCCACTCACTCACTCTCCGCCTGTCTTCACCCACTCACTCTCTCCCCTCCGTGTTCACCCACTATCTCACTCTCCCCTCCATCCTCGCCCACTCACTCTCACCCCTCCGTCCACTCCCACTCACTCTCTCTCCGCTCCGTCTTCTCCCACTCACTCTCTCTTCCCTCCGTCTTCACCCACTCACTCTCTCTCTCCTCTGTCCTCACCCACTCACTCTTTCTCCTCCCATCCTCACCCCCATCACTCTCTCTCACACCATCTTCACCCACTCACTCTCTTTCCCCCGTCATCAACCACTCACTCTCTCTCCCCCTTCTTCACCCACTCACTTTCTCTCCCTCCATCCTCACCCACTCACTCTCTCCCCTCCATCCTCACCCACTCACTCTCTCTCCTCCCATCCTCACCCACTCACACTCTCTCCCCCGTCTTCACCCACTCACTCTCTCCTCCCATTCTCACCCACTCACTCACTCTCCCCCGTCTTCACCCACTCACTCTCTCCTCCCATCCTCACCCACTCACACTCTCTCCCCCGTCTTCACCCACTCACTCTCTCCTCCCATTCTCACCCACTCACTCTCTCTCACCCCGTCCTCACCACTCACCCTCTCACCCCGTCTTCATCCACTCACTCTCTACCCCCATCTTCACCCACTCACTCTCTCTCCCGTCGTCTTCACGCACTCACTCTCTCCTCCTATCCTCACCCACTCACTCTCTCTCCCCCCGTCGTCACCCATCACACTCTCTCCCCCCGTCCTCACCCACTCACTCTCTCCACCCGTCTTCACCCACTCACTTTTTCTCCCCTCCGTCTTCACCCACTCACTCTCTCTCCCCTCCGTCTTCACCCACTCACTCCCTCTCCCCTCCGTCCTCACCCACTCACACTCTCTCGCCCCGTCTTCACCCACTCACTCTTTCAGCCCCTGTCCTCACACACTCACTCTCTCTCACCCCCTTCACCCACTCACTCTCTCCCCTCCGTCCTCACCCACTCACTCTCTCTCCTCCCATCCTCACCCACTCACTCTCTCTCCCCGTCCTCAACAACTCACTCTCTCCTCCTATCCTCACCCACTCTCTCTCACTCACCCAGTCGTCACCCACTCACTCTCTCTCCATCCGTCCTCACCCACTCACTGTCTCTCCTCTCATCCTCACCCACTCACTCGCTCTCCCCCGTCCTCACCCTCTCACTCTCTCCCCCTGTCTTCACCCACTCACTCTCTGCCCCCGTCTTCACACACTCACACTCTCTCCCCCCGTCCTCACCACTCACGCTCCCCCCTCCATAATCACAGACTCACTCTCTCTCCCCCATCTTCACCCACTCACTTTCTCTCCACTCCATCTTCACCCACTCACTCTCTCTCATCCCATCCTTACCCATGCACTCTCTCTCCCATCATCCTCACCCACTCTCTCTCACTCTTCCCATCCTCACCCACTCACTCACTCTCACTCCATCTTAACACACTCACTCTCTCTCGCCCTGTTTTCACCCACTCACTCTCACTCCCCCATCTTCACCCACTCACTTTCTCTCCCCTCCATCTTCACCCACTCATTCCCTCTCCCCTCCGTCCTCACCCACTCACTCTCTCTCCCCCCGTCTTCACACACTCACTATCTCTCTCGCCGTCTTCACCCACTCACTCTCTCCCCCGTCTTCACCTACTCATTCTCTCTCCCTCCTTCCTCACCCACTCACTCTCCCTCCTCCATCCTCACCCACTCACTCTCTTTTCCCCCGTCTTCACCCACTCACACTCTCCTCCCATCCTCACCCATTCTCTCTCACCCGTCCTCACCCACTCACTCTCTCCTCCCATCCTCACCCACTCACTCTCTCTCACCCCGTCGTCACCCACTCACTCTCTCTCCATCCGTCCTCACCCACTCACTCTCTCTCCTCTCATCCTCACCCACTCACTCGCTCTCCCCCGTCCTCACCCTCTCACTCTCTGCCCCCGTCTTCACACACTCACTCTCTCTCCCTCCGTCTTCACCCACTCACTCTCTCTTACCCCGTCCTCACCCACTCACTCTCTTCCCTCCGTCTTCACCCACTCACTCTCTCTCCTCCCATCCTCACCCACATACTCTCTCTCCCTCCGACCTCACCCACTCACTCTCTCCTCCCCATCTTCACCCACTCACTCTCTCACCCGTCCTCACCCACTCACTCTCTCTCCCTCCGACCTCACCCACTCACTCTCTCTCGCCCCGTCTTCACACACTCACTCTCTCTCCCCCCGTCCTCACCCACTCACTCTCTTCCCTCCGTCTTCACCCACTCACTCTCTCTCCTCCCATCCTCACCCACTCACTCTCTCTCCCTCTGACCTCACCCACTCACTCTCTCCTCCCCGTCATCACCCACTCACTCTCTCTCCCTCCATCTTCACCCACTCACTCTTTCCTCCCAACCTCACCCACTCACTCTCTCTCCCTCCGACCTCACCCACTCACTCTCTCTCGCCCCGTCTTCACACACTCACTCTCTATCCCCCCGTCCTGACCCACTCACTCTCTCTCATCCCATCCTTACCCATGCACTCTCTCTCCCCTCCGTCCTCACCCACTCACTCACTCCTCCCATCCTCACCCACTCACTCACTCTCACTCCGTCTTAACACACTCACTCTCTCTCGCCCTGTTTTCACCCACTCACTCTCACTCCCCCCGTCTTCACCCACTCACTCTCTCTCCCCTCCATCTTCACCCACTCACTCTCTCTCCCCTCCGTCTTCACCCACTCATTCTCTCTCCCTCCGTCCTCACCCACTCACTCTCTCTACCCCCGTCTTCACACACTCACTATCTCTCTCACCGTCTTCACCCACTCACTCTCTCCCCCTGACTTCACCTACTCATTCTCTCTCCCTCCTTCCTCACCTACTCACTCTCCCTCCTCCATCCTCACCCACTCACTCTCTTTTCCCCCGTCTTCACCCACTCACTCTGTCCTCTCATCCTCACCCACTCACTCTCTCTCCCCCGTCCACCCCACTCACTCACTCTCCCTCCATCTTCACCCACTCACACTCTCCTCCCATCCTCACCCACTCACTCTCTCTCCCCCGTCTTCACCCACTCACTCACTCTCGCCCCGTCTTCACGCATTCACTCTCTCTCCCACCGTCCTCACCCAGTCACTCTCTCTTGCCCTGTCCTCATCCACTCACTCTCAATCCTCCCATCCTCACACACTCACTCTCTCTCCCCTCCGTTTTCACCCACTCACACTCTCTCCCCCGTCATCACCCACTCACTCTCTCCACCCGTCTTCACCCACTCACTTTCTCTCCCCTCCTTCTTCACACACTCACACTCTCTCCCCCTGTCTTCACCCACTCACTCTCTCCTCCCATTCTCACCCACTCACTCACTCTCCTCCCATCCTCACCCACTCACTCTCTCTCCCCCCGTCCTCACCACTCACTCTCTCCCCCCGTCTTCACCCACTCACTCTCTCTCTCCCCGTTCTCACACACTCACTCTCTCTCTCCATCCTCACCCACTCACTCTCTCTCCATCCGTCCTCACCCACTCACTCTCTCTCCTCTCATCCTCACACACTCATTCGCTCTCCCCCGTCCTCACCCTCTCACTCTCTCCCCCCGTCTTCACCCACTCACTCTTTGCCCCCGTCTTCACACACTCACACTCTCTGCCCCTGTCCTCACCACTCACTCTCTCTCATCCCATCCTTACCCATGCACTCTCTCTCACTCCTCCCATCCTCACCCACTCACTCACTCTCACAACATCTTAACACACTCACTCTCTCTCGCCCTGTTTTCACCCACTCACTTTCTCTCCCCTCCATCTTCACCCACTCACTTTCTCTCCCCTCCATTTTCATCCACTCACTCTCACTCCGACATCTTCACCCACTCACTCTCTCTCCCCTCCGTCCTCACCCACTCACTCTCTCTCCCCTCCGTCTTCACCCACTCACTCTCTCCTCCCATTCTCACCCACTCACTCTCTCTCCCCCCGTCTTCACACACTCACTATCTCTCCCACCGTCTTCACCCACTCACTCTCTCCCCCCGTTTTCACCTGCTCATTCTCTCTCCCTCCTTCCTCACCCACTCACTCTCCCTCCTCCATCCTCACCCACTCACTCTCTTTTTCCCCGTCTTCACCCACTCACTCTCTCCCCCGTCTTCACCTGCTCATTCTCTCTCTCTCCTTCCTCACCCACTCACTCTCTCCTCCGTCTTCACCCACTCACTCTCTTTTTTCCCCCGTCTTCACCCACTCACTCCGTCCTCCCATCCTCACCCACTCACTCTCTCTCCCCCCGTCCACCCCACTCTCACACTCTCCCTCCATCTTCACCCACTCACACTCTCCTCCCATCCTCACCCACTCAATCTCTCTCCCGCCATCTTCACCCACTCACTCTCTCTCGCCCTGTCTTCACACAATCACTCTCTCTCCCCCCGTCTTCACACACTCACTATCTCTCCCCCCCGTCTTCACACACTCACTATCTCTCCCACCGTCTTCACCCACTCACTCTCTCTCCCCCCGTCCACCCCACTCTCACACTCTCCCTCCATCTTCACCCACTCACACTCTCCTCCCAACCTCACCCACTCACTCTATCTCCCTCCGTCTTCACCCACTCACTCTCTCTTACCCCGTCCTCACCCACTCACTCTCTCTCACCCCGTCCTCACCCACTCACTCTCTTCCCTCCGACTTCACCCACTCACTCTCTCTCTTCCCATCCTCACCCACTCACTCTCTCTCCCTCCGACCTCACTCACTCACTCTCTCCTCCCCATCTTCACCCACTCACTCTCTCACCTGTCCTCACCCACTCACTCTCTCTCCCTCCGACCTCACCCACTCACTCTCTCTCGCCCCGTCTTCACACACTCACTCTCTATCCCCCCGTCCTCACCCACTCACTCTCTTCCCTCCGTCTTCAACCACTCACTCTCTCTCCTCCCATCCTCACCCACTCACTCTCTCTCCCTCCGACCTCACCCACTCACTCTCTCTCCCTCCGACCTCACCCACTCACTCTCTCTCCCTCCGACCTCACCCACTCACTCTCTCCTCTCCGTCCTCACCCACTTACTCTATCCTCCCGTCCACACCCACTCACTCTCTCTCCCCTCCCTCCTCACCCACTCACTCTCTCTCCCCTTGGTCCTCACACACTCACTCTCTCTCGCCCCGTCCTCACCCACTCACTCTCTCTCACCCCGTCTTTACCCACTCACTCTCTCCTCCCATCCTCACCTACTCACTCACTCTCCCTCCTCCGTCCTCACCCACTCACTCTCTTTTCCCCCGTCTTCACCCACTCACTCTGTCCTCCCATCCTCACCCACTCACTCTCTCTCCCCCCGTCCACCCCACTCACTCACTCTCCCTCCATCTTCACGCACTCACACTCTCCTCCCATCCTCACCCACTCACACTCTCCTCCCATCCTCACCCACTCACTCTCTCTCGCACCGTCCTCAATCACTCACTCTCTCTCCACCCATCTTCACCCACTCACACTCTCCCCCGTCTTCACCCACTCACTCTCTCTCGCCCCGTCTTCACCCACTCACTCTCTCTCTCCTCTGTCCTCACCCACTCACTCTTTCTCCTCCCATCCTCACCCCCATCACTCACTCTCACACCATCTTCACCCACTCACTCTCTCCTCCCATCCTCACCAACTCACTCTCTCTCCCACTGTCATCACCCACTCACGCTCTCTCCCCCCATCTTCACACACTCACTCTCTTTCCCCCCGTCCTCACCCACTCACTCTCTCTCCCCCCTCTTCACCCACTCACTTTCTCTCCCTGCATCTTCACCCACTCAACCTCTCTCCCTCCATCTTCACGCACTCACTCTCTCCTCCCATCCTCACCCACTCACTCTCTCTCCCCCGTCCTCAACAACTCACTCTCTCCTCCTATCCTCACCCACTCTCTCTCTCACCCCGTCGTCACCCACTCACTCTCTCTCCATCCGTCCTCACCCACTCACTCTCTCTCCTCTCATCCTCACCCACTCACTCGCTCTCCCCCGTCCTCACCCTCTCACTCTCTCCCCCCGTCCTCACCACTCACTCTCACTCCTCCCATCCTCACCCACTCACTCACTCTCACTCCGTCTTAACACACTCACTCTCTCTCGCCCTGTTTTCACCCACTCACTCTCACTCCCCCATCTTCACCCACTCACTTTCTCTCCCCTCCATCTTCACCCACTCACTCTCTCTCCCCTCCGTCTTCACCCACTCATTCCCTCTCCCCTCCGTCCTCACCCACTCTCTCTCTCCCCCGTCTTCACACACTCACTATCTCTCTCGCCGTCTTCACACACTCACTCTCTCCCCCTGTCTTCACATACACATTCTCTCTCCCTCCTTCCTCACCCACTCACTCTCCCTCCTCCGTCCTCACCCACTCACTCTCTTTTCCCCCGTCTTCACCCACTCACTCTGTCCTCCCATCCTCACCCACTCACTCTCTCTCCCCCCGTCCACCCCACTCACTCACTCTCCCTCCATCTTCACGCACTCACACTCTCCTCCCATCCTCACCCACTCTCTCTCACCCCGTCGTCACCCACTCACACTCTCCTCCCATCCTCACCCACTCTCTCTCTCTCCCCCCGTCTTCACCCACTCACTCTCTGCCCCCATCTTCACACACTCACTCTCTCTCCCTCCGTCCTCACCCACTCACTCTCACTCCTCCCATCCTCATCCACTCACTCACTCTCACTCCGTCTTAACACACTCACTCTCTCTCGCCCTGTTTTCACCCACTCACTCTCACTCCCCCATCTTCACCCACTCACTTTCTCTCCACTCCATCTTCACCCACTCACTCTCTCTCCCCTCCGTCTTCACCCACTCATTCCCTCTCCCCTCCGTCCTCACCCACTCACTCTCTCTCCCCCCGTCTTCACACACTCACTATCTCTCTCACCACCTTCACCCACTCACTCTCTCCTCCCATCCTCACCCACTCACACTCTCTCCCCCTGTCATCACCCACTCACGCTCTCTCCCCCCATCTTCACCCACTCACTCTCTTTCCCCCCGTCCGCACCCACTCACACTCTCGCCCCCCTCTTCACCCACTCACTCTCTCCCCTCCATCCTCACCCACTCACTCTCTCTCCCCCCAATCTGCACCCACTCACTTTCTCTCCCCCCATCCTCACCACTCACCCTCTCACCCCATCTTCACCCACTCACTCTCTTTCCCCCCGTCCGCACCCACTCACACTCTCTCCCCCCTCTTCACCCACTCACTCTCTCCCCTCCATCCTCACCCACTCACTCTCTCTCCCCCCAATCTGCACCCACTCACTTTCTCTCCCCCCGTCCTCACCACTCACCCTCTCACCCCGTCTTACCCCACTCACTCTCTCCCCCCGTCTTCACCCACTCACTCTCTCTCCCCCCGTTCTCACCCACTCACTCGCTCTCCCCCGTCCTCACCCTCTCACTCTCTCCCCCCGTCTTCACCCACTCACTCTCTGCCCCCCTCTTCACACACTCACTCTCTCTCGCCCCGTCCTCATCACTCACTCTCACTCCTCCCATCCTCACCCACTCACTCACTCTCACTCCGTCTTAACTCACTCACTCTCTCTCGGCCTGTTTTCACCCACTCACTCTCACTCCCCCATCTTCACCCACTCATTCTCTCTCCCCACCGTCTCCACCCACTCATTTCCTCTCCCTCCGTCCTCATCCACTCACTCTCTCCCCCAGTCTTCACACACTCACTATCTCTCTCACCGTCTTCACCCACTCACTCTCTCCCCCGTCTTCACCTACTCATTCTCTCTCCCTCCATCCTCACCCACTCACTCTCCCTCCTCCATCCTCACCCACTCACTCTCTTTTCCCCCGTCTTCACCCACTCACTCTGTCCTCCCATCCTCACCCACTCTCTCTCTCTCACCCCGTCGTCACCCACTCACTCTCTCTCCATCCGTCCTCATCCACTCACTCTCTCTCCTCTCATCCTCACCCACTCACTCGCTCTCCCCCGTCCTCACCCTCTCACTCTCTCCCCCCGTCATCACCCACTCACTCTCCCTCCCCCCGTCTTCACACACTCACTCTCTCTCCCCCCGTCCTTACCACTCACTCTCTCTCATCCCATTCTTACCCACTCACTCTCTCTCCCCTCCGTCCTCACCCACTCACTCTCACTCCTCCCATCCTCACCCACTCACTCACTCTCACTCCGTCTTAACACACTCACTCTCTCTCGCCCTGTTTTCACCCACTCACTCTCACTCCCCCATCTTCACCCACTCACTTTCTCTCCCCTCCATCTTCACCCACTCACTCTCTCTCCCCTCCGTCTTCACCCACTCATTCCCTCTCCCCTCCGTCCTCACCCACTCACTCTCTCTCCCCCCGTCTTCACACACTCACTATCTCTCTCACCGTCTTCACCCACTCACTCTCTCCCCCCGTCTTCACCTTCTCATTCTCTCTCCCTCCTTCCTCACCCACTCACTCTCCCTCCTCCATCCTCACCCACTCACTCTCTCTCCCCCCATCCACACGACTCACTCTCTCTCCCTCCATCTTCACGCACTCACACTCTCCTCCCATCCTCACCCACTCACTCTCTCTCCCCCGTCTTCACCCACTCACTCTCTCTCCCCTTCATCCTCACCCACTCACTCTCTCCCCCCCGTCCTCACCCACTCACTCACTCTCCCCCGTCCTCACCCACTCACTCTCTCCTCCCATTCTCACCCACTCACTCTCTCTCCTCTGTCTTCACCCACTCACTCTCCCACCCTCCGTCTTCACGCACTCACTCTCTCCTCTCATCCTCACCCACTCACTCTCTCTCACCCCGTCTTCACCCACTCACTCTCTCCTCTCATCCTCACCCACTCACTCGCTCTCCCCCGTCCTCACCCTCTCACTCTCTCCCCGCCTTCACCCACTCACTCTCTGCCCCCGTCTTCACACATTCACTCTCTCTCCGCCCGTCCTCACCCCTCACTCTCTCTCATCCCATCCTTATCCATGCACTCTCTCTCCCCTCCGTCCTCAACCATTCACTCTCACTCCTCCCATCCTCACCCACTCACTCACTCTCACTCTGTCTTAACGCACTCACTCTCTCTCGCCCTGTTTTCACCCACTCACTCTCACTCCCCCAGCTTCACCCACTCACTTTCTCTCCCCTCCATCTTCACCCACTCACTCTCTCTCTCACCGTCTTCACCCACTCACTCTCTCCCCCGTCTTCATCCACTCATTCTCTCTCCCTCCTTCCTCACCCACTCACACTCCCCCCTCCATAATCAACCACTCACTCTCTCTCCCCCCATCTTCACACACTCACTCTCTGCCCCCGTCTTCACCCACTCACTCTCTCTCCCCCCGTCCACCCCACTCACTCACTCTCCCTCCATCTTCACGCACTCACTCTCTCCTCCCATCCTCACCCACTCTCTCTCTCACCCCGTCGTCACCCACTCACTCTCTCTCCATCCGTCCTCACCCACTCACTCTCTCTCCTCTCATCCTCACCCACTCACTCGCTCAACCCCGTCCTCACCCTCTCACTCTCTCCCCCCGTCTTCACCCACTTACTCTCTGCCCCCGTCTTCAAACACTCACTCTCTCTCCCTCCGTCCTCACCCACTCAATCTCACTCCTCCCACCCTCATCCACTCACTCACTCTCACTCCGTCTTAACACACTCACTCTCACTCCCCCATCTTCACCCACTCACTTTCTCTCCACTCCATCTTCACCCACTCACTCTCTCTCATCCCATCCTTACCCATGCACTCTCTCTCCCCCCGTCTTCACCCACTCACTCTCTCTTCCCATTCTCACGCACTCACGCTCTCTTCCCCCATCCTCACCCACTCACTCTCTCTCCCCCCCATCTGCACCCACTCACTCTCCCCTCCCATCCTCACCCACTCACTCTCTCTCCCCCCGTCCTCACCCACTCACTCTCTCTCCCTCCGTCTTCACCCACTCACTCTCTCTCCCCCGTCCTCACCCACTCACTCTCTCCTCCTATCCTCACCCACTCTCTCTCTCTCACCCCGTCGTCACCCACTCACTCTCTCTCCCTCCGTCCTCACCCACTCAATCTCACTCCTCCCATCCTCATCCACTCACTCACTCTCACTCCGTCTTAACACACTCACTCTCTCTCCCCCATCTTCACCCACTCACTTTCTCTCCACTCCATCTTCACCCACTCACTCTCTCTCCCCCCGTCCTCACCCACTCACTCTCTCTCCCTCCGTCTTCACCCACTCACTCTCTCTCCCCCGTCCTCACCCACTCACTCTCTCCTCCTATCCTCACCCACTCTCTCTCTCTCACCCCGTCGTCACCCACTCACTCTCTCTCCCCTCCGTCCTCACCCACTCACTCACACTCCTCCCATCCTCATCCACTCACTCACTCTCACTCCATCTTAACACACTCACTCTCTCTCGCCCTGTTTTCACCCACTCACTCTCACTCCCCCATCTTCACCCACTCACTTTCTCTCCACTCCATCTTCACCCACTCACTCTCTCTCCCCTCCGTCTTCACCCACTCATTCCCTCTCCCCTCCGTTCTCACCCACTCGCTCTCTCTCCCCCGTCTTCACACACTCACTATCTCTCTCACCACCTTCACCCACTCACTCTCTCCTCCCATCCTCACCCACTCACTCTCTCTCCCCCTCTCATCACCCACTCACGCTCTCTCCCCCCATCTTCACACACTCACTCTCTTTCCCCCCGTCCGCACCCACTCACACTCTCTCCCCCCTCTTCACCCACACATTTTCTCTCCCTCCACTCACCCACTCACTCTCTCTCCCCCCGTCTTCACCCACTCACCCTCTCCCCCCGTCTTCACCCATTCACTCTCTCTCCCCCCGTTCTCACCCACTCACTCTCTCTCCCTCCATCCTCACCCACTCACTCGCTCTCCCCCGTCCTCACCCTCTCACTCTCTCCCCCCGTCTTCACACACTCACTCTCTCTCGCCCCGTCCTCATCACTCACTCTCACTCCTCCCATCCTCACCCACTCACTTGCTCTCCCCCGTCCTCACCCTCTCACTCTCTCCCCCCGTCTTCACCCACTCACTCTCTCTCCCCCCATCTTCACCCACTCACACTCTCCTCCCATCCTCGCCCACTCACTCTCTCCCCCGTCTTCACCCACTCACTCTCTCTCGCCCCATCTTCACACACTCACTCTCTCTCCCCCCGTCCTCACCCACTCACTCTCTTCCCTCCGTCTTCACCCACTCACTCTCCCCTCCCCATCTTCACCCACTCACTCTCTCCCTCCGTCTTCACCCACTCACTCTCTGCCCCCGTCTTCACCCACTCACTCTCTCTCCCCCCATCTTCATCCACTCACTCTCTCCCCTCCCATCCTCACCCACTCACTCTCTCTCCCCATCTTCACCCACTCACTCTCTCCTCCCATTCTCACCCACTCACTCTCTCTCCCCCCGTCCTCACCCACTCACTCTCTCTCCTCCGTCTTCACCCACTCACTCTCTCTCCCTCCATCTTCACCCACTCACTCTCTCATCCCATCCTCACCCACTCACTCTCTCTCACCCGTCCTCACCCACTCACTCTCTCCTCCCATCCTCACCCACTCACTCTCTCTCACCCCATCGTCACCCACTCACTCTCTCTCCATCCGTCCTCACCCACTCACTCTCTTTCCTCTCATCCTCACCCACTCACTCGCTCTCCCCCGTCCTCACCCTCTCACTCTCTCCCCCCGTCTTCACCCACTCACTCTCTGCACCCGTCTTCACACACTCACTCTCTCTCCCCCCGTCCTCACCCCTCACTCTCTCTCATCCCATCCTTATCCATGCACTCTCTCTCCCCTCCGTCCTCACCCACTCACTCTCACTCCTCCCATCCTCACCCACTCATTCACTCTCACTCTGTCTTAACGCACTCACTCTCTCTCGCCCTGTTTTCACCCACTCACTCTCACTTCCCCAGCTTCACCCACTCACTTTCTCTCCCCTCCATCTTCACCCACTCACTCTCTCTCCCCTCCGTCCTCACCCACTCACTCTCACTCCTCCCATCCTCACCCACTCATTCACTCTCACTCTGTCTTAACGCACTCACTCTCTCTCGCCCTGTTTTCACCCACTCACTCTCACTTCCCCAGCTTCACCCACTCACTTTATCTCCCCTCCATCTTCACCCACTCATTCCCTCTCCCCTCCATCTTCACCCACTCACTCTCTCTCCCCTCATCTTCACACACTCACTATCTCTCTCACCGTCTTCACCCACTCACTCTCTCCCCCTGACTTCACCTACTCATTCTCTCTCCCTCCTTCCTCACCCACTCACTCTCTTTTCCCCCCGTCTTCACCCACTCACTCTGTCCTCCCATCCTCACCCACTCACTCTCTCTTCCCCTGTCCTCCCCCACTCACTCGCACTCCTCCCATCCTCACCCACTCTCTCTCTCTCTCACCCCGTCGTCACCCACTCACTCTCTCTCCATCCGTCCTCACCCACTCACTCTCTCTCCTCTCATTCTCACCCACTCACTCGCTCTCCCCCGTCCTCACCCTCTCACTCTCTCCCCCCGTCTTCACCCACTCACTCTCCCTCACCCCGTCTTCACACACTCACTCTCTCTCCCCCCGTCCTCACCACTCACTCTCTCTCATCCCATCCTTACCCATGCACTCCCTCTCCCCTCCGTCCTCACCCACTCACTCTCACTCCTCCCATCCTCACCCACTCACTCACTCTCACTCCGTCTTAACACACTCACTCTTTCTCGCCCTGTTTTCACCCTCTCACTGTCACTCCCCCATCTTCACCCACTCACTCTCTCTCCCCTCCATCTTCACCCACTCACTCTCTCTCACCCCGTCTTTACCCACTCACTCTCTCCTCACATCCTCACCCACTCACTCTCTCTCCTCCCATCCTCACCCACTCACACTCTCCTCTGTCCTCACCCACTCACTCTCTCTCGCCCCGTCCTCAACCACTCACACTCTCCTCTGTCCTCACCCACTCACTCTCTCTCGCCCCGTCCTCAACCACTCACTCTCTCCTCTGTCCTCACCCACTCACTCTCTCTCCCCCCGTCTTCACCCACTCACTCTCTCTCGCCCCGTCTTCACCCACTCACTCTCTCTCCCCTCTGTCCTCACCTACTTACTCTCTCTGCCCCCATCCTCACCCACTCACTCTATCCTCCCGTCCTCACCCACTCACTCTCACTCCCCTCTCTCCTTGCCCACTCACTCTCTCTCCCTCCGTCCTCGGCCACTCACTCTCAATCCTCCCATCCTCACCCACTCACTCTCTCTTCCCTCGGTCCTCACACGCTCACTCTCTCTCCCCCCGTCCTCAACCACTCACTCTCTCTCATGCCATCTTTACCCACTCACTCTCTCCTCCCATCCTCACCCACTCATTCTCTCTCCCCTCCCTCCTCACCCACTCACTCTCTCTCCCCTCGGTCCTCACACACTCACTCTCTCTCCCCCCGTCCTCACCCACTCACTCTTTCTCACCCCGTCTTTACCCACTCACTCTCTCCTCCCATCCTCACCCACTCACTCTCTCTCCTCCCATCCTCACCCACTCACTCTCTCTCCCCTTCCTCCTCACCCACTCACTTTCTCTCCCCTCGGTCCTCACACACTCACTCTCTCTCCCCCCGTCCTCACCCACTCACTCTCTCTCTCCCCGTCTTTACCCACTCACTCTCGCCTCCCATCCTCACCCACTCACTCTCTCTCCTCCCATCCTCACCCACTCACACTCTCCTCTGTCCTCACCCACTCACTCTCTCTCGCCCCGTCCTCAACCACTCACTCTCTCCACCCGTCCTCACCCACTCACTCTCTCTCCCCCGTCTTCACCCACTCACTCTCTCTCGACCCGTCTTCACCCACTCACTCTCTCTCTCCTCTGTCTTCACCCACTCACTCTCTCTCCCCTCCGTCCTCACCCACTCACTCTCTCTCTCCCCCCGTCTTCACACACTCACTATCTCTCTCACCGTCTTCACCCACTCACTCTCTGCCCCCGTCTTCACCTACTCATTCTCTCTCCCTCCATCCTCACCCACTCACTCTCCCTCCTCCATCCTCACCCACTCACTCTCTTTTCTCCCGTCTTCACCTACTCACTCTGTCCTCCCATCCTCACCCACTCACTCTCTCTTACCCCGTCCTCACCCACTCACTTTCTCTCCCTCCATCCTCACCCACTCACTCTCTCCCCTCCGTCCTCACCCACTCACTCTCTCTCCTCCCATCCTCACCAACTCACTCTCTCTCCCCCCGTCTTCACCCACTCACTCTCTCCTCCCATTCTCACGCACTCACACTCTCTCCCCCCATCCTCATCCACTCACTCTCTCTCCCCCCCATCTGCACCCACTCACTCTCCCCTCCCATCCTCACCCACTCACTCTCTCTCCCCCCGTCCTCACCCACTCACTCTCTCTCCCTCCGTCTTCACCCACTCACTCTCTCCTCCCATCCTCACCCACTCACTCTCTCTCCCCCCGTCCTCACCCACTCACTCTCTCTCACCCCGTCCTCACCCACACTCTCTCTCACACCGTCGTCACCCACTCACTCTCTCTCCATCCGTCCTCACCCACTCACTCTCTCTCCTCTCATCCTCACCCACTCACTCACTCTGCCCCGTCCTCACCCTCTCACTCTCTCCCCCCGTCTTCACCCACTCGCTCTCTGCCCCCGTCTTCACACACTCACTCTCTCTCCCCCCGTCCTCACCCCTCACTCTCTCTCATCCCATCCTTATCCATGCACTCTCTCTCCCCTCCGTCCTCACCCACTCACTCTCACTCCTCCCATCCTCACCCACTCACTCACTCTCACTCTGTCTTAACACACTCACTCTCTCTCGCCCTGTTTTCACCCACTCACTCACACTCCCCCAGATTCACCCACTCACTTTCTCTCCCCTCCATCTTCACCCACTCACTCTCTCTCCACTCCGTCCTCACCCACTCACTCTCTCTCCCACGTCTTCACCCACTCATTCTCTCTCCCTCCTTCCTCACCCACTCACTCTCCCTCCTCCATCCTCACCCACTCACTCTCTCTCCTCCATTCCTCACCCACTCACTCTCTTTTCCCCCCGTCTTCACCCACTCACTCTGTCCTCCCATCCTCACCCACTCACTCTCTCTCCCCCCATCCTCACCCACACACTCTCTCTCCCCCCGTCCTCACCCACTCACTCTCTCTCACCCCGTCCTCACCCACACTCTCTCTCACACCGTCGTCACCCACTCACTCTCTCTCCATCCGTCCTCACCCACTCACTCTCTCTCCTCTCATCCTCACCCACTCACTCACTCTGCCCCGTCCTCACCCTCTCACTCTCTCCCCCCGTCTTCACCCACTCGCTCTCTGCCCCCGTCTTCACACACTCACTCTCTCTCCCCCCGTCCTCACCCCTCACTCTCTCTCATCCCATCCTTATCCATGCACTCTCTCTCCCCTCCGTCCTCACCCACTCACTCTCACTCCTCCCATCCTCACCCACTCACTCACTCTCACTCTGTCTTAACACACTCACTCTCTCTCGCCCTGTTTTCACCCACTCACTCACACTCCCCCAGATTCACCCACTCACTTTCTCTCCCCTCCATCTTCACCCACTCACTCTCTCTCCACTCCGTCCTCACCCACTCACTCTCTCTCCCACGTCTTCACCCACTCATTCTCTCTCCCTCCTTCCTCACCCACTCACTCTCCCTCCTCCATCCTCACCCACTCACTCTCTCTCCTCCATTCCTCACCCACTCACTCTCTTTTCCCCCCGTCTTCACCCACTCACTCTGTCCTCCCATCCTCACCCACTCATTCTCTCTCCCCCGTCCACCCCACTCACTCACTCTCTCTCCATCTTCACCCACTCACACTCTCCTCCCATCCTCACCCACTCACTGTCTCTCGCCCCGTCTTCAACCACTCACTCTCTCTCCACCAATCCTCACCCACACACTCTCTCTCCCCCCGTCTTCACCCACTCACACTCTCTCCCCCGTCCTCACCCACTCACTCTCTTCCCTCCGTCTTCACCCACTCACTCTCTCTCCTCCCATCCTCACCCACTCACTCTCTCTCCCTCTGACCTCACCCACTCACTCTCTCCTCCCCGTCCTCACCCACTCACTCTCTCTCCCTCCATCTTCACCCACTCACTCTTTCCTTCAATCCTCACCCACTCACTCTTTCTTCCCCCGTCCTCACCCACTCACTCTCTCTCCCCCGTCTTCACCCACTCACTCTCTCTCCCCTCCGTCCTCACCCACTTACTCTATCCTCCCGTCCTCACCCACTCACTCTCTCTCCCCTCCCTCCTCACCCACTCACTCTCTCTTCCCTCGGTCCTCACACACTCACTCTCTCTCCCCCCGTCCTCAACCACACACTCTCTCTCTCCCCGTCTTTACCCACTCACTCTCGCCTCCCATCCTCACCCACTCACTCTCTCTCCTCCCATCCTCACCCACTCACACTCTCCTCTGTCCTCACCCACTCACTCTCTCTCGCCCCGTCCTTAACCACTCACTCTCTCCACCCGTCCTCACCCACTCACTCTCTCTCCCCCGTCTTCACCCACTCACTCTCTCTCGCCCCGTCCTTAACCACTCACTCTCTCTCGCCCCGTCCTCACCCACTCACTCTCTCTCCCCGTCTTCACACACTCACTATCTCTCTCACCGTCTTCACCCACTCACTCTCTCCCCCCGTCTTCACCTACTCATTCTCTCTCCCTCCATCCTCACCCACTCACACTCCCTCCTCCATCCTCACCCACTCACTCTCTTTTCTCCCATCTTCACACACTCACTCTCTTTCCTCCCATCCTCACCCACTCACTCTCTCTCCCCCCTCTTCACCCACTCACTTTCTCTCCCTCCGTCCTCACCCACTCACTCTCTCCCCTCCCATCCTCACCCACTCACTCTCTCTCCCCCCGTCCTCACCCACTCACTCTCTCTCCCTCCGTCTTCACCCACTCACTCTCTCCTCCCATCCTCACCCACTCACTCTCTCTCCCCCCGTCCTCACCCACTCACTCTCTCTCACCCCGTCCTCACCCACACTCTCTCTCACACCGTCGTCACCCACTCACTCTCTCTCCATCCGTCCTCACCCTCTCACTCTCTCCCCCCGTCTTCACCCACTCGCTCTCTGCCCCCGTCATCACACACTCACTCTCTCTCCCCCCGTCCTCACCCCTCACTCTCTCTCATCCCATCCTTATCCATGCACTCTCTCTCCCCTCCGTCCTCACCCACTCACTCTCACTCCTCCCATCCTCACCCACTCACTCACTCTCACTCTGTCTTAACACACTCACTCTCTCTCGCCCTGTTTTCACCCACTCACTCTCACTCCCCCAGATTCACCCACTCACTTTCTCTCCCCTCCATCTTCACCCACTCACTCTCTCTCCCCTCCATCCTCACCCACTCACTCTCTCTCCCACCGTCTTCACCCACTCATTCTCTCTCCCTCCTTCCTCACCCACTCACTCTCCCTCCTCCATCCTCACCCACTCACTCTCTCTCCTCCATTCCTCACCCACTCACTCTCTTTTCCCCCCGTCTTCACCCACTCACTCTGTCCTCCCATCCTCACCCACTCACTCTCTCTCCCCCGTCCACCCCACTCACTCACTCTCCCTCCATCTTCACCCACTCACACTCTCCTCCCATCCTCACCCACTCACTCTCTCTCCCCCCGTCTTCACCCACTCACTCTCTCTCCCCCGTCCTCACCCACTCACTCTCTTCCCTCCGTCTTCACCCACTCACTCTCTCTCCTCCCATCCTCACACACTCACTCTCTCTCCCTCTGACCTCACCCACTCACTCTCTCCTCCCCGTCCTCACCCACTCACTCTCTCTCCCTCCATCTTCACCCACTCACTCTTTCCTTCAATCCTCACCCACTCACTCTCTCTTCCCCCGTCCTCACCCACTCACTCTCTCTCCCCCGTCTTCACCCACTCACTCTCTCTCCCCTCCGTCCTCACCCACTTACTCTATCCTCCCGTCCTCACTCACTCACTCTCTCTCCCCTCCCTCCTCACCCACTCACTCTCTCTTCCCTCGGTCCTCACACACTCACTCTCTCCCCCCGTCCTCAACCACTCACTCTCTCTCACGCCGTCTTTACCCACTCACTCTCTCCTCCCATCCTCACCCACTCACTCTCTCTCCCCTCCCTCCTCACCCACTCACTCTCTCTCCCCTCGGTCCTCACACACTCACTCTCTCTCCCCCCGTCCTCACCCACTCACTCTCTCTCTCCCCGTCTTTACCCACTCACTCTCGCCTCCCATCTTCACCCACTCACTCTCTCTCCTCCCATCCTCACCCACTCACACTCTCCTCTGTCCTCACCCACTCACTCTCTCTCGCCCCGTCCTCAACCACTCACTCTCTCCACCCGTCCGCACCCACTCACTCTCTCTCCCCCGTCTTCACCCACTCACTCTCTCTCGCCCCATCTTCACCCACTCACTCTCTCTCTCCTCTGTCCTCACCCACTCACTCTCTCTCCCCCCGTCTTCACCCACTCACTCTCTCTCGCCCCGTCTTCACCCACTCACTCTCTCTCCCCTCTGTCCTCACCTACTTACTCTCTCTGCCCCCATCCTCACCCACTCACTCTATCCTCCCGTCCTCACCCACTCACTCTCTCTCCCCTCCGTCCTCACCCACTTACTCTATCCTCCCGTCCTCACCCACTCACTCTCTCTCCCCTCCCTCCTCACCCACTCACTCTCTCTACCCTCGGTCCTCACACACTCACTCTCTCTCCCCCCGTCCTCAACCACTCACTCTCTCTCACCCCGTCTTCACCCACTCACTCTCTCCTCCCATCCTCACCCACTCACTCTCTCTCCCCTCCCTCCTCACCCACTCACTCTCTCTCCCCTCGGTCCTCACACACTCACTCTCTCTCCCCCCGTCCTCACCTACTCACTCTCTCTCACCCCGTCTTTACCCACTCACTCTCTCCTCACATCCTCACCCACTCACTCTCTCTCCTCCCATCCTCACCCACTCACACTCTCCTCTGTCCTCACCCACTCACTCTCTCTCCCCTCTCTCCTTGCCCACTCACTCTCTCTCCCTCCGTCCTCGGCCACTCACTCTCAATCCTCCCATCCTCACCCACTCACTCTCTCTTCCCTCGGTCCTCACACGCTCACTCTCTCTCCCCCCGTCCTCAACCACTCACTCTCTCTCATGCCATCTTTACCCACTCACTCTCTCCTCCCATCCTCACCCACTCACTCTCTCTCCCCTCCCTCCTCACCCACTCACTCTCTCTCCCCTCGGTCCTCACACACTCACTCTCTGTCCCCCCGTCCTCACCCACTCACTCTTTCTCACCCCGTCTTTACCCACTCACTCTCTCCTCCCATCCTCACCCACTCACTCTCTCTCCTCCCATCCTCACCCACTCACTCTCTCTCCCCTCCCTCCTCACCCACTCACTCTCTCTCCCCTCGGTCCTCACCCACTCACTCTCAATCCTCCCATCCTCACCCACTCACTCTCTCTTCCCTCGGTCCTCACACGCTCACTCTCTCTACCCCCGTCCTCAACCACTCACTCTCTCTCATGCCATCTTTACCCACTCACTCTCTCCTCCCATCCTCACCCACTCACTCTCTCTCCCCTCCCTCCTCACCCACTCACTCTCTCTCCCCTCGGTCCTCACACACTCACTCTCTCTCCCCCCGTCCTCACCCACTCACTCTTTCTCACCCCGTCTTTACCCATTCACTCTCTCCTCCCATCCTCACCCACTCACTCTCTCTCCTCCCATCCTCACCCACTCACTCTCTCTCCCCTCCCTCCTCACCCACTCACTCTCTCTCCCCTCGGTCCTCACACACTCACTCTCTCTCCCCCCGTCCTCACCCACTCACTCTCTCTCTCCCCGTCTTTACCCACTCACTCTCGCCTCCCATCCTCACCCACTCACTCTCTCTCCTCCCATCCTCACCCACTCACTCTCTCTCGCCCCGTCCTCAACCACTCACTCTCTCCACCCGTCCTCACCCACTCACTCTCTCTCCCCCGTCTTCACCCACTCGCTCTCTCTCGACCCGTCTTCACCCACTCACTCTCTCTCTCCTCTGTCCTCACCCACTCACTCTCTCTCCCCCCGTCTTCACCCACTCACTCTCTCTCGCCCCGTCTTCACCCACTCACTCTCTCTCCCCTCTGTCCTCACCTACTTACTCTCTCTGCCCCCATCCTCACCCACTCACTCTATCCTCCCGTCCTCACCCACTCACTCTCTCATCCCTCGGTCCTCACACACTCACTCTCTCTCCCTCCGTCCTCAACCACTCACTCTCTCTCACCCCGTCTTCACCCACTCACTCTCTCTCGCCCCGTCTTCACCCACTCACTCTCTCTCCTCTGTCCTCACCCACTCACTCTCTCTCGCCCCGTCTTCACCCACTCACTCTCTCTCCCCTCCGTCCTCACCCACTTACTCTATCCTCCCGTCCTCACCCACTCACTCTCTCTCCCCTCCCTCCTCACCCACTCACTCTCTCATCCCTCGGTCCTCACACATTCACTCTCTCTCCCCCCGTCCTCAACCACTCACTCTCTCTCACCCCGTCTTCACCCACTCACTCTCTCCTCCCATCCTCACCCACTCACTCTCTCTCCCCTCGGTCCTCACACACTCACTCTCTCTCCCCCCCCGTCCTCACCCACTCACTCTCTCTCACCCCGTCTTTACCCACTCACTCTCTCCTCCCATCCTCACCCACTCACTCTCTCTCCTCCCATCCTCACCCACTCACACTCTCCTCTGTCCTCACCCACTCACTCTCTCTCGCCCCGTCCTCAACCACTCACTCTCTCCTCCCATCCTCACCCACTCACTCTCTCTCCTCCCATCCTCACCCACTCACACTCTCCTCTGTCCTCACCCACTCACTCTCTCTCGCCCCGTCCTCAACCACTCACTCTCTCCTCCCATCCTCACCCACTCACTCTCTCTCCCCCCATCTTCACCCACTCACTCTCTCTCGCCCCGTCTTCACCCACTCACTCTCTCCCCCCCGTCCTCACCCACACACTCTCTCCTCCCATCCTCACCCACTCACTCTCTCTCCCCCCGTCTTCACCCACTCACTCTCTCTCGCCCCGTCTTCACCCACTCACTCTCTCTCCCCTCTGTCCTCACCTACTTACTCTCTCTGCCCCCATCCTCACCCACTCACTCTATCCTCCCGTCCTCACCCACTC
Organism: Chiloscyllium plagiosum; assembly: GCF_037043375.1. Lineage (NCBI taxonomy): Eukaryota > Metazoa > Chordata > Chondrichthyes > Orectolobiformes > Hemiscylliidae > Chiloscyllium > Chiloscyllium plagiosum. The sequence goes on along the minus strand of NW_028270139.1, from coordinate 150,810,077 downwards.
ACTCTCTCTCCCCTCTCTCCTTGCCCACTCACTCTCTCTCCCTCCGTCCTCGCCCACTCACTCTCAATCCTCCCATCCTCACCCACTCACTCTCTCTTCCCTCGGTCCTCACACACTCACTCTCTCTCCCCCCGTCCTCAACCACTCACTCTCTCTCATGCCATCTTTACCCACTCACTCTCTCCTCCCATCCTCACCCACTCACTCTCTCTCCCTCCCTCCTCACCCACTCACTCTCTCTCCCCTCGGTCCTCACACACTCACTCTCTCTCCCCCCGTCCTCACCCACTCACTCTTTCTCACCCCGTCTTTACCCACTCACTCTCTCCTCCCATCCTCACCCACTCACTCTCTCTCCTCCCATCCTCACCCACTCACACTCTCCTCTGTCCTCACCCTCTCACTCTCTCCCCCCGTCTTCACCCACTCGCTCTCTGCCCCCGTCTTCACACACTCACTCTCTCTCCCCCCGTCCTCACCCCTCACTTTCTCTCATCCCATCCTTATCCATGCACTCTCTCTCCCCTCCGTCCTCACCCACTCACTCTCACTCCTCCCATCCTCACCCACTCACTCACTCTCACTCCGTCTTAACACACTCACTCTCTCGCCCTGTTTTCACCCACTCACTCTCACTCCCCCATCTTCACCCACTCACTTTCTCTCCCCTCCATCTTCACCCACTCACTCTCTCTCCCCTCCGTCCTCACTTACTCACTCTCTCTCCCACCGTCTTCACCCACTCACTCTCTCCCTCCATAATCACCCACTCACTCTCTCTCCCCCCATCTTCACACACTCACTATCTCTCTCACCGTCTTCACCCACTCACTCTCTCCCCTCCGTCCTCACCCACTCACTCTCTCTCCCCCCGTCTTCACACACTCACTATCTCTATCACCGTCTTCACCCACTCACTCTCTCCCCCCGTCTTCACCTACTCATTCTCTCTTCCTCCATCCTCACCCACTCACTCTCCCTCCTCCATCCTCACCCACTCACTCTCTCACCCCGTCGTCACCCACTCACTCTCTCTCCTCTCATACTCACCCACTCACTCGCTCTCCCCCATCCTCACCCTCTCACTCTCTCCCCCCGTCTTCACCCACTCACTCTCCCTCCCCCCGTCTTTACACACTCACTCTCTCTCCCCCCGTCCTCACCACTCACTCTCTCTCATCCCATCCTTACCCATGCACTCTCTCTCCCCTCCGTCCTCACCCACTCACTCTCACTCCTCCCATCCTCACCCACTCACTCACTCTCACTCTGTCTTAACACACTCACTATCTCTCTCACCGTCTTCACCTACTCATTCTCTCTCCCTCCTGCCTCACCCACTCACTCTCCCTCCTCCATCCTCACCCACTCACTCTCTTTTCCCCCCGTCTTCACCCACTCACTCTGTCCTCCCATCCTCACCCACTCACTCTCTCTCCCCCCCGTCCACCCCACTCACTCACTCTCCCTCCATCTTCACCCACTCACTCTCTCTTACCCCGTCCTCACCCACTCACTCTCTCTCCCCCCATCTTCACACACTCACTCTCTTTCCCCCCGTCCTCACCCACTCACCCTCTCTCCCCCCTCTTCACCCACTCACTTTCTCTTCCTCCATCCTCACCCACTCACTCTCTCCCCTCCGTCCTCACCCACTCACTCTCTCCCCTCCGTCCTCACCCACTCACTCTCTCTCCTCCCATCCTCACCAACTCACTCTCTCTCCCCCCGTCTTCACCCACTCACTCTCTCCTCCCATTCTCATGCACTCACGCTCTCTTCCCCCATCCTCACCCACTCACTCTCTCTCCCCCCCATCTGCACCCACTCACTCTCCCCTCCCATCCTCACCCACTCACTCTCTCTCCCCCCGTCCTCACCCACTCACTCTCTCTCCCTACGTCTTCACCCACTCACTCTCTCTCCCCCGTCCTCACCCACTCACTCTCTCCTCCTATCCTCACCCACTCTCTCTCTCTCACCCCGTCGTCACCCACTCACTCTCTCTCCATCCGTCCTCACCCACTCACTCGCTCTCCCCCGTCCTCACCCTCTCACTCTCTCCCCCCGTCTTCACCCACTCACTCTCTGCCCCCGTCTTCACACATTCACTCTCTCTTCCCCCGTCCTCACCCCTCACCCTCTCTCATCCCATCCTTATCCATGCACTCTCTCTCCCCTCCGTCCTCACCCACTCACTCTCACTCCTCCCATCCTCACCAACTCACTCTCTCCCCTTCATCCTCACCCACTCACTCTCTCTCCCCCCGTCTTCACCCACTCACTCTCTCTCGCCCCGTCTTCACCCACTCACTCTCTCTCCCCTCTGTCCTCACCTACTTACTCTCTCTGCCCCCATCCTCACCCACTCACTCTATCCTCCCGTCCTCACCCACTCACTCTCTCTCCCCTCCGTCCTCACCCACTTACTCTATCCTCCCGTCCTCACCCACTCACTCTCTCTCCCCTCCCTCCTCACCCACTCACTCTCTCTACCCTCGGTCCTCACACACTCACTCTCTCTCCCCCCGTCCTCAACCACTCACTCTCTCTCATCCCGTCTTCACCCACTCACTCTCTCCTCCCATCCTCACCCACTCACTCTCTCTCCCCTCCCTCCTCACCCACTCACTCTCTCTCCCCCCGTCCTCACCCACTCACTCTCTCTCACCCCGTCTTTACCCACTCACTCTCTCCTCCCATCCTCACCCACTCACTCTCTCTCCTCCCATCCTCACCCACTCACACTCTCATCTGTCCTCACCCACTCACTCTCTCTCCCTCCGTCCTCAACCACTCACTCTCTCCACCCATCCTCACCCACTCACTCTCTCTCCCCCCATCTTCACCCACTCACTCTCTCTCGCCCCGTCTTCACCCACTCACTCTCTCTATCCTCTGTCCTCACCCACTCACTCTCTCTCCCCCCGCCTTCACCCACTCACTCTCTCTCCCCTCTGTCCTCACCTACTTACTCTCTCTGCCCCCATCCTCACCCACTCACTCTATCCTCCCGTCCTCACCCACTCACTCTCTCTCCCCTCCCTCCTTGCCCACTCACTCTCTCTCCCTCCGTCCTCGCCCACTCACTCTCACTCCTCCCATCCTCACCCACTCACTCTCTCCTCTCCATCCTCAACCACTGACTCTCTCTCCACCCATCCTCACCCACTCACTCTCTCTCCCCTCCCTCCTCACCCACTCACTCTCTCTTCCCTCGGTCCTCACACACTCACTCTCTCTCCCCCCATCCTCACCCACTCACTCTATCCTCCCGTCCTCACCCACTCACTCTCTCTCCCCTCCCTCCTTGCCCACTCACTCTCTCTCCCTCCATCCTCACCCACTCACTCTATCCTCCCGTCCTCACCCACTCACTCTCTCTCCCCTCCGTCCTCACCCACTTACTCTATCCTCCCGTCCTCACCCACTCACTCTCTCTCCCCTCCCTCCTCACCCACTCACTCTCTCTTCCCTCGGTCCTCACACACTCACTCTCTCTCCCCCCGTCCTCACCCACTCACTCTCTTCCCTCTGTCTTCACCCACTCACTCTCTCTCCCCCCGTCCACCCCACTCACTCACTCTCCCTCCATCTTCACCCACTCACTCTCTCTTACCCCGTCCTCACCCACTCACTCTCTCTCCCTCCATCTTCACCCACTCACTCTCTCCTTCCATCCTCAACCACTCACTCTCTCTTCCCCCGTCCTCCCCCACTCACTCTCTTCCCTCTGTCTTCACCCACTCACTCTCTCTCCTCCCATCCTCACCCACTCACTCTCTCCTCTCCGTCCTCACCCACTCACTCTCTCTCCCTCCATCTTCACCCACTCACTCTCTCCTTCCATCCTCACCCACTCACTCTCTCTTCCCCCGTCCTCACCCACTCACTCTCTCTCCCCCGTCTTCACCCACTCACTCTCTCTCCCCTCCGTCCTCACCCACTTACTCTATCCTCCCGTCCTCACCCACTCACTCTCTCCCCCCTCCCTCCTCTCCCACTCACTCTCCCCTCCCTCCTCACCCACTCACTCTCTCTCCCCTCCGTCCTCACCCACTCACTCTCCCCTCCCTCCTCACCCACTCACTCTCTCTCCCCCCGTCCCCACCCACTCACTCTCTCTCACCCCGTCTTTACCCACTCACTCTCTCCTCCCATCCTCACCCACTCACTCTCTCTGCCCCTGTCCTCACCCACTCACTCCCTCTCCCCTCCGTCTTCACCCACACACTCTCTCTCCCCTCCGTCCTCACGCACTCACTCTCACTCCTCCCATCCTCACCCACTCACTCTCTCTCCCCTCCATCTTCACCCACTCACTCTCTCTCCCCTCTGTCCTCACCTACTCACTCTCTCTGCCCCCATCCTCACCCACTCACTCTATCCTCCCGTCCTCACCCACTCACTCTCTCTCCCCTCCCTCCTTACCCACTCACTCTCACTCCCTCCGTCCTCACCCACTCACTCTCTATCCCCTCCCTCCTCACCCACTCTCTCTCACCTCTGTCCTCACCCACTCACTCTCTCTCCCCTCCCTCCTCACCCACTCACTCTCTCACTTTGATCCCCTGTCCTGACATGCACACTCACTCTGATCCCCTGACCTTACACACTCACTCACTCCACTCTCCTGACCTCGCATGCTCTCTCTGTCCTCTCCCTTGTCCTCACACATTCACTGTCTCTCTCTCTCTCTCTCTGCTGATAACTGCTGTCAGTGCATCATCGGAGATGAACAATGATACTTGACATTGAGCCTGACTTATGCTAAGTGAGGTTGTAGCAGAAGGAGCCCTCCCTCTCTCTAATGCACTGGCTCAGGGTGGCCCAGTGACTGACGTGACACAAGATGCCATTTGATGTGCTTTCATTATTAATGAGAGCTGCACACTAAACACATCACATCAGAGGTCACCATACCTCACCGTTAGCCTTACAGTGAGGGATTGCTGTCTGATCTGCTACAGTACAATTGATCTATTTTGTTCTGAGCTTCACCTATCATTACCATCTCCTGCCTTCTGACTCTCGTCTCTTAATCCTGTATGAAAGGTCATTTATTATTATTTTTGCCAAAACCAGATGGATCTTACATGGACTACTGAGCTGAGGCTGAATGGATTTGACCTCTGACCCCTAAGTGAAGGATATTTTTAAGGCTGGCGGATTTTCCGCAGGGTGGTAGTGGAGTGGTCCTGAGTCCAAGCATGAGAATCCAGAGGAAACTGGCGAGGTGATTTACAATGTCAGTCTGAGCAAGGTGAGGGTGGAGGGGTGTGGCGAGGGTTGGGGTCAGAAAAGACCACCCTCAGAAAACCGAAGAGAGAGAAACATAGCCAGAAATATGAATGTTCACCATAGATCAATCAATTACTTCCACCAATAATGGTCAAGGAGCTGTGGGAAGTGGGCAGCATGATTGCAGTGTGGGCTGATTTATTGAGGTGACATACAGTGACAGAAAAGTGAAATAAGTTTGCGTTTGAAAGAAACCTAGCTTCGGTCACATCAGAAATAGAAACAGCTCGCTGCGCCTGCTTTACCATTCAATAACAACGGATTAATTCTCTACTTCAATGACATTTTCCTGCCTGATATCCCACACTCCCTCAGTGTTCAACCATCTATTAATCTTAATCACACTCACTGAGTAGTATACTTAACACATTACATTATGTTCACTCATCCACAACCTTCTGCATCCCACAGGATTCACAATCCTCTGAGGGCCTGAACTGCCTCGCATCACAGCCCAAAATGTTTGCTTTCTTGGGACGTGATCTTCATTGCCATTCCCTTATTGCCCTTGAAATCAGTTGCTTTCTAGCCAGGCCGTTTTTTTTTTTGTTAAGAATACACATTCACAGGATACAGGGCAGTACGACAGCTCAGAGGTTAGCATTGTTACCTCACACTACCCGCTTCAAGTTCACCCTCAGGCGACTATCTCTGTGGGGTTTGCACATTCTCTCCGTGTCTGCACAGGCTCCCTCTGGGGGGTGCAGTTTCCTCCCACAGTCTAAAGGTGTGCAGGTTAGGTGGATTGGCCATGCTATGTTGCCCATAGTATCTAGTTAAATGGATCAGCCATAGGAAAGGCAAGATTACAAGGATGGGGTAGGAGGGTGGATTTGAGTGGGATGCTCTTTGGAGGGTCAGTGTGTGGAGTCATTGAGTCATGAGTCATAGAGACGTACAGTGCGGAAACAGACCCTTTCGTCCAACTTGTCCGTGCCGAACACATATCCTAACCCAATCTAGTCCCATTTGCCAATATCTGACCCATATCTCTCCAAACCATTCCTATCCATATACTCATCCAGATGCCTTTAAAATCTTGCTATTGTACTAGCCTTCACCACTTCCTCTGGCAGCTGATTCCATACACGTACTACCCTCTGCATTAAAAAGTTGCCCCTTAGGTGTCTTTTATATCTTTCCCCTCTCATCCTCTAGTTCTGGACTTCCCCCACCCCAGAGAAAAGACTTTGTCTATTTATTCTATCCATGCCCCTCATGATTTTAGCCGAGGGGCCAAATGGCCTGTTTCTACACTGGAGGGATTCTATGAGATGACTACTGCTGGCTGGGCCATCTTTCATTGGCCAGTGGAGGTCAAAGGTCAATCATGTTGCTGTGGGCCTGGAATCACATGTAGGTTAGACCAGGTAAGGACGACAGCTTCCTTTTCTAAAGGACATTTGTGAATGGGATGGGTTTTTCCAACAATTGGCAATATTGCATGATCAGCATTACATACCTCTTCACAAAGAGGATGGTATCTGTATGGAATGAGCTACCAGAGGAAGTGGCGGAGGCTGGTACAATTACAACATTTAAAAGGCATCTGGACGGGTATTTGAATAGGAAGCATTTGGAGGGACATGGGCCAAGTGCTGGCAAATGGGATTAGATTAGATTGGGAATTCTGATCGGCATGGACGAGTTGGACCAAAGGGTCTGTTTCCATGCCGCACATCTCTGTAATTCTACTACATGGAAATGATAGCTGTCATGTTGTTACCACTGATGAGACCACCAATTCAATTCCAGACTTTTACTCATCGAGTTGTTATTCCAGCAGCTATTGTGATGGGCTGTAACCCTATACTTCTTGAACATTAGCCTAAGCCTCTGGATTATGAGTCCATGTAACTTTACAATGACCCAAACCCACTTTAATAATTGCCTTCCTAGATACTCCAGTCAAAAGAAGAGTCAGCTCTCAATCTCTACATTGTCAATTGGTGGAGAATTTTATCTGTTCCAAAGAGATTACCTCTCTTTCCCACAAAAATCCAGAGAAAGTAGGCCAATCCCTTTGGTCTTTCATGGTATATGATCATCATAGGCAAAGTTACATTTATTTACCAACCTTAATTGCCCTTCAGAAGTGATGGTGAGCCATTTTCTAGAACTGCTGCACTCCACATGTTCTCGGTGGTAAAGTTCACAGGTTTGAAATGTATTAGCAATTTGCTGCAGCATAGCTGGTAGAAGGCACAGACTGATGCCACTGTGTGCCAATGGCCGAGAAATTGAATACTCAAGGTGAGGAGGGGGGTGACAATAAAGAAGGTTGCTTTGTCCTGGATGGCACCAAGGTTTTTCAGTGTTGCTGGAGCTCCACTCATCCAGGCAAGTGAGGAATATTCCACCATACTCTTTGACGTGCACCTTGTAGATGGTGGACAGGGTTTCGGGGAGTCAGGAGGTGAGTTACTTGCTCAAACGTTGCTAGGTTTCTGAACCATGTTGACCACCAGGATGTTGAAGGTAGGCATTTATCAGTTGGGCATTCAAAGGCTTTCTTTTTTAGAGTTGAGGAGATTTTGTTTTAGTCTGTGAAGATCATTAGAACATGTAAATCCCCTTGTAGTGGGTGCAGGGACATTGAATTTTTGATGGAGTCAAGGATTATGAAGGGGGGCAGGAGGGGTTTGGGGGGAGCTGGTGTAACATAGACAGGAAAGTGGAACTGAGACTACAACCAAATGAACCATGATCTTAGTGAATGAAACAATGGACTTGAAGGGCTGAATGACCTGGTCCTGTTCCTAAGTCTTCTGCTCCGGCTCAACAATGGTGATGCCATTGAATATCAAAAAGTGACGGTTAGATTCTCTTTTATAGGAGACAGCCATTGCCTGGCACTGTGAAGTGTAAATGTTACTTGCCCATTTTCAGCCCAAGCCTGGACATTGTCCAGATCTACTGCTACCAATTTATGAATATTTGGATGGAAACTAAGAAGTCAAAATTAATGTGAAAAACTTTTTTGATTTACGTAGACAGTACAGAGGTCTGTAATAGTTTTGTAATAAAATTTGAACATGGACTGCTTCAGTATTTGAGGAGTCACGAACAGTGCTGATCATTGCGTGATCATCTTCTGAACTTGTGACTGGGTCATTGATGAAGCAGCTGAAGATGTTTGGACCAAGGACAGTACCCTGAGGAACTCCTGCAGAGCTGTGCTAAATCTGGTACTTTATAAATATCTAAATATTGACACGAAACAGCAAGAACAGTTTTTGAAATGGATTTTTCAGCTTGACTGATAGCTGAACTGTTTGATACCTCCTTGTAGTGCTTCAGTCTGCAAACTTCTTCTCCCCTGATGCAACTGGGGTACCGAGAACAAACCACCTTTCATCGATTGGGAGCCGATCAATCAGTCTTCACTCAACGTGATTGTTTGAACCCAGCAGCTTGAAGCAGCTATTCACAGTGGGCAATGGATGAATCCTCATTGTGTTGACCTGGGGCTTACAATTTAAAGTACTTTGTGGACCTGGCAGAAAATAGGATTGTTATAGCCCTTAGAAACCTCCAGTTGAAGCACTAGAATCAAGCAGTCCCAGGGAGATATGGCCTGTTTAGATGCAAAGTAACACTTCATTTCCTCAAATGATGGGTTAGAGATTTATTTAAGCAGTAAAGTAAAACAGATGCTAAACATCAGGGGCTTGTCTTCATTTCAATAATCTCCATTTTGTGCACCCGCACCACCAACGTTATCTTTCTAACGACAGGACACACTAGGCTTGACAGGTCACTTGTCTAAACTATTAGGTTGCTCAGTTCCCATAACAGTGCCATCAGACATTATCCATTAATCCATCATGGGGGGTCCAGCCTGATTCAAATTCACATGAAGGCAGAGGAATAAATGAAAGATGGCAGGGAGACACAATGCAGGCTCGAGCAGAAGTCCTGTAACCATTCCTTATTTTTATACAGCACTTCAGTTTTATAACGCTAGTTATAGTTTATCAACAAAATCTATTGAAATACTAAAGGAAGAGAAATCAGTCCTGATTATAACCCTGGGAGCACAGCACACAGAGGGATAAAACTGGGATTTCCAACTGACTGTCGTGTCCCTAACTAGAAACATTGGCTGCCATTTCATCCAGTAATTTTTAAAAAGCTTGGTTTCCTCACCTACCACCCCACCAATCTCCATGTACAGCGCATCATCCGCCGTCACTTCCGCCACCTCCAAACAGACCCCAGCACCAAGGATATATTTCCCTCCCCTCCCCTATCAGCTTTCCGTAGAGACCACTCCCTCCGCGACTCCCTTGTCAGATCCACACTCCCCACCGACCCAACCTCCACTCCCGGCACCTTCCCTTGCAACCGCAGGAGGTGCAACACTTGCGCCCACACCTCCCCCCTCACTTCTCTCCAAGGCCCCAAAGGAAACTTCCATATCCGCCACAGATTCACCTGCACCTCCACCCACATCATCTACTGCATCCGCTGCAGCCGGTGTGGCCTCCTCTATATTGGGGAAACAGGCCGCCTACTTGCGGAGCGATTCAGAGAGCACCTCTGGGCCACCCGGACGAACCAACCCAACCAACCTGTAGCACAGCATTTCAACTCCCCCTCCCACTCCACCGAGGATATGCAGGTCATTGGACTCATCCACCGCCAAACCACAACAACCCGACGGTCGGAGGAGGAGCGTCTTATCTTCCGACTGGGAACCCTCCAACCGCAGGGGATGAACTTGGACTTCACCAGTTTCTTCATCCCCCCTCCCCCCACCTTGTCTCAGCCGGATCCCTCCAGCCCGGCACCGCCTTCCTGACCTGCAGTCTTCTTCTTGACCTCTCCGCCTCCATCCTACTCCAACCTATCACCCTCACCTTGACCTCTTTCCACCTATCACATTTCCAACGCCCCTCCTCCAAGTCCCTCCTCCCTACCTTTTATCTTCTCCTGCTGAACACTCTCTGCTCATTCCTGAAGAAGGGCCTGTGCCCGAAACGTCGAATCTCCTGTTCCCTGGATGCTGCCTGACCTGCTGTGCTGTTCCAGCAATAAAGTTTCAACTTTGATCTCCAGCATCTGCAGACCTCACTTTCTCCTTGAGTCAATCCAGGCAACTGGAGGCCTTATTCCAAAAGCAGAGACTCCCCCCTCCCCCACCCCCTCAGCCATCGATACCACCTGATGTACTTGCTGTTTTAACCCCAGGTTGTCAATACTTCTCCCAATCCTGAACTTCAAAATCTCCCTGTTACCAAATGCAAAGTTAGTGACAACAAAAGCATGGGCAGGAAAGACTCGAGAAGAAGTTGACAATTGTTCAGTTGTTAGCTTTGATTCTGAGATCGATTTTTATTTTGTTGAGCAAAGGTATTGAGGCATTTGGGCCAGTATATGGAGTCAGAGTGTTACAAGGGGACATACATTTAAGGTGAAGGGTGGAAGGTATAGGGGGGATGTCAGGGGTAGGTTCTTTACCCAGAGAGTGGTGGGGGCATGGGATGCGCTGCCTGTGGGAGTGGCAGAGTCAGAATCATTGGTGACCTTTAAGCGGCAATTGGATAGGTACATGGATGGGTGCTTAAGCTAGGACAAATGTTCGGCACAACATCGTGGGCCGAAGGGCCTGTTCTGTGCTGTATTGTTCTATGTATTGTTCTATGTTCTAAAACACAGTTTGGCCATGATCTCATTAATGGGAGAACAGGAATGAGGGGCTGAATGGTTTACTCTTGTCCCTAAGTACAACTTCCACTTCTACAGCATCATTCACCCACCCACCACAAGGTTCTTCATATTCATTACTGTTTTGAAGTGTTGCCCTTGTTATAATGGCGACCACAGAAGGCTTCACAAACAAGAATGCATAATGAGCCGATCATCTATATCAGTATTGTTGACCAGGACATCAGCGAGCACCCAGCTCATTATCCCTAAACCTCTCTGTGGGGTGATTTTACATACACCTGAGAAGCCAAGCAAAGCTTCAATTTAATGTCTGGTTTGGATTACTGCAGCTTTTGCACAGGTCCCTCAGTCCTCAACCTCTCAGCCCCGACCTGAGGTTTGAACCTGCAGCCTCTGAACTGAAAGGTGAGGGCACCACCAGCTGAGTGCCAGCTGACAGACAACAGCAGTAGCAGAGTTGCTTGGTGAGTGGGATAATTTCTTTACCTTCAAATCCCAACAGTTGAATCGGCTCCGTCTTTCTCAAGAGGAGTTACTGCGCGAAACAGGATTTTCCAATCTTGTTCACATTGCCAAAGTTATAAAATAATTTTAGCCTGTCATCACATAACTGCTACACAGTGAAAAAAAAAAGCCCGATACTGATATGGTAAAGAAAATACAGTAATCACTGCAGCTTCTGGCAAGAAGACAGTTGACTTTTCACACCCTGTCATTAGCTGAGCAAAGGAATATAAATTACAATAAGTTCATTTGTTGTACTGTTACGTAATTGTTGCACCAAACGAAATTGCAAACAAATGCACCCAAAAAAAGATAAGCATTGCTGATGCTGCCTGATGTGCTGGGTGCTAGGTTAAGTAACTGGGCCACAAGGTGGCAGCTGATGTCAGGAAGCATAACGTTCTCGGTTGAGAGAATAGAAAATAAACAGAATATGCTTAACAAGGCCTGAACGTTCAAAGGCTTGGGGTACATCTGCAAGGAGCCCTGAAAGTTAGAACGCAGAAGCAAAAACAGAAATGGCTGGAAAAGCTCAGCAGGTCTGGTGGTATCGGTGGACAGGACGCAGAGTTAACATTTCAGGTCCAGTGACCCTTCTTCAGAAATCCAGTCTGAAGGCAGGCAGCCATAGTGGGTCAACACTTTCCTGCCTAAAACCTCTTAAACAGGGGTGTTACAGTCACCATTCTCCCATCCTCTGGGATTCTCCTTGACTCCAGTGATTCCTGAAAGATCACCACCAATACCGTTACAATCTCCTCAGCTGTCTCCTTCAGAACTCTGGGGTGTAGTCCATCAGGTCCAGGTGATTGATCTGCCTTTGGACCTTTCAGCGACCCCAGCATCTTCTCCTTAGTGATGGCTATTCTACTCACCTCTGGTTCCTGACCTTCTTGAAGTTCTGGTGTCCTGCTGTGAAAACTGATTTAAAGTATCTATTCAGTTCTTCCACCATTTCTTTATTCCCCCTTATTACTTGTCCAGCCTCATTTCAATGTCTGCTCTTGCCTCTCTCTTAATTTTTATATATCTAAAAAAATTCTTGCAATCTACTTTTACATAACTAACTAGCTTGCTCTCATATTTCATCTTCTCCCCTCCTTATTAGGTGAATTGGCCATGCTAAATTGCCTGTAGTGATAGGTGTAGGGGAATGGGTCTGGGTGGGTTGTGCTTCGGCGGGTCGGTGTGGACTTGTTGGGCCGAAGGGCCTGTTTCCACACTGTAAGTAATCTAAAAGAAAATCTAAAAAAAATCTTATTGTCTTTTTAGTTCTCCTCTGCTAATGATTAAAGACTTCACAATCCTCTGATTTCTCACTGATCTTCACCACATGGTGTGTTTTTTCTTTTGCTTTAATGCTGTCCCTGACTTCCCCTGTCAGTCATGTTTGTGCCTCATCCTCCCCTTCGTATGATCCTTCTTCCTTGGGATGACTTCCTGCTGTGCCTGCCAAATTATCCCCAGAAACTCCTGCATTGCCGTTCCACCATCTTCCCTGCTAGGCTCTCCTTCCAATCAACTCTGGTCAGTTCCCGCTCATGTCTTTGTAGTTAGCTTTACTCAATTGTAATACCATCACATCTGACTCCAGCTTCTCCCTGTCAAACTGCACGGTAAATTCTATCTTATTATGCACATTGCAACCCTAGGGGTTCCTTCATCTTAAACCCCTTGATCAAGTATGCCTCAAAACACCACACCAAATACAGAATTACGAGTTCCCTAGTGGGCTCCATAACAAGCCACTCCAAAAATATCTCACAGACATTACATGTACTCCTTTTCTTGAGATCTGCTACCAATCTGATTTTCCCAGTTCACCTGCATATTGAAGTCCCCATGATTACTGTCCTGGTGCCTCTCTGACATGCCTTCTCTATCTCATGATTTATTTTCTTTCCCACATCCTGACTACAGCCAGAAGGCCTGTACGTAACTCCCACGTTTCTTGGCCTTTGCAGTTCCTCACCTCTATCCACACAGATTCTACGCTTTCTGACTGTATCACGTCTTGCTATTAATTGAATTTCTATTCTTACTAACAAAGCAATCTCCTCCCACCTGCATATCCTTTCCATTGAATATGTACCCTTGGATATTTAGCTCCTAGCCCTGATCCTCTTGGACCCACCTCTCTCTAATAACTGGACTTCTACAGTTAATGGTAAGGTCCTAGGGAGTGTTGTTGAACTAAGAGACCTTGGAGTCCAGGTTCATAGCTCCTTGAAAGCGGAGTTGCAGGTAGATTGGATAGTGAAGAAGGCGTTTGGTATCCTTTATTGGTCAGAGTATTGAGTACAGGAGTTGGGAGGTCATGTTGCGACTGTACAGGACATTGGTTAGGCCACTTTTGGGATATTGCATGTTAATCTGGTCTCCTTCCTATCGGAAAGATGTTGTGAACCTTGAAAGGGTTCAGAAAATATATACAAGCCTGTTGCCAGGGTTGGAGGATTTGAACTAAGGGAAAGGTTGAATAGACTGGAGCGTCGGAGGCTGAGGGGTGACCTTATAGAGGTTTATAAAATCATGACGGGCACGGATAGGATAAATTGACAAGGTCTTTTCCCTAGGGTGGGGGAGTCCAGAACTAGAAGCCGTAGGTTTAGGGTGAGAGGGGAAAGATTGAAAAGGCACTTTTTCACACAGAGTGTGGTGCGTGTATGGAATGAGCTGCCAGAGGAAGTGGAGGAGGCTGGTAAAATTGCAACATTTAAAAGGCATCTGGATGGGTATATGAATAGGAAGGGTTTGGAGGGATATGGGCCGGGTGCTGGCAGGTGGGACTAGATTGGGTTGGGATATCTGGTCGGCATAGACGGGTTGGACTGAAAGGTCTGTTTCCGTACTGTATATCGCTATCACTCTATGAACTACATCATATCTGCCAATTTCAATCTGCACTACAAGCTCATTTATCTTTTTTCATATACTGTGTGTGTTTAAGTACAACACCCTCAGTGCTGGTTGGCACCCCCTTCTTATAGTTGTCCCTTATCTATTGTGCCTGAAATTAGACTCCTGACCCTCTCCATATGCTCTGTCTGTTATTTGTTCAGAAACATAACTAACCTCCACTGTGACCTCCCCAGTTTTACTTTTTCCATCATTTTCTATACAACTGAACATATCCTACCCACCAACCCCAAATCCGCAAAGACCGTTCCCTCTGTGACTACCTGGTCAGGTCCACGCCCCCCTACAACCCACCCTCCCATCCTGGCACTTTTCCCTGCCACCGCAGGAACTGTAAAACCTGCGCCCATACCTCCTCCCTCACCTCCATCCAAGGCCCTAAAGGAGCCTTCCACATCCACCAAATGTTTACCTGCACATCCACTAATATCATTTACTGTATCCGTTGCTCCCGATGCGGTCTCCTCTACATTGGGGAGACTGGGCGCCTCCTAGCAGAGTGCTTTAGGGAACATCTCTGGGACACCCGCACCAATCAACCACACCGCCCCGTGGCCCAACATTTCAACTCCCCCTCCCACTCTGCCGAGGACATGGAGGTCCTGGGTCTCCTTCGCCGTCGCTCCCTCACCACCAGACGCCTGGAGGAAGAACGCCCCATCTTCCGTCTCGGAACACTTCAACCCCAGG
The DNA here is from genome assembly GCF_037043375.1 of Chiloscyllium plagiosum. NCBI lineage: Eukaryota > Metazoa > Chordata > Chondrichthyes > Orectolobiformes > Hemiscylliidae > Chiloscyllium > Chiloscyllium plagiosum. The sequence continues at coordinate 150,794,990 of NW_028270139.1, read as the reverse complement.
GCATCAATGTGGACTTCAACAGTTTCCTCATTTCCCCTTCCCCCACCTCACCCTAGTTCCAAACTTCCAGCTCAGCACTGTCCCCATGACTTGTCCCTGACTTGCCCTACCTGCCTATCTTCTTTTCCACCTATCCACTCCACCCTCTCCTCCCTGACCTATCACCTTCATCCCCTCCCCCACTCACCTATTGTACTCTATGCTACTTTCTCCCCACCCCCACCCTCCTCTCACTTATCTCTCCACGCTTCAGGCTCTCTGCCTGTATTCCTGATGAAGGGCTTTTGCCTGAAACGTCGATTTCGCTGCTCCTCGGATGCTGCCTGAACTGCTATGCTTTTCCAGCACCACTAATCCAGAATCTGGTTTCCAGCATCTGCAGTCATTGTTTTTACCTAACCCCCAACCAACCACCACCCTGCCCCACACACCACAACCCCATCAGAACTGCTCCTTTTTTCCCCAGTGCTGGTGCCAATGTCCCATAAATTCCAACCTGTTTCTCCCACACCAATCTTGCATCACTCATTTATCTCTTTCATTTTGTTGACCCTGTGCCAATGTGCTCATGGCTCAGTCAGTAATCCAGAGACTAGGATGTTTCCAGTTCTCCTTTGTAACTTAGTCCCTAGCTGCTCCTATTCCCTCAGCAGAACCTCTTCCTCCTTTTGCCAGTGTTGTCAATACCTACCCTGACCACAACTGGATCTTTGTCCTCCCATTCCAAGTTCCTCTGCAGCTCAGATGAGAGATCCTGAGCCTGTGTGCCAGGCAGGCAACATAGTCTTTGGAACTTTCAATCTTGGCCACAGAGAATAGTGTCTATTCCCTTGACTATACTATCCCCAATTACAGTCATTTTTTTCTCTTTTCTCCATCTTCTCAAATTGGTTCCTGTACCATGGTGCTATGGCCAATTTACTCATCCTCCCAACAGTCCCCACTCGACTACCTTACATACAGATGAGGAAGGACATCACTTCAACAGGGGAACAACACATCCATCACTTCAAGCTAAATAGAGACACGCACGAGAATTCCTAGAAGTACGGTATTCCAACCAGAACTCTATCAACAAACATATTGACTTGGACTCCATTTACCACCCACTGAGAAAGAACAGGAAATGACATCACCACAGGAAATGAAATCACCAACCCCAAACTTAAACACATAAATAGAAAATGGGTCACTAACACCAGTGCTTCACTGGAGGCTGACTGATGATGTTACCTAGTATGGTGATGAAACGTCTGTAAATGAACCTTCCAGCTCAGCAAGCAAACTTACATTCACAATCTCAATCTGAGCTACAAAACCTCTCAAACCTCGCTAGCCCCTACTCTTATCCATGCAGGGAACAAGAACCTCAACCTGTTAGACAAGCTCAAGGGCTGAGGCTCCTTCAGCATTACCTCCTGGATCCCTCTACCTCACTCATGATCACCTTCTTCTGACTGAATTTGAGTTTGCTAGTCTAAGAGGTGTGACTGCCTCCTGAAACTCAGTGTCCAGATGACTGTCCCCCTCCGTGATGTATTGCAGTGCTTGAAACTCAGACTCCAGCTCCTCAAGCAACTAACACTTGCTGCAGATATGGTCAGCATAAACCACAATGAGGTCCACCAGCTCCCACATCATGCAGCTACAACACATCACTTCTTCCAGCATCTCCATTTTCATTGCTTACTTCGTAATTTGATCTTCAAAAACTTCATCCTGGTCTTTTAACTCATAGCCTGTAAATATTTCCCCAAATTACCTTCAGTCTGAAAGTAAATCATAATAGGTAGTCAAATTAATAGCTATCATCAACCAATGAACTTACGGTTTTCCAGTGATGTCACTTTCCCTTTTGTGTTGGGTTCCTGGTGTTGGACTTATCCTGCTAGAAAAAAAAACCTTATGAGCCATGACTAAAAAAAAACAAGCAAAAAAAGCACCTCCTCCCTTCTGCACCGAATTTCCAGACTGCCTCCGAATTCCAAGAACTATATATTCACTCCGGCTGTGTCTCACTCCGATGTGATTCCCTCCTTCCCAACCATGTGAAGCATACTGATCATGGCCCTCAACCTCTGCTCCCGTACCTATTACAGGCGATGTGTTGTCTTCCTTTCTTTGATCAGACAAATCTTCAAACTCCAGTAGCAACTCACCAGAGGACTTGAATAGCAGTCAGTGCAACAGACGTAGATGTAGCAGCAGAGGTAGGCCATTCAGACCACTAAACCTGCTCCACCATTCAATTAAATCATGGCTAATGTGATATTCCTGGAATCCACTTATCCCTGCAGCCATTTATTCCCTTACTGTTTAAAAACCTGATTATCTCAGCCTCAAATACACAGAACAATCCAGTCTCAATACCCTCTACAGTAAAGAATTCCAAAGAATTCCACTACTCCCTGTGAAAAGAAATTCCTCTTCGTCTCTCTATAAAATGTATGATCCTAATTCTGAGATTATATCCTCTGGTCCTAGACTCTCCCACAACCCTTCTGCATCTATGTTTCAATAAAGTCACCTTTCATTCTTATAGATTCCAATGAGCTCAGGCCCAATCTATTCAACCTCTCCTCATAAGACAGACACTCCATTCTGGAATCTGCTTAGTGACTGCTCCTTGGACTGCCTCCAATACTCACATGTCTTTCTTCAGATAAGGGAATCAAAACCATTTGCAGTATTCCAGCTGAGGTCTGAATAGTTCCTTGTATAGGTGAAAGTGAGAACTGCAGATGCTGGAGATTTGAGTCGAGAGTGTGGCACTGATTCCTGATGAAGGGCTTTTGCCCGAAGCGTCGATTCTCCTGCTCCTAGGATGCTGCCTGACTTGGTGTGCTTTTCCAGCACCTGTCAACATTAGTTCCTTGTACAGTTTTAGCAAAACCACCCAACTTCTACAGCAGCTCAGCTTCAGTCCTTCCAACTAAGCACCCATTCCCAGAACAGGACTCAGTTTGCTTTCAAATGCTTGTTCCTTAAGGATTGGTTCAGGATGGCAGTAACCTGTAAATTCACTGGGTGATTGTAGCATTGGTGTGTTTATATTCTGATTGCCCCCCCCCCCCCGTGTTGCCTGTACCTGCAGCTCATCCTTGCTGCAGACTGGCCCCACACCAGTCACCTAACACAGCACCAGGAGCGCCCTGTGTCACCCCCCTCTCATTTCAGCTCTTCCTCAAGCCCTGCCAGTGAATAAAACCCAGTGTTTGTATTCTGCGGAGCCTGGGATAAATTATTCCATATTGCAAAGGGTGCAGGGCAACAGTGACACTTAGAAAGTTAGAGGGAAAGTCAAGTGGAACTTCTGTACAAAGGATAACAGAGTGGAAAAATAAACTCCTCATGAAGACCATCAAAACTCTGCAGAGTGAATGGATTTATGAGACGGTTGGTTAAGCGGATGGAAGCAGAAAGATTCTGGCAGGTGTCTTAAAATCTATCAAAGAGGTGACAGCTTGTCGAGTTTAGTGATCTTTTCTTTTCCCTGAAAGCTCTGACCCTTGTCTAATGAACAGCAGCACCACAGGAGGTTAATGTAGATTCTTGAATCAGTGCCAGAAAGGGTTTTTAACATGACCTTGTGTCCTTGCTTCCTGAAGCATTAAGAGATGTAAACACTTGCCTGTTCTTGGTTCTCGGTCTTCTAGATCCTGTCCCCGGGTTGATTTGGGGGCACAGCTTCCAGCCGTGCACTCCGAGCTTGTTAAACATGTCAATATTCTCTAGTGCTTGCTTTGACGCAGCTAAGCAAATTCTAAATCCATCAGAACCTTCTGGTGCTAATATCTTGCTTTCACCCTTATCAGTTGGCCATGAAAAGAAATCTGCTGTTACAGGAAGTTTTACAGGTCAAATCTCTATCAAACAGATTTTTGTGTGCTTAACAGAAGGTCAGGCCAATGAAGCTAAAGGCCGATGTCAAAGACACTGCTTGCTAGGTACCCTGCATTGTCTCCTGGTCAATGTAAATGAACGACATGCTCCCTCCACCATATCCCTCGCCCACTCAAGTCAAATACCATAAAGCTGTTTCCACGACTATACTTACAGGAATGTTTCCTTTCCCCTGATAGTAAATGTCAGCATCAGTGACTCGCTTTTACATAGAACTTTTAGGTTAGAAAACTGCCCCAAGGTGCATCACGGGTCTGTTAGAGCCATGGAGTCACAGAGGGGGACAGCATGGAAACAGGCCGTTCGGCCCAACTTGTCCATGCTGCCCAGTTTTCACAAATAAATTCTGACGCTGAGTCGGCGGTGATTTTGGAACTTTTTGGAACAGAAAGCTGTTGAGGTCAAACATTGGATACTTTTAAGGAGTTAGATATTATCCTTAGGGCTAAAGGGATGGAGAGAAAACAGGGACAGGGTACTGAGTTGGATGATCAGCCCCAGTTATAGAGTCATAGAGTCATAGAGATGGACAGCATGGAAACAGACGCTTCGGTCCAATCCATCCATGCCGACCAGATATCCCAACCCAATCTAGTCCCACCTGCCAGCACCCAGCCCATATCCCTCCAAACCCTTCCTATTCATATACCCATCCAAATGCCGCTTAAATGTTGCAATTGTACCAGCCTCCATCACATCCTCTGGCAGCTCATTCCATACACGTATCACCCTCTGCATGAAAAAGCTGCCCCTTAGGTCCCTATTATATCTTTCCCCTCTCACCCTAAACCTATGCCCTCTAGTTCTGGACTCCCCGACTCCAGGGAAAAGATTTTGTCTATTTATCCTATCTATGCTCCTCATAATTTTGTAAACCTCTATAAGGTCACCCCTCAGCCTCCGACACTCCAGGGAAGACAGCCCCAGCTTGTTCAGCCTCTCCCTGTAGTTCAGATCCTCCAACCCTGGCAACATCCTTGTAAATCTTTTCTGAACTCTTTCAAGTTTCACAACATCTTTCCGATAGGAAGGAGACCAGAATTGCTCGCAATATTCCAGCAGTGGCTTAACCAATGTCCTGTACAGCCGCAACATGACCTCCCAACTCCTGTACTCAATACTCTGACCAATAAAGGAAAGCATACCAAACGCCTTCTTCACTATCCTATCTACCTGTGACTCCACTTTTAAGGAGCTATGAACCTGCACTCCAAGATTTCTTTGTTTAGCAACACTCCCTAGGACCTTAACATTAAGTGTATAAGTCCTGCTAAGATTTGCTTTCCCAAAATGCAGCACCTCGCATTTATCTGAATTAACCTCCATCTGCCACTTCTCAGCCCATTGGCCCATCTGGTCCAGATCCTGTTGTAATCTGAGGTAACCCTCTTCGCTATCCACTACACCTCCAATTTTGGTGTCATCTGCAAACTTACTAACTGTGTTATATTGAATAATGGAACAGGCTCAAAGGGCTGAATGGCCTACTCCTTTTTTTATGTTTCTATGTTTGTACCACCTACCTAAATCTTTTTTGAAGATATCCATATTACAGTGATTCCACATCACAGCAGACTGGATAGGTTCGTTCAATGCACTAGCATAATTGGTTCCTGTATATTTGCACCCAGAAGTCAGTGTAATTGTCTGTCCAAAGTATTGACGACCTCTCAGTGGGTGTGCCTCAGCGCTCCAGGTCAGAAGGTTCTGAGCACAAGTCCAGAGACTGAGTTGAAACTCCAGCTTCACACTCACAAGGCTGGACTATTGCAAGGGAGTGCTGCATTGTCAGAGGTGCTAGCTCTGTGCTAAATCTTTCAGTTCAAGGCCAATTCTCTCTGGAGAGAAGAAGGTTGGCAGGAGATTTGATAGAGGTTTTCAAAATCATGATTGGGCTGGAAAGATTAGATTAGATTACTTACAGTGTGGAAACAGGCCCTTCGGCCCAACAAGTCCACAACCCATCCAGACCACAACCCATCCAGACCCATCCCCCTACACCTAACACTGCAGGCAATTTAGCATGGCCAATTTACCTGCCCTGCACATTCTTTTGGACTGTGGGAGAAAACCGGAGCAAACCCACACAGACACGGGGAGAATGTGCAAACTCCACACAGACAGTCGCCTGAGGCAGGAATTGAACCTGGGTCTCTAGCACTGTGAGGCAGCAGTGCTAACCACTGTGCCACCCACGGCTGTTCTCACTCATAAAAGAAAAAAAGACAACATAAAGTTAAAATGATTTGCAAACAAGCGTGATGTATGAGACTCATGCAGCAAGTAGTTAGGGTATGGAATGCAGTGCCCGGAAATGCAGGTTCAATTAAGACATTTTAAGAGAGCATTGGATGACTATCTGAATAGAAATGGTGTGCAGACATATGGGGAAATGGCAAAATGTTGGCACTCAGTCGTAGAACGGTACAGGCACGATGGGCCAAATGGCCTCCTTCTGCTCTGTAATTGTTTTGTGATTCCAGGATCTAATGCTTACCTCTCAATTACACATTCCTAGACAGCAATTCAAAGGAAAGCAGGAGAGGCCTCCCAAAGTTGTCTGGTCAATTTTAATCTTGCAAGCAACTCCCAAAATAATGTATTATTTCTGTGATCTTGCTGCGTCTGACTTTTGCATCACCCAATTGCAACAGTAGCTGTGCAGCTGGATAAATTCATTAGCGTTAATGTACTTCAGAACGTAAACACGAAACAAGATTAGTGCACCACAGGCTCTCACAGACAGCAACGCAACAATGACCATATAATCTGCTTCTTTGTGACACCGATAGAGGGATAAATAAAGGCTGGGGATATTGGGGAGAACTTGCCTCCTTCATAATAGAGTCACAGGATCTTTTACATCCATCTAAGAGAGCAAACCAGGCCTTGTGAAAGAGGCAGAACCTCCGGTAGTTGTGCACTCCCTCAGCGCAGGACTGCACCATCAGCACTGACTCCTGTGATGAAGGACTTTATTAACATTCGATCCCAGATCCTTCAAACTCAGAAGAAGACATGATGACGACTGAGCCACAAACAGATGAACCAATCTTTTGACATTAATTTAATAAGCAGCTGGGATGTTGATGCAACAAGCTATCTCCCTTCAATCTGTAAAATTCCCTTCTCACATAGGGGCAGCATGGTGGCTCAGTGGTTCGTACTGTTGCCTCACAGCACCAGGGTCCCAGGTTTGATTCCAACCTCGGGTGACTGTCTATGTTGAGTTTGTATGTTCTCCCCATGTCTGCTTGGGTTTCCTCCCACAATCCAACGATGTGCAGGCCAGGTAAATTGGCCATGCTAAATTGTCCATAGTGTTATGTACATTAGTGAGAGGGAAAAGAGGTTTGGGTGGCTACTCTTTAGAGGGTTGGTATGGACTTGTTGGGCCAAAGGGCCTGTTTACACACTGTAGGGAATCTAATAACAATAAATTGCAATTCTGTTAAAAATCACCCAACACCAGGTTACACCTCAACAGGTTTATTTGGAAGCACTAGCTTTCTGAGTGCTGCTCCTTCATCAGGTGGTTATGGAGCAGGACCATAAGACACAGAATTCAGAGCAAAAGATTACAGTGTCGTGCAACTGAAATGATATATTGAACAAACCTGGATTGTTGTTACGTCTTTCATCTTTTAGAATAGAGAATTCCAAAGCTAATACTTCGAAATAAACGTGTTGGACTATAACCTGGTGTTGTGTGAATTTTAACTTTGTCCCCCCTAGTCCACCACCAGCTCCTCCACATCATGGCGTCAATTCTGTTGTGCAGGGGGAGTTCTTCCGGGGTATATTTTTTTCTGTTTGGAGCAAAGTTTGTGCAGATTTATTTAAACTAAGGCTCCTGCAGATACTGTGAGGCAATTGGAAAGTAGCGACAATCTGTCCGGGGAAGGGGCACAGGCTCCATTCTCTAAAATATGCCTTCAAATCAGCAGGAAAGTGTTTTCTCACAAAGAATACAACAGCCAATGCCCCTGTTTTTACATTTCAAAGCTGCCTTCTTTATCCAACATCAGGATGATTAAGCCATAAATTTACAAATTTACAAATGAAGGAATGAATTTCAACAAGGTATTTTCTAGGGTGGTGTTCTGACAAGGAATTTGAAGTTTCTTCTCTGACCCAGAATTCCACATGCAATGTTTTCAAATCTTAATACTTTCATATGGACATATATTTCTCTATGCAATGGTATCATGGAATAAAGAATCATTGAATGAAATCCCTACAGTGCATTCAGCCCACTGAGTCTGCACTGACCTACTTAACAGTATCCCATCTGATCCCCCAAAACCCACATTTCCCATGGCTAATCCGCCTAGCCTGCACATCCCTGAACACAATGGGCCATTTAGCATGGCCAATCTGCCTAATCCGCACAGGTTGTGGGAGGAAACCAGAGCACCCGGCAGAAAAGCATGTGGACACAGGGAGAATGTTCAAGCTCCACACAGTCAGTCACCCAAGGCTGGCATTCAACCCATATCCCTGGCCCTGTGAGGTAACAGTGCTAACCACTGTGCCGTCCTATGCATATGGAGCTAACTGAAAAATATGCTAAGTTACAGATCATTTGTCTAATACAAATGACCTGTTTTTCTGCCCTCTTTATCACGCAACTCTGCCACCCTGAAGGACAGAACAGTAATGTAATGGGAATTTTATCATTTTCCCCTGGCCCTTTAAGTCACGCGCCATCATCTCTGGACATTTATTGTAATTCCTTCAACATCACTTAATTACATCCTGGTTATGTACAATCCCTAAGAAAATGCCCTCACCTTAAGAACTGGAACTAAAAGCACCTTAAGGGAAAGTAGGGATGCGCAATAAATGCAACACCTATATCCAAAGACCAACTAATCATTAACTTAATCCAACATTTTAGTCTTTGTTACAAGCAAGCAAGTTGATTAGCTCCCTCCTTGTAACAACCCGAGACTAGGACCCGTGGACACAGCCTTAGAATTAGAGGGGGAAAATTCAGAACAGAAATGCGGAGACATTTCTTCAGCCAGAGAGTGGTGGGCCTGTGGAATTCACTGCCGCAGAGTGCAGTGGAGGCCGGGACGCTAAATGTCTTCAAGGCAGAGATTGATAAATTCTTGATGTCACAAGGAATTAAGGGCTACGGGGAGAATGCGGGTAAGTGGAGTTGAAATGCCCATCGGCCATGATTGAATGGCGGAGTGGACTCGATGGGCCGAATGGCCTTACTTCCGCTCCTATGTCTTATGGTCTTATGGTCTTATGCAAAATTACTTACTCTCAAATATTTGTGTTATCTACAAATACATGGACTGAGATTTTGAATGTTACCACCATTTGGGCTGAACTCAGTGATAGGTCACCTTAGTGTCCTGATCAGCTCTGATTTTCCCATCTCCATTTCCGATTAGTGCTGTGTCTTCTAACACGTGAACATTTGTTAATATTGCCCAAAGCACCTTCCTTTAACTGCTGAAGCCTGCTGTGTTAGCTGAATTACAGAGGCCATTTGGCCCATTGAACTTATTCCAGCTCTTCAAACAAGCTTGATTACCTCGTGCCAATTTCCTGCCTTTTCTCCGTACCTTAACCAAATAATCATCTGATGCCCTCTTGAATGCCTTCATCGAGCCTGCCTGTATTCCAGGCAGTGTACCCTGAAAAAGATTTCTCCTCGTTTCACCCTTGCTTCATTTGCACGTCACTTTAGATCTATGCCCTTTCATTCTTATTCCTTTCATGAATGAGAACAGCTTTTCATTAACTATCCAGCCTGCTCACGACTTTGAAAACCTCGATCAAACCTCCTCTCAGCCTTCTTTCGTGCAGAAACAGCAGTCCTAACTTTTTCAATTAATCATCATAACTGAAGTTTCTCATTCCTGGAACTATTCTTATAAATCTTGTTAAATGCCACCTGGACTGCCTCCTTAAATGGCCACACCAGGTGCCATTTCCTCTACTCTCAGTTAACCACCAACTCTGTGCTGCACAAAACCCCAGAGGTTCGTTCTTTACCTGTCAAACTTTCTCAGGCCTGCTCTTACTGATCTGCCCCATCTTTGGCAGCAGTCTCCCCGTAGTAGACAATAAAGTTCTTCCCCTTCCTTTACCAAGCGGCTCTTTGCACCTGCTCCCGTGAACCCATCCTTCCTGACTAAAACTTCAAAGAGACTCATAACCAGAATTAATTTAAGAATATGCAAGCACTCTGCTCCCATTACCTCTTCAGGAAGATAGTTCCAAATAGTCACAAACTTCTGAGAAAACAAACTTTTGCCTCATTCCTGTTTTAAATGATGTTTGAACAGTGACCCCAGTTCTAGACTCTCTCAAAAGAGAAAATACCTTCTCCCCCTTTACCCTGTCAAGATATCTCAGGACTTAATGTGTTTCAATCAAGGAAATTTGGGAAAATCACTTCTAGTATGTCTACTATTTCTGCAACTGCCTCATGTAGAATTCTAGGATGCTCGCCAAGATTACTTCAAGGTTACCCTCTATTTTTGACAGAATTTTTTGCTCCCGTTGTGAAACAGATATAAAATGTTGTTCAATGCCTCAGTGTTTCCTCATTCACAATAATAATTTCTCCTTTATCTGACTCAAAGGAAGAAATGGTTAAATTACCAATCTATATTTTATATGTGTAAAGTAATGGAGTTGTTCAGCACAGAAATAAACCCTTCGGTCCAACTCACTTGACCAGATCTCCTTAATTAATCTTGTCCCACTTACCAGCATTTGGTCCATATTCCTCTAAACCTTTCCTATTCATGCACCCATCCTTTTAAATGCTGTAATTGTACCAGCCTCCACCACTTCCTTTGGCAGCTCATTCCGTACACGCATCAACCTCTACTTGAAAAGGTTATGCCTTTGGTCTCTTTTCTATCTATCCCCTCTCACCCTAAAACTAAGCCCTCTAGTTTTGGACTCCCCTAACCTTGGGAAAAATACCTTATCTATTTACCCTATCCATGCCCTACCACCTGATGAAGGAGCGACGCTCCGAAAGCTAGTGTGCTTCCAATTAAACCTGTTGGACTATAACCTGGTGTTGCGTGATTTTTAACTTTGTACACCCCAGTCCAACACCGGCATCTCCAAATCATGCCCCTCATGATTTTGTAAACCTCTACAATGTCACCCCTCAGCCTCCAATGCTCCAGGGAAAACTGCCACAGCCTATTCAGCCTCTCTCTAAAGAGCAAACCTCCAACCCTGGCAACATCCTTCTAAATCTTTTCTGCACCCTTTCAAATTTAAGAACTATTTTCCTTTAGCAGAGAGACCAGAATTGAGCATAGTATTCCAAAATTCCAGTATTGGGCTAACCAATGTCCTGTACATCCATAACATGACATCCTAACCCCTATACTGACCAATAAAGACAAGTGTACCAAACACTTACTTCACTATCCTGTCTACCTGTGAGTTCATCTTTAAGGAACTATGAACCTGCACCCCGGGCCCTACCATTAAGTGTGTCCTGCCCTGATTTGTTTACTAACATCTTTCAATACTCTTCATAGTCTTGGCTAGTTTGAGCTCATATTCTATATTTTCTTTTTTTTAATCAATTTCTTGGTTATTTTCTAACACATTGCTAATCTTCACAATTATTCTATCCTTTGGAACTGTTTATGTCTCTGTTCATCTAATATTATCTTGAATTCAAAGTTTGTGCGAAGATTTGTAGCTCGGGTGCTCGTTGTAGTGGTTCTGTTCGCCGAGCTGGAAGTTTTTGTTGCAAACGTTTCGTCCCCTGGCTAGGCAACATCATCAGTGCTTGGGAGCCTCCTGCGAAGCGCTTCTTTGATGTTTCCTCCAGTGTTTACAGTGGTCTGTCCCTGCCGCTTCCGGTTGTCAGTTTCAGCTGTCCGCTGTAGTGATTGGTATATTGGGTCCAGGTCGATGTGTTTGTTGATGGAGTTTGTGGATGAATGCCATGCCTCTAGGAATTCCCTGGCTGTTCTCTGTCTGGCTTGCCCTATGATAGTAGTGTTGTCCCAGTCGAATTCATGTTGCTTGTTGTCTGCGTGTGTGGCTACTAAGGATAGCTGGTCGTGTCGTTTCATGGCTAGTTGATGTTCATGTATGCGGATTGTTAGCTGTTTGTCCTATATGGTGTTTTGTGCAGTCCTTGCATGGTATTTTGTACACTACATTAGTTTTGCTCATGTTGGTTATTGGGTCCTTCGTTCTGGTGAGTTGTTGTCTGAGCGTGGCTGTTGGTTTGTGTGCCGTTATGAGTCCTAGGGGTTGCAGTAATCTGGCTGTCAGTTCCGAGATGCTCCTGATGTATGGTAGTGTGGCTAGTCCTTTTGGTTGTGGTATGTCCTCGTTCCGTGGTCTTTCTCTTAGGCATCTGTTGATGAAGTTGCGCAGGTATCCGTTTTTGGCGAATACCTTGTATAGGTGTTCCTCTTCTTCTTTTTGCAGTTCTGGTGTACTGCAGTGTGTTGTGGCCCTTTTGAATAGTGTCCTGATGCAGCTTCGTTTGTGTGTGTTGGGGTGGTTACTTTCATAGTTTAGGACTTGGTCTGTGTGTTTGGCTTTCCTGTATACCCTTGTAGTGAATTCTCCGTCTGGTGTTCTCTGTACCATCACGTCTAGGAATGGGAGTTGGCTATCCTTTTCTTCTTCTCTCGTGAATCGGATTCCTGTGAGTGTGGCGTTGATGATCCGGTGTGTTTTTTCTATTTCCGTGTTTTTAATGATTACAAACGTGTCATCGACATATCTGACCCAGAGTTTGGGTTGAATTTGTGGTAGGACTGTTTGTTCTAACCGTTGCATAACTGCCTCTGCTATGAGTCCCGAGATTGGTGAACAAGGTATTCGCCAAAAACGGATACCTGCGCAACTTCATCAACAGATGCCTAAGAGAAAGACCACGGAACAAGGACATACCACAACCAAAAGGACTAGCCACACTACCATACATCAGGAGCATCTCGGAACTGACAGCCAGACTACTGCGACCCCTAGGACTCATAACGGCACACAAACCAACAGCCACGCTCAGACAACAACTCACCAGAACGAAGGACCCGATACCCAACATGAGCAAAACTAATGTAGTGTACAAAATACCATACAAGGACTGCACAAAACACTATATAGGACAAACAGGAAGACAGCTAACAATCCGCATACATGAACATCAACTAGCCATGAAACGACACGACCAGCTATCCTTAGTAGCCACACACGCAGACAACAAGCAACATGAATTCGACTGGGACAACACTACTATCATAGGGCAAGCCAGACAGAGGACAGCCAGGGAATTCTTAGAGGCATGGCATTCATCCACAAACTCCATCAACAAACACATCGACCTGGACCCAATATACCAACCACTACAGCGGACAGCTGAAACTGACAACCGGAAGCGGCAGGGACAGACCACTATAAACACCGGAGGAAACATCAAAGAAGCGTTTCGCAGGAGGCTCCCAAGCACTGATGATGTTGCCTAGCCAGGGGACGAAATGTTTGCAACAAAAACTTCCAGCTCAGCGAACAGAACCACAACAATTATCTTGAATAAAAGAATCTTTTTTGCGGAGATTTTGTTTTGAAATAGAATGTATCTTTTATGAATATTTTGATTTATTGTTTTAAAAGAATTGTCCACATTTTTGTAACCACTGTTTATTTTATTTACTACTATAGCGTTTAGATTGTTTATGTGCTCAGCCTTAGCTAGATCTCCCGTCGTATGTTCCTCATTGACATTTGCCTTATTACACAATGATTTGTTCCACTCCATTTCCTAACCCCTTGACAGGTTCCAAAATTCTCCTAAGCATGCATTAGAGTTGGCCTGAAGCACTCAATCCCTTGTCAGAACAGTCAGTCAATCAGTGAAGCCCATCAGCAGATATATGGGAACACCACCACCTTAAAGATCCGCCCAAGCCACTCACCATCCTAACTTGGAAATATATCACCCCTCCTTCACTGTTGCTCAGTCAAAATCGTAGAATGGGATTCTGGGTCAACCCATGGCCGGTGGACTGCACCAATTCAAAAACGATTTTCTAAGCGATGAGAAAATTCATAAAGCCAAAGTACAAAGGGATCTGGGAGTGCTAGCCCAGGATTCTCTAAAGGTTGATTTTCAGGTTAAGTCTATGATTCAGAAAGCGAATGTAATGTTGTCATTTATCTTAAGAGGGTTGGAAAAGAAAAACAACAATGTGCTTCTGAGGCTTCGTAAAGCTCTAGTTAGGCCCCATTTAGAAAACTGTGTCCAATTTTGGGCCCCATACCTCCGGAAGGACATACTAGCCCTGGAGCGTGTCCAGTGGAGATTCACACGGATGATCCCTGGAATGGTAGGCCTAACATACGATGAACGGCTGAGGATCCTGGGATTGTATTCATTAGAGTTTAGAAGGTTGAGAGGAGATCTCATAGAAACTTACAAGATAATGCGTGGCTTAGAAAGGGTGGATTCTGGGAAGTTATTTCCGTTAGGTGGGGATACTAGGACCTGTGGACACGGCCTTAGAATTAGAGGGGGTCAATTTAGAATGGAAATGAGAAGACATTCTTGCAGCCAGAGAGTGGTGGGCCTGTGGAATTCATTGCCACGGAGCGCAGTGGAGGCTGGGACGTTAAATGTCTTCAAGGCAGAGAGATTGCTACTTTCTTGATCTCACAAGGAATTAAGAGCTACAGGGAGAGTGCAGGTAAGTGGAGTTTTTAGATTAGATTAGATTACTTACAGTGAGGAAACAGGCCCTTCGGCGCAACAAGTCCACACCGACCCGGCGAAGCGCACCCACCCAGACCCATTCCCCTACATTTGCCCCTTCACCTAACACTATGGGCAATTTAGCATGGCCAATTCACCTAACCTGCACATCTTTGGACTGTGGGAGGAAACCGGAGCACCCGGAGAAAGCCCACGCAGACACGGGGAGAACGTGCAAACTCCACACAGTCAGTCAGTCGCCTGAGGCAGGAATTGAACCCGGGTCTCTGGCGTGAAATGCCTATCAGCCATGATTAAATGACGGAGTGGACTCGATGGGCCGAATGAACTTACTTCCATTCTTGTGTCTTATGGTCTAAGAAGGCAGCTTAAATTGACCTTCTAACTTTAAATTGACATTCTAAATTGACCTTCTGAAGAGCAACTAGGGATGGGCAATAAATGCTGGTTAGCTAGAAATGGCAAAATCCCTCAAATGAATAAATTTAAAAACCATGCCAAATAATGGTTCTTTCTTCAATACTCACAAACATTCCCCATTACTGCCATGTGAGAGACTGTTACACAGTTTTCCAGCTGTTTCCTATTCCTACACATCACTAGTTGGCATTTTTATCCTTATGCATTTCCCTTCCAATGAGGTGTACACTTTGGGAGCAATGCTTGTGCCCTGCCTTAGTGGAAGTTGGCACCTGCCTCCAGTTCTGCATGAGGTGGCCCTGGATGGACAGGACAGAGGGAGGGAGAAAAGCCCACTGCCAATCATTAAAATTAATTGCTGCACTTAACATCCAGAGCAGTCAGCCATTTGCAAAATGCAATTTCAGCACAATTCACCTGCGCATATTCATGCTCGGTTTTTTTTTCGTTTAGTTGACAGCTCAAAACTTTCAATTAACCTATCACTTCACCCTCTGGCCCATGTGGTAACCTCAGTCTTCAGCAGCTGCAAGCAAACTGTGACTGAACGAAGCACTATAAAGAGAAAGACAGGTTTGTTACATCCTTTGAAAACTTCTGTGTCTTTTTCAACCTCACAGTCTGCAACATTTCTGTCAACACTTCCCAGCTCAACAAACCTCCTAGATATTTCTAACCTCATCTCTGTAGACTTCCAAATCTCTGAACTCCTCCCACCTCTACAACTGCTCCACAGTAACCCCCTCCAGCCCCGTTGTTGAGTTCTATGATTCCTTAAACTTTATGAGAGCTCTAGATTCATTCAATTCTGACCTTTACATTAGAACTGATCTCTGACTCCTTCACCTCTCCAATTTTCATCTTTGCCTTCCCTCCTTAAACGTTCCATATTTCGACCTGTATGTCCCTCTCTCTCCACTTATAAATTACCCTACAAGATCCACCACGTCTATTGAATCGTGGAATGGTCACAGCAAAAGAGGCCATTCGGCCCAGCATATTTGCTCCAGCTCGCTCTAAAAGCAGCTTTGGTTTGTCCCAATTCTCTGCCCTTTCTTCATAGCACAGTCATTTCTTCCCTTTTATTGTCTATCCAATTCCCTTTGCAGAGCCACAAAACGCCTCCTGCACGCTCACAGCCATTACATTCCAGATCCTAACTGTCTGCTGTGTAAAAATGCTCTTCTTCATTTTTCTCGCGCTTCTTTTGCACATCAAGTCGCCATCCTCTGGTTCTCTGCCAAAGGGAATTGCTTCTCCCTATTGTCTCTGGACCACTCCTGATTTCAAACATCTGCAGTAACAGCCCATCATATACAAGAGCAACTGACCAGACCCACTTCCCTGCTTTCTCTCCAGGTAGCCTTTCTCCAGATAATTAACTTATTTTACCACGAAGGTGTGAATTGAACATGTCTCCATTGCATTCTTATGCAGTGCACTCCAAATGCTACCCATTGGCGATATAAACATTGATTTCCCTCATGTTGCCATTGCTCACTTGCCCTATCACCTTAAATTGTTCACCCGCTGCAAAAGGGAATGCTTTCTCCCTGTCTACTGTATCCAGTAGACATGATTCTAAATGCGGAGAAAGTGAGGTCTGCAGATGCTGGAGATCAGAGCTGAAAATGTGTTGCTGGAAAAGCGCAGCAGGTCAGGCAGCATCCAAGGAACAGGAGAATCGATGTTTCGGGTATAAGCCCTTCTTCAGGAAGGGCTTATGCCCGAAAGGTCGATTTTCCTGTTCCCTGGATGCTGCCTGACCTTATGATTCTAAATGCTTCCATTGAATATCCTCTGAGCGTTCTATTCTCCAAGGGGAATAAACCCAGTTCCTTCTGTCTATCCATGACACTTAAGTCCCTCATATGTGGAATTATTCTCATGAAATCTCTCTGCAGCTTTCATCTCCCTGAGAGTGTAGTGCTGAGAGTTGGATGCAATGCTCCAGTTTTGGGGTATAGAGAAAGCAAGCAATTGGATAGTTCTTTCAATCAGGGAGTATAAGATTGAGCAAAAATCCCCAACATTAAAATATACAGGCAAAAACTTGGAATTTGGACAGTGACCTGTAATTTCAAAACTTTTAAAACCAAAAATGAAAGCTAGAATGAGTATGTAGGTCATTTACAACCAGCAGGGCCTGGGAAGGGAGATAAACAGGAGGCTGGGAGATAAACAGCAAGCCAGGCAGCATCTGGAGGTGGAGAAGTCAACATTTCAGGTATAACTCTCAAAATGGAATGGAGGTGGCTGTCTGGGACTATTGTTCAGCCTGGAAACCTAATGTACACCTTCTCTCAAAAAGAATAATTAACCAAAACCAATAGACCCTAGCCCAAGACAGCTTTTACACCTCGGTCTACATAGCACAGACAGTGTGGGGCCTACAGAGATATTGGACATTCAATCTCCATCAAAGCCCATTCACACATCCTCTAACCATTGGAAAGCCAATTAACTTCAGGCGGGAACATCAGGAGCCCAATGAAAATTACAGATTTGAAGGGAGGTAATGGGGCCCCCAGTCTGTGTAAATGCCAGCCCCAATCGCACCTGAGGGGTGGCCTTTTCCAACAACAACTTTCTGCACAAACAGCTTCCCGACAGGCTTCCACCTCCCACAAGCGACTTCAGAGCCAAGAACCACAGAGAAGCCAAATGGAGAAATTGGATGGAGAAGATGGATTGGGAATCCGAGCCACGAGCATCTTCAGAACAAAAGGCATCCGAGAGGGGGAATCCAACCAAGCGTTATCCGAACAAAAGCTTTTCCAGATACGAGCTACTTCTGAACCAAGAGAACTGACAACAAGAACCTCAGCATGTAAGCGCACTTCAAAACTGCGTTTTGAGTGGTGAGCTTAAACTCCCGAGACTCCAAAGTTCCAACCAAGCTAGCAGGGAAGGGAAGGCAGGTGGTGACAGAACATTGGGACCCAAAGGAATTCTGATTAAAGTATCTGAAATTAAACACTGTTGTTCCCTGTGTGTCAGTAGGTGTGTGTTGTTAGTCATTATCTAGTTGCTAGTATAGTTAAAATATGGCTGGTCTTCTGTGCATTGATTGTGTAAATTTCCTTGTTGTTTTGCATTGCATATTTTTTGTATTATAATTCCTTTTTGTATTTAAATGAGTATAGAGACTTGTGGTAGGTGATGACCCAGTGGCATTATCACAGGTCTGTTACTCTAGAGACTCCGATAATGTTTTGGGGGCTCGAATTCAAATCCCACCATGGCAAATGATGGAATTTGAATTCAACAGAATAAAAAAAACTGGAATCAAGAATGTAATGGTGATCATGAATCCATTGTTGATTGTCGGAAAAACCCATCTGATTCACTAGTATCTTTTAGGGAAGGAAACTGCCACCCTTACCTGGTCTGGAACTACATGTGATTCCAGACCCACAGCAATGTGTGACTCTTAACTGCCATGTTGGTATATAGGGATAGGCTATAACTGCTAGTCTCGACAGTGATGCCCTCATCCTTGGAATGAATAGCGAATTCTTTTACCCTGAAACATCTGTCTACTGCCTCTGCATTTCACATCACCTAAATATATCCAGTTTTCATAACCAGAGGTCTGGGAGCAATTCAAACCACAGCAAATTACTAAGTGCAAACCAGAATCCTACCGGAGACAATGGCGCAAATCAAGAACTGATCAAATCATGTCATCCTTGGGTTGGATACATTTGCAGATGATATGCCTGAGGGAAGTAAAGTGAGGCAGAATTTTGCAGGTTTCCAGAGGAGGACACGAAGTATGTGATTCACCTTGAACTGTATAAATCGGGATAACAAAGCCTTGATCAGATTAAATTTTCAACTGCAGTTTGCTGAGGGAAAAAAATCGATTAACTGCTCATTAAATTTACAAAACTAAAATTTGGCCTAGTGTCTGATTGCCCTGAATTCCATTCTTCTCAATTGTCAGTGTCTGCAATGCATTTTGAATCAAGTATGAAATTTCTATTAAGTTGAGATATAGAGTTTTCTTCAGAACTGGTTGTGTGCCTCTTTCAGTTACACTGATGCTATTTTTACATCATGCACAGTTATCCCATAGTCCTGCTGTCTGTATACAGGGGTATGAGTGTATATGTGTGTGCGTGTGTAGCATGCACAAGTGTTTGTCTGTGTGTACGTGTGTGTGTGTGTGCGTGCAGTTTATGTATGACCCTAAGTGTAGTTTCTAAGGTAAGAGGGTGGCATGGTGGCTCAGTGGTTAGCACTAAGGGGCCCAGCTTTGATTTTACCCTCGGCTGATTATCTGTGTGGAGTTTGCACGTTTCTTTGGTTTCCTCCCACAGTCCAAAGATAAGCAGGCTAGGTGGATTGGTCACGGTAAATGTGAAGTTACAGGGATTACTTTTCAGATGGTCAGTGCAGACTTGATGGGCCAAATGGCCTTTGTCTGCACTGAGAATCGATGTTATTTCCACAGGTCTTGTGCCCTTAAGCTTTTAGATGTACACTTGCGATGCCAAGGGATGTAAGGCTATTGTCCAAGTGCTAAAAATGGTATTAGAATAGTTAGGCGCTTCTGTTTGACCAGCGCAGGCTCAATCAGCTGAAAGGCCTTATTCTGTAGTGTACCGCTTTCTGACTCTATAACCCTCAGCAGAACATCAGTGGATGTCCCGGAGGAACAGCACGATTGACTGCTCATGGCGTTTGTCAGAGGCTTCTGTCAACATTCCAGAGTCATACCTGAAGATTGGGAGAATCCATGTGAAAATTCTACCCACTGACCTCAGAAAGCTCCAGTGGCAAAACTGTAACGGGGTCAGGATTTCTGCCAGTAAGTTAACTCCCATAGCAACCATCTTCCAAAATCCAAGGATTCGGTCATTATCATATTGTGACAGGTTGGAAACTCAAAAGGGTAAGCAACAGAAAAGCCCACAGTGTGGGAAATGCAGTGGAATCCGAGGGGGAAAGAGTGCAGGCTGGTTGTCCAGTAGCGAAAGAGGATCGTTGAAAAATCCCTCAGTGTGAGGTCCTCCAGTTAGGAAAGGGATTTTGGCCACACAACATTTCCCTTCCACAACCTGCAACTGGTTTGATCTCATTAATGAGACAGAATCCTGGTATATTCAGTCTCCAGTTTGGTATCCACCATCCCCTTACAAAACCTGGATTATGCTGCATTGCAGGATGGGGATTCTGGCCTTACCACAGACATAATGCTTACCATGCTCAGGGGTTAAAATCAATTGTTTGGAGGTGCATGAGAGATTCAGGGAGCTTACAAAGTCCCACAGTTTGAGATCTGGGGAAGTATCAGTCAGCGCAGGAGATTGTGATATTAGTGTTGACCACAGGGCTGTCTAAACATAGAGGGGAAGAAAAGGTTGTGAGACTTAATCATTTACTTCTTGAGAGGAACAGACAAGAAACATTTCAAGGAATATTGATCATTTAGCATCAGATTTAAATCTTGATTTGTTGAGCACTGAGCATGAGGCGGCACAGTGGCTCAGTGGTTAGCACTGCTGCCTCACAGTGTCAGGGTACCAGGTTCGATTCCAGCCTCAGGTGACTGACTGTGTGGAGTTTGCACATTCTCCCCGTGTCTGCGTGGGTTTCCTCAGGGTGCTCTGGTTTCCTCCCACAGTCCAAAGATGTGCAGGTCAGGTGAATTGGCCATGCTAAATTGTCCATAGTGTTAGGTGCATTAGTCAGAGGGAAGTTCATCTGGGTGGGTTACTGTTCGGAGGGTCGGTGTGAACTGGTTGGGCTGAAGGGCCTGTTTCCACACTGTAGGGAATCTAATCTAATCTGATGTACTGGGCTCTTTCATCATTGATGATGGAGATAAATGTGGAGCATCCTTCTCCAGCAAGATGGTTAATCATCCACCACCATGAAGTGACCGGCTGTGACAGAGTTTAGATCAGATTTGCTGGCTTTGCCTTTAGCTCAGTCTATCACTTGCTGCTTATGGTGCATTTGGTGTGCAAGCAGTCCTGTTTGGTAGCTTCACCAGGTAGACACATCATTTTTAGGTATGCCCGATATTGCTCCTGCATGCCCTCCTACACTCTCCATTGAACCAGGGTTGATCCCCTGACCTGGTGGTAATAGTTGAGTGGGGAATATGCCAGGCCATGTGGTTATAGATTGTGCTGGGGTATAGTTCTGCTCCTGTTGATGGTCCTCATTGCCAGTGGGATGTCCAGTCTTGAGTTGCTCGCACAGTTCAGTGTCTGTCCTATTCAGCACAGTCATACTGTCATACAACTTGAGGGAGGCTCTTCTCAATGTGAAGGCAGGACTTCATTTCCAGAAGGACTGTTGTCATTCTTTCTGATACCATCACGGGCAGTTCATCATCATTGTTGGTGACCATCCCTCATAGATGAGGATAAGTCTCTCCACTCAGGGTGAGTCTGTAGGTGGCTGTACAGACCGATACAGGTATAGGAGGCTCTATTACACTTGGGGCAGGAGGTGGTCGCGGGAAGAGGTGGGTGGGGCGTTGGTGTGGCAGCGCGTTCCTTTCGCTATTTTCACCCGGCTTCCGCCTTTTCCCAAAGGCAGGTCTCGATCTGCTTACGGAATCCCTACAGTGTGGAAAGAGGTTATTGTTCCCAACAGGTCATACCAATGGTCCAACGATCATCCCATCCAGATCCACCCCTTACCCCTTTTCTCCCCGTAACCCTGCATTTTCCATGGTTAACCTCCCTAATTTTCCACATTCCTGAACACTATGGGCAACGTAGCATGGCCAATTCACCTAACCTGCACCTCTTTGGACTGTGGGATGAAACCGGAGCACCTGGAGGAAATCCTCGCAGACACAGGGAGGACAGGTGAGCTTGACACATTCCCGTATGCCCCTCCTCCACTCTGGGCAGTCTTGGGCCAGTGATTTCCAGGTGTCTGTGGGAATGTCCAGCTCAGTTAGTCGTGGTGATACTGAGCCACACTTGGTGATGGATGGTGCACTCCCTCTAGCAACATTACAGCCTTCGCCTTGGTGCAGAACACATACCTGCACATAATACACTAGGTGTGCTCTAACCAGGGCTTTGTACAACTGAAGTATATTGAAGGCATTCCGTTTCCATGGGAAACTGTGCAAGTTTGCAGAGTGTGGTCCACAAGTGCCTGGGAACTTACATCAAATAAAGACTTTGATTTGCACAGTGACTGTAAGCAGTGACCCTGATCACTGTAGGGACACTTTTATATTTTACAAGTGAGGTCACCACTTCTTGCATGTTCCTCAATCAGGTCAGAATCAGCAACCGTGAATTTGTACAAATCAAGGATCCACAGCGACTTGTTCAGTCAACGTAATGCAACAGTCCAGGTAATGAGATAGCATTCCGGCAGTCTTAAAATATCAGGGGAAAGCAATCAGTGGTTGAACAGTACAATAATCAGCAAACTGAGAGCCAGGGATGCTAATGTCTGAGTTTCATTGCTGTCAGCTGCAAAGCTGAATTGCTGTCCTGGTCTTCCTATAGCCTCCCTTTGGACAGAGACAACTTGGAGATTACACACTTTTCAAGGGTTCAGCTTTCTGATTTGTAAGGATGACATTTTGGTGACCACAAACTTGAGAAAATAAATGGTCATTTGAGACAATTTAGAGGAGAAGCTTGAGGTCATGGTGGAGTGGTTTAGGGGTGGAACATCAGGGCTTTGAATAAGGCAGTGGAAGGCATGGCCACCAATGGGAAAGGAAGGTGGTGACATTGTTGCAATGTCATTGGGCTAGTAATCCAGTGGTTCAGTCGAATGGCCCAGTGACACACACAAAACACTGTGGATGCTGGAAATCTGAACTAAAAACAGTGTTGGAGAAACTCAGCAGATCTGGCTGCATCTGCAGAGCGAGAAACAGTTAACATTTTGAACTCTTTCTCAGAAGTGGAGGGATGCTGTGAGACATGGGTCCAAATCCATTGAATTCAATCAATTCAGTACAGGGTAGTGAAGAAGGAGAAATTAGTAAACCTAGCAACTAATACATGTTTTGTATTCCTCAGAATGTAGCTGGATTTCCAAATTATTCTCTTTGTGGTAAAGATGGCAAATATGCCAGCCCCATTTGATTCACCACGGTTCACCACAGCCCTGTAGAGACACCATAAAGCTTTATTGAAGAATTTAATAATAATATGGAGAAAGTGTCTAAAAGAACTAGCAAGTTAGGAAAATAAGGTACAGAATCTCACAAACACTGCAGTAGGTTAATTTAAATGCAATTTGATGAAAGCAAGAATTCTGGAACTTTGTAAGGTCGAATTTGAATGCAGAATACAGGATTAAAGGCTGGATTCTTGGCAGTGTGGAGGAACAGAGGGATCTTGGAGTCTATGTCCATTGATCCCTTGAAGTTGCCACCCAGGTTGATAGGTTGTTAAGAACGCAAATGGTATGTCGGCTTTCATGAGCAGGAGGATTGAATTTAAGAGCCACGAGGTTATGCTGCATATCTATAGAACTCTGGTTAGACCACCCTTGGAATATTGTGTTCAGTTCTGGTTATAGGAAAGACACAGAAGTTTTAGAGAGAGTGCAGAGGAGATTTACCAGATGCTGTCTGGACTGGAGGGCATGTCTTATGAAGAAAGGTTGAGGGAGCTAGGGCTGTTCTCATGGGAGCGAAGAAGGGTGAGAGGTGACTTGATAGAGGTGTACAAAATGTTGAGAGGCATATATAGAATGGATAGCCATAGGCTTTTTCCCATGGTGGAAATGGTTATCATTAAGGGACATAATTTTAAGGTGATTGGAGAAAGGTTTAGGGGAGATGCCAGAGGTAGATTTTTTTACACAGAGAGTGGTGGGTGTATGGAATGCACTGCCAGCAGTGGTAGACATGTCAGATACATTCAGGACATTTAAGCGAGTCTTGGATAGGCACATGGAAGTTTATTGTAAGTTGGAAGTTTTGGAAGTTTCAACTCCACTTACCCGCACTCTCCCCATAGCCCTTAATTCCTTGTGAGATCAAGAATTTATCAATTTCTGACTTGAAGACATTTAATTTCCCGGCCTCCACTGCGCTCCGTGGCAATGAATTCCACAGGCCCACCACGTTCTGGCTGAAGAAATGTCCCCTCATTTCCATTCTAAATTGACCCTGTCTACTGGGTCCTAGTCCAAGGTTGTGCCCACAGGTCTTAGTCTCTCTGCCTAATGGAAACAACTTCCCAACATCCACCCTTTCCAAGCCATGCATTATCTTGTAAGTTTCTATTAGATCTCCCCTCAAATTTCTAAACTCGAATGAATACAATCCCAGGATCCTCAGCCATTCATTTTTTGTTAGAACTACCATCCGTGTGAATCTCCGCTGGACATGCTTCAGTGGCAGTATGTCCTTCCTGAGGTGTGGGGCCCAAAACTGGACACAGCATTCTAAATGGGGCCTAACTAGAGCTTTATAAAGTCTCAGAAGCACATTGCTGCTTTTATATTCCAACCCTCTTGAGACAGAGTCACAGAGTCATAGAGATGTAGAGCACGGAAACAGAGCCTGCGGTCTAACCCGTCCATGCCGACCAGATATCCCAACTCAATCTAGTCCCACCTGCCAGCACCCGGCCCATATCCGTCCACACCCTTCCTATTCATATACATATCCAAATGTCTTTTAAATGTTGCAATTGTACCAGCCTCCACCACTTCCTCTGGCAGCTCATTCCATACACGTTCCACCCTCTGCGTGAAAAAGTTGCCCTTAGGTCTCTTTTACGTCTTTCCTCTCTCACCCTTAACTTATGCCCTCTAGTCCTGATCTCCCCCACCCCGGGAAAAGACTTTGTCTATTTATCCTATCCATATCCCTCATGATTTTGTAAACCTCAGCCTCCGACGCTCCAGTGAAAACAGCTCCCGCCTGTTCAGCTTCTCCCTATAGCTCAAACCCTCCAAACCTGGCAATAATGACAATATTATATTTGCTTTCTTAATCATGGACTCAACCTCCATTTTAACCTTTAGAGAATCCTGGACTAGCACTCCCAGATCCCCTTGTACTTCAGCTTTACGAATTTTCTTACCATTTAGAAAATTGTCCATGCCTGTATTCTTTTCCTCACATCACTGAGGCCCTGAAAAGATTAGATTAGATTAGATTAGATTAGATTAGATTACTTACAGTGTGGAAACAGGCCCTTCGGCCCAACAAGTCCACACTGCCCCGCCGAACCGCAACCCACCCATACCCCCACACTTACCCCTTACCTAACACTATGGGCAATTTAGCATGGCCAATTCACCTGACCTGCACATCTTTGGACTGTGGGAGGAAACCGGAGCACCCGGAGGAAACCCACGCAGACATGGGGAGAACGTGCAAACTCCACACAGTCAGTCGCCTGAGGCGGGAATTGAACCCAGGTCTCTGGCGCTGTGAGGCAGCAGTGCTAACCACTGTGCCACCGTGCCGCCCTGATGTTGTGGTTTTGTTCGCCGAGCTGGAAGTTTTTGTTGCAAACGTTTCGTCCCCTGGCTAGGCGACATCATCAGTGCTTGGGAGCCTCCTGCGAAGCGCTTCTTTGATGTTTCCTCCGGTGTTTATAGTGGTCTGTCCCTGCCGCTTCCGGTTGTCAGTTTCAGCTGTCCGCTGTAGTGGTTGGTATATTGGGTCCAGGTCGATGTGTTTGTTGATGGAGTTTGTGGATGAATGCCATGCCTCTAGGAATTCCCTGGCTGTCCTCTGTCTGGCTTGCCCTATGATAGTAGTGTTGTCCCAGTCGAATTCATGTTGCTTGTTGTCTGCGTGTGTGGCTACTAAGGATAGCTGGTCGTGTCGTTTCGTGGCTAGTTGATGTTCATGTATGCGAATTGTTAGCTGTCTTCCTGTTTGTCCTATATAGTGTTTTGTGCAGTCCTTGCATGGTATTTTGTACACTACATTAGTTTTGTAGTGAATCGACCTGGACCCAATATACCAACCACTACAGCGGACAGCTGAAACTGACAACCGGAAGCGGCAGGGACAGACCACTATAAACACCGGAGGAAACATCAAAGAAGCGCTTCGCAGGAGGCTCCCAAGCACTGATGATGTCGCCTAGCCAGGGGACGAAACGTTTGCAACAAAAACTTCCAGCTCGGCGAACAGAACCACAACAACGAGCACCCGAGCTACAAATCTTCGCACAAACTTTGAGCCCTGAAAAGATCCCAACCATTGAATGCTGCACTATCCTTCAGAGAGCACCAATATATCTGTACTAATTCTCAAGGGACCTAGCAATTATGCTTGATTTGTAATGTAGTTGTACTTAATGCTTTCATGCATCATATTAAGAACTGCACATTTTCAGTAAAGACTCTATGATGGTGTATCTTCTACCATGAAGCATTAGAACAGCCCTGAACCAATTATAGACCAAAGCGGATTGTTAGCAACATATTACCTCAAACCACACTTATCCTGAACCACATGCTGACAGAGTTAGCGGATACCACGCTGTGCCTGTACTTGCCACTGTCTGTTTCTTGTTGGAATTGTTTGAGTTGTCCGCTCAGCCATTTGAGGGCTTTGTCTCCAGCTGAGTTTAACATGCACGGGCTGCTGTAACCTTAAACCTCCCAAACCAAAAGAAAACTAGATATTTTCTCTCACTATTTACTGGCTTCCTTTATCTATCATTTAGTGGATGGCAGTCATTTCAGCACTTCGATTCATGCCTTTGAAACCAGGCTCTCGTTCTGCAGTGTGATTGAGTTCTCCTCCAAAGTGGGATTGAGAGCTGACTGATGCAGCCTCGTTATAATGGCTCAGTGTTTTAATGACAGCAGACATGTTCTTTAGAAATAACAAGTGATTCTATCCATCATTGATGCCTTCTCCTTGCTGTGCATTAAGGAGTGTATGCGAATGGTTTAGTAGTCTGCTGATTAAATATGCAGTGCTCCAAGAAGCTATTCTCCTATCTGTCCCTACTCTTTCCCCATAGCATTACAAAAATGTTTGTTCCGTAGCAATCAGACCCAGGCAACTTTCCCCAAGTTATTACATTTCCAAACAAAACATGTTAAACTCCTGGGGTAAAGGGTTTGAGCAGTCTCCCCTTTCTTATTCACCTACCCCTCAGTTAGTCTCAACGAGGTTAATTTTGTAAGAATCCTGTCTGTCTCCCTAAATCCTAAAGAATTTACATTTTAAAAAGAGCGGGATCGAAGGGTCTGTTTCTGTGCTGTACATCTCTATGACTCTGACCTGAGTTAATGAGTGAGATTGTGTGATGATACTGCAGCTTTAAGAGATTATCTTCTCCTGCTTTCTTTTAGGGAGATACTTTGGAGGGGGGGGGGGGGGGGGGGCAGGTGCTGAGAGTCTATGAAACGAAAAACAAATTGAGAAGCCTTGTGTGTTTTCTTTTAAAAGTTGGAACAATAGAAGCAGCCTGTATGGGCGTTGTCGAGCTCTCACCCACACAACCAGGGATTTTAGCACTTGTGCTGGGGTCTCAGAAGGGTCGGAAGTGACTCTTTCCCAGCTGTCTATCTCAGAATTGTCTTTTTATGTTCTTTCCTCCTGGACTGGAGAACTAAATGTGACATAACCTGTATTCTGAATTTGCCTTTTGCCAAGGTTGTCAAAGAGTGTGGTGCTGGAAAAGCACAACCAGTCAGACAGCATCTGAAGAGCAGGAGAGTCGATGTTTTGGGCATAACCCTTCATCAGGAATGTCGCTCCCTTTTTTGCCAAGGGTGTTACTATATTGGAATAGTTCCTGTCTAGTAGTGAAATAAGTTTTGCAATAGAATTAAGTTATTCCAAGTTACTCTTTCTTTCAATGTATTTTAACTACAGTGTTCGAATAAACTGTTTTTTGCCTAATGTCAAGGAGCTTGACCAATCGAATTGCATCAGGAGAACAGCACCTCTCATCTACCTTTAAAATAAGAAAAAAATTGGGGTGTATTCCTTCTTAATATATTTTGACGGGGTCTGGTCCAGTCCGTAATAACTAAAATTGAAAAAGTAATGCAACACACATAATCACAGAGTAGAAATAAGAAGTCCAAAAAAGATAAAGAGTTATAAAATATGCTGATGATAGAACATAGAACATTACAGCGCAGTACAAGCCCTTAGGCCCACAAATAACCTCTCATGCTTCCTCCTGGCTCTTCTGAGCTCTCTCTTTAGGTCTTTCCTGGCTAACTTGTAACCCTCAAGCGCCCTAACTGAGCCTTAACATCTCATCATAACATAAACCTTCTTCTTCCTCTTGACCAGAGATTCCACTTCCTTCATAAACCACGGCTCCCGCACTCTACAGCTTCCTCCCTGCCTGACAGGTACATACTTATCTAGGACACAGTAGCTTTTCCTTGAATAAGCTCCACATTTCTAATGTGCCCATCACCTGCAGTTTCCTTCCCCATCCTATGCTTCCTAAATCTTGCCTAATCGCATCATAATTGCCTTTCCCCAGCTGTAACTCTTGCCCAGTGGTATACACCTATCCCTTTCTATCACTAAAGTAAACATGACAGAATTGTAATTGCTATCACCAAAGTGCTCACCTACTTCCAAGTCTAACACCTGGCCGGGCTCATTACTCAGTACCAAATCTAATGTGGCTTCGCCCCTTGTTGGCCTGTCTACATACTGTGTCAGGAAGCCCTCCTGCACACACTGGACAAAAACTGACCCATCTATAGTACTCGTATTATAGTGTTCCCAGTCAATACTTGGAAAGTTGAAGACCCCCATGACAACTACCCTATCTCTCTCACTCCAACGGGGTGACCTTTCCTTTCCTGTTTCTAACTTCAGCCCATGCTACCTCAGTTGACGAGTCCCCAGACATCCTTTCTACAACTTTAATATTGCCCTTGACCAACAATGCCACACCTCCCCCTCTTTTACCATCTTCTCTGCTCTTACTGAAACATCTAAATCCTGGAACATGCAACATCCGTTCCTGTCACTGCTCTATCTTGTTTCCGAAATGGCCACAGCATCGAAGTCCCAGGTACCAACCTCTACTGCAAGTTCACCCACTTTATTCCGGATGCTCCTGGTGTTGAAGTAGACACACTTCAAACCAACTTCTTGCTTGCCGGTGCCATCTTGCGTCCCTGAAACTTGATTTTGGATCTCCCTATTCTCAACCTTTTCTATATTCGAACTACAATTTTGGTTCCCATCCCCCTGCTGGATTAGTTTAAACACACCCCAATAGCCTTAGTGAATTTCCCTCCCAGGATATTGGTACCCTTCTGGTTCAGATGAAGACCATCCTCCTTGTAGAGATCCCACCTACCCCAGAAAGAGCCCCAATTATCCAAGAATCCAAAACCCTCCCTCCTGCACCATCCCTGTAGCCACGTGTTCAACTCCTCTCTCTCCCTATTCCTCGCCTCACTAGCACGTGGCACAGGCAACAAACCAGACACAACAACACTGTTCGTCCTAGCTCCCTGAATTTCTGCCTTAAGTCCCCATCTCTCTTCCTACCTATGTCGTTGGTGCCTATGTGGACCACGACTTGGGGCTGCTCCCCCTCCCCCTTAAGGATCCCAAAAACACGATCAGAGACATCATGAACCCTGGCACCTGGGAGGCAACACAACAACCGTGAGTCTCCCTCGTCCCCACAGAACCTCCTACCTGTCCCCCTAACTATGGAGTCCCCAATGACTCTGCTCCTCTTCCCCTTTCCCTTCTGAACAGCAGGGACAGACTCTGTGCCAGAGCCCTGCACTCCACTGCTTTCCCCTGGTAATTCCCCCCCACCAACAGTATCCAAAACGGTATACTTATTGTTGAGGGGAACGGCCACAGGGGTTCCCTGCACTGCCTGCCGGTTCCCTTTCCGTCCCCTG
Source organism: Chiloscyllium plagiosum (assembly GCF_037043375.1). Lineage (NCBI taxonomy): Eukaryota > Metazoa > Chordata > Chondrichthyes > Orectolobiformes > Hemiscylliidae > Chiloscyllium > Chiloscyllium plagiosum. The sequence continues at coordinate 150,765,103 of NW_028270139.1, read as the reverse complement.
ACTGTAACGCATTTGCCTTTTTCTTGTACCTTAGGAGTGATTACCTCCCTGTAACTCCTCTCAATAACCCCCTCTGCCTCCCGAGTGATCCGAAGTTCATCCAGCTCTAGCACCAGTTCCCTAACGCGGTTTTCGAGGAGCTGGAGTTGGGTGCACTTCCTGCAGATGTAGTCAGCATGGACACTAGTGGTGACCCTTACATCCCACATTCTGCAGGAGGAACATTCAACTGCCCTAACCTCCATTCCCACTATTCTAAATTCCCAAAGAGACTGTTGAAAAATAAGGAATAAAAATAAACTCATTACCTTACCAATCTGGCACACAGATCCTTTTTGTTTTGGTTAGAGGAGGAGGATGGGTGGGAGACACTACCCCAGTAGTGTTTCGGGTAATGCAACCACACAAATATATGACTTCCCAGATGTCCTTCGCTCCTCCCTCGCACCTCTTGACAAATGGAGGTCGGACTCCCGAGGTAAGTCCCTTTTAATGCAGGAATACTCACCCTTCCCAGCAGCCCTTGCTTCACCTCTCCTTCTCTCCTCGCCGCTCTGGCAAAATCAGGGTCTGTTTGAAGATTTGAGAAGAGTAGGTAGTGGAAAATTGACATTTGAAGAGTCAATTTTGTGATTATTGGCAGACAGTTGAAATTGTTTTGTCCTGTGTTTTGAGAGCAGTTGGTTGGCACCACTTTCTTGGCCTGTTCCCTTTTGACTGGCTAGCTGCTGCATTGGCACTTGAAGCCAAATTTCTGAATATATCAACATTGGTGAGAAGGAAACTGGTGAGGATGACACAAAGGGTCTGCTGAGGGCTACAGACGAGTGGGCTAAAAAAAATACCTGGCAAAGCAATATCAGATGGGAAAATCAACGTTGTACAATTTGGCAGGAAGAGTAGAGGAGCTGGATATTATTTAATCAAGGAAGACTGCAGTAAGCTACAGAACAAAAAGATTTGGGACCCCTCATGTATGAATCATACAAAGTTAGCATCCAAGTTCAGGGAAGGCAAATGATAATGCTGGCCTTTATTTCAAAGGGAATGGCTTATAAAAATAAGAAGGCTTTTCTGAAGGCACCTATACAAGGCACCATTCAGACCCCCGCTGGATATCGTGAACAGTTTTGGGTTCCTGATCTAAGAAAATATACTGGCATTGCAGGCAGTCCAGAGAAGGTTCACCAGTCTGATACCACGAATGGAGGGATTATACTCCGAGGAGAGGTTGAGTAGATTGGGCCTACACTTCGTCGAATAGGGAAGGATTGAATCAGATGCTCAGGAAACCTGCCAAGGTAGATGTGAAAAGGATGTTTCCCCCCAGTAGGTGAGTCTAGGACCAGAGGGCATAACTTCAGAATAAGGGGTCACCCATTTTAGACCGAGATGAGGAAGAATATCTTCTCCCAGATGGTTGTTGAGACTGGCTCATTAAATATATTCAAGTCTGAGATAGATTATTAATCAGTACTGGAATCAATGGTTATGGGGAAAAGCCAGGAACGTGGAGTTGAGGATTATCGAATCAGCCATGACCCAACTGAATAATGGAATAGACTCGATGGGCTGAATGGCCTACTTTTGCTCCTGCATTTTATCGTCTTTCCTGAGTGCCCAGAGCATTCTGCTGAGTGGGGCTGGTGAGGAGAGGTACGTAGGGTTTGCAGAGTAAGTGCATCTGCTGCAGGGAGAGAGAGTCCAACACAGTGGGGAACTCTTCCGCATGAATCAGGAGACATAAAGCTACACTTCAATCTGATGTTTTTGTGTGGAGTAGATTAAATGACGTCGACTGCAGCATGATTTATTTCCTAACTACAAACTACTCAAGTGCAGAATCAATAGGAGAGACAAAATAAAAGGTGGCAAGGGAATTATAAAACCAGGCTTACTTACTCTTCTTCATATCATTAGCATTATGAAAAATTACAGCCAGTTGATTCATGACAAAGTGGCATCATAACTGAAGTGTTTTCAATAGGCACGGAGGATGTTAGAACCTTTGGTTAAGGGTAATTTAGTGTATAACTTTGTTTGAGTTATTTGCTGTCCAGTTGCAGTGGCTTTATTGATCCTGCATCAGTGGTGGGTGCTTTCAGTATGGGTGCTGCAGCTGGTGCCCTCTAACAGGGCAGATTATATGACACAGGGTATTGGAATAGAGGCACCAGGTCAGCTCAGCTTCTCTGGGAGAGTCATATCGAGCAAGCTATTAAAGAAACTTTCAGTGGAGCTTAATGCATAGCACAGAGGAAGTTGGTTGTGGTTGTTGGAGATCAGTCAGCTCAGCTCCAGGACATCTCTGCAGGAGTACTTCAGGTCCTAGGTTCCAACCATCTTCAGCTGCTTGACCAATGACCTTTCCTCCATTAAAATTCTGATATTAATATAGGTGCTAGAGCATGGAAACTTTAAAACTTTTCACTTTTTTTTGTGAGAATACAAATGACAATAAATTACTCTTCTATTCTATTACCTCATAAGGTCAGAAATGGGGACACTCGCCAATGATTACACAATGTTCAGCATCATTTAAAACTCCTCAGACACTGAAATAATCCATGTTCAAAAGCAGCAGGAGCTGGACAATATCCGGGCTTGAAGTAACAAGTGGCAAATAACATTCAAGCTACGCAAGTGCCAGGCAATGATTATCAAGAACAAAGAAAACTTACAGCCCAGGAACAGGCCCACTGGCCCTTCAAGCCTGAGTCGATCCAAATCTACTGTCTAAACCGGTCGCCCAATTCCTAAGCATCTGTGTTCTTCTGCTCCCCACCTACTCATGCATCTGTCCAGATGCATCCTAAATGAATCTACCGTGCCTGCCTCTAACACCTCTGCTGGCTACACGTTCCAGATGCCCACCACCCTCTGTGTGAAGTACTTGCCGTGTGCATCCCCCTTAAACTTTCCACCTCTCACCTTGAAAGTTTGACCTCTCATTATTGAATCCTTCACCCTGGGAAAAAGCTTGTCTCTATCCACCCTGTCTATACCCTTCATGATTTTGTAAACCTCAATCAGGTCTCCCCTCAATCTCCTTTTTTCTAATGAAAATAAACCTAACCTCCTCAACCTTTCTTCATAGCTAGCATCTTCCATACCAGGCAACATCCTCGTAAACCTTCTCTGCACCCTCTCCAAAGCGTCCACATCCGTTTGGTAATGTGGCGACCAGAACTGTACACAGTATTCTAAACGCGGCCGAACCACTGTCTTGTACAATGTTAGCATGACTTGCCAGCTCTTATACTCAATACCCCATCCAATGAAGGCAAGCATACTATATGCCTTCTTGACCACTCTATCCACCTGTGCAGCAACCTTCAGGGTACAATGGATCTGCACTCCCAGATCTCTCTGCCCATCAACTTTTCCCAAGGCTCTTCCGTTCATTGTATAATTCGCTCTAGAATTAGACTTGCCGAATGCATCACCTCACATTTGTCTGGATTGAAAACCATCTGCCATTTTTCCGCCCAACTCTCCAGTCTATCTATATCCTCCTGTATTCTCTGACAGTCCCTTATGCTTTCTGCTACTCCACCAATCTTCGTGCCATCTGCAAACTTGCTGATCACACCAACAGTGCCCTCTTCCAGATCATTTATGTATATTACAAACAACAGTGGCCCCAGCACTGATCCCTATGGAACACCACTGGTCACCTTTCTCTATTTCGAGAAACTCCCTTCAACTACTACTCTCTGTCTCCTGTTGCTCAACCAGTTCTTTATCCACCTAGCGAGAACACCCTGCACACCATGTGACTTCACTTTCTCCATTAGTCTACAATAGGGAATCTTATCAAACGCCTTACTAAAGTCCATGTATATGACATCAACAGCCCTTCCTTCATCTATCAACTTGGTCACTTCCTCAAAGAATTCTATTAAGTTGGTAAGGCACCGTCTCCCCCGCACAAAACCATGTTACCTATCACTGAGAAGCTCACTCTTTTCTAAATATAAATGGATCCTATCCCTCAGTACCTTCTCCAGCAACTTCCCACCACTGACATCAGGCTCACTGGTCTGTAGTTACCTAGAATATTCCTACTACCCTTCTTGTACAGGGGGACAATATGAGCAACCCTCCAGTCCTACGGCACCTCACCAGTATTTAAGGATACCACATAGATATCTGTCAGGGCCCCAGCTATTTCCTCTCTCACCTCCCTCAGCAACCTGGGATAGATCCCATCAGGTCCTGGGGATTTGTCCACCTTAATAACCTCTAGCCTACCCAACACATCTTCCCTACTTACGTCAACGTGATCCAGAGTAATCAAACTTCTATCTCTAATCTCAAGATTCATCATGTTCCTCTCCTCAGTGAACACTGATGCAAAGTAATCATTCAGATTCTGACCCATTCTCTCAGGTTCAACACACAGCCTTCCTTCGTTATCCTTTAGTGGACCAATCCTTTCTCTAGTTACCCGCTTGCTTCTTATAAAAGAATAAAATGCTTTGTGATTCTCCTTAATTCTGCTTGCTAAAGCTATTTCATGACCCCTTTTAGTCCGCTTGATTCCTCATTTAAGACTTGTCCTATTCTTCTGATATTCCTCCAGGGCTCGTTCTGTTCTTACCTGCCTAGATCTTATGTACACTTCCCTTTTCCTCTTGGCTAGTCGTACAATTTGTCCTGCCATCCACAGTTCACGATCTTGCCCTTCCTATCCTTTGCCTTCAATGGGATATGCCTATCCTGCACTATCTTTAACAGTCTCTCACATCTCAAATGTGGACTTCCCTTCATCTAGCTGTGTCCAATCCACATTTCCGAGTACCTGCCTAATTTTGATATAATTGGCCTTGGCCCAGTTTAGTACTCTTCCCTTAGGACCACTCTCTTCTTTATCTATGAGTATTCTAAAACTTACAGAACAATAAGAGAGAATATAACTATCAGCCCTTGACATTCAAGCTAGTCTCAACAACCATCTGGGAGAAGGTATTCTTCCTCTTCTCGGACTAGTGTGAGTGAATGGATTGACAATCAACATCTTAGGTGTTGCTATTGGCCAGGAACTGAATTGGACTTGTTATATAAATTCAGAAGCTACAAGAGCAGGTCAGATGCTAGGAATACTGCAGTGGGTAACTCACTTCCTGACTCCCCAAAGTGCACCATCTATCCTCCCCACTTGCCTGGATGGGTGCAGCTCCAACAACACTCAACAAGCTTGACACATGCAGGCAAAAGCAGGCCATTTGATTGGTATCCGCAAACATCCACTCCCTCCATCACCAACGCTCAGTGGCAGCAGTCTCCAAACGTACCGCAGAAGTTCATCAAGGTTTCTTCATTGAGACCCCTCCAAACTCACAACTGCTACTATATTGGGCTAGGAGCAGGGACTAGTTTAGTTTGGGATTATGTTCAGTATGGATTGGTGGGACTGAAGGGTCTGTTTCCATGCTGTATGATTCTATGACTCTATGACAAAGGCAGCAGATACATGGGAACGCCACCCCCTGCCTGTGCCTGTCCATTCAGAACTCTGGAAGCGAAAGGTTGCAAAAGGAGCAAGCACTCATATTTCACACATACTTTTGTTGAACTGTCAAGGACCAATCAAACAAAGAGTGACAGAGAGATATGCCTATCAGCACAAGTGTCTCTAAACCAGTATCATGACTATAGGAAGGATGTGAAGTGATGCAGGAGATTTAGGTTTATACCAGGAACGAGTTACCAAGCGAAACGATAGAAGCTGGGGGATGTTCTCTTCAGAGCAGTAAAGGTTGAGAGGAGATTTACTCCACATGTTCAAACTTGACATTTAATTGGGTAGATAAGGAGAAACTGGTTCCACTGCCAGGAGGGTTGGTAAACATAGGTAAAGATTTAAGATAATTGAGAAGAAAATACCAGAGCACAGGGTGATTTACTCAGTGGGTCGCTGTGATCTGCATTATACTGACTAATATTCAGCCATCAGAAATGTGAAAGCCGGTTTTTAACCTTACTTGCATGAGTAATCAGAATCCATGCATGGCTAATTAAATTCAATGCATGATTAATTGGGTTTGCGCTGGAACACAATGGAAATTAGTTGGTGTGGGTCTGCAGTCCAAAACATATCAGTTCGTAATATGCTTGTAGCAGAGACCACACAGATGAGTGGACATGCATTGTTGTGATCTCTATTGGCCTGAATTCCACCAATCAGGGGAATCCATTGACCATAATATCAGCTGGCTATAGACATTAAGCATCACCAAATGTTTGGTTAACCAGGCAATTGTAGCTTTCAAGATTGAGATCAGTAGAGGTTTAATGAGTATTATGAAAGGATGAGAAGCATTGATGAGCTGCGTGGAGTTGATGTAGTGATCAACATGATTGAATCGAATGGAAGCATAAGGTCAGTCTTATCTGGTGCTATGATGTTGTGGCCATAACAGAGACGTGGGTTTCTCAGGGGCAGGAATGGTTGCTGGATGTTCCAGGGTTTAGAACATTTAAAAAAGAATAAGGAGGGGGGAAAAAAAGAGGAGAGGGTATAGCACTGCTAATCAGTGAGGGTATCACAGCCACAGAAGTTACCATTGTCGAGGAAGATCTGCCTACTGAGTCAGTATGGGTGGAAATTAGGAACAGTAAGGGAGCAGTCACCTCATTAGGGGTTTACTACAGGCCCCCCAATAGCAGCAGGGAGATGGACGAAAGCATAGGTCGGCAGATTTTGGAAAAGTGTGAATGTAGTAGGGTTGCTGTAATGGGTGACTTTAACTTTCCCAATATTGATTGGAACCTCCTTCGAGGAGATGGTTTGGAAGGAGCTGTTTTTGTAAGGTGTGTTCAGGAGGGTTTCTTAACTCAGTATGTTTACAGGCCGATGAGGGGAGAGGCCATTTTGGATTTGGTGCTCAGCAATGAGCCGTGGCAGGTGTCAGATCTTGCGGTCGGAGAGCATTTTGGTGATAGTGACTACAACTGCCTAAAATTCTACATAGCTATGGAGAAGGAGAGAAGCAGGCACAATGGGAGGATATTTCATTGGGGAAAAGGAAACTATGATGCTATCAGACGTGAGTTGGGAAACATGGACTGGGAGCAATTGTTCCATGGAAAGGGCACTATAGACATGTGGAGACTGTTTAAGGAACAGTTGTTGCAAGTGATGCATAAATGTGTTCCTCTGAGACAGGCAAGAAGGGGTAAGATAAAGAAAACTTGGATAATGAGAGTGGAGGAGCTTCTCGTCAAAAGAAAGAAGGCAGCTTACGTAAGGTGGCAGAAGCAAGGGTCTTGCTCAGCTCTAGAGGATTACAGGCAGGCGAGGAAGGAGCTCAAAAATGGTCTGAGGAGAGCCAGGAGGGGCACAAAAAAGGCTTGGCAGGAAGGATTAGGGAGATTCCAAAAGCATTTTACATGTATGTGAGGAATAAGAGAATGATCAAAGCAAGTGTAGGGCCGATCAGGGATAGCATAGGGAACTTGTGTATAGAGTCTGAGGAGGTAGGGGAAGCCCTAAAGGAGTTTTTTGCTTCAGTCTTTACTAAAGAAAAAGGCATTGTAGTGAATGAAGCCATTGAGGAGCAGGTAAGCATGATGGAACAGATAGAGATTGAGGAAGCTGATGTGTTGAAAATTTTGACAAACATTAAGATTGACAAGTCGCCAGGGCCAGACCAGATTTGTCCTCGGCTGCTTTGGGAAGCAAGAAATGTGATTGCTTCACCACTTCCGAAGATCTTTGCATCCTCGCTCTCCACCGGAGTCGTACCTGAGGACTGGAGGGAGGCAAATGTAATTCCTCTCTTCAGGAAAGGAAATAGGGAGATCCCCGGCAATTAAAGACCAGTAAGTCTCACGTCTGTCGTCTGCAAGGTGTTAGAAAGGATTCTGAGGGATAGGATTTATGACCATCTGGAAGAGCATGGTTTAATTAACTGCAGTCAGCACGGCTTTGTGAGGGGCAGGTCATGCCTCACAAATCTTATTGAGTTCTTTGAGGATGTTACTAGACAAGTTGATGAGGGTCGAGCAATGGATGTGGCGTATATGGACTTCAGCAAGGCATTTGATAAGGTTCCCCATGGTAGGCTCGTTCAGAAGGTCAGGAGGAATGGAATACAGGGAAATTTAGCTGTCTGGATACAGAATTGGCTGGTCGACAGAAGACAGCAAGTGGTAGTGGAAGGAAAGTATTCTGCCTGGAATTCAGGGGTGAGTGGTGTTCCACAGGGTTCTGTTCTTGGCCCTCTACTCTTTGTAATTTTTATTAATGACTTGGATGAGGAGATTGAAGGATGGGTAAGCAAGTTTGCAGATGACACAAAGGTTGGAGGTGTCGTTGACAGTATAGAGGACTGTTGTAGGCTGCAGCGGGACATTGACAGGATGCAGAGATGGGCTGAGAGGTGGCAGATGGAGTTCAACCTGAATAAATGTGAAGTGATGCATTTTGGAAGGTCGAACTTGAAAGTTAAGTACAGGATTAAAGACAGGATTCTTGGCAGTGTGGAGGAACAGTGGGATCTTGCTGTGCAGGTACATAGATCCCTTAAAATTGCCACCCAAGTGGACAGGGTTGTTAAGAAAGCATATGGTGTTTTGGCTTTCATTAACAGGGGGATTGAGTTTAAGAGCCGTGAGATCTTGTTGCAGCTCTATAAAACTTGGAGGACTGTGTCCAGTTCTGGTCGCCCTATTATAGGAAAGATGTGGATGCTTTGGAGAGGGTTCAGAGGAGGTTTACCAGGATGCTGCCTGGACTGGAGGGCTTATCTTTCGAAGAGAAGTTGACTGAGCTCAGACTTTTTTCTTTGGAAAAAAAGAAGGAAGAGAGGGGACCTAATTGAGGTGTATGAGATAATGAGAGGCATAGATAGAGTTGATAGGCAGAGACTTTTTTCCAGGGCAGAAATTGTTAACACGAGGGGTCATAGTTTTAAGCTGTTTGGCGGAAAGTATAAAGGGGCTGTCAGAGGCAGGTTCTTTAAGCAGAGAGTTGTGAGAACATGGAATGCGTTGCCAGCAGCAGTTGTGGAAGTGAGGTCATTGGGGATATTTAAGAGACTGCTGGACATGCATATGGTCACAGAAATTTGAGGGTCGTACATTAGGTTTACCTTACATGAGGATCAATGGTCGGCACAAAATCGTGGGCTGAAGAGCCTGTTCTGTGCTGTACTGTTCTATGTTTTATGTTCTTATCCATCTTCTCTTCCTAAATCCTGCCATTTACCTGTCTGCTGACCTCAGGATGCCACAGAAAGGAATTGAAGGAAAGCTTTTAAAGAAAGGAGAATAGTTTAAAGATGTACAAATTTAAAAATCACACAACACCAGGTTATGGTCCAGCAAGATTATTAGCTTTCGGAGCGCTGCTCTTTCATCAGGTAGTTGTGGAGAATAAGCTTGTAAGACACAGAATTTATAGCAAAAATCTACAGTGTGATGTCACTGAAATTATGTAATGAAGAAAACCTGGGTTGTTTGTTAAATCCCTCATATTTTAGAATGACCATGTTAGTTTCAATTCTTTCATATGTAAATCATAAAGCTTTTTTAAAAAGTTATATTCTCAAGTGAACTTTAACAATTGGTGTCATGTTGGCCCAGATAATGTATCAAAGATATTAGCTTCCCTATGTGGGGGTGTCTGCGCTAAAATGGTCAGACTGATTCTAATCTAAAAAACGGAATTACAGAATCTTACATAGATTCATGCAGTTTTTGAGCAAAGTAAAAAGGTGAGGTAGAAATACAATGGATGTAGGTTTGCTTGCTGAGTTAGAAGGTTCATTTTCAAATGTTTCATCACCATACTAGGTAACATCTTCAGTGAGCCTCTGGATGAAGCACTGCTGATGATTCCTGCTTTCTATTTATATATTTCTATTTATAGGATGATGTAATTTCCCATGGTGATGTCATTTCCTCTGGTGATTTCATTTCCTGTTCTTTTTCTCAGGGGGTGGTAAATGGGGTCCAAGTCAATGCGTTTGTTGATAGAGTACTGGTTGGAATGCCATGCTTCTAGCGATTCTTGCACGTGTCTCTGTTTGGCTTGTCCTAGGATGGATGTATAACTAGAAAGCAGGAATCATCAGCAGTGCTTCGTCTGGAGGCTCACTGAAGATGTTACCTCCCTTGCCTGAGGTCTGGTGGCTCTCAGGTTAAATCACCACCGGTTGCTTCTCCCTAATGAGAGAGCAGCCCCAATGGTCTGGTAAGACTATGGTGATAACAACACAGCACTGTTGAGCTTCTATTCCAACACCATTTGTAATGGGATAGATAGTGTGGAAGGAGATGGACTGAGATGTAAGCTCTATTCAGAAGGGTGCGTGTAGATTTATTGATCACGTATTTTTGTTGTTGGGTGATTTGCACAAGACGACTCCATGGTGAACTAAGTACATAAAGAAAGCTGTTCAAACACCATTGCACTTCTCCTCATTCAGTCCATAACATCAAATTATGATGCCACCATTGAGAACGGATGTTTGTAAATGGCATTGAAGTAGATGCGATTAAAACTCCCACCAACATGAGTAAAATAGCCTTGTTCTGTGCAGTAATTTCTGCAGAGTTATCTCATCAATTTGGTGGGAAAATCCATCACCCACTCAGTAGTGACCTGTTGAGCCTACCTTCCACCCACCTTCTGTCTCTCTGTGCTCCCTATGGAGCAACCATCCTGAGCAAAGTGCACCAGCAGACACCTTTTGGATCCAGGGAATTGGAAACATGAGGAATTGCTAACAGGTCCCCAATACAAATTCTTTCTGTCGAATGGAAGCATTGAATTTATTGCCGTGAGAGTGGTCCTTGTGTCACAGAATGAGTACCAGCCAAGGCCACTGTGCAGTCAACTTCCACCACAGACCACAAGGGCTTAAGCACAAAATCCCATTCACACAAATGGAGTCAGACAAACAGCACTGCACATCAATAAGGAGCATTCCACTGCAGGCTTATTAATGGACTCATCAACTTATACTTAATAAACAAGAACGACGAGCCCTTAGAGAGTGCAGGTTCATAGTAACTCGAAGATGGAGTCATAGCTAATGCAGAAGGTGTTTGGTATGCTTGCCTTTAGTGGTCAGTGCATCGAGTATAGGAGTTGGGATGTCATGTTACAGATTTGCAGGACATTGGTTAAGCCATTTTTAGAATACTGCATTCACTTCTGGTCTCCCTGCTATAGGAAGGATGTTGTTCAACTTGAAAAGGTGAAAAGATTTATAAGGATGCTGCCAGGGTTGGAGGGTTTGAGCTATAAGGAGAAGGGGAATCAGCTTGGGCTGTTTTCCCTCGTGCTCCGGAGGCTGAGGGGTGACCTTATAAAAGTTTGTAAAATCATGAGGGGCGTGGATAGTGTAAATAGGCAATATCTTTTCCCCAGGGTAGGGGAGTCCAAAACTAGAGGGCATAGGTTTAAGATGAGAGGCAAAAAATTTAAAAGGGACCTGAGGGGCAATGTTTTCATGCAGAGGGTGGTATGGAATGAGCTGCCAGAAGAAGTGGTGAAGGTTGGTATAATGACAATATTTAAAAGACATATGGATGGGTATGTGAGTAGGAAGGGTTTAGAGGGATATGGACTAAATGTTGGAAAATGGGACTAGATTAATTTAGGATATCTTGATAGTATGGCCGAATTGAACCAAAGGGTTTGTTTCCGTGCTGTCGATCTCTATACTCTGACTGTGAGTATCACTTGGCTTTGGGGATGTGCATTGGCAAATAAGTAAATATTAATTTTAAAATCTGAGCAAAGTACTCACTGCAGAAGTCCATTATTGAAATACCAAGTGACCGTGAGATTGGAAAATGTCCTACTCTAAACTGCAAGGCTTGACCATATGAGTGACTGGTCTCATTCGAACAGAGTGGAAAGGAGCACAGCGAGAAGGGGATGGAAAAGTCGGAAAGGGACATCAGGGGTTAATGTCAAAGGAAGGAATGCTACAAGCCAGCTAAAAAAATGGTTAGAGAGGATATGTAACATGAAAAAAATTAAGGCCACTCAGGGCAGATTTAAATGAAGAGATTGGGGAGACGCAAAAGAGTTAAGTTTGAATTTATCTCAAGAAAAGTTACCAATTTTTGAAAGTACCAATGATGTATAAAACATTTAAATTTCACAGTGAGTAATGAGCTTGCTGGCACTTAGATGATCTTGATCTACTAATAATTTGCTATTATCTACAAGATTCCTATTTGATGGGATAATGTATTAAAGAAGAGAAAAAGGAATACTGTGAAAGAGATTTGTTCTACGTGATTTGCTTTAATATAAACCATTGAATGGAAGACATCCTGTTGCGAGTTACAGATTGAGGTCTATTTAAAGGGTCAGGACAGCTTATGCATCGAGTAATACATGCCCAAACAGCTACAGTTTGGGATCGAAAAGTCCAGAATGTTTATCGATGGAGTGTCAGTCACCCGGGGATGAATTACTTGTTGTAGTAGAAACAGAACATTGAGAAAGCATTAGTGCCACCCTGGTGCCTGGCCTAATGTTGGCATTCAGCTGTTGCAGCTCATTCTGAATGACATCCAACAGTCATGGTGTGAATTAGTCTTGATAACACCAATGGAAAGCAGGGACAATCTTCCACAGGCAGCTTTTAGGATTCTGGAAATCGAGGCAGGTACATGATTGGCTTGACCGATCTGGCAGGAGGGAGGGCTTCAGAGTCTTGTGACCAGTTCTTGTGGAGCTAAAACCCCCTGTATAGTTTGGAGAGGTTGCATTTGAACCTGGGGAGGTGATGGACTTGTGGCATTATCGCTAGACTATTAATCCAGAAACCTAGGTAATGCTCTGGGGAGCCTGATGAAGGGCTTTTGCCCGAAACATCGATTTTGCTGCTCCTCGGATGCTGCCTGAACTGCTGTGCTCTTCCAGCACCACTGATCCAGAATCTGGGGAGCTGGGTTCAAATCCCACAACAAATGGTGAAATTTGGATTCCAGGAAATTCTGGAACTGCGAGTCTCATGATGCTTCTTGTTGATTGTTGTGAAAAACCCATCTTGATCACTAATATAGGAAAAAAAAACTGTCGTCCAGTTCTGGAGGGAAATTTAAATTGAAGGTGAAGGTCAACAGACAGAAGAAGGGTACTGTGGCACCATTTCAATGACAGCCATTTACAGTGGAAACTCGATTATCCGAGCGAGATGGGCGGGCACTATTTTGTTCGGATAATCGATTATTCGGAAAATCAATTAAATGTCTTTTCTCTGGGGCTTGGAATTTTAAAGTTTGCTCCCCGTTCAGGATACTAGCTGCAGCACAAAGCGCACAAGGCCCCGCCCCCAACACTGCCCCCCACCCGCACCTCCTGTCCAACACCACACCGTCCCCAAGACCGCCTCCCACCCAACCCCCCCGTCCAACACTGCCCCACCACCCCATCCAACACCACTCCCCATCCCCGTTCAACACCACCCCCGCGCTCAACTCCACCCCCCCCCCGTCCAACACCACCCCCCCAACTCCACCCCCTGCCCAAACCCTGTCCAACACTACCCCGCCCGCAACGCTAACCACCACCTCCCACGCTGCCTCCCATCCCGTCCACCACCGTCCCCTCAACCCGGTCCAACCCCGTCCCCCCGCCCCTCAACCCTGTCCAACACCACCCCCCCACCCCCTCCCGTCCAGCACTGTCCCCTCAACCCAGGCCAACCCTGCCCCCACCCCTCAACTCAGTCCAACCCCGCCCCCGCACCCAACACCACCCTCCGCACCAAACCCCGCCCCCCACACCCAACACCGCCACCCTGTCCAACACCATCACCTCCTCCTACCACCTCTCATCCAGCACCATCCCCTCAACCCGGTCCAACCCTGCCCCTGCCCCCCCAACCCAGTCCAACCCCATCCCCCCCCAGGCCCCTAACCCAGTCCAACCCCACCCCCCCACCCCTCAACCCAGTCCAACCCCACCTTCCGCATCCCAGCACAGAGCGCACCAGCCCCCGCTCCCAACATAGCCCGCTGCCAACTGCGCCCACCTCTCCGGGGCAACCGGACTGTACTCCAACAACAAGACTGCTGCAGCTGCCTTTGTGGGGTAAGTCTCCAAATAACGCACAGACACTGCCACAGCCACACACACAATATTTTACTGCAAATTTTTGATAGATTCCACATTTGCCCTGCACAGGATAATGTTGGAGAGATTATTCCTGGGAAGTTGGGGGTGGGGAGGTTAGAGTACACCCCTCTGTTGAACTCCAGGGGAAGTGTGGGGAGAGAGAGAGGGCGGGAGGTCAGTCATTTAGAGACGCTGCCTGTTTAATCACTGTAACAAAAGACACAATCACTGTTGAAAACACACCTTTGATGTAATGTTTCCATCGGGACCTCAAGATCTCCTTCGGATAACCCAATTTTCGGATAATTGGTATTTGGATAATCGAGGTTCCCCTGTACATGAATATAACATCTAAAGGAGGAGACTTCAGGAAGACTGACCAATGGAGCTAAACAGAATTAATTCATAAATATGGAACCAAGGTGGAGGATGGAATAATTATCAATGGTAAAATAAAGATAGAGACCAATGAACAAGAGGCTAAAATTAGAGCTACATAGAATGTGGGAGGGATTTGGGGGTGTTGGGGGTTGGGCTGAGGTTGTTGGTCATGGAGCTAGGAGAGACTTATACCATCCTTGCCACTGATGCCCACATCTTATGAAAGTATGAAATAGAGGTTTGCAAATGGGCTACAGTTTACAGAGTGTGGAGGATAATAGAACGTCAGATTCTTTTTATTCATTTACACGATGAGGATGTCACTGGCTAAGCCTGCATTTGTCAGATGTCCGTAATTGCCCAGGGAGCAGTTAAGAGTCAGCCACATTGCTTGGGTCTGAAGTCGCATGTAGGCCAGACCAGGCAAGATGGCAGTTTCCTTCCCTAAAGAACAATTGACAATAGTTTCATGGTCATCATTAGACTCCTGGTTTCAGATTTTTATTGAAGCCAAATTCAACCATCAGCCATGGCAGGATTTGAACCTAAATCCCAGAACATTACCCCCACCCCCGGGGTCTTTAGATTAACAATCCTTTCTTTGTTACTCATTTGTGGGAGATGGGCATCGCTGGCTGGGCCAGCATTGATTGCCCATCCCGAGGTACCCTTGAGAAGGTGATGGTGAGCTGCCTCTTGAATCGCTGCAGTCCACCTGCTGTGAGTTTACCCACAATGCCATTAAGGAGCGAATTCCAGGATTTTGACCCAGCGACAGTGAAGGCACGGTGATATATTTCCAAGTCACGAGGGCGAGTGATTTGGAGGGGAACTTGAGTGATGGTAACACCATCGAATGTCAAGGGGCGGTGGTTAGATTGTCTCTCATTGGTGATGGTCATAGCCTGGCATTTGTGTGACAAGAATGTTCCAGCAATAGTACCTCTGGGGCATTGCCTGCCCTTAAACTTACTCAAGTCTGGAGGTGACAAAGGCAGAAAAGACATTTTCAGCAGTTCATAAGCTGAGCCGGTAGCAGGTGGGAGTGAAGATGGAAATACGGACTGTGGGGAGTTTTTTTTTGTCAGAAACTCAGCTCAGGGTCAAATAAGATCCAATGCTCGAAGCAGTCAGTTCCAGCCCGCAGCAGTGCCCAGGCAGAGTGATAAATATCAATGGGGAGATGTGCGGGTGTGGTAGGCAATATGGGGTCAGGAAATACAGTGTCGCTGGGATGGAAGAAAAAGGCTTTGATGCCAAACACAAAGAAGTGAAGGAGATTTCAGCTCGTCCAAGACTTGCTATCAAACAAGCTGGGTTGAGTGGGCTCAGAAAAGTAAAGCATTAAGAGAGAGCATTAACAGTATGACGTGGGTAAATCCTATAACACTACTGGCTAGTACACAGCATCAGTAATGTCTGTTGTCATCAAAGATACAGTTGAAGAGAGGACTGAGTCTGTGAGGTTCCAAGAATACTCTGACCGACCCAATTATCTATACAATATAAATGGTTAATGAAGGTTTCTATAAACCAGTATGAGGACAGACTATACTGTCGTAATCTCGCTACAGGCTCAGCATGATCTGATTACATTACTCAGCCTCACACAGTCTAGGTGAATGGCTCAGTGTCAGGCAACATGTTTTCTCTCTTTATTTGAAGGGGCCATATTGTCTCACTGATGAAACCTAATCTCTGCGAGTGTGATTGAAATCCATAGCCAACTGTTCTGGGGAGCCATTGACCTAGGTTGTAATCCTGAAGATGGGAGGTCTTCAGCCACATAGAGACAGGGAACACAGCGCTTGACACTACAGACATATCTAAAGAACTGTACATTAACTAGCAGAGTACAGGGTAAGAAGCCAGGCTATGTGACAACTCTTAAATTAGCATTTGTTCTCTGGAAATAAAAGTTAAAGAGCACTTCAAATGAGTTGAGCTTGCATTTTATGGCATTCAGAGCAATGATTTGTTTCATGCTGTTAAACAATAATTACCAACAGTCCTCTGAAGGTCATGGTATCAATAAATATTATGCAGATAATGATGTGCTGTCTTTGTTCCGCTTACAGCGATAAATTGTTTATTTTTCAAGTTCTCGGCCTCATCTGTGTGTTTTTTTGTCTGATGTTTACCCCTTTGTAACTGTAGGTTCCTTTATGATTTTAGTTTGCAGGTGATTGACAAATGAAAAGGAGGAAAGTGTTTTTTGATACCGTGAGGTGGCCTAATCTAGAGAGTACCACTGGACAGGGGAGTGACAGCAGTTCAACTTTCAAAAGGGATTTGCAGAGGAACTTGATGAACTTGCATGGCTATGGGGCAAAGAGTAGGAGAGGGGGACAAGCTGGCCAGCTCTGCTACAGAGGCAGCACATGCATGATGGGCTGAATGGTCTCTTTCTGTACAGCATTACTCTTTGCCTTTTGGTTCACCACCATATCCTCATCAGTTGCCCACCTAAACTGTGTTTAGGTGTTGGATTGTCCCATTCATACTTGGTATAAAGTGTTGGCATGGAAGTCTTTCTGATTTTCCCTTCAGATGACCAAACACAGGATGGGCTGTAATCAACTAGGTAAAAACAAGGGCTGCAGATGCTGGAAACCAGATTCTAGACTAGAGTGATGCTGGAAAAGCACAAACAGTTCAGGCAGCATCTGAGGAGCAGGAAAATCGGCGTTTAGAGCAAAAGCCCTTCAGATGGGTTGTGGAAGGAGCCCTTCAGATGGGTTGTGGACGAATCATGTCTCTTTGGTCTACATGATTCACAATTCATTAGGAGAAAGTGAGGACTGCAGATGCTGGAGATCAGAGTTGCGAGTATGGTCCTGGAAAAGCACAGCAGGTCAGGCAGCATCCAAGTAGCAGGAGAGTCGACGTTTCGGACATAAGACTTCCATCAGGAATATGGGAGGGGAAAGGGGGCTATCCTCCCTGCCTATCTTCCATCCCACCGATCCGCTCCGATCCATCACCATCACCCTCCACCTATCTCCTTCCCAGCTACCTTCCCCTACCCCACCCATCTCTCAGCCCCCGTTCGCCTCCCCACATTCCTGATGAAAGGCTTACGCCCAAAACGTCGATTCTCCTGCTCCTTGGATGCTGCCTGAACTGCTGTGCTTTTCCAGTGCTGCACTTTTCGACTCTGGCAATCTATAGGCTGATCGGAGAATCCCAAGGCAGTAGGCCATTCAGCTTATCAAATTCACATTGACCCTCTGAAGGACATCCCATCACCCCATCCCTGTAAGCCTGCATTTCCCATGGTTAATTTAGTATGGCCAACCCACCTAACCTGCACATCTTTGGACAGTGGGAGGAAACCAGAGCACCCAGAGGAAACTCACACAGACGCAGGGAGAACATGTAAATGCCACACAGACCGTCACCCAAGGCTGGAATCGAACCCGGGTCCCTGGCGCTCTGAGGCAGCAGTGCTAACCATTGTGCCACTGATGTCCTGGTGCTATGGTGGATGTTAAATGAATAAATGTGAGATATAAAACTAGATACATGACCACGAGAATGAACCTCGATTTTTGTAAAACCCTATCCTTGCCCTAGTCTGACCTACGTGTGACTCCAGGTCCACAGCAACTCAGTTGACACTTCACTGCTGACTGAAATGGCCTGGCATGCCACTCAACTCAGGGCAATCAGAGGTGGGTAACAAATGCCCGCAACCCTATCAAAGAAAAATACTGCTGCCCTTTTTTGGAGGTGATTGCAGAAATCACACAACCTTTATGCAGGAGATCCTCAGGTTGGCGTGCTCAGCCCAACAACTTCCAGCTTCTTCATCAAAGGCTGACCTTCCATGATAAGGTCAGCTGCTTGATGCGGAAGTAGGAAATTCGATGGACATTTCAATGAAATAAATCTTCAGGCTGTGATGGAATGGCTTCACTCTTCAGAGGCTCTGTATAGATTGAATGGGCTGAATGGCCTGTTTTGGTATTACAATACCACTATGACTGTATGAATTCCAGGCAAGATTTCACTGAACCTTACAGAACAGGAAGAGATCATCCAGTCCACCAGGATAAGGCTATCCCTTTGTCAGTTTAATCCAATTTGTCTGCTTACCAGTTCTTTCCTCATAGTCAGCAATAGAGTCATAGAGATGTACAGCATGGAAACAGACCCTTTGGTCCAACCCGTCCATGCCAACCAGATATCCCAACCCAATCTAGTCCCACCTGCCAGCACCCAGCCCATATCCCTCCAAACCCTTCCTATTCATATACCCATCCAAATGCCTTTTAAATGTTGCAATTGTACCAGCCTCCACCACTTCGTCTGGCAACTCATTCCATACACACACCACCCTGTGCATGAAAAGATTGCCCCTTAAGTCCCTTTTATATATTTCCCCTCTCATCTTAAACCTATGCCCTCTAGTTCGTGACTCCCCACCCCAGGGAAAAGACTTTGTCCATTTACCTTAACCATGTCCCTCATGATTTTACAAACCTCTACAAGGTCATCCCTCAGCCCTGCGATGCTCCAGGGAAAACAGCCCCAGCCTATTCAAACTCTCCCCAGAGCTCAAATCCTCCAACCCTGGCAATATCCCTTTCTGAACCCTTTTAAGTTGCACAACATCCTTCCAATAGGAAGGAGACCAGAATTACACACAATATTCCAACAGTGCACCTAACCAATGTTCTGTATGGCCGCAACATGACCTCCCAAATCCTATATCCAATATACTGACCAATACAGGAAGCATACTTCTTTGCTATCCTATCTACCCGCGACTCTACTTTCAAGTAGCTATTAACCTGCACTCCAAGGTCTCTTTGTTCAGCAACACTCCCCAGAATCTTACCCATATCCAAATGAATATATAATATCCTAAGGAGACTTGCCTGGGTTGTAAAGCATGATTTCTCTTGTGGAAGGCCCTAAAGCTAGGGGTCTTAGTTTACAAAAATAATGGCGCGCCCATTTCAAACAGAGGTTGAGGAAACATTTTTTCCTCTGAGAAGGTTGTGAGTGTTTCTCAAAAGGCAACTGATGCAGAATCTTTAAATATTTTTAAGGCAGAGATAGAAAGATTCTTGATTATTAAGGGAATGAGAGATTATTGGGAGCATGCAAGGATGTAGAAGGTGAGGTTAAAATCAGATCAGCCATGACCTTATTGATTGGTGGAGCAGGCTCAAAGGGCTGAGTAGCCTACCTGTGTATACGCTCATGTTAATGCATCATTGTCACTACCCTCCTTTTAGGCAGTGAACTCCACGTCATAATAATTTACTGTGCATTAAAATGAAAGTGTCCTCATTTTTCCTCAACTGCTTCATTTGCTAATTATTATAGGTCCTCACACTTCTGCCAGCCTCTGGACATTATTTTCCCATCTCCATCCTCTGCAACTGGATCCTCAGCTTCTTTACCCACAGACTACAATCAGTGAACTTAGGTAACTGCATCTCCCCCCACAATAACACTCAACTCTGGACCCCTCCCAAGGATGTGTCCTCAGCCCTCTACTCTACTCCTTGTATACCCACGGCTGTGTAGCCAAATTCTGAATGAACGCCATCTACAAGTTCACTTACAACACCACCGTGGTAGGACGGATATCAAATAACAATAAGTAAGAACACAGAAAGGAGATAGAGGGCTTGATGTCACAGTGCAATGAGAACAACCTCTCTCTCAATGTCAGCAAAACTAAAGAACTGATCATTGGCTTCAGAAAGATAGGAGGAGAACACGCCCACATCTAAATAATCAGAGCATAGGTTGAGAGGATGGAGAGCTTAAAGTTCCACAGAGTGACGATAAACACCAGCTGTCCTGGACTCCCCATGTAGCTGTGACGATCAAGAAGGTACAACAACACCTCTCCTTCCTCAGGCAAATTAGGAAACTCAGCATGTCCATCAGGACCCTCACCAACCTCTACAGGTGCACCATGGAAAGCATACTATCCAGGTACATAACAGCCTGGTACGGCAGCTGCTCTGCCCATGATGATAAGAAACTGTAGAAGGTAGTGTGCACAGCCCAGACCATTATGGAAGCCAGCCTTCCATCCATGGACTCCATTTTCATTTCTCGTTGCCATGGAAAGGTTGCCAACATTATGAAAGTCCCCTCCCACCCCGGTAATGCTCTCCTACAACCTCTTCCATCAGGCAGAAGATTCAGAAGCTTCAACACACGCATCAGAAGGTTCGAGAATGTCCTTTCCTGCTGATGAATGGGATTTCTAGCCACAAATAATTTTGATGTTGCGACTGTTGATCCTTCTGTGTCCTTGTTTGCTATGATCTGTCTGTACTGCTCACAAAACAAACTGTACTGCTCACAAAACAAACTGTACTGCTCACAAAACAAAGTTTTTCACTTTACGTAGGTACACCTGTCTACAATAAATCAAATCAAAGCAAATCAAATTTAAGATAATTAGCCGAGCTGATAACATGGCACATTCATACATATTATAAGCCGTATACATCCACCCTCTCTCTGCAAACAAACAGAATATATTCAGACCCTGTGCCTTTTGTGAATTACCTGGGAACATGAGGAGATCATAGCTTCCTCCTGCTATCTCTATGGCAAAGCCTCAGCCAGAATAAGTTTTACTTCATTTACTAAATTAACTTCAATTGACCGAAAAGCAACACCCCTTTTCTCTTTTAGAATATTACCAATCTTTTGGAAGTTAACATTCTGGGCATTCCTCCATATCATTACAAGATGAAAATCTTCAACAACTTGTTTCTCTTTCAGCAATTTTATTCAAGCTGTGTAATACCAAATACTTATCTCTTTCAAACTGCTCCTTCAGTTTGTTTGCTCTGAGGAGAGCAACTCTAGTTTGTCAACTGTCCAGATGCAGAGACATGGGAACACCAACAGCTGCAAGTTCCCCTCCAAGCCACTCACCAACCTGACTTGACCCTATATCGGTGTTCCTTCGCTGTTGCTGAGTCAAACTTCTGGAACTCCCTCTCTAACGGCATTGTGGGTCAACCTACAGCACATGGACTGCAACGGTTCAAGACGATTGCTTGTCACCATCTTCTTAAGAACAACTAAGGACAATAAATGCTAGCCACCCACATCCCGTGACCAATAAATAACTTTTTTAAAAAAGCCTATCCTCACTGTCTATCTTGTAGGGACACCCATAGTGTGGGCAGGGAGGGAGTTTAAGGAATTTGATCCATTTACACTGAAGGAACAGCATCTAACTGTAGCTCAGCAGTACCTCCTTCAGGGCTGTAAGGAATGAGCAACAAATGTTGACATTGTCAACGTTTCTTGCATTCTCTGAATAAATAACAATTAAAAAATTAAAACCCCTATCCCTGGCACCATTCTGTCAAATCTCCTCTGCTCCTTTTTTACAACCTTGCTATCCTACCCACCATGTGTTACCCAGAATTGGACATAGTGTTCCAACAAGGGAAAGCAACATAGGAACAGGAGTAGGCCATTCAGTCCCTTGAGCCTGTTCTGCCATTTAATTAGAGCATGGATGATCTGTGTCCTAACTCCATCTACCTGACTTCGGTCATACCCCTTTAATACCTTTGCTTAAAATAAAATTGTCTACCACGAATTAAAACTAACAACTGAGCTAGCATCAATTGCCTTGTGTGGAAGCATGTTCCACACTTCTACCACCCTTTGTGTGTGAAAATGTTTCCTAACATCTCTCCTGAATGGTCTGACCCTCATTCCCAGACTATGCCCCCTGGTTCTAGAACCCAAACCAATGGAAATAGTTTATCTTTATCTATTCTGTCCTCTCTTGTTAATGCTTTGAAAACTCTAACAAGTCGCACCTTAATCTTCTAAATTCTCAAGAAAACAAGTTTAATTTGTATAATCTCACCTCATAACTTAACCCCTGAAATCCAGGTATCATTCCCGTAAAGGATTGGCATAGCCTCCATTGTTCGATTTTGCTCTCTGCAAGAATAATTAAAACTCTCAGGGTGCTATAAGTAACTGAATAAGTAGGATGTATTTGAACAAAAATATGCATTAGATCATTATTATGATTGTTAGGAACAAACCTACACCACGCCGATTGAGAAAAGGATCTACAGGTTTGATTGATTTGTAAAATTGTCAGTTAATTTGGATAATTTGCGAAGGAATTGACATTATGTGACTGTGTCGTGATTTAGTTTACAACAATGTATTTTTAACAAAGGAACATAAGTTTATGATCCAAAAGAAAGTAAAAAAAAAACACAATTTGAAAAATTCAATCATAAGCAGTAAAAAGTACGATTCAACAGCATCCTTTTCCACTGCAGTATCCTATACAGAAACTCAACTCCAATTGGCCTTGACTCTTTAACTCCCTATTCAATGATGAAGTTGCAAGCATTTCCATTCACAGAATTTCTGCACATTCACCAAACATGATTCTCTCCATCACTAACACTTCCTGAGATATAAGAAACAGGCTATCTTAGTGGCTTTTCCACTTTGAAAAAAATATTGGAGTTCTTTACAACTCTATCTCGCTAAAACAACTTAATTCTGCATGGACACTGCCAAAGGTAAACTGCCCTCTGTTGGTATTGATCTATTCCTTCTGAACTGGACCTGCCTACGGTCCCTCTCCAACTGTCCCTCTCAGTCATAAAAGCTCAACTTAAGAGACATTTCAGCTCAATTAGCTTAATAAGTGGCTTGCTTCAGTATTTATATGAAAATTACATGATTTCTTGGAAAGGCTGCTTTGACTGAATAAGAAAAAAGTGAGCTTCTGACCCTTAAAAAAGACAAGTCACCTTAGCAACACCGAAAACTAATTTAGAACTCAGCTCAACAAATAATAGTAACATTGATAATGTGTATAAGGGTGTCCAGTGCAATTAAATGACTCTGGAAGATTTACCCTGGTGAGAGAGAAATCACCAAAGAGGACCTTATGGCTGATAATTCATTTGAAACTGAAAGAGGCACTTTTCAGCAGTCATTCAACATGAATCAGTAAAACCAAAGAGTAGTGAATGTATTGGAATCTAAGGGTTACAGAAGCCAAGATCTTACTGTATTAGGACATGGATTGCTTCAGTATCTGAGGAATTCAGTGACCAGTGCTAAACATTCTGCTAGTTGTTTAATTATTCACAAATAGATGCGGCAGAACTGTAGAACTTCGATTTGGTCCATTGAATATGGAATTGCTTAGGCCTGTTTAGATACAGTTGCCATAGTCCCAGAGGGCTGACCTCTCATTAATATGAGATGGTGGCGGTGGTTTAAGCTGAGGGTCACCACACCTCGGACAAGGGGCAAAGTCTAGAAAATAGGACCTTTCTGAGGACCTCGGCTGATGTAGGAATTGAACCCATGAATTGAACCCAGCCGTGCAGCTGAGTCTATCACTTGTTGCTTGGGCTGTTTGCCACAATCCTGTGTTATACCTTCATCAAGTTGAGGCCTTAATTTTAACTGTACCTGGTAGTGCTCCTGGCATCCCCTTCTGCACCCTTCATTAAATCTGGCTTGATCACTTGGATTCATGGGGGATATGCCAGGTTGTAGGTTGTGTTTGAGCACAATTCTGCTGCTGCCCATAATGATACCCAATGTAAACTTGCTGCAACAGGTTGAAATCCTTCCCGTTTAGCACTATGATAGTTGCCAGAAAACATGATGGAGCGTACAGGTTTCCTCCAGGTTGCAAACAAGCTCCATTCAGGAGGCCATTTACAAGTTGATTTGTCAGAAAACAATGCAGGACAATATAAAACAGTCATTCATATTTATGAGGAACATGTCGATTTTTAAAATTAATATTGATGCTCCCATATATGGTATCGTGCCCATAAGTACAAGCGTTTGCAGATGGGGGAACCCCCTGTATTCTCAGTGTGAGGACAACATCTCGTCTCCACATGAACTGGGCAGTGGTCATTCTTACAATACTATCACAGACAGAAGCATCTATTAGCAGGCAGATTGGTGAGGAAGAGATCAAGAAGGTATTTCTTGTTGGTACGTTCCCTATATCTGATAGATCCAGTCTAGCAATACTGTCCTGAGGAAGCGGCTAGCTCACTGATTGGTGGTGATATTGAGCCATGCTGGGTGATGGACATTGAAATCCCCTCCCAGAGTGCACTCTATGCCCTTGCTACCCTAGTTTGTCATCAAGTTGAAGGAGCACAGAGTTGTCTGTGGTGAGGAAGGGATGATATATTTTATTTATTTTTATTTATTCATTTGTGGGATGTGGGCATCACTGGCTGGTCAGCATTTATTGCCTGTCCCCAGTTGTCCTTGCGATGGCAGTGGTGCCTTCTTGAACCGCTGCAGTCCACACAGTAATCGGTCCATGTAGTAATCAGCAGGCGGTTTCCTTGCCTGGGTTTGACTTGATGCTGTGGGACCTCATGGGTGGGGGCTTCCCAGGGCTACTCCCTCCTGACTGTGTACCACTGCTCTGTCATCTCTCCTGGCCCTATCTTGCTGGTAAGACAGGACATACCCAGGGATGGTAATGGTCTGGGACATTGTCAATTAAGTACAATACCATGGATATGACAATATTAGAATCTTGTGAGACAGCTCCCAAATTTTGGCACCAACCCCAGATAATAGTAAGGATGCAATATGCAGTTACAGTGAAATAATAATGAGTACCTTTTCTGTGGGTTAACATATCAATTGTTTACTGAGTATTGTTTGGTCAACAGTGCTTTTAGTTTGTTTATTACAGTTAGTGCATTAAGATTTGAAATTTTGTTATAATTTTCCTATAAGATAATTATTGAGGGTCCAAGTAATTTCATAATGATTACTGTCAGTGAGATCCATAATTGAGAGACTCACACACGAACTGCATGGGAGTGGGCTGGATATGAACAATTTTCATTTCTCTATGAAAGTATTTAACAGATGGTACCAGAATATAAGAGAGTCATGCTGTTGGACTCAGTGGAGGTTAATATATTTAAGTGGGAGACAGATTGGAGTCAGTACATGTTAATAGATTAGATTACTGACAGCGTGGAAACAGGCCCTTTGGCACAATCAGTCCACACCACCCTCCAAAGAGCAACCCACCCAGACCCATTCCTCTACACCTAACACTATGGGCAATTTAGCATGGCCAATTCACCTAACCTGCACATCTTTGGACTGTGGGGGGAAACCGGAGGAAACCCACGCAGACACGGGGAGAACGTGCAAGCTCCACACAGACAGTTACCGGAGGAGGAATTGAACCCAGGTCTCTGGCGTTGTGAGGCAGCAGTGCTAACCACTGTGCCACCGTATTGCCCATAATAGAATACTACTGTGTATAAAGATAAAGAGAATGAATCTGGTGGGTCTGGGATATAATTGTCATCACAAATGCAAAGAGAGCAGATTTTCCTTTTAGCAGGAAACTTCAGAATGTCAGTTGGGTAAAGCATTGGTCACCCACCTTGTGGGTGGCATGGTGGCTCAATGGTTAGCACTGCTGCCTCACAGCATCAGGGACCCGGGTTTGATTTCCACCTCGGGTGACTGTCTGTATGGAGTTTGCACATTCTCCCCTTTTCTGCGTGGGTTTCCTCTGGGTGCTCCAGTTTCCTCCCACCATCCAAAGATGTGCAGATGCTAAATTGCCCAAGTTGCATTAGTCAAGCGTAAATATGGGGTTGGGGAATAGGTCTGGGTGGATTGCTCTTTGGAGGGTTGGTATGGGCTTGTTGGGCTGAAAGGCCTGTTTCCATACTGTAGGGAATCTAATCTATAATAATGCTCCCCTCTGACCCCTGGCATCATGTTTATTTAAAGGAAGTTCTCTGATTGGTTTGAGATCTGCTTCAGGAAAAGCTCATATCTGGGAGGTAGTAATCACTACCTTCCCAACAGCCAAAAAAAATGTCACTTTTGCCAAATAAAAGTCAATCTATGAAGTAATAAAGAATGGTTATTCTCCTTCATGCTGGAGCTTATAAAATGAGGGTGCATCATGGGTGGGTAGGTTTTATGTGTGTGTATAATAGGTGAATATTTAATTGTTGGGTGTAAAGCAGGCAGGTCAATAATAGGCTGGTGTCAAGAGTGTGGTGCTGGAAAAGCACAGCAGATCAGGCAGCACCCAAGGAGCAGGAAAATCAATGTTTCGGGCAAAAGCCCTTCATCAGGACTGAAGGGCTTTTGCCTGAAATGTTGATTTTCCTGCTCCTCGGATGGTACCTGATCTGCTGTGCTTTTCCAGCACCACACTCTTGACTCTAACCTCCAGCATCTGCGATACTCACTTTCACCTATAATGGGCTGGTGTTTGATTTGCGTTATTATTGTCACATGCACAAAGATACAGTGAAAAGTATCATTTTGCACACTAACCAGACAAATTATACCTTACACCAATGTAGCAGAACAGAATGCAGAATACAGTGTCACTGCTGAGAGAGGTGCAGAGAAAGCTCAACTCTAATATATGAGATGTCTGTTCATAAGTCTGATGACAGTCAGGAAGAAGCTGTTCTTGAATCTGTTGGTATGTGCTTTCACTGGAGGAGTTTGGCAGAGATTATAACTGGGGTGGATGGGGTCTTTGATTATGTTGGCTGCTTTTAGATTAGATTACATTACAGTGTGGAAACAGGCCCTTCGGCCCAACAAGTCCACACCGACCCGCCGAAGCGCAACCCACCCATACCCCTACATTTACCCCTTACCTAACACTACGGGCAATTTAACATGGCCAATTCACCTGACCTGCACATCTTTGGACTGTGGGAGGAAACCGGAGCACCCGGAGGAAACCCACGCAGACACGGGGAGAACGTGCAAACTCCACACAGTCAGTCGCCTGAGGCGGGAAATGAACCTGGGTCTCCGGCGCTGTGAGGCTTTCCCAAGGCAGCAGGAAGTGTAGATGGAGTCAATGGAAGGAAGGCTGGTATATGTGATGGACTGGGCTGTGTTCATAACTCTCTGTAATTTCTTGCAGTCTTGGGCAAAGCAGTTGCCATAGCACATTGTTATGCTTCTGGATAGGATGCGTTCTATGGTGCATCTATAAAAATTGGTAAGATTCATTGTAGACATGCTGAATTTCCTTAGCCTCCTGAGGAAGTAGAGGCATTGGTGTGCTTTCTTCACTGTTGCATTGACATGGATGGACCAGGACAGATTGTTGTGATATTTACTGCTAGAAACTTAGAGCTCTTGACCAGCTCCATGTCAGCACCATTGATACAGAAAGGGGTGTGGCCTCTACTCAGCTTCCTGAAGTCAACAGCCAGCTCCTTCAATTTGTTGACATTGAGGGAGAGACTGTTGTCTTTACACCATGCCGCTGAGCTGTCTATCTCTCTCCTGTGCGCTGTCTCATTATAATTTGAGCTCAAACCCACCAAGATGGTGTCATGAGCAAATTTATAAATGGGGTTAGAGCTGAATTTGGCCACAGAGTTGTGAGTACAGAAGGAGTACAGTAAGGGACCGAGTACACAGCCTTGCGGGGCATCAGTGTTGAGAATTATAGTGTAGGAGCTGTTGTCACCTATCCTTACAGATTGTGGTCTGCGAGTCAGGAAGTCAAAGATCCAGCTACATAGTGGGGAGCAAAACCCTAGGTCTTTGAGTTTGGAGATGAGTTTTGTTGGAATGATGATGTTGAAGGTGGTGCTAAAACCAATAAATAGGAGTCAGATGTCAGTGTCCGTATTATCCAGATGTTCCAGTAATGAGTGTAGAGCTACGAAGATGTGTCTGCGTTGGACATGTTATGACAGTAGACAAATTGTACTGGATCAAGGCAATCTGGTTGTGAGCTGATGTGTGCCATTACTAACCTCTTGAAGCACTTCAAAATGATAGATGATTAGGCATGTGTATATTAGTTGGCCGTATATCAGGTTAGTGTATAATATTTGGATATTTATAAGGTTAGCATATAATAAGTTGGTTGAGATTAGAGTGGTGCTGGAAAAGCACAGCAGGTCAGGCAGCATCCAAGGAACAGGAGAATCGACGTTTCAGGCATAAGCCCTTCTTCAGGAAAGGTTTATAAGGTTAGCATATAATAAGTTGGTCGAGATCAGAGTGGTGCTGGAAAAGCACAGCAGGTCAGGCAGCATCCGAGGAGCAGGAAAATCGGCATTTTGGGCAAAAGGCTTCCAACACCTCTCCTTATAGCTCACGTACTCCAATCCAGACAACTTCCAGGTAAACCTCTTCTGCACTCTTTCCACATCCTTTCTATAGTGTGGCAATCAGAATGGAACACAATACTCTAAATGTTGCCAAACTTAAGTTTAATACACCTACAACATGACTTGTCAACTTTTATACTCAATGCCCTGACTGATGAAGGCAAGCAGGCCGTATACTTTCCTTACCACTTTATCCACTTGTATTGCTATTTTCAGGCAGATATGGACTTGCACCCTAAGGTCCCTCTGGATACCAATGCTCCTTCGGATCCTGCTATTTACTGTATACTTTCCTGTTGCACTTGACCTCCCAAAATGCATCACCTCATACTTGTCCAGATTAAACTCTATTTGCCATTTCTCTGCCTAACTTTCCAACTGATCTATATCCTGGGTATATCCTGTGACAATCTTCCTCATTACCTACAACTCCATCAATTTTTATGTAATCTGTAAATTTACTAATCAGACTAGCTACATGTTAATTCAACGCACATATATATGAGACAAATAATAGTGGCCCCACGGCTGATCCGTGAGGAATTCCAGTCAGGAAAACACATCTCCAAATGTACCCTCTGCCTTCTATAACCAAACCAATTTGATATCCAATTTGCCAACTCACGGTGGATCCTATGAGACCTAATTTTCTGGACCAGCCTACCATGAGGGACCTTGTCAAATGCTTTAAAGTCCATGTAAACTACATCCACTGTCCTAGCCTCATCAATCATGGCTGTCACTTTCTCAAAAAAAATTCAACCAAATTTGTGAGACAAGATATTCTCACAGGTGGGTGTATATTAAGTAGGTGTATAATAGGTGGGTGTGTAACAGGTGGGTGTACAACAAGTGGGAGTATAACAAATATAAAAGTTGAGTGTATAACAGGTCAGTATATGAATGGTGGGTGTATAATGGACATATAATGGGTAGGTTTCTAAAGGGCAGGTCTGTGTCATGTGTGAGTGTGTAACGGGGAGGTGTGTAATGCTCAGATATGTGTACGAAGCTGGATTATGTAGTGACAAGTATATCACAAATGGGTGAGTGTAACAGGGGCGTGTGTGATAGGCTGACGTATAGCGGGTGAGTGCATGTGCTGGATATGTTACTGACTTCAACCTTAATCTTTTTTTTAGGAATAAAAAACGCCATGACCATAGTGTCAAAATAGAAGAGAAATGCAGTGTTTAAAGCTTTTATCATTTACACTAGAAAGAAATAAAGTACATGTGCAGAAAAAGATGAAAACAGCTTTGAGCTGGATCCAAAAACAAGTTGAGAGAAGCAGCCACTGTAAGTAAGTCAGTAAACTGACAATAAATTCATCTGCAAATGACGAACGAGAGAGGAAATAGAAGGAAATGGTATTAATGGACTGATTTGAACAATATTTCACATCACAGGTATATATTGTGTATGAAAGACATGTGTTTAGTATCAGATTTCAAGCTGAGGCAAAACACATTGATCGATATATGATCAATCTTCAAACCATAAAGACTGAAGTCTTGTGACTGTGGATTTCTGATAGACAGACTCATTACATGAAGAACTGTAGTTGGTATAACAGATGATTAGAACAGAGCCAATTTGCTTAGTCAAAGGAGTCTAGACAGAGAGCAACTGATATCTACAGAAGACAGTATGAATGCAGCCAGACATTTATTGAATGCTGGTAGCATCATCAATAACAAGTTGAGTCCAGATGTCACTTACTATATACAGTACAAAAAAAAATAGATTGCCTGATCAATAGCACCCCTTGAATTGTAAGTACTGGAGGAAATCACACAGTGGTGGACAGACAGCATGTAGTCAAATATGTACACACTTTACCAGCAAATACAATTTGCTAAATGATCGAAAACTAAAGCAAATTTTGCAAGCCATTTGTCAGTGTGATGGAATTCACTCGACTTCTCTGAGTGGGTACGATTGCAATAGCACATCAGGAGGCTTGACACCTTCAATACAAAACGACCTGCTTGAGTAACACCCCATCCACCACCCTTAGCCTTTATCCCTCTGGGAAAGCATTTGTTGGCTGCACTGTTTATCGACCACAAGATTCACTGCCGGGAAAACAATAGGAAGACCTGCATTTATGTAGCACCGCTCATTTCACTCCAACGGGCCTTAGAGCTCGTGAGAATTGCGATTACCATTCGCCATATTAATTTCTGCACAGCAAGTTGCCATTCTCGGAAGTGCTATGATGATCAGATGATCTGTTCCTTTTGTGCGACGTTAGTGGAATGTTTTAGCAGGATGCCAGTGATACAGTTTAAAAATACAGCAGTCAGCCATTTCAGATGCTGGTAATGGAGATTTGTTTCTCACCGAGGGTGGTCAGTCTTTGGAATGCTCTTCCTCCAAAGTTGGTGGAAGCCAAGTCTTTGGAAAATTTTTAACACAGATGGGGGAAAGATTGTTGGGAAGCAAAGGTGTTAAAGGTTGTCAGGGAGTAGGCAGGATTGTGGAGTAATCAGATCAGCCATGTCTGTACTGAATAGTGAAGGGCTGATTGGTCTGCTTCTGTTACTAATTTGTTTCTTCCTGTAATCACCATTCATTAAAACAGTCACCCTGGATCTTCTACCTCTACCTAAGAGGGCAGACCGGTTAATACCTCAAATGAAAGCAAAATACTGGCGAAGCTAGAAATATTCATAGCTCCTTGAAAGTGGAGTTGCAGGTAGATAGGGTAGTGAAGAAGGCGTTTGGTATGCTTTCCTTTATTGGTCAGAGTATCGAGTACAGGAGTTGGGAGGTCATGTTGCGGCTGTACAGGCTATTGTTGGAATATTGCATGCAATTCTGGTCTCCTTCCTATCGGAAAGATGTTGTGAAACTTGAAAGGGTTCAAATGATTTACAAAGATATTGCCAGGGTTGGAGGATTTGAGCTATAGGGAGAGGCTAAACAGGCTGGGGCTATTTTCCCTGGAGCATCGGAGGCTGAGGGGTGACCTCTATAAAATCATGAGGGGCATGGATAAGATAAATAGACAAAGTATTTTCCCTGGGGTGAGCGTGTCCAGAACTAAGGGTATAGGTTCAGGGTGAGTGGGGAAAGGTATAAAAAAGATCTAATGGGCAACCTTTTTCATGCAGAGGGTTGTATGTGTATGGAAAGAGCTGCCAGAGGAAGTGGTGAAGGCTAGTACAATTCCAACATTTAAAAGACATCTGGATGGGTATATGAATAGGAAAGGTTTAGAGGGAAATGGGCTGGGTGCTGGCAGGTGGGACTAGATTGGGTTGAGATATCTGCTCGGCATGGACGGGTTGGACCGAAGAGTCTGTTTCCGTGCTGTACATCTCTGTGACTCTATGAAATAAACACAGAGAAACTCAGCAGATCTAGCAGCATCTGTGGAGACAGAAACAGAGTTAATGCTCCAAGTCCAATGTGACTCTTTTTCAGAACTGGGTTAATACCTCACCTGAAATTCTCCTTTTAAATGGAGCACTCTCTCAATGCTAGATGGGAGAGACAGCCAAGATCTTTGCACTCACGTTCTGAAGTGGTATTTGAAGCCAAAAGCTCCTGATAAGAAATGACACTCAGGGAGGCACTACAGATATCCAGCAGGAGCTGGCCTAAGGGAAAACAGCAGCAATACCTTTGGTACAAGCTCCCATCCAAGTCATACACCTCAGTCTGAATTATTTCTTCTTCACTCATGGGACATGCACATCACTAGTTGGGCCAGCATTTATTGCCCGTCCTTAATTGCCCTTGAGATGGTGAGCTGCCGTCCTGAACTACTGCAGCCTATGTTCTGGAGATAGATTCACAATGCTCATAGGGAGGGATTTTGACCCAGAGACAGTGAAGGAATGGAGATATATTTTCAAGTCAAGATGGTGAGTGGCTTGGGGAGGGGAACTTGTAGGTGGTAGTGTTCCTTTGTATCTACTGCTCTTGTCTTTCTAGATGGGTTTAGAAGGTGCTGTCTGAGGATCTCTGTTGAATTTCTGCAGTGCATCTTGTCAATAATACCACTGTTACTGAGCATCAGTGTTGGACGGAGCGCATGCTTGTGGATGTGATGCCAATCAAGTAGCTGGCTTTGTCCTGGACTTTTCTTGAGTGTTGCTGGAGCTACGGCCATCCAGGCAAGTGGGGAATATTCCATCACACTCCTGACTTGTGCTTTATAGGCGGTGAACAGAGTTTGTTGTTGCAGTTTTCTAATCTTTACAATCACTGTGTTTATGTGGCTCATCCAGTTGGATAGTGTTGATAGTGGGGGATTCAGTGATAATAATGCCATTGAATGTCAAGGGACAGTGGTTAGATTGGTTCTTACTAGAGATGGTTATTGCCTGGCATTTATGTCATGCAAATTTTACTTGCCACTGGTCAGCCCAAGCCCGGATATTGACCAGATCTTGTTGCATTTGAACATGGACTGTTTCAGTATCTGAGTATAGACAGCTTCAGTATCTAATGAATTGTACTTGATGCTGAACATTGTGCAATCATTGGTGAACATCCCCACTTCGAACCTTATGACAGAGGGAAGGTCATTGATGAAGCAGCTGAAGATGGTTGGGCCCAGGACACTGCCCTGAGGAACTCCTGCAGAGATATCCTGGAGCTGAGATGACTGATATCCAATAACCATTTCCATCTTCCTATGTGTCAGGCAAGACCCCAACCAGCCGAGAGTTTACTCCCTGATACACATTGATAATAGTTTTGCTAGGGCACCTTGCTGCCACACTTGGTTGAATGTGGTCTTGATGTCAGGGGCTGTCACTCTCAACATGCCTCTGGAATTCAGCCCTTTTTGTCCATGTTTGAAACATAACTGAATGGCCCTGGCAGAACTCAAACTGGGTGTCAGTGAGCAAGTTACTGCTGAGCAGGCACTGCTTGATGACACCTTCCATCACTTCTCATATGTCTAAT
Source organism: Chiloscyllium plagiosum (assembly GCF_037043375.1). NCBI lineage: Eukaryota > Metazoa > Chordata > Chondrichthyes > Orectolobiformes > Hemiscylliidae > Chiloscyllium > Chiloscyllium plagiosum. The sequence goes on along the minus strand of NW_028270139.1, from coordinate 150,731,539 downwards.
GAGAATCAGACATATGTTCCTTTTCTTTCACTGTCAGCATGCCATATCCTGGAAGCCTATAGCTGACAGCATTGAGGGGGCACATTCACCATGTAGACTGCAACACCAGGATGATCTTATTTTTAACTTGGAACTGTCCCAGTCGGAGAGACAGATCAAAAAACTCAGAGTTTATTATGGATAATACCCAGCAGGTTCAGTATCAGGCACAGAGCTGAAATGAAAACAAGCAATGGTGGAAAGGCCAGACAGCAAGAACAGTGCTGAGGGAGAATCAGAGTTAACAGGCTGGATTCATTCCTGATGTGGTGCCATCTACTGTTTGGAGAACCCAAAGGAAAGCCTGCATTACCCTGTCTCAGAAACTCAATTGGCTAGAGTCAAACCTTCCCTGGGTTTTGAGAGGTTGGTGGGGAGGTGGGGGTTGGAGACTTGTCAAGAGCTACCAGCTAATCAAAGCCCATTAAAAAGAAAATCTGGAATTAAGAGTCTATTGATGACCATGAAATCATTTCTGATTGTCAGAAAAATCCAACTGCTCCACTAATGTCCTTTAATAATATGCTGCCAGCCTTACCTGGTCTAGCCTACATGTGACTCCACACCCACAGCAATGTGGTTCGCTCTTAACTGGCCTCTGGGCAATTAGGAATGGGTAATAAATGCTGGCCTAACCAGTGACGCTCCCATTCCCATGAATCAATTTAAAAGAAAGTCTTTATTGCCAGTAGTGTCACTGGGAGTGGTGGCTGGTACAGGAGTCTTCCAGGAAACTCGCCAGTAAGGGCAGGATGAGGGATGTGGGGAGGGGGTTGCAGGACAGTGGACCTACATCCGGTTCCTGGAATGGAGCTGATTCTGATTTCCACTTCCCATGTGGACGCCTGTGTTTGTTCCTGTTTCGCGTGATTATTGATTTTTGTCCTCTGGGTGGAATGGGCATTGACCTTCATCCCCAGGTAGCATGGATGCCAACATTCCGTCCTTAGGTAAAGTGGGCAATGACTGCCAGTTACTGCCTTGGGCGACTGTGTGGAGTTTGCACATTCATCCCGTGTCTGCGTGGGTTTCCTCCGAGTGCTCCAGTTTCCTCCCACAGTCCAAAGATGGCAAGTCAGGTGGATTGGCCATGCTAAATTGCCTGTCGTGTTCAGGGATATATAGGTTAGGTGCAATAGTCATGGGAAATGTAGAGTAATAGGGCAGGGGAATGGATCTGGGTTGGATACTCTTCGAAGGGTCGGTGTGGACTTGTTGGGCTGAATGACCTATTTCCACACTGTAGAGAGTCTATGAGTCTGTGATTTACATGGATCCTATCAATGATGCAGACTTCTCATCTCACTAGATACACAACATTTATACCCAGGTGGGATCTGGGAATATTGTATGCGGAGAGTGGAATCTGAGTGACTGTGGTAGGGTAGAAGGGGTCTGGATTAATACATCAGATTAGGTGGTTTCCGTATTATATGATTTATGAACTCAGCTGGCCTCTATTGTTTTTTTTCCAGTGAGTCACCTTGTCTGAAGCATGCCTGGCCTGATCAGATTGATAACCTCAGTGTGAAATTTCCCTTCTTCCAGAAGTAAATGAAACAAATGCTTTTCTCATCCCTTCTGAGGCTGTCGGCGAGAAGCTCTTTCACAGACATCTTATTCCACTCAGTAGGCCAACGTAGTTACAAAATGGGTGAGTTCACACTGTCAGAGTGAGGGATGAGGTCCGTCAGTCACATAATACCAGCCAATATTAATTTCAGTAATAACTTGTCATAGAGTGAGGAATAGATTCAGCTAGTAATGACAATGTAGGAAACTGTACCTTTGGGGAAGAGAATAGAGCAGAATAAATGGTCAGCATTTGTGAATGTTTCCCCACAAATGAATGGTATGAAAAATATCATCCATTAAATCGATATGTCCACAGGCATTTTGAAATAAATTTAACACACTGAAGATGATGATAAAAGAAATATGTGAGATTGTGAGGGCTATAGAAAACCAACAGTTTGGCAGATACAAATGTGTCATTCAGTAGCATTTGACAGATGAGAAATGCAGTATTTTTTATTCTTATTTAAAGTCTTTTATTTTTCCCATCCTCTCATTCAATTCCCTTGCAGGCCTGTTGACGGAGCGTAAGTAAGTAAGACTAACCTCCGCGTCCCAGGACACCCAGCTGGTCAGCGGGAATAAAGGAGCTGTCATTTCTAGACCTATCGACTCAAAAGCATTCAGTCCCATGTGTCCCCTCCAAGGTCCAAATGAAAATGGAACCAGGGAAGCTTGTAGAGCCCAACTTCCTCTTTCCAGTCAATGTCTGTAAATTGGGGATGGACTTCAATGAGGATGATCCTAAGATTCTTGATCAGTCAGGGAATCAAAGGTTACAGGGAAAAGACAGGGGACTCGACGTGAGGCATGTTGAATCAGCCATGATCCTATTGAATAGCAGAGCAGGCTCAAAGGGCCAATTGGCTTACTCCGTGTTCCTATTTCTCTTGGTCTTATAAATTATTTCTTCTGATGCAGAGACCTGGAACATGAAGGCATAATCGCCAAATTGCAGCTCGGGGAACTTGGGATGCAGAATGCCTAACACCCAGCCCACCTCCCCTGAGAAAATCACACTGCGGCCTTAAGATGTAGGAACAGAAGTAGGCCATTCAGCCCATTGAGTCTGCTCCACCATCCAATGACAGCCTGGCTGATCTGATAATCCTCAACTCCACTTTCCTGCCTTTTCCTCATAACCCTGACTGCTTACTGGTTAGAAATCTGTCTCTCTCAGTCTTGAATACACCTAACAACCTAACTACTACAGCTCTCTGTGGTAAAGAATTCCACAGACTCATCACCCACGGAGAGAAAAATAACCTCCTTGTCATCTCTGTCAAAAATAAGGCACTCCTTATTCTGAGATTATGTCCTCTGGTCCTTGACTCTCCCAGAAGGAGAGACAATCTTTCCACCTTAACCCTGTAAAGCCTTCTAAAAATCATGTATGTTCAATATCTCCTCCTTTCATTCGTCTAAACTCCAACAGCTACAGGCCAAATCTACTCAACCTCTCCCTCATGAGGCAGTGCCTCCTTACCTGGTATCAGCCTCATGAACCCAAATACCAAACATTGTTAGTTGCAGCTTCTATTTTCTTTACTCTTTTATAGAATATAGGTACCAATAGGAAGGCCAGAATTGGCAGCCTATTTCTCATCGTCCTTTAACATTGTGGTTGGTGAAGCTATTTCAGAGAATGGGGTTGGAAGCATGTGTAGGCCAGACCAGGTGAAAAGGACAGGCTTGCTTCACTAAAGTGTATTAATGAACGAAATGGATTTTCTCAAACCTCTAATCGCTGTTGTCTCTATTACTCAGATAGCATTTGAACCTATTTCTCTGAGTATGAGCTTGGGACTCTGGATTATTGGTTTAGTGACAATTCTGATAGGTCACCATCATTTCCCCAGCTGCACCTTGAGGTATGTGGGGCAACATTGGGTTAAAGGGGTTGAAGTACAGAGCTGGCAAAGCTAAGATTGGTATGTTCCTACTGGACCATAGGGCTGCTCTCTCATTAGGGAGTGGGGTTTATCATCTCGTCCTCTCCCCTCACCTGAGACGTGGTTTACCCTGAGGGTCACCACGCCTCAGATGACGGGAGAGGATGATATAGAGAGTCCTTCATGGTAACCTCAGCCAATACAGGAATTGAACTCTCATTGTAAGTATCACTCAGCATCAAAAACCAGCCAACTGATCTAACTGACCCACAACTGAATGAATCACAGACTGACTTTGTGGGGCTGAAAGGCCAGTTCCTGTTCCATGTATGCATTGGTGGATATCTAAGCATTTGCATTTTTGTAACTGTGCATTTGTCCTGAAACAAATTTGATTTTCAAGTAATTTTGAAAACTGGGCAGACAAAGGTGCAACGGTGGCTGTTTCTGTCTGTATGGGCGAGGCCAGGCTCACTCTGTACGACAGGGAGAATGTCACTTGTGTATGTTACAGACAGGCTACTAACTACCTGCACTTACTGGTAGAGTGAGGAATCAGTCAGCTCCCGCACTGAGTCACTCTGAAAGCTAAGCAAGTGAAGGGAACAGATCTGAGGGTCTGACTGGAGCAGTCTCAATTATAGATACCAGATCACATGAAGTTTACTGAGATGGAGATTCAGTCTATGAGGGAATGACCACCTGTAGATATGTTCTGAAGTCAACGTGTTGCAAGACATGTAATTAAACACCTCTGGTGTGGGTGGGACTCAAACCTGGCCTCCTGGCTCAAAGATAGGGACACTGCCACAATGCAACAAGGGCTCTGGGCTCAATTATAAGCTGGAAGATGGTCAGTAATTTACTTGTGGGTTTAACCAGGACATTTTGTAAAGTTCTTTAAAGTGAGTGCTCAGGGGCTGGTACAAATGTGTAAACACTGAACCTTCACCTATCGAGATCTCGCAAGTACTCAAGGTTCAAAAGGAACTTTTACACACAGAGGGAGGTGCATGTATGGAATGAGCTGTCAGAGGAAGTGGTAGAGGCTGGTACAATCACAACATTTAAAAGGCATCTGGATGAGTATATGAATAGGAAGGGATTAGAGGGATATGGACCAGGTGCTGACAAATGGGACTAGATTAATTTAGGATATATGGTCGGCATGGACGAGTTGGACGGAAGGTCAGTTTCTGTGTTGTACAGCTCTATGGCTGTATGTGCTGGTTGAATATTTAAGTGAGAAGCCATGAAAATAGTCACCCATCAGTTGAAAACACTGTACCTCACCACCCTGTTCTCCCACCTCAGGGGCACTCTGGAATCTTCTCTCTGTGAAAATTGATTTCCTCTGTTGTTAATACTATCATTCTGACGATAACAATGATGAACCAACATAACAACGTAATAACCAACATAACAAGTAACATAACCAAGATAACAACAATGAACCAATGATGAATACTACCATTCTGAAAATAACAGAGATGAACCCTTGCATCAGCTATGCTGCACAACTGATAGTCTGGGTTACACCGAGTGATGGCGGAGTCAGAGAAAAGAACATGGTTTGTTTCTGCCGTGAACTCCACCTCATTGTTCCCGTGCTTTAATTCCCCTTTAAATTTTCCTCCCTGCTCCCATGGTGAAACAATCTAAATGCTGGATCCCCTGCCGGGTGAAATTATTGTTCTATCTACAGGAGCGCAGATTATTTCACTTGCATGGAAAACACTATTGTTAACTCCCACCAGTCTTGTCCCAAAATAATATACAAGTAAATTAAAAGGATAGTGCAATTTAGATTCAGCACTGAAGAAAAAGAGGCAGCTATTGAAAACAGAAAATGAAGTAGATTTATTGGGAGTTACTAATGTGCGGACCCAAGTAACCAAAATCTAGAATGGTTGGTCGATGCTCTCGCTTGGACCCTTCAAAACAGAATCTTCAACCTTCCTTGTCAACTCAGCAAAGGTTTTAGCAATAAAAGACTTGTATTTCTGTAGCACCATCCACTTGTATTTCTGTAGCACCGTTCACTACCTCTGGATGTCCTGAAACATTTTTGAACCCTGTGAAGTACTTCCGAGGCATGCTCGCCATTGTAACTTAGGAAATATGGCAGCAAGATCGCACAGATAACACTCTGGGGGATTATCACAGTCCAGCGAAAGTAGAGAGATTGCCACCCATCTGCGGTGGAGTCGAGAGTGGGGAGGCAGCGAAGATCTCTATATTCTTTATAAGTGGCTATAATCTTCATGCTGGGCCTCGTATCTGTGAGTTGGATGGCCGAATTTCCTGACGGCGTCATGTAGAAATACACCAAAATAACAGCAAAGAAATTGGCCACTTGGCCTAACCTGTCAGAGTTCATGTAAGCAAATACTTCCAATCACATTTACCCATCCTGCTCTCCAGCTCTCTTCCATCATACTTTCTTCTGTCCATCTTCTTTCTAACTTCCTTCTGATAGAAGTCTATATCAATAACTCATCTCCTGATTATACAGCTTTCTGATACTTTGGAGAAATAGCCTGGGATGTTTCATCAATACTAAAGGCACACTGTTCTTCTGCAAAGCATTTTAAAACAAGCTCAGGTCATGAAAAACGCTGTGTTAGTGTAAGTTTATCTTTTACGATGGCAATGAAAAATGTTTTATGGTGATTAAGAAAATGAAATCATATCATTGTACAATTGTATGTTTGTAAGAAAGTGTCTCATAAATGACATAACCAAAATGAGGCAGATATTGAAATCATGAATAAAAACCAAAAAGACTTGGTTTCTGCCTTTCTTTATGCCTTATAGAATGTAAATGTTGTTGGAAAATATTTTCTGCCCATCCCCCTTTGAATCATGGAATCTCAACGAAATGGAAGAAAGCCATTTGGCCCATCGAGTCCACACTGACCTTCTGAAGACCATCCCACCCAGACTCACCCCCCTACCCTGTCCCTGTAACCCTGCATTTCCCATAGCCAATCACTATGGGCAATTTGGCATGGGGAATCCACCTAACCTGCACATCTTTGGACTCTTGAGAAGATAATGGTGAGATTTTCTGCAACAGAGCAGTCCACATGGTTTTAGCACACTCCATGGTGCTATTCTATAGGTGTTCTCACCATTGAAATGTAGGAAACATGGTAACATATTAAAAATTGTTAATTTCTAACATTTTTCTATTTCTGGTGAAAGATTATTGACTTGAAACATTATCTGTTTCTCTCTTTCCTGATGCAGCCAGATATTTAGTATATATTTCCTGTTACAGAACAATAGAATACAACAGAGCATTTGGCCCATTGAGTCTGCTTTGGAGCATTCAAAGTAGTGTGAATGCTGTACTCCCTGTCTCTATAAGTTGTTTCCTTACAAGAATCTATTCAATTCCCTTTGGAAGGTTACTCTTGAATCTGTATCCACCACCTTCCCAGGAAGTGCATTCCAGATCCTAGCGACTTACTGGGTATGAAAGGTTTTCCTTACGTCTCCACTTAGTCTTTTGTCAATCACCTTAAATCTGTGCCCTTTGATTAGCAATTATTCAGCCACTGTTGTGGTTCTGTTCGCCGAGCTGGGAATTTGTGTTGCAGACGTTTCATCCCCTGTCTAGGTGACATCCTCAGTGCTTGGGAGCCTCCTGTGAAGCGCTTCTGTGATCTTTCCTCCGGCATTTGTGAACAGATTCAATCAATAAGCACATCGACCTGGACCCAATATACCGGCCACTGCAGCGGACAGCTGGAACTGACAACCGGAAGGGGCAGATTCAAACCACTACAAATGCCGGAGGAAACATCACAGAAGCGCTTCACAGGAGGCTCCCAAGCACTGAGGATGTCACCTAGACAGGGGACGAAACGTCTGCAACACAAATTCCCAGCTCGGCGAACAGAACCACAATATTGAGCAACCGAGCTACAAATCTTTTCACAAACTTTATTCAGCCACTGGCATATTAAGGGGAGGGCGAAGCAACCATGGCTGACAAGAGAAGTTAGGCACAGCATAAAAGCAATAGAAAAAGCATACCATTTGGTGAGTTTTAGTAAGAAGCCTTTTAAAATCTGCAGAGACGGGATATGGATAGCAGTTTCCTTCCCTGAAGCACATTAGTGAATCAGTTAAGATTTTCCTGACAATCAGCAATGGTCATCATTAGACTCTTAATTGCAGATTTTCTTTTGTTTTAGATTAGATTCACTACAGTGGGGAAACAGGCCCTTCGGCCCAACAAGTCCACACCGACCCTCCGAAGAGCAACCCAACCAGACCCATTCCCCTACACTCACCCCTGACTCATGCACCTAATACTTCGGACAATTTAGCATGGCCAATTCACCTGACCTGCACATCTTTGGACTGTGGGAGGAAACTGGAGCACCCGGAGGAAACCCACGCAGACACGGGGAGAATGTGCAAACTCCACACAGACAGTTGCCTGAGGCAGGAATTGAACCCAGGTCCCTGGCGCTGTGAGGCAGCAGTGCTAACCACTGAGCCACCGTGCCACCCCTTATTGAATTCAAATTCCACCAGCTGCCATGATGAAATTCAAACTCAGGACCCCAGAGTCTCTGGGTCTCTGAATTAACAGTGCAGCAATAATACCGCCAGGTCATCACCTTCCCCTTATAATAGCCATGAAATATGAGAGTAAACAGTCAGAAAGTGCAAGGTGTCTTAAACTTAGCTTAAAGGTTAGAGAGAGGCAAGAGTGGAAATCGAACCCACTGGAAAATGAAGCTGGAGAAGTAGTCATGGGAAAAAAAGAAATAGCGGAGGAACTGAATAGGTACTTTGCAACAGTTTTCACACTGGAAGACACCAGCATCACACCAGAGCTTCAAGGGAGTTAAGGGAAGAGGTGAAAGTAATGTGCATCATAAAGGAGAAGGTGCTGGGGAAGGTTTGAAGATGGATAAATGACCCATACCAGATGGACGACACTCCAGAGTTCTGAAGGAGATAGCTGAGGAGATTGTAAAGGCATTGGTGGTGATCTTTCAGGAATCGCTGGAGTCAGGCAGAGTCCCAGAGGATTGGAAAATGGCAGCTGTAACACCCCTGTTTAAGAAGAGAGGGAGGCAGAAGACAACAAACTCTAGATCGATTAGTCTGACCTCAGTCATTAGTAAGATTTTAAAGTCCATTATTAAGGATGAGATTGTAGAGTACTTGGGAGTGCAATGTAAAATAGGGCTGAGTCAGCATGGATTCATCCACTTAGAACTGAGATGGGGAGGAATTTCTTCAGCCAGAGGGTGGTGACTCTGTGGAACTCATTGCTGCAGAGGGCTGTGGAGACCAAGTCATTGAGTGTATTTGAGACAGAGATAGATAGGTTCTTGATTGGTAAGGAGACAAAAGGAGAGAAGGCAGGAGAATGGTGTTGAGAAACATATCAACCATGATGGAAATAGCAGAGCAGACTTCTTGGGCTGAATGGCCTAATTCTGCTTCTACATTTTATGTTCTTATGGTTTTATAACAGAGGAGATGACCAGCCATGATTTAGAATGGTGGGATTGAATAACTTCCTACAGTTCGTAATCACAAGAATAATTTGAAGCTAAATAGATTGTCAGGATGTATTGCTCAAACAATAAATATAAAGCAAGAATCAGCACACTTTGGTTTACAACGTTTAGAATACATATTAGGCTGATACTAGTTCTGGTGGGACTGTCTTCTGAGGAGAGGGTTGACATGTATTCATTGGAGGTTTGAAAAATAAGAGGATACCTTATTGAAACATATAAGATTTTTCATAGCCTTAAAAGGATAGATGCAGAAAGATTGTTTCCCCTTCTGGGAGAGTCTAGGACCAGAGGGCATAATCTAAGATACACTTAAGACAGAATTGAGGAGAATTGTCTTCTCTCAGAGTGTATGGAATCTGTGGAGTTCTTTACTGCAGAGGGCTGTCAAGGTTATGTTGTTAAGTATATTCAAGGCTGAGATGTTCAGATTTTTAATCAGTAAGGGAACCAAGGATCGTAGGGAAAAGCCAGGCAAGTTAACTTGAGGGTTATCAGATCAGCCATGATCTCATTGTATGTCAAAGCAGACTCAATGGACTGAATGGCCCACTTTAGCTCCTATACCTTATGGTCTTATAATACTGTGTTCACAACTGATCCTCGAACAAGGTGGGAAATATAGCAACCATGGAAGAGGTTCAGAAGGCAACCACTTGATTGATAAGACATTTTAAAGGTATTAGTTATCAAGCCAAGTTTAAAGAGCTAGGACTAGTCACTTGAAGATGAGTGGACTCAGAAGAAATATTTCTATTTGTAAAATAATTAAAAGTTCAGACCCACACCAAACAATTTGAAAAGGCTGAAGCAAGACCACAAACGCTAAGTAAAAGGCACAATTAGCTTAGACAGTGGAAAGTACTTCTTCTGGGAGAAATGTTGACTTGTACAATGGGCTGCCAGTGCATAAAGTAAATTTCAGCAAAATGAAACTTTCATTCACATAACACTTCCAACATGATAAAATACTGTGAGATGCTTGGTGTGAGTGTTATCAAATAAAATTTGAGATTAGGCCATATAATGCAATATTAGGACTGGTGACCATACATTAGGTTCTGAGGAAAGATCCATACAGAAGGTAAGGGAGAACGAAGAGCTTTATGGAAGGATGATAGTCTAGGTAGCTAAAGTTATGGCCAACATGGATGGGAGAATTAAAAATGGAGGGGCGCAAAAGAGCATCATTGGAAGTCTACAGAGATATTGGAGAGTTGGAGGAGGCCACGAAGATAGGGAGGGAAATATCTTCCAATGAACTTGAAAATGAAAATGAGATTTAAAATCAAGGTATCATTGGACCAGGAGCCAATGCCAGTTTCAAACAAGACATGTTCTTGTGTCTGAAATGCCTCTCTAAATTGTAAAAGTCAATTGTTCTTTCCGCGATCAGTAATGAATTTTATATAATTTTTTTCCTGAACTGGCCGCTGGAATGATTTTCTGATTTTGCACTCCTCAGGAAATTTCCTTACTGGAGTAGAAAGCCAAGATTGATGTCTTTTGAGATAATGGTTCCAAAAGGGTTAACACTGGAGACTCTGCTTGGTTCCACCCAATCTGATGATGTCTTTCAAGGCAGGGTGGGAATAGAGTAGAACACCTTAGGAGATGGTGACATGCAGATCTATAACAGCAGGTTTCCTCATAGTCTTAGTAACAATGTTTATCTTCCTAATATAACTTCTGCCTGATTGCTATTGTGGAAGAAACTGCATTTTGTTCAATATCTTCTCATTAAGCCTCAGCTGGTGGCAGTAAATTACCCAAGTACAAGCTGCCAATGGTTAGAAGCCCAACTCTAAATATGACAGTTAGTTGGGAGTAGCAAATGAGAGTAAGATGACAAATGTATAAGTTACACCAACAGGGGAGGCAAGAGTCTAATGGTATTACCACTAGACTATTAATCCAGATAATGTTCTGGGGACCTGGTTCAAATCTTGCCAATGTAGACCATGGAATTTGAATTCAATAAAAATCTGGAAGTTAGAGTCTGAAATGATCATGAAGCTGTCAATGATTGTTTGGGGGAAATGCCCATCTAGTTCATTAATCCCCTTTAGGGAAGGAAACTGTTGCCCTTACTTTATCTCACATGACTCTGGACCCACAGCAATGTGGTTGACTCTGGGCAATTAGGGATGAGGAATAGTTTCTGGACAAACCAATGATGCCCACATCCTGTGAATGAATGAAAAAAAAGTAGACAGTAGTACTGTCACCCTGAAAATAAAGATAGTAAATAAAAATTAGCTTCATTTGTCTGAAATATAACATTTATGCTGTGATAGATTTCTGGATTTTAAAAGATAAAACCACATGCACACATTATAAATCATCACACACGTCAGTCTCTCATCTACTGCAATCATTCACTTCGTCAGTTACAAAACTTCGCATTCCAATCAGTCACAAGTGTTCACACACACATATCCGCCCTCCAATCAATTCCACCTTCAGTGATACAGCTAATTCCCTGAGCAAGGCAGCAAGCAAAAGACATACCTCTGGAGGCAGTGTAGAAGACTGACCCATGATTGATCACTCTGCAGTCTTCCATCACACTGCATCATACTTCAAAAGCCACTAAACTATATTTTTCCACTGGGCACAGCAGTATAACAAAGCACAGTGCCACCCACACCCACTCTGTGCTATTTCTGATGAAACTTGCGTCGATATTTCAAACCGAGGGGACATTACCCCCAGTCTCTGTACATTTCCAGTGCTCTGAGCGACATTTATCCCTCAAACAGCATCACACACAGAAACAGGTGATTTGCTCTGTTGGAGCTTTCTGTTCATAAATTTGCTGCCCTGTTTCTTTTGTGATTTGTTCATGGGATCAGACAGCACTGGCTAAGCCAGCATTTGTTGCCCATTTCCATCGCAGAGGTGGTGGTGAGCTGCCTTCTTGAACAGCTGCATTTGCTGCACATATTCACACACACATTCAGCACTATTAGGGCGAGAGTTCCACGGTTTTGACACAGGGACCCTGCGTTACATCTACACCACAATGAGCGACATGCTTCAGAATTACTCCTATAGTTCTCAATCATGTCGGAATGTCCTGTGTTCATGAGCGGTGCTATACCAATGCAAGGACTGGATTTTACAGGTGCGTGGTGTATGGAGTGTATGCTGCCTATCCCCTCTCTGTCTCCAGAGGGGTGGTTGATAAACCTAGATAGAGCCTGCTATTCTACTGTCATTAAATACAGAAATTGCTGGAAAAGCTGGCAGCACAGGTGGAGAGAATCAAAGTTAACGTTTCGGGTCGAGTGACCATTCTGCTGCCAGGCCTGCTGAGCTTTTCCAGCAATTTCTGCTCTTGTTTCTGATTTACAGTATCTGCAGTTCTTTCAGTTTTTGCCTCAATTGGAATAACTGGGGATGGGCAAAACGAGCAGAGAGTGGATTTTCTGCCCCAATCCAGGGGCAGGGTATTGTAGAGTCAAGGGCTGTCAGCCTATCTGATTGCCTGGCAGCTGTAGCTATCCCAACAATGTCTGAACTCTGTAGCCATTGCAGCTGGGACTGCAGAGGGAAGCGGGTTGATGGATATAAGGCCTTTTAAAGCAGGGGAGGGATCCAAAGCTGATGGGGGCAAAGTGGGAGGACCATGTTTTGGAGGCCAGGCAGGACAGAAAGTAGTGCGTGAGTTACATCACTCCTTCTCCCATTGCCCAGATGCAGACAGGGCAAAGCCCCCACCCCGATTGAAGTACTCCTCCCCCTCCCCCCCATCAAGCCCGTTTCTTCCCTGCCTGTTTTGAACTTGGCCTCCATAGAAACAAACTGGCCAGCCCTGCTCACCGACCCATGCTGACCACATGACGGGCAGTGTCTTCTCGCAGTCAACTGGCTTGGGTAAGAAACTCAAGGCACCTAAGGGCTGGGTGGGAGATGGCTGGGAAGGACACCTCTTATAACACATCCACACACAGCACTCACCCCACCCCCATCACTCACCCCACTCCCATCACTCACCCCACCTCCATCACTCATCCCACCCAATCACTCACCCCACCTCCCTCATTCACCCCACCCCCCATCACTCACCCCACGTCCATCACTCACCCCATGTCCATCACTCACCCCACCCCCATCACTCACCCCACCTCCATCATTCACCCCACCCCCATCACTCACCCCACGTCCATCACTCACCCCACCTCCATCACTCACCCCACCCAATCACTCACCCCACCTCCCTCATTCACCCTACCCCCCATCACTCACCCCACGTCCATCACTCACCCCATGTCCATCACTCACCCCACCCCCATCACTCACCCCACCTCCATCATTCACCTCACCCCCATCACTCACCCCACGTCCATCACTCACCCCACCTCCATCACTCACCCCACCCAATCACTCACCCCACCTCCATCATTCACCCCACCCCCATCACTCACCCCACGTCCATCACTCACCCCACCTCCATCACTCACCCCATCCCGATCACTCACTCCACCCCCATCACTCACCCCACCCCCATCGCTCACCCCACCGGCCCTGCATCCCCACTAAAGGTAGACCTGGTTTGAGGGTGCCGTATGATCTAGCGTCAAGCCGTATTTTACCTCCAGGTTACCATTAATCTTTCCTAAGAGGTGGAGATAGATGCCTCTTGTCCAGGTGGACCATCCCAGTCTGTACAGCCATGTGGAGACAGGCCAGACTGATGAAGTGACTTGAAGCCACAATAGCAGCTGAGGAGGAGCAAAACTCCTTTTCACATGCAATACCAACAGTTAAATACTTACCGTCCACTTTAATGCCCCTTCCCCATGTGACATGCCCATCCTTCTCTGTCAGAGTGAGGCCAAACGGAAACTGGAGGAGCAACACCTAATATTCCGCCTGGGGAGCTTACAGCTCAATGGCCTCAACATCAACTTCACTGGCTTCAAAGTCCCTCCTCCTCCCCAGGGTCAAGCCATGTCTAGCCCCTCGCCTCCCTGACCTGCCCTGACCTATCCATCTTCCTGCTCACCTATTCCCTCCACATCTCCCGCTGACCAATCACAATAATCCCCCACTGACACCAATCTATCACCATCCCACCTACCCTTCCCACAGCCCCACCACCCACCTCCCTCTATTTACTTCTGGGCTACCCTCCCCCTCACCAGTCCTGATGAAAGGTTTCCCCTGAAATGTTGACTTTCCTGCTCCTTCGATGCTAGAACATAGAACATAGAACATAGAAGAATACAGCGCAGTACAGGCCCTTGGGCCCTCGATGTTGCGCCGATCCAAGCCCACCTAAACTACACTAACCCACTATCCTCCATATACCTATCCAATGCCCTCTTAAATGCCCATAAAGAGGGAGAGTCCACCACTGTTACTGGCAGGGCATTCCATGAACTAACAACTCGCTGAGTGAAGAACCTACCCCTAACTTCAGTCCTATATCTACCCCCCCTTAATTTAAAGCTATGCCCCCTTGTAATACCCGACTCAATACGCGGGAAAAGGTTCATACTGTCGACCCTATCTAACCCCCTAATCATCTTGTACACCTCAATCAAGTCACCCCGAAACCTTCTTTTCTCCAGTGAAAACAGCCCCAAGTGCCTCAGTCTTTCCTCATACGATTTTCCTTCCATACCAGGCAACATCCTGGTAAACCTCCTCTGCACCCGTTCCAATGCCTCCACATCCTTCCTATAGTATGGCGACCAAAACTGCACACAATATTCCAGATGCGGCCGTACCAGAGTCTTATACAACTGCATCATGACCTCAGGACTCCGGAACTCAATTCCTCTACCAATAAAAGCCAGTACGCCATATGCCTTCCTCACCGCACTATTTACCTGGGTGATGCTGTCTGACCTGAATTGAATTGAATTGAATTTATTGCCACGTGGACTGAGGCACTGTGAAAAGCTTTGTCTTATGAGCAATACTGGCAAATCAAATAGTTACAGAGTCATAGTCATAGAGCTATAGAGTTGTACAGAATGGAAACAGACCCTTCGGTCCAACCTGTCCATGCCAACCAGATATCCCAACCCAATCTAGTCCCATCTGCCAGCAGCCGACCCATATCCCTCCAAACCCTTCCTATTCATGTACCCATCCAAATGTCTCTTAAATGTTGCAATTGTACCAGCCTCCATCACATCCTCTGGCAGCTCATTCCATACACGTTCCACCCTCTGCATGAAAAAGTTGCCCCTTATATCTCTTTTATATCTTTCCCTTCTCACCCTAAACCTATGGCCTCTAGTTCTGGACTCCCCAACCTCAGGGAAAAGACTTTGCCTATTTACTCTATCTATACCCCTCATAATTTTGTAAACCTCTATAACGTGTTTAAGAAGGAAATTGAAGGGAAAGTTAGAACAAGGGAAGTCAAAAAAGACAACTGTATCAATGAAGCAGAAAACTCAAAAAGGGATCATGCTGTCAGGTTGAGTGAAATAGGAGTTGATGAGAAGGGTGAGGGCAGTAACAAATTAAAAATACTATACATGAATGCACGAAGCATTAGAAATAAGATGGATGAGCTTGAGGCTCTTTTGGAAGTTGGCAGATACGATATTGTGGGGATAACTAAGACGTGGCTTCAAGTGGACAGGGCCTGGGAAATGAATATTCAAGGATACATGTGCTATCGTAAGGACAGACTGACGGGCAGAGGGGGTGGGGTGGCCATGTTGGTAAGGGATGATATTCAGTCTCTTGCGCGGAGGGACCTAGAATCAGGGGATGTGGAGTCTGTATGGATAGAGCTGAGAAATTCTAAGGGTAAAAAGACCCTCTTGGGAGTTATCTACAGGCCCCCAAACAGTAGTCTGGATGTCGGATGTAAGTTGAATCAGGTGCTGAAATTGGTCTGTCGCAAAGATGTTCCTACAGTTGTTATGGGGGATTTCAACATGCAGGTAGACTGGGAGAATCAGGATGGTATCGGACCTCAAGAAAGAGACTTTGTGGAGTGCCTCCGAGCTGGATTCTTAGAACAGCTGGTGCTGGAGCTGACCAGGGAGAAGGCAATTCTGGATCTGGTATTGTGCAACGAACCAGAATTGATCAGGGACCTCGAAGTGAAGGAGCCATTGGGAAGTAGTGACCATAATACAATAAGCTTCAATCTGCAATTTGAGAGGGAGAGGGTACAATCGGAAGTGACAATATTTCTGTTGAATAAAGGGAACTATGGAGCTATGAAGGAGGAGCTGGCCAAAGTTCAATGGTGCAATACCTTAGCAGGGATGACAGTGGAGGAACAATGGCAGATATTTCTGTGTATAATGCAGAAGATACAGGATCAGTTCATTCCAAAAAGGAAGAAAGATCCTAGGAGGAGGCATGGGTGGCCGTGGCTGACGAGGGAAGTTAAGAAACATATAAAGTTAAAAGAGAAAAAGTATAACATAGCAAAGATACGTGGGAAAACTGAGGACTGGGAAGCTTTTAAAGAACAACAGAGGATTACTAAGAAGGAAATACGCAGAGAATAAATGAGGTACGAAGGTAAACTGACCAATAATATAAAGGAGGATAGTAAAAGCTTTTTTCGGTATGTGAAAGGCAAAAAAATGGCTAAGACTAAAATTGGGCCCTTGAAGACAGAAACAGGGGAATATATTACGGGGAACAAAGAAATGGCAGAAGAATTGAATTGGTACTTCAGATCTGTGTTCACTGGGGAAGACACAAGCAATCTCCCTGAGGTAACAGTGGCTGAAGGACCTGAACTTAAGGGAATTTATATTTGCCAGGAATTGGTGTTGGAGAGACTGTTAGGTTTGAAGGTTGATAAGTCCACGGGGCCTGGTGGTCTACATCCCAGGGTACTGAAGGGGGTGGCTCGAGAAATCGTGGATGCGTTGGTGATTATTTTCCAGAGTTCGATAGATTCGGGATCAGTTCCTGCGGATTGGAGGGTGGCTAATGTTGTACCACTTTTTAAGAAAGGTGGGAGAGAGAAAGCAGGAAATTATAGACCAGTTAGTCTGATCTCAGTCAGAAAGAGTCTATTATAAAGGATGAAATTGCGACACATCTGGATAGTAGTAACAGGATAGGTCAGAGTCAGCATGGATTTATGAAGAGGAAATCATGCTTGACTAATCTTCTGGAATTTTTGAAGATGTAACCCTGAAGATGGACGAGGGAGATCTAGTCGATATAGTGTACCTGGCCTTTCAGAAAGCTTTTGATAAAGTCCCACATAGGAGGTTAGTGAGCAAAATTAGGGCGCATGGTATTGGAGACAAAATACTAACTTGGATTGAAAGTTGGTTGGCTGATAGGAAACAAAGAGTAGTGATAAACGGCTCCATTTTGGAATGGCAGGCAGTGACCAGTGTGGTACCGCAGGGATCAGTGCTGGGATTGCAGCTTTTTACAATATATATTAATGATGTAGAAGATGGTATTAGTAATAACATTAGCAGATTTGCTGATGATACTAAGCTGGATGGCAGGGTGAAATGTGAGGAGGATGTTAGGAGATTACAGGGTGACCTGGACAGGTTAGGTGAGTGGTTAGGTGAGTGGTCAAATGCATGGCAGATGCAGTTTAATGTGGATAAGTATGTGGTTATCTACTTTGGTGGCAAGAACAGGAAGGCAGATTACTACCGAAATGGAATCAATTTAGATAAAGGGGCAGTACAAAGAGATCTGGGTGTTCTTGTACACCAGTCAATGAAGGTAAGCATGCAGGTACAGCAGGTAGTGAAGAAGGCTAATAGCATGCTGGCCTTCATAACAAGAGGGCTTGAGTATAGAAGCAAAGAGGTTCTTCTGCAGCTGTACAGGGCCCTGATGAGACCACACCTGGAGTATTGTGTGCTGTTCGGGTCTCCAAATTTGAGGAAAGACATTCTGGCTATTGAGGGAGTGCAGCGTAGGTTCACAAGGTCAATTCCTGGAATGGCGGGATTACCTTACACTGAAAGACTGGAGCGACTGGGCTTGTATACCCTTGAGTTAAGAAGACAGAGAGGGGATCTGATTGAGACATATAAGATTATTAAAGGATTGGACACTCTGGAGGCAGGAAACATGTTTCCGCTGATGGGTGAGTGCCGAACCAGAGGACACAGCTTAAAAATACGGGGTAGACTACTTAGGACAGTGATGAGGAGAAACTTCTCCACCCAGAGAGTGGTGGCTGTGTGGAATGCTCTGCCCCAGAGGGCAGTGGAGGCCCAGTCTCTGGATTCATTTAAGAAAGAGTTGGATTGAGCTCTCAAGGATAGTGGAATCAAGGGTTATGGAGATAAGGCAGGAACAGGATACTGATTAAGGATAATCAGCCATGATCATATTGAATGGTGGTGCAGGCTCGAAGGGCAGAATAGCCTAGTCCTGCACCTATTGTCTATTGTCTATAACGTCACCCCCCCAGCCTCCGACGCTCCAGGGAAAACAGCCCCAGCCTGTTCAGCCTCTCCCTATAGCTCAAATCCTCCAACCCTGGCAACATCCTTGTCAATCTTTTCTGAACCCTTTCAGGTTTCACAACATCTTTCCAATAGGAAGGAGACCAGAATTGCACGCAATATTCCAACAGTGGCCTAACCAATGTCCTGTACAGCCACAACATGAACTCCCAACTCCTGTACTTCTGTTAAGTAGCATAGATAAGTAAATATTCGGTAAATAGTAGCAAAAACAAAAACACAGGTACAGGCGAATGTTAAGGGTTTGTGAGTCCATTCAGTATTCTAACAACAGTAGGGTAGAAACTGTTATGAAACCGGCTGGTGCGTGTGTTCAGGCTTCTGTACCTTCTCCACATTTTGTGCTCTTCCAGCTTCATGTCTATTGACTCTGACTTCCAGCATCTGCAGTCCTTACTGTCTCCTAGTTAAATACTAAAACTCATTAAGCACGAATTCTAAAACTCAAATCCATACAAATAACATCATCAATTTACACCACACTATCATTCTGTGATTCTACGTCATAGCATAGAATAAAATTTAAATTGGGTGGGTTAGTTGCGTGGAAAATTGGGGAAAATGTTAAAGGTGGGGAGGGCACAGCTGAGGTTATTACCGTTTTCTGAATAAGTAATAGAACATAGAGGATGGAGAGGATCAGGAATCTAGGTTCAAGCGCAGCAGATAAGGGGACACCTATGAGAAGGGGAGCAGTCAGCACAGGGACTGAAGCTGTTGTACTTAAATGCACACAGTATCAAAATAAGTTTGCAGAACAGATTGAAATTAGTGGGTACAATGTTGTGGGTATCACGGAGGCATGGCCGCAAGGCAATCAGGCTGGGAACTAAATATCCAAGGAGACACATCCTGTAGGAAGGACAGGCAGATGGAGAGAGGGTACCAGTTGCAATTAAATTAAATCGAGAGCAAGAAGTGATATTGGGTTGGAGGCGTAAAATCTGTGTGGGTAGAGTTGAGGAGCTGCAAAGGCAAGAAAGATCCTGATGGGAGTTGTGTAGGCTTCCTAGCCATTCATTTCAACTCCCCCTCCCACTCTGCTGAGGACGTGGAGGTCCTGGGCCTCCTTCACCGCCACTCCCTCACCACCCGACGCCTGGAGGAAGAACGCCTCATCTTCCGCCTCGGAACACTTCAATCCCAGGGCATCAATATGGACTTCAACAGTTTCCTCATTTCCCCTTCCCCCACCTCATCCTAGTTCCAAACTTCCAGCTCAGCACTGTCCCCATGACTTGTCCGGACTTGTCCTACCTGCCTATCTCCTTTTCCACCTATCCACTCCACCCTCCCTCTGCCCCTGACCTATCACCTTCATCCCCTCCCCCATTCACCCATTGTACTCTATGCTACTTTCTCCCCACCCCCACCCTCCTCTCACTTATCTCTCCACGCTTAGGGCTCTCTGCCTTTATTCCGGATGAAGGGCTTTTGCCCGAAACATCGATTTTACTGCTCCTCGGATACTGCCTGAACTGCTGTGCTCTTCCAGCACCACTAATCCAGAATCTGGTTTCCAACATCAGCAGTCATTGTTTTTACCTTTTTTCCTAGCTGTAGTCAGGTTGTGGGGAAGAAAATAAATCAGGAAATAGAAAGAGGATGTATGAAAGGTACTATTACAGTAATCATGGGGGACCTCATCACGTAGGTGGACAGCCGATCTTAAGAAAAGGAAGTCATGCAGTATCTACAAGATGGTTTGTTGCAGTAACTTGTGGTGGAGCTCGCTAGAGAACAGGCAACTTTGGAATTGGTGATGTGTAATGAGATAGACTTGATTAGGGAGCTTGAAGGAACCCCTTGTGGGCAGTAACTATAATATGAGAGAATTCAACCTGTAGTTTGAGAGGGAGAAGCTGAACTCAGACGTAACAATATTATAATTGAGTAAAGGGAACTACACAGACATGAGGGGGGAGCTGGCTAGAGTTAGTTGGAAGGGGAACCCAGCAGGGAAGATGGTGGAGCAGCAATGGATGAGTGTCTGGGGATAATTTGGAAGGCAAAGCAGGAATTCAAGGAAGAAGAAACGTATTGAAGACAGGATGAAGCAACTGTGGCTGAAAAAGGGAAGTCAGTGACAGCATAAGAGCAATAGAGAACATATACAGTGTGGTGAATTTTAGTGGGAAGCTAGAGAATTGGGAAGCTTTTAAAAGCCAGCAGAGGATAACTAAAAAAAGCAATAAAGTGGGAGAGGATGAACTATGAGAGTGAAATAGCTAGTAATTTAAAAGAAGATTGCAATAGGTTTTTTTTTAGAGATTTATAAGGTAAGAGAGGGGCAAGAGGGGACATTGGAATGTTAAAAAATGAGGCTAGAGAGGTAGTAATGGGGATAAAGAAATGGTGAGGAATGGAATAAACACTTTGCAACAGTTTTCACAGTGGAAGACACCAGCAAGTGTGATACCAGAACTTGAAGAGAGTCGGGGGATGAAGGGAGTGTAATGGCCATCATTAAGAAGAAGGTGCAAGGAAACCTGAATGATCTGAAGCTGGATACATCACCCAGAACAGACGGGCTACACCCCAGGGTTCTGAAGCAGATCACTGATGAGATTGTTGAAGCATTGGTGGTGATCTTTCAGGAAACATTCAAGTCAGGGAGAGTCCCAGAGGACTGGAAAATGGTGAATGTAACATTCTTGTTTAAGAAGGGAGGGAGGCAGAAGATAGGAAACTATAGGCGAGCCTGACCTCAGTCATCGGTAAGATTTTAGAATTCCTTATTACGGGTGATATCATGGAGCACTTGGAAGTGCATAGTAAAGTAGGGCTGAGTCAGCACAGCTTCTTCAAGGGGAACACCATGCTTGACAACTCTTCAAATTTATTGAGGAGGTGAAGAGCAAGTAAGACAAAGGAGAGCCAGGCAATGTGATCTACTTGGATTTCCAAAATGTCTTTAACAAGGTTCACACAGGGGACTGACAAATAAGGTAAGAATCCATGGTATTCAGGGCAAGGTATTGGCATGGATAAAGGATTGGCTGATTGGCGGACAGCAAAAAGTGAGAATAATGGAGTCTTTCTCAGGACTGCAGTTGGTGACTAGTAATGTTCCATGGGGGTCAGTGTTGGGACCACAGTTATTCACATCATAGAGACAGAGAGCCATACAACATGGAAACAGACCCTTCGACATATGCTGATCAGGTTTCTGAAACTGATCTCATCTCATTTGTCTACATTTGGTCCATATTCCGTTAAACTTTTCCTATCTACGTATTGTCCAAATATCATTTAAATGTCATAATTGTATCCTACCCTATCATCGAGCAGTTCATTCCATGCACGCACCACCTTCTGTGTGAAAATGTTGCCCATCAGGTCCCTTTTAAATCTTTCCTCCTCATCTTAAATCTATACCCTCTAGTTTTAGACTCCCCTGCTCTGGGGAAAAGACCTTGTCCATGTCCCTCATGATTTTATAAATCTCTATAAGATCACCCCTCAGGCTCCTACGTTCCAGCAAAACCATTGGCAGCCTTTCCAGCCTGTCCTTATAACTCAAACTAGGAGACAGTGAGGACTGCAGATGCTGGAGATCGGAGTTGAGAGCACAGCAGGTCAGGCAGCATCCAAGGAACAGGGAAGTTGACATTTCAGGTCAGAACCCTTCATTAAGAATGAGTCTGGGAGCCTCCAGGGTGGAGAGATAAATGGGAGGGGGTGGGCCTGGGGAGAAGACAGCTAAGAGTACAATAGATGGACAGAGGTGGGAATGAAGGTGATAGGTCGGAGAGGAGGGTGGAGCGGATCGGTGGGAAGGACGATTGACAGGTGAGACAGGTCATGAGGATAGTGCTGAGCTGGAAGGTTGGAACTGGGGTAAGGTGAGGGGGAGGGGAAATGAGGAAACTGGTGAAGTCCACATTGATGCCCTCGGATTGAAGGGTCCCGAGGCGGAAGATGAGACGTTCTTCCTCCAGATATCGGGTGGTGAGGGAGCGGCAGTGGAGGAGACCCAGGACCTGCATGTCCTCAGCAGAGTGGGAGGGGGAGTTGAAATGTTCAGCCATGGGCAATGGGGTTGGTTGTTGCAGGTGTTCTGGAGATGTTCTCTAAAGCACTCTGTGAGTAGACATCTAGTCTACCTAATGTAGAGGAGACCGTATTGGGAGCAATTAATACAGTAAATGACAGGAGGGGAGGGCAGCTTGTTAAGGGGCATGGACCTGACCAGGTAGTTGCAGAGGGAATGGTCTTTGCAGAAAGTGGATAGGAGAGTTCATTTGCCTGAACTGGCTCCGTCTGCCATGACCAGGGCTTCCAAACCCTCCATTTCTTCCTCTCCCGACGCATCCACCAGTACCCTTCCACTGAAACTCTTATTCGTTTGGCTGAACTGGTCCTTACCCTCAACAATTTCTCCTTCCAATCCTCCCACTTCCTCCAGATGAAAGGGGTAGCCATGGGCACTTGCATGGGCCCAGCTATGCCAGTCTCTTTGTCGGCTACGTAGAACAGTCCATCTTCTGGAGTTACACCGGCACCACTCCCCACCTCTTCCTCTGCTATATTGATGACTGCATCGGTGTCACCTTGTGCTCCATCTCTGACACCTCTCTCCCCTTCCTCAACCACTGCATCACCATCCATTAGGACTGACTCAACACTGACATTTTTTACAAACCCACCGACTCCCACAGCTACCTGGATTACACCTCCCACCCTGCCTCCTGCAGAAATGCTATCCCATATTCCCAATTCCTCCGCCTCCGCCGCATCTGCTCCCAGCAGGACCAGTTCCATCACAGAACACACCAGATGGCCTCCTTCTTGAAAGACCAAATTTCCCTTCCCACATGGTCGATGACGCCCTCCAACGCATCTCATCCATGTCCCGTGCCTCCGCCCTCAAACCCCACCCCTCCAACCGCAACAAGGACAGAAGCCCCTTGCTGCTCACCTTTCATCTCACCAATCTCCACATTAATTGCATCATCCGCCGACATTTCTGCAACCTACAAACAGACCCCACCACCAGGAATATATTTCCCTCCCCACCCCTTTCTGCTTTCTGCAAAGACCGCTCCTTTCGTGACTACCTGGTCAGGTCCACGCCCCCCCAACAACCCACCCTCCCCTCCTGGCACCTTCCCCTGCCACCGCAGGAATTGCAAAACCTGCGCCCACATCTCCCCCCCTCACCACCATCCAAGGCCTCAAAGGAGCCTTCCACATCCATCAAAGTTTCATTTGCACCTCCACATATGTCATCTATTGTATCCATTGCTCCTGATGCAGTCTCCTCTACATTGGGGAGACTGGACGCCTACTCACAGAATGCTTTAAAGAACATCTCCAGGACACCCGCACCAATCAACCCCACCACCCCATGGCCGAACATTTCAACTCCCCCACCCACTCTGCTGAGGACATGCAGATTGTGGGCCTCCTCCACTGCCTCTCCCTCACCAGCCGATACCTGGAGGAAGAGTGCCTCATCTTCCGCCTTGGGACCTTTCAACCCCAGGGCATCAATGTGGACTTCACCAGTTTCCTCATTTCCCCTCCCCCCCCCCACCTTACCTGAGTTCTAACCTTCCAGCTCAGCACCATCCTCATGACCTGTCCCACCTGTCAATCTTCCTTCCCACGTATCCGCTCCACCCTCCTCTCTGACCTATCACCATTACCCCCACCTCCATCCACCTATTGCACTCTCAGCTACCTTCTGCCCTGCCCCATCCCCTCTCCCAGTTATCTTTCCACCCCTGAGGCTCCCAGCTTCTGGCCGAAATGTTGATTTTCCTGCTCTTCGGATGCTGCCTGACCTGCTGTGCTTTTCCAGCAACACTGTCTCAACGTATAACTCAAACTCTCCAGTCTCAGTAATATCCTTGTAAATCTTCATTATATCTTTCCTATAGCTGGTCAACCAGAATTACATGCAACACTCCAAATGCAGCCTTACCAATATCTTGTACAGCCATAACACGATGTCCCAACTTGTGGAATCAATGCTCTGGCTGATGAAGGCAAGTGTGCCAAATGCCTTCTTCACCACCCAATCTATCTGTGACACTACTTTTAAGGAACCATGTACCTGCACCTCTAGGTCCTTTTGTTCAGCAACACTTCCCAGGGCCCTACTGTTAATTGTATAAGTCCTGCACTGGTTTGCCTTTCCAAAATGCAACACATCACATTTATCTAAATTAAATTCCATCTGTAATTCCTCAGCCCATTGGCCCAGTTGATTAAGATATCATTGTACTCATAGATAACCTTCGTCACTATCCAGTACACCACCAATTTTCGTGCTATTTGCAAAATTATTAACCATACTTCCTATATTCTCATCAAAACCGTTTATATAAATGACAAATAACAGTGGACCCAGCACCAATCCTTGTGGCACACTGCTGGTCACAGGCCTCCAGTCTGAACAACAACCTTCCACCACCATCGTCAAGCCAATTTTGTGTTCAATTGACTAGCTCTCCTTGGATCCCATGTGATTACACATAACTTTACCATGCAGAATCTTGTCGAAGGCCTTGCTAAATTTCATGCCAACAACATTGACTATTTTGCCCTCATCTGTCTTTTTGGCAACTTCTTCAAAAAACTCAATCAAATTTGATGAGACACAATTTCCCACACACAAAGCCATGCTGACTATCCCTAATCAGTCCTTGTCTTTCCAAATGCATATAGCCCCTGTTTCTCAGAGTCTCCACCAAAACCTTACCCACTACTGACTGAGGAACCAAAACATTTGACCCAAAACATTCTCTCCACAGCTGCTGCCAGACCTGCTGAATTTGCCAGCAATTTCTGGTAATGCTTACTACTGAAGTCAGGCTCACCGGTCTATAATTCCGTGGATTTTTCTTGTATCTTTTCTTAAATAATGGCACAAGATTAGCCATTCTCCACGTGGTTGTTGATGATACTAATATCTCTGCTAAGGCTCCTGCAATTTCTCCTGTAGCTTTTCAAGGTATCCTGGGATACATTTAATCATGTCCCAGGGATTTAACTACCTTTATGTATTGTAAGACCTCCAACACCTCCCCTTCTGTAATATGGACATTTTTCAAGACCTCACTATTTATTTCCCTTGAGGTTTCTCCACAGTACTGATGCATTTAGGATCTCACCCATCTCCTGTGATTTCTCATATAAGTGGCCTTGTTGATTTTTGAGGACCCTATTCTGCTCCTAGTTACTCTTTTGGCCTTAATATACTTGTAGAATCTCTTTGGGTTCTCCTTAATATAATATAACATCCCATAGCATTTACACCATGCCCTGGGGTCATCTGCAATTTGTCAGGCCTCTTGCATCGAAATAAGTGCAGTCTAATTCATCAATCTTCCTTGTACTCTGCCGTTCTCTTGTCTACCTTGTCTATTTAATTTTCTCTCTTTAACTTCTGTACTAGCCTCAACTTTCTCTCTCTCGTCTCACTATTGTTTAGGGTCCCATCCCCCTCCCAGACTAATTAAAACCCTCCCAAATGGCACTAGCAATCTCCCCTCCAGGGTATTGGTCCTCTCCAGTTCAAGTGCAACGTGTCCCTCTTGTACAGGTCATTTCTGCCCCAGAAGAGATCTCAATGATCCATAAATCAGAATCCATGCCCCCAACACCAGCCACTCAGCCATTCATTCATTTTCCCTATCCTCCCATTCCGACTCTCACTAGCATCAGGAGTAATGCAGAGTTCACTTAATCATCTGGATGAAGAAACTGAAGGAGCATTGTTGTTAAGTTTGCAGATGACACGAAGGTCGGTGGAGGGCCAGATCATGTTGAGGAAATGGGGAAGCTGCAGAATGACTTGGACAGGCTAGGAGAATGGGCAAAGAAGTGGCTGATGGAAAACAATGTTGGACAATGTGGAGTTATGCACTTTGGTAGGAAGAACAGAGATTTAGACATGGACAAGTTGGACCGAAGAGTCTGGTGCTGAGCTGTACATCTCTGTGATTCTATGACATTATGAGTCTCTGGCCAGACCACATTTGCATTACAGTGAGCAGTTTTGGGCCCATATCTAAGGAAGGATGTGCTGTTCCTGGAGATGGTCCAGAGGAGGTTTATAAGAATGATCCTGTGGATAAGGAGCTTATTGTAATTGTAATGAGGTCAGCCAGGTAGAGCTCATGGAGTATAGGTTTTGGGCTTGTTAATCTGGTCCAATCAGGCTGCTATGGCTGACATCCTGTTCACACTGAGAGCTGGCTCTGAGGGAGCTGCATCGGTGTTAGGACTCTCCATGTATAAATAAAGGGTGACATGGTCTCTGTGGAGTTATTTCAGTTATACCAATAAGGAGCGGTTGAGGAGGAGTCTGTACCTGATGGAGTTTAGAAGGATGAGAGGGGGCTATCTGATTGAAGCTGACAGAATACTGAGAGGCCTGGATAGAGTGGACGAGGAGAAG
This sequence comes from Chiloscyllium plagiosum, assembly GCF_037043375.1. Classification (NCBI taxonomy): domain Eukaryota; kingdom Metazoa; phylum Chordata; class Chondrichthyes; order Orectolobiformes; family Hemiscylliidae; genus Chiloscyllium; species Chiloscyllium plagiosum. The sequence goes on along the minus strand of NW_028270139.1, from coordinate 150,704,625 downwards.
ATGTTGCCACTTGTAGGAGAGACTGGGACCTGAGGGCATAGCCTCAGAGTGCAGGGATGACCCTTTAGAACTGAGATGAAGAGGAGTTGTCTCAGCCAGGGAGTGGTGAATCTTTGGAACCCATTGCCACAGAGGGCTGTGAAGTTTCTGAGTGTACTTAAGTCAGAGATAGACAGGTTCTTGATTAGTAACAGGATCAAGGGTTATGGGGAGAATGCAGGAAAATGGGGTTGAGAAATAAGTCAGCCGTGGTCGAACGGTGGAACAGGTTTGATGGGCCAAATGGCCTAATTCTGCTCCTATATGTTATGGACACTCAGCCCATTGTGATTTATCCAGCTATTTTAAAGAGCTATCCGTTTGTTCCACTGCCTTGCTTTTTTTCTGCATTGCTTTTTTTCCTTCAAGTACTTTTCTTCTTGAATCTGTTTCCACTGCTCTTTCACACAATAATTTCCACATCACAACAATTCAATGTGTAAAAAACTGTTGCTTCATGTTGCCTCTAGTTCTTCAATCAATCATCTTAAATCGGTTTCCCTGGTTACCACTCCTTTTGATACTGGAAACAGATTCTCCTTATTTACTCTATCAAAATCCATCACGATTTTAAACATCTCTATCATGACGCTTCAATCTTCGCTGCTTGAGGGAGTAGATTTCCAGTTTCTTCAGTCTCACCACATAACTGAAGGCCTTCACACGTAATATTGCTCAGTTTGCTGATGACAGGGTGGGAATGTAAGCCGAAGAGGAAGGTAACCAACATGAGAACCAGAAGCAGGAGAAGGCCATTCTGCCCCTCGAGCCTTCTCCGTCATTTGATACAATTATGGCAGATCTCACCCCAGCCTCAATCGACTTTCTTGCCCTCTCGCCATAACCCTTTGCTCATTAAAAATCTCCTGCTTCAATTAATTCATTGTCTTGGCATCCACTGCGCTCTAGTGAATCCTACAGATTCATGACCCTTTGACAAAAGCAATTTCTCCTTGTCTCTGTTTTAAATCTGCCAGCCCTTAGCCTAAATCTATAGGCTTTTTTTCTAGATTGACCCACAAGGGAAACATCTGCTCTATGTCTACTTTCTCTAACCCTTTAGCATCTCTTATACAGTACCTCAATCAGATCTTCCCCAGTTCCTATACTCAATACTCTGGCCAATAAAGGAAAATATACCAAATTCCCTCTTCACTATCCTGTCGACCTGCGACTCCACTTTCAAGGAACTATGAACCTGCTCTCCAATGTCTCTTTGTTCAACAACACTCCCCAGGACCTTATCATTAAGTATATAAGTCCTGCCCTGATTTGCCTTTCCAAAATGCAGCACTGCACATTTATCTAAATTAAGCTCCACTTGCCACTCCTACGTCCATTGACTCATCTGATCAAGCAATAAAGAAGGCAATTGGTAGTTTGTTCCTCAGTGCAGACAGATTTGAGAACAAAAGTAAAGGTGTTTTGCTGCAGTTATACAGAGCCTTGGTGAGACTATACCTGAGGCAGCTATAGATGGCTAGAGGTGGCTGGAGTAGTGTGTACAGTTTTTGTCACCTTATCTATGGGAGTACATGCTTGCTATTGATTGGCACTGGCCAATAAAGGAAAGTATACCGAACACCTTCTTCACTATCCTGCCTACCTGTGACTTCATTTTCAAGGAACTATGAACCTGCATACTACTGTACGAGGAGAAGGAATTTCTTCACTCTGTCCAAGAATGCTGTGGAAGCTCAGTCATTGAGTATGTCCAAGTTAGAAACTGACAGATTTTTGGATACCGAAAATGTAAAAGGATTTGTAAATAGTTGGACAAGTTAGCGTAGATGTTGGTGATTGGTCATAATCAGCTAACACTGAGCCACTGTGGGGTGGCACGGAGGCTCAGCCATTAACACTGCTGCCTCATAGCGCCAGGGACCTGGGATCATGCATCTTCAGGCGACTGTGTGGAGTCTGCACGTTCTCCTCGTATCTGTGTGGGTTTCCTCCAGGTGCTCTGGTTTCCTCCCACAGTCCAACAATGCACAGGTGAGTGGATTGGCCATGGGAAATGCATGGTTACAAAGATCGTGTAAGGGGTGTGGTTCTGGAGAGGGGTGCTCTTTGAACCAGTGATGTGGACTTGATGGGCCGAATGGCCTGTTCCCCAACTATAGGGATTCTATGATTCCCTGAGCTCTTGACATAAAGCGGGGCAAGATGTGGCAAGTCAACGAGTGGGTGGGAGCTGGTGGGGGGATCTCTGCTGTTCTTTGGAGAAGAAGGGCTAATGAGTTACCTCAGGCCTCAGTTTATCATCTCAGCGCAACAACTCCCTCTATGCAGCCAGGGTGAACCAGCTCTGATATTTGCACTCAGGTCTCTGGAGGGGTCTTGGTTCCCTATATGGTCTGACGCAGAGGCAGGTCTGCTGCCCAGGACTGATGAAACGTTGATCCTCGGATGCTGCCTGACTTGCTGTGCTTTTCCAACGCCACACTCTCGTGTTCAGGATTGTTACCTCACACCTCAGATGTCCACAATCAGGGTTCAGTGTCTGCGGTCCTTTTGCATTCTTGACATCAGTTAGAAATTTTCAGTCACTCCTCTGCCTCACTCCTCCCGCCTTGACAGCTGTATTTTCTTTTTGAGGAGAAGTTGTTTACTGAGTTGTTGGAAGGCAGCCATCAATGAGCACAGCAGGATTTGAATCAAACCTGAATGGTAGCACATGTAATTAGCTTTGTTTCAGTGGTTTCCACTCAAAATATAGTTGAGCAAAGCAACTGTGATGAAGCAAATTACTTCTGTTTCATGACTTGTGACATCTTAACTCACCGACAGGTGTTTTACTTTGTTTATACAGCTCCTCCACGCTATCGATGTTGACATCAAGAGTGACCACAAAACAGCGAGCGGAAGAAGGTGGGCAGTCCCCAACACAAAATCAAAGGGGACTTTACAGCTGATTGCAGTCAAGTTGCTAATTCAATTTTGTCAGCTAAAGATAATCACGCTCCACGTTGCCCCATCTCCTGCACTGGGTGTTCAGGGAGAGGTGCGTCAGGTCAGGGCTATCTGTTCACATATAGTGACTTGACAGCAATCATCCTCATCTATTCAATTCCTGACTCCCCCCACAGTCTGGCCACCATCCACAGGGTGCAAGTCAGGAGTGTGATGAGATACCCCCCCCCTTCCCCCCCCCCCCCCCCCCCCATCAGCTGGAGCCTGCAGCTCCAACAACACTCAAAAAGCTTGACACCATCCAGGAAAAAGCAGCTGCTTGATTGGCACCACATCCACAAGCATCCACTCCCTCCAGCGTCAACACTCAGGAGCAACAGTGTGTACTATCTACAAGTTTCACTGCAGAGATTCACCAAAAATCCTCAGACAGCATTTTCCAAACCCTTGAGCACTTCCATCCAGAAGGACAAGAGCAGTAGATATATGGGAATGTGTAACTTCCCCTCTAGGCCACTCACCAACCTCACTTCACCTGACGAAGAAGCAGCGCTCCAAAAGCTTGTGATTTGTAACCTGGTCTCGTGTGACTTCTGACTTTGTCTACCCCAGTCCAACATCGCACCTCCACACCGTCCTGACTTGGAAATCTATCACCGTTCCTTTCACTGTTGTTGAGTAAGAATCCTGAAATTCCCTCCAATGTGAATCTACTTAAAGTACGTGGAGTGCAGCAGTTCAGGAAGGCACCACCACCATATCAAGGGCAATTAAGGATGGGCAATAAATAACTGCCCAAGCAATGAGGCCCATGGCCCACGTGTGAAGAAACAAATAAAACATTTATCATGGTGTCAGTAACATTGCTCATCTAATTGACTCACATTCCTCAAGTAGGTTCGAGGATATCTGCTTCATGTTGTCAGACCCGTCCCATCCCCACCACCACCCGGAAAAATAAATGGCAGTCTCCACAGGAAAAGTATTCGCATCTGACATCTGGCGTCTTATTATTTCTTTGAAAAGAGAGAGGCATGTTGCTGAATGTTCTCCTCTCGCATCCGTCAGGACAAATGCAAGAATGCCAAATTTCAAATGATCGCAACGATTCCTAGCACAGAAGGAAAAGACTGACTGGTTGGAAACGTGACTGACAGCCCGTGGAGTTGCTGAGAAGAAAGTTTGCAGAAAATTACTGTGGAGTAATTCAGAAAAGGTGCAAGACATAGCTATTTGGGACTAAGGCAAGGAGACTCAGTGAGTTGTAGACTCTCGGAATTGTAGTCGAGTATATGCAAATTGTGATTGGTGTGATATTTTGATATCCAGCTCAGGTAGGAAACTGATGTTGGGGAGAAAGCTCAGTCATGATCTTATTGAGCAGTGAAGCAGGTTCGAGTGGCCTATTCCAGCTCATATTTCTTAAATTCTTTATGTAGAATCAATACCCGTTCAAGTATGTACTGTGCTTTTGGCAGTTATAGAGCCACTCAGTACATCTTTCTTTCTTATAAAGATGAAGGGTAGCAATTGGAGCAATTTCAGTGGCCAATCTGCAGCTTTTTATCAATGCCTCAATAATAGTCTCGTCCAATTTCTGGCCCCTGCTAAAATAGACATCATTACTATGACATGCGTAAAGTGAGATTCCCTCACAGAACTTCAGTAGCAATGAGCTGGGGCTAACTTTTTTTCAATAGCCACTAACCAATGATAAGGTTTATTTTTAAACAAATCATTCAGTGTAGTCAAGAGAAGCTACAGTCTGTCTCCTCTCTGTTATTCCTGACAATTCCTGTCAGCCTTATCCATTCTCCAAACTACCCCAATTTCCAGCCAGGGCTTATCGGTCCTGAGCTGTAGGAGCAAGAACTTTCTCCAACTCAATATGGAACTGATCTTAAAGCTCTACATCTTATCCATCACCAAGATAGAATATTGTCCAAATCTGTCTTTAACTCAATGAATACACTCATACTTCCATTGTTTCACATCTTGAATATGCCCATAGTGTTCAGGGATGCGTTAGCCATGGGAAATGTAGGGGGATTTGTCAGGTCGGATATTCTTCAGTGAATCAGTGTGGGCTCGTTGGGCCAAATGGTCTGTAGGGCTGCTATGGTATTCTAACGTTCTCCTCACCAGCTCCTAAAGCACCATTCTACATTAACCTTAACTCACTCAAGTCTTTGATGGCTGGTTGTCAATGCAAAGTGATGCCAACTGTATGGGTTCAATTCTTGCACTGGCTGGCGTTACCATGAGGGTCTCTCCTTCTCAACCTTTCCTCTTGCCTGTGACATGGTGGCCCTCAGGTTCAACTTATCAGCAGTCATCTCTCTCTCTAATAGTCCAGTAGGTTTATGGCAACTTTATCCTTTATCGTAGAGTACAAGAGCAAGGACGCTCTGTTAAACCTGTATATAATATTGGTTAGGCTTCAACTGGAACATTGCATCCAGTTCTGGATGTGTTTTGGGAAGGATGTGAAGTCATTGGAAACAGTGCATCAAGGATCTTCAAAAATGGTTTCAAGCAGGAAGATCTTTAGTTGCATAAATATTTGGAGAAATCAAAACTATTTTCCTTGGGAAAAAGACATCTGGGAGGAGATTTGATCAAAGTGTTCAAAATCATAAGTGGCCTGGTTAGAGTAGATCAGAAGAAACTGTTCCCATTGGTGGAAAGATTGAACACGGGGTTAAAGCAATTGGCTTAAGAAGGATTAGGAAATGCAGCTCATGGTTAAGGTCTGAAGTCTGCTACCAGAGAGTATGAGCTGAAAATGTGTTGCTGGAAAAGCACAGCAGGTCAGGCAGCATCCAAGGAACAGGAGAATCGACGTTTCGGGCATGAGCCCTTCTTCAGGAAGGCTCATGCCCGAAACGTCGATTCTCCTGTTCCTTGGATGCTGCCTGACCTGCTGTGCTTTTCCAGCAACACATTTTCAGCTCTGATCTCCAGCATCTGCAGTCCTCACTTTCTCCTGCCAGAGAGTATGATCTGACAGATTCAATCATCACTGTCAAGAGAAAATTGGATTAATATTTGAAAAGGAAGAACCTGCAGGGTCACAGACTGAGGTGGAGGAAGGGTGATGATAGCACTCGGTGTTTCTTCAAAGAGCCTAAAGATATAATGATGGATCGAATAGCCTCTTTCTGTGCAGTCAGGATTCTTCGGAAAGTCAGTGTGGGCTCATTCAGCCAAATGGCCTGTAAGGATGCTATGGTATTCTAATGCTCTCCTGAAACACCATTCTTCATTAACCTTAGCTCACTCAAGTCTTTGATGGATTCTGTGACAGTGTGATAACTCTGCAATGTAATCCAACTCTATGTTCGCATACTTGTCCTTGTTCTCCCAACTCTTGTTTCCTGCCTGTTTCTCCTCACTGGGAACCATCCAGTGAGCTTTCAATCACCTTGATGCTACTCCCTGCAAACTCTCCCTAAACCCACTCCATTGACCTTACAAACTCCTTTGCAAAGCTTCCACATTGCTACCAATACACAGGACAACTGAAGAAAGTTTTTCCAGTCATTGATGCCATTTGTGACTCAGCTAGAATACAAAACTGCTGAATCACAGGATCACAGAATTACTACACTGTAGAAGGAAGCCATTCAACTCATTGTACCTGCACCAGCTCTTCAAATGAGCAACATTACCTAGGGCCAATCTCCTGCCTTTTCCCCGTAGCCTCACACATTATTTTCAACACTTCATTCCCCACAGAGTTGAACCTCTCTCGGCACTGATTACGCATGAGCTTCTCCTTTTCAAGGACAGTGTTAATATTCAGAAAATGTGCATAAAACAGACATCTCTTCTGTAACCCCTCTTTCTGAGCACATGGACCACATGAAGATGGGAAATACAGCTATAGTGGTCCATTCTTCTATCGTAGCAGAATCTCTGTGGTAAGCGACCTAAGTTCACAAGGTGGACTTTAAGAAGGTGTTTCCTTTTTTCCACAAACTCCACTCACATGCCCCCACACACTTCCTTGATTGCATCGAAAGTCTTCAAGAGGTAGAAAATGAGTGACGACTTTTGTTCACATTGGAAACAATGCTTTCACACTCTTTATGAAGCCTGTGAATCACTAACTGTGTATCAGCTCTCAATTATTCCAACTCATTCCTGGCCTGTCTGGAAGTCTGCCCTCCCTGCACAGTATCCAGGCTTGTATTAATTCCTGGCATGTAACATTCACATAACACAAGTGTCAGGCAACGACCATCTCCAGTTGCTATTCAATGACATTACCTTCGCTGAAGCCTCCCACTATCAACATCCTGGAGATTATCGCTGACCAGAAATGGAGACAGCCACAGAATTACAAGAGTAGGTTAGAGTCTGAGAATTCTATGGTATTTAACTAAACTCCTGACTCCCCAAAACCTGTTCACTATCTCCAAGGAGCAAGTCAGGAGTGTGATGGTATCCTCCCCATTTGCTTGGATGGGTGCAGCTTTAACAGCAGTGAAGAAATTCAATACCACCCAGGACCAAACAGCTCACTTGATCGACATGCTTTTCACCACCCTCACCATTCTCTCCTTTCACCCTTAGCACACAATGTGCAGGATACGATCCAACTCACCAGGGCTCCATCAACAAAAGCTTCCAAACTCGTGACCTCCAGCACTCAGATGGACAAGATGGTTAAGAATGCCAACACTTGGAAATCCCGTCCATGTCACATACTGTCCCAAGTTGGAGGTTTATCTTCATCCTACCACTATTGAGAGGTCAAGATGCTGAAATTCCCTTCCTTTACAGCACTGCAGGGGGTACCCTACAACCTGGTCAACTGAGCAGTTCCTGAAAGCTGCTCATCTTCTCCATGGCAATTAGAGACGCTGGCTTAGTCAATGACATTCACATCCGCATGCATAAAATATACTCCATCTGTTCTAATATCCTTCAATGCAGTTCAATTCTAATATTTTTTCTGATAATTCTCCTGTAAAGCGCAGTGTGCATTCTTCTGGGCTGAAGGAATTATATTAATGCAAGTGCTTGTTGCAGCCTTCCCCCAAGCTACACTTTGAATTGGCTTCAATTTCTTAGTATAAAACGTCACTCCCTCCTCGCCGTCAATTTTGCTCATAAATCATCAATGGATGGATCTCAGGGATTCTTCTTTGTTCCCTGTTGTCGTCTTCATTAATTGCTCCCCAGAATCCACTGCATGCTTTAAATGCAGCAACCTCACTCACATTCCTTCCCTTTCCAGTCACAGTAGCATAATTAGGAGCAGATTCAATCCCTTCCCTCCCCTCTTATTGAATTTGAGGCAAAGGAGATAGCAACTGTTGGAGTTCCTAATTTGCAAATGGATGGAGAATTCCCGATGGAGCATTGAAGTCTACGATGCACAAAAGAGACTATTCAGCCCAACTAATTCTTTCATTCTCCAGCCACCCTTCTCTACCATACCTGATCAAGCATATCCTTTATTAGTCACTGCACTGAGTGTAGGAGCTGGGAGGTCATGTTGCAGCTGCACAGAACATTCGGTAGGCCACTTTTGGAATAAGGCATTCAATTCTGTTCTCCCTGCTATATGAAAGATGTTGTTAAATTTGGGAGAGTGCAGAAAAGATTTACAAAGATGTTGCCAAAGTTGGAAGGTTTGAGTTATAGAGAGAGGCTGAATAAGCTGGAGCTATTTTCCCTGGAGTGTCAGAGGCTGAGGGGTGACCTTGTATAGGTTTACAAAATCATGAGGGGTATGGATAGGGTGAATAGCCGAGGTCTTTTTCCCAGGGTATGGGAGACCAAAAGTAGAGACCATAGATTTAACGTGAAAGGGGAAAGATTTAAAAGCAACCTAAGGGGCTATGTTTTCACGCAGACGGTGGTACGTGTATGGAATGAGCTGCGAGAGGAAGTGATAGAGGCTGGTACTGTTGCAACATTTAAAAGGCAACAGCTTGGGTATATGAATAGGAAGGGTTTACAGGGATATGGCCAAATGCTGGCAAATGAAACTAGATTAATTTAGGATATCTGGTCAGCATGGAGGGTCTGTTTCCGTGCTGTATAACAATTAACTTCTCTGTTTTTGAATTAGAGTAGAATTGCTTGATCTCGAATCTCCAAACACTGCCAAATTTTACGTGAGTGCTACTGTAGTCTTGAGAGGGTTAAACACATAGTGCTGATCCTCTCTGCTTTCTGCGTCACTTGACAGGGTCACAGAATGTGCTGAAATGCATCATTAAACATACTTCCACTCAGCTGCTGTGGATAATTTTATTTTTATACGACTTGGCTGCTGTGTGATATTCCTGGCCTTAATATCCGCCTCTGTTCACTTTGCATCTGTTCTTCCCTTCCCCCACACCACAACCACTCTTTAATCTAGCACACGGCTTGCATCTCTAATCCTTGTCAGGTCTATCTTTCTCTCTGCTGCAACATAGACCAGGTGCTGATTAACCCACAGGCTGCAGGTTTGTTGAAGAGCTATTTATGTTTTGCTGCGATCAGAATGCCATCCCTGAAGAAACCTGGAAGCTGCTACTTTAAATGAAAGGTCCATGTTGATTTTGCTGGTACTACCTGGAATGGCCAGTAGGAGGCACTGCCCATGAACTGGCAAAGGACAATTGTGGCTCTCATTGTGGACTGGAAGCAGTTGCGTCGCCATGTTATCTTTCTATGGTGGAACTATGTGTTGATGTCTGTTTGTAAGTGGACAGGCATAAGCAGTGGGGCCGAACATGGATGTTTTAAGCACCAAACAATACATTTTAGGGGCAAAAGTGATAATTGTCTACAGAAGTCAAAGAAATGCTGATGAAAAGAAAGATCCATCACATTTCTGAAGAGATTCATGCTTGTTATAGTTTCTGAGTAGTACTTGGTAGTTTATGGCAAAACAGAATTATTGCACAGTGGTATGTCACAAGATTAGTAATCTGGACTTTGAGGCTAATACTGTGGTGGCTTGGCTTTAAATCCCATTGTGGCATCTGCTAGAAATTAAATTCACTCAATAAAATCAAGAATTGAAAGCTGGTTTCAGTAGTGATGACAATAAAGCTTTCATTAAAAATCCACTGAGCTTACTAATACCCTTTGTGGAAATAAATTTTCCATCCTTCTCAGGATACGGTGTAGACAATTTCAGACTGAGATAAGAAAGGCTTTTCCCATTTAAAAGGAAATGAATCTGTGGAAGGTTGTGGAGGCCAAGCCACTAAAAACATATTCAAGAAACTTAGATTGGATAGGAGTTGGGAGATCATGTTGCGTCTGTACAGGAAATTGGTTAGGCCACTTTTGGAACATTGCACGCAATTCTGGTCTCCTTCCTATCGGAAGGATGTTGTGAAACCTGAACGAGTTCAGAAAATATTTACAAGGATGTTGCCAGGGTTGGAGAGTTTCAGCTATAGAGAGAGGCTAAATAGGTTGGGGCTGTTTTCCCTGGAGCATCGGAGGCTGAGGGGTGACCCTATAGAGGTTTATAAAATCACAAGGGACATGAATAGGATAAATTGACAGGGTCTTTTCTCTGGGGTGCGGGATTCCAGAACTAGAGGGCATAGGTTTAGGGTGAGAGTGGAAAAATTTAAAAGGGATTTAAGAGGTAACTTTTTCTCACAGAGGGTGGTGCATGTGTGGAATGAACTGCCAGGGAAGCTGGTACAATTACATCTGGATTGCTATATGAATAGGAAGACTTTAGAGGGATATGGGCCAAGTGCTGGCAAATGGGACCAGATTAATTTAAGATATCTGGTCAGCATGGATGAGTTGGACTGAAGGGTTTGTTTCTGTTCTATACATCTCTAGAAGTCTATGACTCTAAATTAATAATTTATTTGATTTTAAATGCAACAGGGACATGGGGAGAAAGTGGGATTGAAATAGAGGGATAGCTACGATCACATTGAATCACACAGCAGCTCACAAAGTGCCAAATGGCCTACTCTAGTCTTGTGCTCTGGCCTTCATGTGACTCCAGAACCTCAACACTGCGACTCAGTGTTAACTGAGTTTGAAATTTACCGGGAAGCCCGGTTCTACCTCCTTCCCAAGATCCACAAGCCTGACCACCCTGGCCGACCCATTGTCTCAGCATGCTCCTGTCCCACCGAACTCACCTCCACCTACCTCGACAGTGTCCGATTCCCCCTTAGTCCAGGAACTCCCCACATCCGTTCGAGACACCACCCACGCCCTTCACCTCCTCCAAGACTTCCATTTCCCCACCCCCATCGCCTCATCTTCACCATGGATATCCAATCCCTCTACACCTCCATCTGCCATGACCAGGGCATCCAAGCCCTCCATTGTTTCCTCTCTAGACGTCCCCAACAGTACCCCTCCACCGACACTCTCATTCGTTTGGCCGAACTGGTCCTCACCCTTAACAATTTCTCCTTTGAATCCTCCCACTTCCTCCATGGGCACCCGTATGGGCCCCAGTTATGCCTGTCTCTTTGTTGGCTACGTAGAGCAGTTGATCTTCCGTAATTACACCGGCACCACTCCCCACCTCTTCCTCCGCTATATTGATGACTGCATTGGCGCCACCTCGTGCTCCCGCGAGGAGGTTGAGCAATTCATCAACTTCACCAACACATTCCACACTGACCTTAAATTTACCTGGACCATCTCTGACACCTCCCTCCCTGGACCTCTCCATCTCCATTAATGACGACCGACTTGACACTGACATTTTTCACAAACCCACTGACTCCCACAGCTACCTGGATTACACCTCTTCCTACCCTTCCTCTTGCAAAAATGACATCCCGTATTCCCAATTCCTCCGCCTCCGCCGGATCTGCTCCCAGGAGGACCAGTTCCACCACAGAACACACCAGATGGCCTCCTTCTTTAGAGACCGCAATTTCCCTTCCCACGTGGTTAAAGATGTCCTCCAACGTATCTCGTCCACATCCCGCACCTCCGCCCTCAGACCCCACCCCTCCAACTGTAACAAGAACAGAACGCCCCTGCTGCTCACCTTCTACCCTACCAACCTTCGCATAAACCAAATCATCCGCCAACATTTCCGCCACCTCCAAACAGACCCCACCACCAGGGATATATTTCCCTCCCCACCCCTTTCCGCCTTCCGCAAAGACCGTTCCCTCCGTGACTACCTGGTCAGGTCCACACCCCCCCTACAACCCACCCTCCCATCCTGGCACTTTCCCCTGCCACCGCAGGAACTGTAAAACCTGCGCCCACACCTCCTCCCTCACCTCTATCCAAGGCCCTAAAGGAGCCTTCCACATCCATCAAAGTTTTACTTGCACATCCACTAATATAATTTATTGTATCCGTTGCTCCCGATGCGGTCTCCTCTACATTAGGGAGACTGGGTGCCTCCTAGCAGAGCGCTTTAGGGAACATCTCCGGGACACCCGCACCAATCAACCACACCGCCCCGTGCCCAACATTTCAACTCCCACTCCCACTCTGCTGAGGACATGGAGGTCCTGGGCCTCCTTCACCGCCGCTCCCTCACCACCAGACGCTTGGAGGAAGAACGCCTCATCTTCCGCCTCGGAACACTTCAACCCCAGGGGATAAATGTGGACTTCAACAGTTTCCTCATTTCCCCTTCCCCCACCTCACCATAGTTCTAAACTTCCAGCTCAGCACTGTCCCCATGACTTGTCCGGATTTGTCCTACCTGCCTATCTCCTTTTCCACCTATCCACTCCACCCTCTCCTCCCTGGCCTATCACCTTCATCCCCTCCCCCACTCACCCATTGTACTCTATGCTACTTTCTCCCCACCCCCAGCCTCCTCTAGCTTATCTCTCCAACCTTCAGGTTCTCTGCCTTTATTCCTGATGAAGGGCTTTTGCCCGAAACGTCGATTTCGAAGCTCCTTGGATGCTGCCTGAACTGCTGTGCTCTTCCAGCACCACTAATCCAGAATCTGGTTTCCAGCATCTGCAGTCATTGTTTTTACCTCATTGAAATTTACCCAGCAGACCATTCAGTTCAGGGCAATTAATGATGGGCCATCATGCCAGAGATCTATAAATCTCACAAGAGAATAAAAACAAATAATGATCATGGCCAAGCTGGAAACGTTGGGGTAAATCTTCTATCTCAGTACATGTTCGATCTGTACATATATGGATTGGGAGATCAATTTGCAGTAATGTGTAACAATCATAGATCGTGCAGCAGGAAAGGAGGTTGTTTGGCTCCATTCTCCTCCCCTTTTCCATACATTCTGGTAAATGTTATCGGTTAAGTCTGGATTCACTACCAACTCAGTTTTTCAGTCCTGAGTCTGAATGGAGGAGGCTGGAGTAGTATTTTAATGCAATCAAGGGGCATGGACATTACTGGAGACATTACTGCAGATGCTGGAGATCAGAGCTGAAAATGTGTTGCTGGAAAAGCATAGCAGGTCAGCAGCATCCAAGGAACAGAAGAATTGACATTTTGGGCATGTTTGTAGTTCTCCGTTGTCCTTTCTTTCGACTATGACGTCCAGGAATGCGAGTTTGTTGTCGGTTACTTCCTCCTTGGTGAACTTTATGCCTGTGGGGGTGTTGTTGATGATGTTAAATGTCTTTTCTAGCTTTTTTTGTTTTGTGATGACAAAGGTGTTGTCTACGTAGCGGACCCAGATTTTTGGTTTGATGGTTGGTAGGGCTGTTTGTTCTAGTCTTTGCATTACCGCTTCTGCTATGAATCCTGATAGCGGAGATCCCATGGGTGTACCATTGGTTTGTTTGTAGATTATGTTGTTGAAAGTGAAGTGGGTGGCGAGGCACAGGTCCATCAGCTTCATGATGTTTTTGTTGGTAATGTGATTGATGGTGGTTGGTGTGTGTGTGATGGTCTCTTCTAAAAGTGTGGTAAGTGTTTCCTTTGCCAGGTCGATGTTGATGGAGGTGATTAGTGCTGTTACGTCGAATGAGATCTTTGCTTCGTCTTCCTCTATTTTGGTGTTTTTGATGATTTTTGGGAATTCCTGGGTGGAGTGGATGGAGTGCTGTGACTCTTCTACTAGGTATTTCAATCTTGTGTGTAGTTCCTTGGCCAGTCTGTAAGTTGGTGTTCTGGGTAGTGAGACTATGGGTCTGAAGGGGGCTCCTGGTTTATGGATTTTTGGTAGTCCATAGAATAGTAGGGTGTTGATCCCGTCGGGTTTCATTTTCTGGAATTCTGTCTTGTTTAATTGTCCGGAATTGTGTAATTTTCTTAGGAGATATGTAATTTTGTTTCCTAATTATGGGGTCGAGTCTAGCGCCACCCTTTGGTAGGTGTTGGTGTCTGCGAGTAGTGCATTGGCTTTCTCTATGTAGTCCCTTCTGTTCAGGATGACAGTGAGCCGACCTTTGTCTGCAGGTAATATAACGATGTTTTTGTCTTTTTTGAGGTTTTCTAGGGCTTTCTTTTCTTGTGTGTTCAGTTTGTTTCCTTCCCTTTTTCGGCTCAGAGTAGGTGCAACTGTCTGTCTGATTGTTGTGTTTCTTCCGTGAGATTGTTGTCCTTCAATGTGTTTCTAATGCCGCTAGGAAATCCTTCTTGTCAGTGTCTCGGTAATTGAAATTTAATCCTTTTACTAGTATCGCTTTTTCTGTGTCTGATAGGGTCCGGTCTGATAAGTTCTTTATCCATGCCCCTGTGTCCGCTATGTAGATGACACCTTTGTCATCACAAAACGAAACAAGGTAGAAGAGACATTTAACCTCATCAACAACACCCTCACAGGCATAAAGTTCACCAAGGAGGAAGAAACCGACAACAAACTCGCATTCCTGGACGTCATAATCGAAAGAAAGGACAACGGAGAACTACAAACCTGCGTATACAGAAAACCGACAAACACTGACCAAATACTTAACTACACCAGCAACCATCCCAACACACACAAACGAAGCTGTATCAGAATACTATTCCAACGAGCCACCACACAATGCAGCACAGACGAACTTCGGAAAACAGAGCAGAGCCACATATACAACGTATTCAAGAAGAACGGATACTCAAATAATACAGTGCGCAGATTTCTCAAGAACAAACCACGACAAGCAGACCAAATACAGCCAGAAACCCTAACCACCTTACCATACATCAAAGAAGTTTCAGAAATGACAGCCAAACTACTAAAACCCCTCGGAATCCTAGTAGCACACAAACTCACCAACACTCTCAAACAAAAACTAACAAACTTAAAAGACCCACTACAACCCATGGACAAAACCAACGTCATCTACAAAATTCCATGCAAGGACTGCCACAAACACTACGTAGGACAAACAGGAAGAAAGTTAGCCATCAGGATACACAAACACCAGCTAGCCACAAAAAGACACGACCCTCTCTCCCTTGTAGCCCTACACACGGTTGAAAAAATCAACATTTTGACTGGGACAACACATCTATCCTGGGACAGGCTAAGCAAAGACATGCCAGAGAATTCCTAGAGACCTGGCACTCCAACCACAACGCCATAAACAAACGCATAGATCTAGATACCATCTATCAACCCCTCAGAAAACGAACAGGAAATGACATCACCACAAACCCCAGGAACCCCATCCAGGAGAAAGATATAAATAGAAAGCAGGAGACAACAGCTTCGCTTCACTTGGAGGTCGCCACTGATGATGTTACCTAGCCAGGTAATGAAACGTCTGGATATCAAACCTACAGCTCAGCGAGCAAACCTCCACCCTAAACCTCAACCTGAGCTACAAACCTTCACAAACCTTGCAAAAACACTTAGTAATGCTGTTCCGAATTTAAACAACAGTCCTAAAATGCAAACTCCATTTAAGCTCCATATAAATGGAACACATGCTTACAGGTTGAAGCTGAAGGGCAGAAAAAAGAGAGGGTTTCTACACAGCTCACTGTTGAAGTTCCAACCAGTTCAAGACTGAACTAAACTGCTCAGCTAGAAAGCTGACCATTTCCCTTTCATTATAAAGATCACTTCTAAAATATGACAACTTTGGCCTGAAATCTCATCTGTTTACACATAAACAAAAGGCGTCTCAAAATCCTTTTCAGCTCTGTATCAAGCCAAACTAATCAGAGCCCGGTCTGGTTTATTACCTTTCCGAAAAAAAACAATCAAAGACCAGGGTTGTCCCCTTCTTAAACAAGGAAACAACATTTGCTATCCTCCAGTCTTCTGGCACTACTCCTGTCAACAATGATGACATAAAGATCAAAGCTAAAGGCTCAGAGATAACCCTGGTAATTATAGGCCAGTGAGCCTTACTTTGATTGTTGGTAAGATGTTGAAAAAAGGTTGGAAGAGACAGGATTTATAATCATCTGGAAAGGAATAATTTGATTAGGGATAGTCAACACGGTTTTGTGAAGGGTAGGTCGTGCCTCACAAACCTTATTGAGTTCTTTGAGAAGGTGACAAAATAGATGGATGAAGGTAAAGGGGTTGATATGGTATATATGGACTTCACAGATGTCATAGAGTCATAGAGATGTACAGCATGGAAACAGACCCTTCAATCCAACCCGTCCATGCCAACCAGATATCCCAACCCAATCTAGTCCCACCTGCCAGCACCCGGCCAATATCCCTCCAAACCCTTCCTATTCATATACCCATCCAAATGCCTCTTAAATGTTGCAATTGTATCAGCCTCCACCACATCCTCTGGCAGCTCATTCCATACACATACCACCCTCTGCGTTAAAAAGTTGCCCCTTAGGTCTCTTTTATATCTTTCCCCTCTCACCCTAAACCTATGCCCTCTAGTTCTGGACTCCCCGACCCCAGGGAAAAGACTTTGTCTATTTATCCTATCCATGCCCCTCATAATTTTGTAAATCTCTATAAGGTCACCCCTCAGCCTCTGACACTCCAGGGAAAACAGCCCCAGCCTGTTCAGCCTCTTCCTCTCCAACCTTGGCAACATCCTTGTAAATCATTTCTGACCCTTTCAAGTTTCACAACATCTTTCTGATTTGAAGTAGACCAGAATTGCACGCAATATTCCAACAGTGGCCTCACCAATGTCCTGTACAGCCGCAACATGACCTCCCAACTCCTGTACTCAATACTCTGACCAATAAAGGAAGGCATTTAATAAGGTTCCACATTGTAGGCTATTGCACAAAATAAGGAGTTTCGGGATTGAAGGTGATTTAGCGGTTTGGATCAGAAATTGGTTAGCTGAAAGGTAGTGGTTGGTGAGAAATGTTCATCCTGGAGCACGATTACCAGTGGTGTGCCGCAAGGATCTGTTTTGGGGCCACTGCTGTCTGTAGGTGGATGTAGAAGGATGGGTTAGTAAATTTGCAAATGACACTAGGGTAGACAGAGTTGTGGATAGTGTCGAAGGATGTTGTGGGTTACAGAGGGACATAGATAAGATACAGAGCTGGGCTGAGACGGAGTTTAATGCAGAAAAGAGTGAGGTAATTCACTTTGGAAGAAGTAAAAGGAATGCAGAGTTCTGGGCTAATGGTAAAATTCCTGGCAGTGTGAATGAACAAAGAGATCTCGGTATCCAGGTGCATACATCCCTGTAAGTTGCCACCCAGGTTGATAAGATTCTTAAGAAGGCATATGGTGTGTTGCCATTTACTGGTGGGGGAATTGAGTTTCAGGGCCACAAGGTCATGCTTCAGCTGTATAAGACACTGGTGCAGCCGCACCTGGAGTATTGTGTACAGCTCTGGTCATCACATTATAGGAAGGATGTGGAAGCTTTGGAAAGGGTTCAGAGGAGATTTACTTGGATGCTGTCTGGTATGGAGAGAAGGCCTTATTAGGAAAGGCTGAGGGAACTGAGGCTGTTTTCATTGGAGAGAAGAAGGTTGAGAGGTGACTTAATCGAGACGTATAAGATAATCAGAGGGTTAGATAGGGTGGACAGTAAGAGCCTTTTTCCTCAGATGGTGAAAGCTAACATGACGGGACATAGCTTTAAATTGAGGGGTGATAGATTTAGGACAGATAGCAGGGATAGTTTCTTTACTCAGAACGTAGTAGGGATGTGGAATGGCCTGTCTGCAACAGTAGTAGATTCGCCAACGTTAAGGGCATTTGAATGGACATACATATGGATAATAAGGGAACGGCATAGGTTAGATGGGCATCAGATTCATTTCACAGGTCAGCGCAACATCGAGGGCCAAAGGGCCTGTTCTGTGCTGTAATGTTCTATGTCTATGTTAAAGTGTAGGGTAGGGGAATGGGTCCGAGTGGGTTACTCTTCAGACGGTCGGTGTGGAAGTGTTGGGCCAAAGGGGCTGTTTCCACGCTGTAGGGAATCTAATCTAATCTAATCAGTCAGAGCACTGAATGCATGATTTGGGACATCAAGTTACAGCAATACAAGGCATTGGTAAAGCCCCATGAGGAATAATGTGTACGACTCTGGGTGCCCTGCTATAGGAAGAATGAGATTAAACTGGAAAGGGTGCAAAGGAAATTTCCAAGGATGCAATTGAGGCTGGAAGGTTTAAGTTATAAGGAGAGATTGGATAAGCTGAGACCTTTTTTTTTGCTGGAGAATAGGAGGCTAAGGAGTGACCTTATAGAGGTTTATAAAATCATGAGGGGCATGGGTAGGGTAAATCGAGGTTGGGAAAAAGGTTGCTTAAATGGAAGCTTTTTTTTCTCCCCTGGGCAAGGGCTTGATATGCTGATGCACACTTACTAGGCGGCTGCGAATATATAAACATCTATAAAGTTAATTATGTTCTAACAAGTCGGCAGAGCAGTGCATTGACTCAGCCTCTCCCAAGGGACCCATATAATTTGTGCATTAAAGCATTGAGCTGTCTCATCTCAGGTTTCATTCGAAGTAACCAGCTGGTACCTTGGGGCCAGTTCCTAATTTTGCTCCAGTCCCAATACCTTTCGATCCAAATGCTTCAACTAGATTCGACTGTACTCTGTATTGACAAAATTGGCTTTCAAAGGAATTCAGTGGTCCTTGCACAGGAATCACAACAAGTTAATATGCATAAACAATTAGGAAAGCAAATGGTAAGTTAGTCTGCAACCAATACCTGCTCCACATTGGACTGTGGACTCAAACAAAATTTTAAAGAATTAAAGCAGTGCATGTTTCCAAATAACTGAGTTATAAAGACGAGACATCTCAACTTTAATCTCTGATCTGTGCTACCTGGTAGACAGAAATGGATGAGTTGCAATTCCTCTTCCTGGTTAATTGTGAAATGTCCTGTGGTTCCTCAATCCTGGCTGAGATTAGATACTGAGGATCGAACAGAACATGAGTCAGCACAAAAACAAATGAGGAAGCTGCTGGAAAACACTTTAATCCTGTCAGAAGGAACTTGCTAAGAGCAGTATTCAGTTTGCCCATCATTTCAGGGTCTAGGAATACTGCGGTGAGTAACTCAACTCTTGACTATCCAAAATCTGTCCATCATCTACAAGGCACAAGTCAGGAGTGTTTCGCAATACTCCTCACTTGTCTGGATGTGTGCAGCTCTGACAACACACGAGAATTGGACCTGCCAATGTTGGACTGGGATGGACAAGGTTAAAAATCAACAACACCAGGTTTATTTGGAAGCACTAGCTTTCGGAGCACTGCTCCTTCATCAGGTGGTTGAGCAGCAAGGGGGATAACAGAAGTGACTGGAAGCCAGTGTTCAGTGGTGTATCACTGGGATCTGTGCTGAGTCCCCTACTGTTCATCATTGATATAAATGACATACATGATTGTGTGGGGGTTTGGATTAGTAAGTTTGAAGATGACATAAAGATTGGTCAGGTGGTTAACAGTGAGGTTGAGTGTCTTGGGTACAAGAAGATATAAATGAAATAGTCAAATGGGCAGATAAGTCAAACCAGTCCCCCCACCCCACCCCCCTCACCCCGCTCCACCACCCCCACCCCAACCAAATTTCTTTCAAAGAACCAATTTTCACAGTCCTTTATACAGAATTCCTTTAAAATGTACCAAAAATGGAAGGCCACCAAATCATCTGTTTTTCTAGTAATGTTGATTCAGGAGTAATAGCTGACAAGGAAGCTATGGAGAACCTTCTTTGGAATAATGATGTAGGATCAGTTCCATCCACCTGTGAGGACAGATAGGGCCATTTCTCACTCAGACTAGAACCAGAAGCAATATTCAAGGTGAGACTGCCGTTTGAAAGCTTATGATTAAAATAGAAACAAAAATTCATTGTCATTTTTACAATGTTTTTTATCGGTCATTTCATCGGTTGAGATGTAATCTGCATTCTCTGGAACGTTCCGCCAAGTGATTTGTTGTCAGTTCAGTGAAAGCTTTCAGGATATGTGAGCCAGCCAAAACTGTCTTTACACTTTCCTCCTGAGTTGAGTAAAACATGCTCTGAATCAAACATCATGTGTAATGATAATTTATGAAAAAAATTCATATTTAAACAGAACAGAATTCGCAGTGCTAATTTTAATTGTCTCAGCCTGGCATAAACTAGGTGGGAGAAAGGTTAAGTTGAATCACCCACCCCCACAGGCATCTGCAAGATGAAAGCACATCTGCAAGAAAGGAGCAGGGTGCTACTTTATGTATCTTGATGGGGTTTAATTGAGGGCAATCTGTCAATATTTGTGAAGTCGGGTTGGGAGAAATTCAATGTTCAGAAAGAGTGGATGCTGCAAATTGAACAGGATTGGAAGGGAAAGATCTATGATAGAATCCTTTTGCCATGTTTCACAAGATCCACTGCAAATTATATTGAAAGGTTTTCCTCTAAGTGTATTCCTCTTGCAACTAATTTAATTTATAGAAGATACGGTGGAGTAATGTTAGTGTTACTCCAGAAGTCCAGGTTGATATTTTGGGTGTAGGAGTTCAAATGCCAATAAGGCAGCTGGTTGAATTTCAATTCCATTAATAAATGTGGAATAATGAAAAGGTAGTCATAGAAAAAGCGACCATGACAACAATCACTGATTGACAAAAAGATCCATCCAGGTCATTCATGTCCATCAGTGAGTTAAATCTGCCATCATTACTCAGTCTGGCCTGCATGCGATTGCAGACCCACAGCGGTGTGGTTGACTCTTAAAAGCAAGTCCTAGGAAGCCATTCAGTTCCAGGACAGTTAGCGATTGTAGGTGTAAACACAGCTCTTGCCTGTAATACCAAAGGGTCATGATGATCTCCCTGCTGCAGGAAGGACGTTGTTAGACTAGAAAGGATGTAGAAAAGATTTTCCAAGGTGTTGCCAGGACTGGAGGGTTTCAGTGATAAGAAGACGCTGGATAGGCTGGAAGCTTCAGAGGCTGAGGGGTGACCTTACAGAGGTTTATAAAATCACGAGGGGTATGGATAGGGTAAATAGACAAGAGTATGGGAGTCCAAAACTAGAGGGCATAGGTTTAAGGTTAGAGGGGAAAGTTTTAAAAGGGGCTTAAGGGGCAACTTTTTCATACAGAGGGTGGTACGTGTATGGAATGAGCTGCCAGAGGATGTGGTGGACACTGATTCAGTTATAACATTTAAAAGGCATTTGGATGGGTACATGAATAGGAAGGGTTTAGAGGGATATGAGCCAAATATTGGAAAATGAGGCTAAGGTTAGTTTACAATATCTGGTTGGCATGGACAAGTTGGACCAAAGGGTCTGTTTCCATGCTGGATGACTGTAAGATTCTATGATATTATGAATGCTTGGGTATGTTATGGCCTACTTAGTAGAAATGATTCATTTTGATTAATCAGGAGGTCTGGTATCACTCTACAATGCCATCTTTCGGATGGCAGATTGAAATTTAGTGCTAAAGGCATTAGGAGGGATGACTGCCAGAGAGGTCTGCTTTAGGCAGGCCCTGGAGAGGCTGTTTGAGAAATGGAATGTTTTAGAGTGGGAATTTTGGAAATTAGAATCTCAGTAGCTGGAGATGCAGCTACCACTGGAGGAAAGAATTCAAGTCAGGGATATGGAGGAGGCCATCAGGATCTCTGGGCTGATGGAAACTACAGGGTCGGGTGGAAGAAGGTCATAGGGGGATTTGAGAACACGGTGGAGACACCCAGTCTGGCCTACATGTGATTCCAGACCGACAGTGATGTGGTTGACTCTTAAAAGCAAGTCCTAGGAGGTCATTTAATTCCAGGACAATTATCAATGTGGGGAAGTGGGTGCAAACACTGCTCTCGCCTGTAATGCCAAAGGGTCATGATGGTCTCCCTACTACAGGAAGGACGTTGTTAAACTAGGAAGGATGCAGAAAAGATTTACCAAGATGTTGCCAGGACTGGCAGGTTTCAGTTCTAAGGAGAGGGATTCCTCTGGACTGGCACAGGGATATTCACCCTTGATGAGATGACAGGGAGATAACAGAGAAAGCGTATTCAATGGAAGAGAGGAGAGGAATGGGGAAAGTTCACAGGATGGGTCATGGACAGTGGGGTGAGAGGAGGGAGGTGGGGTGAGACAATAAAAACAGAGAATATCCATCCCCATTTCAGCAAAACATTGTGAAAGGTATTCAAAAGACCCTTTCATCTGCACGACTTTACTGTTCAGATAAAGCCCATTTTAAGAATGACAATGAGCACCTGCAGAGTTGGGACACTAGTGAATCAGAATTTAGATTAAGATTATTTGGCTCTAGCCACAGTAATTGGGTCATTAGATCTTGTTTTGTCTGTGGGGTAAAAGGTTTTACCATTCAGACTAAACTTATCACTAAATTTGCAGATCAGTCTTGACGTTGAGCAATAAATCGCCCTGAGCTTTGTTTTCTTTCCTGAAATGAGGGAGAGCGAAGATGAAACACACGACCTAATAGCATATTATGTGAGGCGCAACACAACCAAACATACACGGCCTTTGTCTGAAGACGGGGGGGGAGGGGGGCAATCTGAGACCTTGCAAAGCAGACCCTGTGTGTCACTCTCCTCCCTGTTTTTAAATGTGCTTACTCGGCAGCACTGGATTAAGGCTGCCAGTCCTCCAAGGATTTGAAGTAATTAATAAAGCAGATGGTGCATAAAGAATCAGAGTGGAAGCAAATCCACCTGCCTCAGTCTGCACCTAAACAAAAAATTATAATGTAATTTTTGTAATTACTGTAATTATTCAGCGGTCGGCTCAGGCACAGGTTTACACCCTTGTAGCTGAAACTATTATGTGTTCAGTAGCGTTCTTCCACTTGGCTAATGCTCACAATGCAAGTCATCATCCAGATTTTACTTTTACCTTCTAGGCAATGATCCTTTCAGGACTATCTGGCTCATGTTTCATCACCTCTCCTGTTACCCTATCTCTGCAAATCGAGGTGGTCATAAAATTTGAGGCTGGTTGATCATTTGCACAATGAAGATTGTCGAAGATCATTGAGTAAATAAGAAATCAGAACAGGATAGGACATCTGGTCCCTGGAGCCTATTCCACCATTCAGGAAGATCAATGAGGCCTTAACTCCACTGTTTTTGCCTATTTCCCATAACCTCTGCCTCCAATGTAGTTTGAAATTCATCTGTTGAAGGTGAGTCAGCCTCCATTGTTCTCTGTGGAAGAGAATTCTCAAGACTAATGACTTCTTGAAACAAGAAATCTCCTCCTTAAATGGAGACTCTCTGATTTAAAACTGTCCCCATTCTTGTAGAATCCCACATGATAAGAAACATCTTTTATAACTAATGGATTTCTTGGGAAGGGGACATCACTGGCCATTTCTTACCCATGCTTGTTTGACCACAAGGTGATGGTGAGTCAGTCCATCTGGTGCTGCTGGGCAGGGGGTCCAGCAACAGTTAAGGCATGGCGACCCAGTTTCCATATCACCGTGGTATTTGGTATGAGTGGGAAATGTTCAGGTGGTGGTCCGAACTTCCCAGCAACTAGACTGTCAAGCTTCCTCAGAATAATGTAAATTTGACAATGTGCCTCCCTGATATGATTTTGTTTTGCATTCACTAATGGGATGTGGGTGTCTCTGGCTGGGCCAACATTTCTTGCCCATCTCTAGTTGCCCTTGAGAAGATGAAAGTGAGCTGCCTCCTTGAACTGCAGCAGTCCATTTGGTGTAGGTAGCTTCACAAGGAAGGCAGTAGCAAGATTTTGACCCCGTAACACTGAAGAAACATTAATATATTTCTAAGTCTAGATGGTGAATGGCTTGGACGGAACTTGCAAATGGTGTTGTTCCATGAATCTGCTGCTCTTGTCCTTCCAGTTGGAAATGGTCATGGGTTTTGAAAGTGTTAAGGATATTTGGTGAATTTCTGCAATGCTTCTTGTAGACAGTATACACTGCTGCAACTAAGTGTCAGTGGTACAGGGAGTGGATGCTTGTGGAATTGGTGGAAATCTAGCCAGCTGCTTTACCCTGGATGGTGTCAACCTTCGTGGGTGTTGTTGGAACTCGCCCATCCAGGCAAGTGGGAAGTGTTCCATCACAGTCCTGCCTTGTGTTCTGTAGATAGAGGACGGAATTTAGGGAGTCAGGCAGTGAGTTACTCATTGAAGTTCTGAGTCTCAGACCTGTTCTTTTAGCCATTGTTTGTGGTCAATGGCAGTCTCCCAGGATGATGATAGTGGAGGAATTCAGTAATGGTAATGCCATTGAATGTCAAGGGGCAATGGTAATTTTGTTTCTTATTGGAGATGGTCAATGCTTGGCATTTGTACTGTGCCAATATTGCTTCCAATGTAACCATATATCCCCTTAGGTAAGGATACAACACCTACATGCAATAAGCCCAGTACAGTCACACTAATGCACTGGTTAACTGTAGCTGTTCCCTCTAATTTTATTATCAGCTGCATGGATCTCTGAGGCCATCAGCTTATAGGGAACATTGAGAAAGACTTTTCTACTTTCATATTCCATCCTATAAGGCCTAAATGAAATTTTATAGCAAGTAATAAGAACCCAGGAAAAGAAGAATGCCTTTCAGGCCATCGAGCCTGCTCAGCCATTTCATGCTATCATGGCTGATTGAACACTTCAATCCCTCTTACCCACACTATCCTCATAATCCTTAACGCCACTGGAAATCAGAAACCTATCGTCCTCTGCTTAAATATACTCTAACAACTAGCTTCCAAAGCCCTCTGTGATGGAGAATTCCAATGATTCACAACACTCGGAGTAAAAGAATTTCTCCTCCCCTTCGACATAAATGGCATCCCCATTGTTTTTATATAGTGCTTCATAGTTCTAGAGACTCCCGTTGAAAGGGAGACATTTTCCCTGTGTCTATCCTGTGTGTATTTTGTGTGTTTCAGTGAGATCACCTCTCATTCCTCAAAACTCTTGAAAAAAACAGGCCCAGTTTGCCCAATCTCCCTTTATAGGATAGTCCTGGCATCCCTGGGATAAGTCTCGGGAACTGTTATTGCACTCCCTTTATGGCAATAAGATCTTAATAAGGGGCTACTCCTAATATGTCCTCTTGCTTTTGTCATTGAGTTGCAATTGATCTATTGATTTGATAGTACTGGTAGAGTGAAGAATATGCCAGGCCATTAAAGAAAGTGATGGAATACAATCGTGTTGTTATTGACAGCCTACAGTGCCTCATGGATAGACAGTTTCCAAGTTCTGAGTTAAACTTAGATGACTCAGCACAGTGGCAGTGTCACATAACCCCAAGGAGGGTATCTGCATTATGGTGGGACTTGCTTTTCAGCTAGGCAGTGTGGTCTCATACCAAGATTGTGATGGTCATGCGTGCTGTGGGGAGGTAGATTGGTGAGGTCAGGATGAGTTAGATTTATCCCTCTTGTTGATTTGCTCATCACCTGCCAGAGCACTTGACCTGATGACACCAGAATTGGAAATGCTGTGGATAGTGAAGAAAGTTACCTCAGAGTACAACGGGATCTTGATCAGATGGGCCAATGGGCTGAGAAGTGGCAGATGGAGTTTAGATACATGTGAGGTGCAGCATTTTGGAAAGGCAAGTCAGGGCAGGACAGTCAGTATAAATGTCACTGAGCCACTCTTGCAGATGGACATTGAAGCCTACACCTGGACTCCATTGTGAGCCATTGCTAACCTCAGATCTCTTGCAATGTGGAGGAGCATTGACTTGTCCACTGAGGGAATTAGTCAGCAAGGTTTCCTTGCCCATGTTTATCCTGGTGCCATGAGACTTCATGAGGTCGGAGATCAATGTTGAGGATTCCCAGTGCTACTTTCTCCTGACTGTGCAACCACCTCCTGCTGTTAGAACAGAACATGTTGAAATAATGAGAAGGCTGTCTGGCTATGATATATGATTCAGTGACCAGGGCTACAATAGGATGCTCCTTCTTTGATCTGTGGGGCAGCTGGTCTAGTATTGGCACAAGTGTCCAGATGTAGGTGAGCAGGGTATGCTTTAACTGTGGGAGACAGTGAGGTCTGCAAATGCTGGAGATCAGAGTTGAGAGTGTGTTGCTGGAAAAGCACAGCAGGTCAGGCAGCATCCGAGGAGCAGGAAAATCGACATTGATTTTCCTGCTCCTCGGATGCTGCCTGACCTGCTGTGCTTTTCCAGCAACTCACTCTCAACTATACTTAAGTTGTGTTGGATGTCTATATTGAAGCTAGATGGTCCACCCTACCTTACTTTGTTTTCAGAAATAAACCTGACTCATAACATTTGTAAAAGTACAGTACAAACCATTTGACTTGAAAATTACAGAAAGTGTCATAAAATGTAACTTGTTGCCATACAGCATGTTCTGCTGTTAGGTGCTTCAATTACAATTGCAATCCTCTTGATATTTACAATATATATTCTGTGCTGGGCATACAGCCTGAGGGCAAAACATTTCAAATTGAATAATTACAGAAGGTGCAATAGGATTAAACTTTTCTCCAAACAGTATGTTCTTCTCTGAGGTGTCACAATGAATTTCAATAATCTCAATGTTCAGAATGCATATTCTTTGTCAAACATGCTCTCCCTGAGAGATTCTTCACAATTTCTGCCTCCTCTGTGCACTCGAGCTGAAAAGCCCAAGTCAGTAACCCTTTCCCCACTGTGCCTCAGCAGTGGCTGCCCCAAGTTGTGCTGCATCCCTCAGCATGGACTCCTGGATCATGGAAGGTGCAACGGTCACTCAAGGAGAAATCTCGGCACTGGAAGACCAACCGGTTTCAGGCGGAGCCAAAGAGCCAACCAGCTGGGTTGGTTATCGCGGTCTGCATCTCAGGGTGTAGGCTACAGAGCACAGAGTTAGCAAGCTTAGATCTCATGGAATACAGGGAAAACTAGCCATCTGAACACAGAACTGGCTCAAAGGTAGAAGACAGAGGGTGGTAGTGGAGGGCTGCTTTTCAAACTGGAGGCCTGTAACCAGTGGAGTGCCACAAGGACTGGTGCTGAGTCCACTGCTTTTCGTCATTTGTATAAATGACTTGGATATGAACATCGGAGGTACAGTTAGTAAGTTTGCATATGACACCAAAATTGGAGGTGTAGTGGACAGCAAAGAAGGTTACCTCCAATTTCAATTGGATCTTGATCAGATGGGCCAGTGGGCTGAGGAGTTGTAAATGGAGTTTAATTTAGATAAATGCCAGGTACTGCATTTTGGAAAAGCAAATCAGAGCAAAATTTATACACTTAATGGTAAGGCCCTGGGGAGTGTTGCTGAACAAAGAGACCTTGGAGTGCAGGTTCATAGCTCCTTGAAAGTGGAGTTGCAGGTAGATAGGATAGTGAAAAAGGCGTTTGGGATGATTTCCTTTATTGGTCAGAGTATTGAGTACAGGAGTTGGGAGGTCATGTTGCGGCTGTACAGGACATTGGTTAGGCCACTTTTGGATTACTGCATGCAATTTTGGTCTCCTTCCTATTGGAAAGATGTTGTGAAACTTGGAAAGGATCAGAGAAGATTTACAAGGATGTTGCCAGGGTTGGTGGATTTGAGCTCCAGGGAGAGGCTGAACAGGCTGGGGCTGTTTTCCCTGGAGTGCCGGGGGCTGAGGGGTGACCTTATAGAAGTTTATAAAATAAGGAGCGTGGATAAGATAAATAGACAAGGTCTTTTCCCTGGGGTCAGGGAGTCCAGAACTAGAGGGCATAGGTTTTGGGTGAGAGGGGAAAGATATAAAAGAGACCTAAGGGGCAATTGTTTCATGCAGAGGGTGGTATGAATATGGAATTAGCTGGAAGTGGTGGAGGCTGGTACAATTGCAACATTTAAAAAGCATCTAGATGGGTATATGAATATGAAGGATTTAGAGGGATATGGGCCAAGTGCTGGCAAATGGGACTAGATTAGGTTCGAATATTTGGTCGGCATGAACAAGTTGGACTGAAAGATCTGTTTCTGTGCTGTACATTTCTCTGACTCTACGACTCTATCATGGAGGTGCTCGCACTAAATTGCAATAAATACCACAGTGCCTTTATCCAAATCAGACTTGCAAATGCAATTTCCAAAAGCAGTTGAACAATTGTCTCTGCTCACCACAGGCACTTTGAGGGCAACATGTAGAGTAGGTTAGGCTCTGGGTGTGTAGCAAGGATCAGAATATATCGACCCTTTTCACTGCCAACCAAGCTACATCGAATTGACAAATCCCTGCAATGTGGAATCAACTCATCCGGCCCATTGAGACCACACCCATCCTCTGAAGAGCATTGCACCCAGACATACCCCCTATCCCTGTAACCCTGCATTTCCCATGGTTAACCCACCTAACTTGCACATCCCTTGGCACTATGGCAATTTAGCATGGGCAAATCACCCAACCTGGACATCTTTTGAATGTGGGAGGCAACTGGAGGAATTCCATGCAGTCATGGTGAGAATATGCAAACTCCACACAGAGGGTAACCCAAGGCTGGAATTGAACCAGGGTCCCAGGCGCTGTGAGGCAGCAGTGCTTAGCCATTGAGCCACCATGCTGCCCAATTGACTGTGCTTCTTGGTGCAACTTGGTGCTTGTTTCATTGGTTGTGCTTTGATATAACTAAATTGTTTGCTGGGCCATTTCCAAAGGCCGTTTCGACTGAAGACACATTGCTGTTGGTTCTGGCAACTAAAGAGTCACTTCTGTGAAATTCATGAAGTGTAGCCAGCAGGTGAGCTTCTCTGTGATAAGGTTGGAAGCTATGTTGAGTGACTGAATGTTCTCTAACCTCTAAGAATGCTTTAATCTACCTATACACTCAGTAAGCCCATTGGAGAGCATTTCATTTTCAGCTCAGAGTTAAGTAAACTATCAGATAAGCACACAGCTGAGCCATGACTGCTCGTCTTAGACTATCAAATAAATCATAATCAGCTATTACTGTCTGATACCCTGCTGTGTGTAAACCGTGCCTCAGTTGAGTCAGAATGTTATGGATTATATTCCCATTTGTCAGATTTGAACACAAATTTCAGACTGACTTTCCAGTGCAGTACTGAGAGAGTGCTGCATAGCCAGAAGTGCTGACATTTGGCGGAGACATTAAGTGGGGGTGCATCTATCCTCTCAGTATTATTGTGAAATAGTGTGGGGAGTTATCTGCAGTTCCGTAGCCATTATCTACCTGTCATTCAAACCACAAACAAACATAATACTGATCATCAGAGACTTCTGTCTGCAACTTAGCCGTCACCTTTACTGTGTAACTCACCCATACTAATCAGTTTCATCCACCCCACCCCTTTCTCTACATTATAAAATCCATCATTTTCCCAAGCCCTTTCTGTTCTGATGAAGTCATATCAGACTTGAAATGTTAATTCTGTTTCTCTCTCCACGTATGCTGAGTTTCTCCAGCACTTTCTGCTTTTATTTCAGATTTCTAGTGTCTGCATTCCTTTGCGCTTACAATAAAAATATAACCCTTGCTTGCTGGTGGCATCTCTACAGTGACATTGAGGAGGCGTGAGCAGAGGTCAGAAACCAGAACAGCTCTTTCCGCACTCAGAGGGTCAAGTTCCGCACTCCTGGCCATGCAGCAGGAGTGTTTAACTGCTCTGGGAGTGCGGGATTTGAATGTGGAAATGTGGACGCGATCACAGTCTGGAGTGTGGATTGAACATGTCGTCCCAAGTCAAGGCTATACTGAAGATGGAAATACTGATGGCAGGTGTAAAGGCTAATCTCTGAAAGCATCCCATTCCTCTAACTGTCTGGGGTAGTTTCCTTTCTTGGGTGAAGGATTCATTTCTCAATCGGCACTTTGCACGACTCTTCAACTCTGACGTCCCGGACGATGGAGAAGAATGCCCCAGCCACATGACACAAATATACATTGCAAACATAAAGTAAGGAGATGAGACACTGGCCATCTGCTCCATTGCAATGTCCCAAGAATGAGTCTGGAACACAAAAAGGCAAGTGGTGAGGTGGGAATGCCTGAGAAATCTAACAGTATCCTGAGTGCCATGACATGGGAAGGTGTTATTTCAAAGCCATCAGGGGCCATCTATAGACCAAGGCTGAAATGGATACAATGCCCTCCATTTATAGCGTCTTCAGGATGGCAATTAGAAGAGCACATTTCCAACAACTCCTCCACTATGAATCCCCAGTGGTAGGTGATGCTCTCCACGCTATCCCCTATGGTCGAAACTATAAGTGGATCATCATCAATGAAAGCTGTAACAAGCATCGAAGTGTACAAAAAACCAACAAAACCTACTGATTGGAGTTCAGGACCAGCATGTTCCAGTAACGGGGAAGGACAAGGATGGCAAGGTGAGGTACCCTTGGATAATGAGGGAGATTTTGAATTTAATCAAAAGGAAAAAGAAGAATTTGTAAGGTTTAGGAAACTAAAATCGGATAGGGCCAGTGAGGAATATAAAGAAAACAGGAAATAACTCACGCAGAGAATTAGGAGAGCAAGGCAGGGCCATGAAATTACCTTGGCAAGTAAGGTTAAAGAGAATTCCAATGCATTCTATACAGACTTTTAAAAACAAGAGGATAACTAAGGAGCACGTAGGACCACTCGAGGATAAAGGAGGGAACATGTGCTTGGGGGCAGAGGATGTGGGCGAGATCCGAAATGAGTACTTTGCATCAGTATTCACCCAGGAGAAGGACTTGGAGGATAGTAAGATTGTTATGGAACATGCTAATATGCTTGGGCATTTTGAGATCAAGGAAGAAGTGGTGTTGGGTCTCTTGAAGAGCAGTAAGGCGGATAAGTCCCCAGGGCCTGATGGTATCTACTCCAGGTTATTGAGAAAGGCAAGAGAAGAGATTGCTTGACCAAAATGTTTGTATCCTCACTGGCCACTGGAGAGGTCCTGGAGGAATGGCAAGTAGTTAATATTGTTCCTCTGTTCAAGAAGGGAAATAGGGATAATCTAGGAAACTATAAATTGGTGAATCTCACATCAGTGGTCAGAATGCTATTGGAATTCTTAGGGATAGGATTTACTCACATTTTAAAAAGTTTGACCTAATTAGGGACAGTCAGCATGGCTTTGTGCAGGTCAGGTCTTGTCTTACTAGTTTGATTTGATTTTTTCAAGGAGGTGACGAAGGTAGTCGATGAGGGCAGAGCACTGGATGGTGTTTACATGGATTTTAGTAAGGTTTTCCACAATGTCCCTCATGGTAGGCCCACCCTGAGAATGTGCAGAAGGAATGATGTCATATTGTCATCAAACCACATGGAGCCTGAGTCAGTAGCTTTCCAAGTAATATATCTACTCTCACCCTACGTTTTACACAGTTACATTTAATAAAGCCTCTTAATAGTTTTGGGAGAGTATAGACGTAAGAATATAAGGCATAGGAGCAGAAGTAAGCCATTCCATAAGACCATAAGATATGGGAGTAGAATTAGGCCATTTGGTCCATCAAGTCTTCTCCGCCATTCAATCATGCCTGATGTGTTTCTCAACCCCATTCTCTTGCCTTCTCCCTGTAACTCTTGATCACTTTACTAATCAAGAGCCTATCTATGTCTGTCTTAAATACACTCAGTGTCTTGGTTTCCACAGCCTTCTGCGGCAATGAGTTTCAAGGATTCACTCCCTCTGGCTGAAGAAATTCCTCCTCATCTTAGTTCTAAAGGATTGTCCCTTCACTCTGAGTCTGTGTCCTTGGGGCCGAGTCTCTCCTACTAGTGGAAACATCTTCTCCATGTCCACTTTAACCAGGCCTCCCAGTATTCTGTAAGTTCCAATCAAACCCCCTGTTCATCCTTCAAAACTCCATTAACTATAAACCCAGAGGCCTCAACCTCCTCATATGACAAGCCCTTCATCCCCAGAATCATTCTTGTAAAACTCTTCTGAATCCCTCCAGTGCCAACACATCCTTCCTTAAATAGTGTCTTGGAGTCAGACAGCATGAAAACAGACCCTTCACTCCAACTCATCCATGCCAACCAGATATCCTAAATTAATCTAGTTCCATTTGCCAGCATCCCTTCCTATTCGTGTGCCCATCCAGATGCCTTTCAAATGCTCTAATTGTACCAGCCTCCACCAATCCTTCTGTCAACTTATTCCACACATGCAACACCCTCTGCATGAAAAGTTTACCCCTCCGGTCCCTTTTAAATCATTCTCTTCTCACCTAAACCTAGGCCCTTTAGTTTTGGACTCCCCTACCCTGGGGAAAAGACCTTGTCTATTTACCCTACCCATGGTCCTCATGATTTTATAAACCTCTATAAGGTCTCCCCTCAGTCTCCTACGCTCCAGGGAAAATAGCCCCAGCCTGTTCAACTTCTCCCTGTAGCTCAAACCCTCTTACCCTCTTATCTTTTCTGCACCCTTTCAAGTTTAACAATACCTTTTTGGTAGAAGGTTGACCAGAATTGTATGCAGGATTCCAAAAGTGACCTCACCAAATGGGTGACTCCTTATTCTGCGACTATGCCCTCTGACCCTAAACTCTCCTGAAAGGAAACGTAATCTTTCCACATCTGCCCTGTCGGGTCCAGCTGAACGGTGTCTGTGTGGAGATGGAAAAGCTTCACATCAGAGTCCCCTTTGGCCAGCCAATGCTGTTGAACACCACACATTCCACATGGGCGGCCGCTTGCCAATGGTTTGGCCAAACTGAAATGGGAGGTTTCAACCTGCGACAAGGAAACTTCGAAACAGACTGCTCCAGTTCGCACCCATCCAACAAGAAGATGCTATCAGCTCCAAGAGGCATTCCTTCCTAGGGAAGTAATGCAAGCCCTATCAAAAAACTATCCAGAGAAGAGGTCATGCTGAGGTTTCAGATTGGATTTAGGAGATATACAAACTTCAGAAATTGTGGATCTGTCTGTGACAGAGTCTCATTAGCAAGGCCTGGAAAAACCAAAGGGTTTTCATCAATAAACAACCAGAGGGCTAAACTATGGACATTTTGGACATCAAGAATGTTTTAGAGGAGTTCAACGTTATGCGGGAATTAGAGCAGCGCAATTAACTCAGTTTACTGATATAAAAATCCACCATGAAGCCTCAGACACAGAAAAAGAAAAGATTGCAGAAGATTTTCAGAGCATCCTATGCAGACATAGCCAGTGTTCTCACACCGCTGACACTTCAAAGAGATTTGTTTGAAAAAACATCCCGAAAAGAGGGAGAAAACAAAAAAGAAATCTTCATTCAAGTAACCAGAACCATGGAGAAGCCAGACATTGTTAGTGAGAGAAATCATGTGCAAAATGAGGATGGTCGTTTGGAAAAAGACTGAGCAGTTACATGGAGAATTAAAGCAAGTTGCCACCCATCCTGCAAACAACAGAGCTGAATGGAAGCTTTGTAGAAATCCTGGTCTTGAAGTCTATTTCCTCACTGACGATAATGCCCTTGTACTTTCTGATGGAGTTCTGGAATTCATCTTGGCTGCAGAGAAGCTGCAATAGCAGGTGGAATAAAATATTAAATGTTCATAGTTGTAAGAGGTGCTATAAAATAAAACTTGGAAGAAGATGGGGAGTGCAGGGTTAGCTAGACTATTTCTCTATTTCTCACATTCCTGACTTGTACCTTATAGATGGTGATGGCTGTGAGGAGTCAGCAGGTGAGTTCCTCATGGCAGGATTCCTTCCCTCTGACCTGCTGTTGTAGCCACTGTGTTTATGAGGTGAGTCCAGTTGAGTTTCTGATCTATGGTAACCCCCACGATGTTGACAGTGGGTGAGGAGGTTCAGTGATGGTAATGCCATCCAATGTCAAGGTGGTTAGGTTGCTTTTTATTGTTGATGGTCATAGTCTGGCATTTGTGTGGTGCAGATGTCACTTGCTATTTGTCAGCCCAAGCCTGGATATTGTCCAGATCTTGTTGCATTTGAATATGGACTGCTTCAGTATCTGAGGAGTTACGAATGGTGCTGAACATCTTGTAATCATTGGTGAACATCCCTACTTCTGACTTTATAATGGAGAGAAGATTTGATGAAGCAGCTGAAGAAGGTTGGGCCTAGGACACTACCTTGAGGAAATCCTGCAGAGCTGTCCTGGAGCTGAGATGAGTGACCTTCAACAACCACAAGCCTATTGCTATACTTTTTAAAATTAATTTGTGGGATGTGGGCGTCACTGGCTGGGCCAGCATTTATTGCCTGTCCTTAGTTGCCTTTGAGAAGGTGGTGATGAGCTGCCTTCTTGAGTTGCTACAGTAAAACTGCTGTGGGTTGACCCACAATGCCATTAGGGAGGGAATTCCAGGATTTTGACCCAGCAACAGTGAAAGAACTGTGATATATTTCCAAGTCAAGATGGTGAATGGATTGGAGGGGAACTTGAAGGTGGCAGTGGCGTTCCCATGTATCTTTTGCCCTTGTGCTTCAAGATGCAAATGGTTGTGGGTTTGAAAGGGCTATATAAGGATTTTGGCAAATTTTTGCAGGTCATCTTGTAGGTGTGCCAGGAATGACTCTAACTAGCAGAGATATTTCATAATTATTCAAGTTTTGCTAGTGCTCCTTGACGCCACACTTGGTCAAATGCTGTCTTCATATTAAGGACAGTGGCTCTCGCCCCACCTCTGGAACTTAGCTCTTCTATCCTAATTTGAACCAAGCCAATAAATGAGTGTTCCTGTCAGAACACAAACTGAGCATCAGGGAACAGGGCATTGCTGTACAGGGGTTGCTTGAATGCCCTGTATTCCAATAACCCAACTCCTCGCTGAGTGGAAAAAGTTCTCCTCACTTCGCTGAAGCACAGGCAAAATACTGCAGAT
Source organism: Chiloscyllium plagiosum (assembly GCF_037043375.1). Classification (NCBI taxonomy): domain Eukaryota; kingdom Metazoa; phylum Chordata; class Chondrichthyes; order Orectolobiformes; family Hemiscylliidae; genus Chiloscyllium; species Chiloscyllium plagiosum. The sequence goes on along the minus strand of NW_028270139.1, from coordinate 150,669,617 downwards.
GATGGAAATCTGAAACAAACATAGAAAATTCTATGTCTTCATTTCCTCACTTCACTCGTGCTTCTTTTTGTTATGAAGTTAAAGTGTACTGTATCTTTAAGAGAGGGTGAATGCTGTTCTGAACTGAGAGCTAACAAGTACCTGTGATAACTAGCTAGTAATCTCAGAGTGTACTGTAAAATTGAAGATATGTAACATTTGGCTGTGAAATGGATACCTGAGTTGGTTGTTGTTTTGATAACAATTCAACATTAACCAATCAGTTTAAATTATGCCCCAGGATTCTAAAACCTAATCAAGTTTGAATTTATTGTTTTTGCCAACCCGAACCAATGAGAGGATCCGATGTTAGGAGTATAAGAAAACAGGCACTTTGAAAGTCAAAGAGAGCAACTGCCATTGACAGGGAGTAACTGCCATCGAGAAAGACTGCCATTCAAAACACTCTCTACCAAAGGTACCTTTTTCATATGAAACATCTTTGCAGTAAAAGACAGAAGATGATCCAGGGAGATCTACAGGAGAAAGAAGAAGGAGACAACAGCCACTGTGTGGCTTTGAAATTAAGTTGATGTAATTTTAATCTAGATTTTTACTGGAACAGTATATTGTTATAGAGTTGGAGGCAGATAACAAGCAGTTAAGAGAAAGTGTGGCTTAGAATTGTGAATAGTTGTTGGTTAATGTTCACTTTTAGTGTTAAGGAATAAATTGGTATTATTTTCCTTTAAACAGTGGAATTTGGGAGTTCTCTGTCTCTCATACTTTAACAGATTACGAGACCAGGTGAGCTTTTCTGGGTGTTTGGTTTAATTAGCAGAGGGGTCCACTGCCGTGTTGTAACATTTTGCAGATCACATTAAATCTATGCCTCCTGTTCCTTTTACAATTGAGAATGTCTTCTCTGTAGTGACTCTTTCCAGCTCACTTGTGATTTTGAAAACCTATATTTAGCTTTCTTCTCTCCTGAGGAAGGAGCAGTGCTTTGAAAGCTTGTGATTTCAAATAAATCTGCTGTACTGTAACCTGTCGAAAAGTATGGTGCTGGAAAAGCACAGCTGGTCAGGTAGCATCTGAGGAGCAGTGCTTTTCCAGCACCACACTCTTCGACTGTGATCTCCAGCATCTGCAGTGCTCACTTTCTCCTTGACTGTAACCTGGTGTCATGTGACTTCTGACTTTGTCCACCCCAGTCCAACACTGGCATCTCCACATCAGGCCTATTAATAAGGCCAAAGATACTGGGTGCTTTATTAATTGCTCTGTCTCCACCTGTCCGACCACCTCTAATGATCTGTACTCAAATACACGGTTGAATATGTATGTATATGTGTATATACTCACTCACCCCCACCTCCCCCAACATTGCACGTGATATTTTATACTGTATTTTAATGTTCTTTCTGTTAAAATATAACACCTCATACCTCTCTGTATTGATCCTTATCTGCCACCTAACCACCCACCTCACCAACTCATCTATGTCCTTCTGAAGTTCTACAATATCCTCCTTATAATTTACAAGTTTTGTGTCATCTGACAACTTTGAAATTGCCCCCTGCACACCAAGATCCAGATCATTAATATATATTGGGAAAAGCAAATCCCAGTATCGACCTCTGGAGAACACTGGTACAAATCTGCCTCCGGCCAGAAAAATATCCATTGTCCATTACTCTGTTTTCTATCACACAGACAAGTTTGTATCTATGTTGCTACTGATCCTTTCATTTCTTGATCTATAACTTTGATCACAAATTGGTTGTTTAAAATGTCTTCTGAAAGTCCACATACACCACATCAACATCATTACCCTCATCAAGGCTTTCTGCTACCTCTTCAAAAAACTGGCCATCACTGGCTCATCACGTTCCCTGAAATAGAGAACTACTCTGTCACTGGATAACACAACGGCACTCAGTCTGGCTCGGTATCTCCAATCTGTCATACGGCCCGTCAGCAACACTCAATCACACAGCTCCTTACTGAGTCATGGTGTTGCAATGACAGAATGAGATATTGTTCTAACACTTCAAAGCATGCCATTGAAAAGAAAGATTTTTCATTTGTGTTGCACCTTCTCACATCGTTCAGAGATGTCCTGAAGCACTTCACACACAAATGATTACTAAGGGATGAAAGTTGGCAGCCATTTTTCACACAGAGAGATCCCAGCAGACAGCAATGAGATGAGTAACTAGTTAATCTGTATTTGGTAGCACTGACTGAGGGATAACCATTTGAGCTCTCTGCTCTTAGTAACCTTAAACAATGTCAGGACAAGAATGTGGGACATGATATACAAGGCGAGTGGTGTATATATATTTTTTAAGCTGTTCAAAGGTGCTATGATATGCCTCTGGAGTAAATGGGACTTGAAACTAGACCTCCTGACTCAGAGATAAGCACACTACTACTGCATCCCAGGAGCTCCCCTAGCTCCCTGAAGCCCTTTGCTGATTTTGGAAGCAGTCCAATGGAACCTTCAGCACTTTAATTAATAAGAGACATAACTCCAGGTGGAATGCCAGCCTCATGGCGCTGCCAGTCAGTCAGAGGCTATTGGCTCTGTGCCACGACAGAAACAAAGCTAGTTCGGTGTGAGATCTCGCTGGGACTGGATTGGCAGGCATCCACGGGGAGGTGGTGAATGTTAGACTGGGCAGGAGACAGGGGGAGATGGGCGGAGATAAAATTCTGGGGTGGTGGCCTCTGATTTATATGAGACTGTAGGAAGGAAAAACCCCATCTGGTTCATTAGAGAAGGAAACTGGCATCCTAACCCAGTCTGGCCCAAATGTGACTCCTGACCTACAGCAATGTGGTTGACTCTTAACTGCTGCTCCTCTTGGCAGTTAGCGATGAGCAGTAAATGCTGGCCGAGCCGGCAATGTCCTCATCCCCTGAATGATAAAATAAAGGAAGACGTCCTGCCCAACACCCCCTTTCAGTGACCAGCAGCTACACCCGGGCACTGGCCTCTCCTGCCACACACTATGCCAGCTGGAAGAGTGTTATTAAGTATCACCCCCAACACAAGGGCCTTAATCAGGCAGATGACAACCACACCCCCCACACCCCCCACATCCCCCACATCCCCCTCCCCCTGCTTGACTGCAACATTGTGGAAGTGAAGGCCAGAGTAGGCTGAACACAGGCAGAGTCATTAACAAGTGGCAGTGGGTCAGTGGTACAATCGTTGGTCTTCTAATCCAGAGGCCTCGGCTAATCCTCTAGGGCTGAAACACTTGCAGCAATCTTCAGCCAAGTGGATGATTCATTTCAGTCTCCCCCAGTGGTCCCCAGCATCACAGATACCAGTCTTCAGGCAATTTGATTCACTCCATGTGAAATCAAGGAATGGTTAGAGATACTGGATAGAAAAGGCTATGGGCCCTGAAAACGTTCCACCGATAGTACTCAAGGCTTGTGCTCCAGAGCTAACTGCTTCCCATCGCCTAGCTGTTCCAAGACAGTTACACACTGGCATCTACCCAACAATGTAGAAAATTGTCCAGGTCTGTCCTGTCCATAATATTTAAGAAAACATCCCACCTCGACAGGTACTGTCCCACAAGTCTATTCTCAGTAATCAGCAAAATGCCAGAAACATCATTAACAGTGCTCTCCAACAGCACATCCTCTGAGATTAGTGGGCAGCACGGTGGCACAGTGGTTAGCACTGCTGCCTCACAGCGCCAGAGACCCGGGTTCAATTCCCGCCTCAGGTGACTCTCTGTGTGGAGTTTGCACATTCTCCCCGTGTCTGCGTGGTTTTCCTCCGGGTGCTCCAGTTTCCTCCCACAGTCCAAAAATGTGCAGGTTAGGTGAATTGGCCATGCTAAATTGCCCACAGTGTTAGGTGAAGGGGTAAATGTAGGGGAATGGGTCTGGGTGGGTGGCGGGTTGGTGTGGACTTGTTGGGCCGAAGGGCCTGTTTCCATACTGTAAGTAATCTAATCGTAACCTGCTCACCAACACTATGTTGGGCTCTGCCATTTTGCCCTCGTCAGAAAAAACTCAAGAATACTAAATTACAAATGATTACAACAATTTATACTGGGAGGGGCGGGGGAAGGTTGCTGATTGATTGGCCAGTCAATGTTAATTGTGCAAGGCAGTTTCCCATGGAGAAATTCCAATGGGAAACTAGAGACTCCACAAACTCTCAGGAATTGAAAAAAAAAGGCTTGAACAAATTTCTTATGTGTGCAGATTCATTGCCTCAAATTGTTTGTTCATGTCATCATTGGCAGACTCGGTATTATTCTGCAAGTGTTGCCCAATCGTAGAATCACATCTAACAGCAGAGGTTTAGTCTTTATATTTTGGGAACCGTGGGCTGACTGAGTACAATCTGTACTCTTCCACAACTACTTGTCCCTTTCACACCATTTTTCTAATGCACCGTATTAGGCAGGGACGATACAACATATGGCCCTCTCCCTTCCCCTTTGTATTTAAATACAGAGGAGGGTGAAGGGAGGATTTCTAAAAGGAAAACAAGGACAGGAAATGTCAAGTAAATTTACAATTTTGAAGAGGGTGCCAGGATAGACACACCTAGGAATTCATACAGGAAATTAAAAGATGAGTTCAGAAGGCTGTAAACAACAACAAAAAATGTGGCTTCTTGGTTAGTGTAATAAAGGCACAGAGTAGAAGAGCAAGGAAGTGACTATAAAACACTAGGAAGGTCCCAGCTGGAGTGCTAGGTTCAATTTTGGTACAGAAGTTCAGATTCCAGCATCTGCAATAACTTGCTTTTTAATCAACTGCTACATGTCTTCAAGGAATTCCCACCCTGACAAGGTTCTGCTCTTCCCTCCAACAGGACTTCCTGTTGTCTCTTTCGCTGTATACATCTTTGTTGCTTTCCATTTCACTGCTGCTGTTCGACAAGGTGTTTGCCAAAACTTGCTTCCACAGCCATCTTTCCTTCCTCTCAGCAACTGCCAATGAGTCAGACTTGCCCCATATGGGTTTCAACTTAAGTTCCACCTTTCAAATCTCCAGGACGTATAACGTGACTCAGACTGCTGTTCCCACCACTTCCTGTGGTCCACGATTAACGCCATGCGCTGTTGTATGCATACACTCGACTTTGCTCTGACTCACCCTCTCTCAAAGCTGTGCCGATCCCCAGTTTCTCTTCATCCTTCACTTCATCCGTCGTCTTATCCATCCCCTCAACAAAAGACTATTTCTCTTTCTTTCAGGCATCAAGGTGTGTAAGCTCCAGCAACTAATGGACTCCAAACTCCATCTCGCGCTGCCCTTCCCCTTCCCACCTCCTGGACCCCATCCCCCTCCTATCACTCAGAATTGATCTTTACCATTCCATAGCACCCAGCCCTCAGATGCCATCACTATCTGTCCCCCAACCCCAGCCCTTGCGACGTTTTCACCATACCTCTCCCGCTTCCCCACCTTAATGAGCTCAAAAGGAGTCATCTCGACTCGAAACGTTAGTTTGCTCTCTCTCTCCATGGATGCTGCCTGATCTGCTGTGATTTCCAGTGTTTTTTTTTGTTTTCAGTTCAGTTCTGGGATTGAGGAAGGATGTCTAGACAGGTGTGAAGTCTTTGAGTTATCTGGAAAGTGTGGAGGAGCTGTGGTTGAACTCTTTCAGAGAAGGCTAAGGGGACTTCTAACTGAAGTGTTCAGTGGCATGAGAGTGTTTAATAGAGTAGATAGGGAGAAACTGTTCCCACCAACAGGAAGGTCAATTGTAGAAATTCCCAGGGGAGATAAGGAGAGATTTCTTCACTCAGTCAGTTGTAATGATCTGGAATGTGTTGTCTGAAACAATGTGTTGGAAGCTGATTGAATAGTCAGCTAACAAGTACGGACTTGTGCAAACCAAAAACAAAAATGATTTTCACGAAATGTTTCCTCAAGGGTTCTTCTGGTGATGTGGTAGTGTGTCCCTCCCCTTGAGCCAGGAGTCCTGGGTACAAGTCCCATTCACTTCAGATATATCTTTGAGCAGGTTGGTTAGAAAATATCATGAAAAGTTTTGCTTCCCTTCCCTTTCCAGGTCTCAGTCCGTGACTTATCCTGTATTTGCTGGTTGCATTGTATTCGAGCTGAGCCTGGATCTGATTTTGTTGATGTGAATGCTGGAAGACTGCTCAAGCTTTGGCTGCTGACAGGGAGCCCATTGTAATGACAGTAATACAGCGTTTACACCATGTGGGATCCATTGGGTTCTCAAGCTGTGAGCGTGGCTTGGTCTGTGAGATGAAACCAGGATTGTAATAACAGGCAGCGGGGTATCACACTGAATACTGCAATTATTTGGAAGCGGATGTTGTTAAGTGTATTTGACTGAAAAGACAGGTGCACTGTTATCTTTTGCTGGATTCCTGATACAGGATTTGTGTGACTCACTCCTCCACAGCTGTCTTCACGACCCTTTGTTTGACCTAACAAATGGGATTCCTCACGGATGTATCAGATAGCGTTGTTATTTTCATGTGCTGTGGCAATTCTTTTCTTTTCTCCTCCCTGCTGTGTATTTGTGTATGTGTCTCTGTGTGTGTATGTGTCTGTGTGTATGTGTCACTGTGTGTATGTGAGTGTGTGTATGTGTTTCTGTGTGTGTATGTGAGTGTGTGTATGTGAGTGTGTGCATGTGTCTCTGTGTGTGTATGTGTCTGTGTGAATGTGAGTGTGTGTATGTGTCTCTGTGTGTGTATGTGAGTATGTGTATGTGTCTCTGCGTGTGTATGTGATTGTGAGCATGTGAGTCTCTACGTGTGTGTATGTGTCTGTGTGTATGTGTATCTCTGTGTGCGTATGTGTGTCTCTATATATATCTCTGTGTATGTGTGTCTCTGTGTGTGTGTATGTGTCTCTGTGTGTATGTGTCTCTGTGTGTGTATGAGAGTGTGTGTGTGTGAGTGTGTGTATGTGTCTCTGTATGTATATGTGAGTGTGAGCATGTGGGTCTCTACTTGTGTGTGTATGTGTCTGTGTGTATGTGTATCTCTGTGTTTGTATGTATGCATGTATGTATGTGTCTGTGTGTGTTTGTGTGTGTGTATGAATGTATGTGTGTGCATGCGCGAGGGTATGTATGTGTCTGTGTGTATGTGTGAGTGCATGAATGTATGTGTGTACATGTGTATGTATCTGTGTGTATGTGTGAGTGTATGAATGTATGTGTGTACATGTGTATGTGTCTGTGTGTATGAATGTATGTGTGTACATGTGTATGTGTCTGTGTGTATGTGTCTGTGTATATGTGTGAGTGTATGAATGTATGTGTGTACATGTGTATGTGTCTGTGTATATGTGTGAATGTATGAATGTATGTGTGTACATGTGTATGTGCCTGTGTGTATGTGTGTATGAATGTATGTTTGTACATGTGTATGTGTCTATGTGTATGTGTGAGTGTATGAATGTATGTGTGTGTGTTTCTGTCTGTGTGTATGTGTGAGTGTATGAATGTATGTGTGTACATGTGTATGTGTCTGTGTGTATGTGTGTGTATGAATGTATGTGTGTACATGTGTATGTGTCTGTGTGTATGTGTGTGTATGAATGTATGTGTGTACATGTGTATGTGTCTGTGTGTGTATGAATGTATGTGTGTACATGTGTATGTGTCTGTGTGTGTGTATGAATGTATGTGTGTACATGTGTATGTGTCTGTGTGTATGTGTGTGTATGAATGTATGTGTGTACATGTGTATGTGTCTGTATGTGTGAGTGTATGAATATATGTGTGTACATGTGTATGTGTCCATGTGTATGTGTGAGTGTATGAATGTATGTGTGTACATGTGTATGTGTCTGTGTGTATGTGTGAGTGTATGAATATATGTGCCTGTGTGTGTTTCTGTCTCTATGTCATTGTTTCTCTTTCTTGCCTCACCAAGTCAATTATCTAAAGTGAGCTGGGCCTCACTCAGGAACTGATGGACGGTCTTGCGTCTGCCCAAAATAAGTACTGACCTCAGCCTCAGGGAATTGGAGGATTCCAGGCTTTATCATGGCCAGCTGAGGCAGTCACGCTGAAGGAAGTCGAGTTTTGGGACCAGGAATGCTTCTTGCTGAATTTATCGATATTTGTTCGGCATTTCGATCCTGCAGCCACTTTAATTTGCTTGCATCCTCTCCCCTCCTCCATCTGCGATAATCAAGTGGCAGAGCAGACCTGATGGGCTGAATGGCCTAATTCTGCTCCTTCATGGTCTGATCTTATGAAGGTTTTGTGTAGTTGATGTAGTCCAGAGTGAGGGGTTGACATGGTGGTGGTGGGCGGGTGGATGGGGGTGGGGCAGGGGTGGGCTGTACGTGGGTGTGGCAGGAAAGTAAAGAGAAATCAGTTTGAATTCAGTCTGAATCCATTCTGAGAAGTGGGTTCATTTGAGCTACAAAAGTGGCAGGCGGAACATCACCAACTATTCAGCCATGTGATGGTGAAGTGTAATTAGGTCAGCCAAGTGGACATCAGCGAATATGAGTTCCCTGACTGGGGCTGTTAACCTGGTCTAATCAGGGAGTCCTGGCTAACAGATATAAACAGGAGTGTCAGAGCCTCTGCTCACTTCACTCTGAGAGCTGGCTCTGAGGGAGCTGGATCAATGCCAAAGACTTTTCACATGTAAATAAAGGGGGACTTAGTGACTGGATACCAGCCTCTGTAGAGTTACTTCACAGAGAATCAGATCTCCTCACGGTCAACCCAATCCCAGACACTGACTCCCATCACCACAGCCATGAAATCAAAAATACAGAGAGAAAGTAGAATCACACATCCCTACAGTGTTGAAGAAGGCTACTCAGCCCAGCGAGTCCTCACTGACCCTCCAAAGTACATTACACTGAGACCCACTTCACCCCACCCTACTCCTACAACCCCGCATTTTTTTCCTTCATTCATTCACAGGGCATTGCTAGCTAAACAGCATTTATTGGCTGTCCCTAATTGCCCAAAGAGCTTTTGACAGTCGACCACATTGCCCTGAGTCTGGAATCACAAACCAGGGAAGCACGGCCAACTTTCTTCCCTAAAGGGCATCAGTGAATCACATGGGGTTTCCTGACAATGGATTTATAGTCATCATTTGATTCTTAATTCCAGATTTATATTGGATACAAATTTCACCATCTGCCATGGCAGGATCGAACACAGATCCCCAGGGTGTTATCCGGGTCTCTGGATGAGCAGTCATGTGACACCACTAGGCCATCAATTTCCCACAGCTAATCCACACATCTTTGGACTGTGGGAGGAAACCAGAGCACCCAGAGGAAACCCACGCAGACATGGGGAGAATGTGCAAACTTCACACAGACAGTCACCTGAGACTGGAATCTAACCTGGGACCCTGGTGCTGTGAGGCAGAATTGCTCACCACTGAGCCACCATATCTCAAGGCCAATAAGGAAAAATATATCCTGGAGAACTCTTTGACTCAGATGTAAGAGTTGTGATGAAGAGAGAAAGTGAGAGAGAGAGAGAGAGAGAGAGCTTTGCGAGGGCAATCGATAAAAAAAGAAATCAAAGAACGGAAGATACCAACCGGCCAGAGTTGGAAGGACACAGATTTTAAAGAAAGGTTAGTGAAGGTTGAAGCAGCTGAGAGGTTTTTACAGGAGGCTGAGGATTTGAAATCGGAAATGTTGAAGGAATGCTGAAAGTTACTAATTGGTGAATGAGACTCAGCAGAGTAATAACGGATGGTTGCCAAGGAAGCCCTAGGTTTGTCAACAAACCACTCGCATTGTCAAAGGAAGTCCTGTTTTCTTTCTCAAGAGTCTTTTTTAAATACAAAACAGCTACAGAATTTCTGGCAGTTTGATTTGAAGTATTAAAAATCATGTGGACGGTGAGACCTTCTTCCTATTGAGGAAGATTTGAAAAGGAGAGGATATAGTTTTAAGGTAATTGCCAAAAGAGATAACAGTGACACAACGAGAAACATTTTTGAGTGGTTCAGTTTTGGAATGTGGTGCCTGAGAGTGTGGTGGAGGAGCATGTTCAATTGAAACATGGAAGACGAACTTGCCCACAGTGTCCAGGGATGTGTTAAGGAAGAATATGGTAATGGGGAGATGTTGGAGCACTGGCACTGAAAGCATTGTTCATCTGGCAAAGTGGTGTAGAGATGATGGACTGAATGGCCTCCTTCTCTGCTGTAACTATTCAATGGCTCTGTGTTCAATGACAATCCAAGAGCCAAACGCAGAATTTCTCCAAAGTTCAACAAAGAATTTGAAGGCACATTACACAAAAAAAAAGAACAATCTTTCATCAAGACTTGAGACTGGAGTAGTGAATATGCAGGATGAATTTCCAATTAAACCATTTAATGCAGTCTTGATTAACATATGTTAGAAAAACAAAAGAGCTGGTTGAACATCTGTGGGAATACTTGGCCCTCATTATAAACAGGGGCAGTGCAAATTAATTCCAGAAGTAGTTTCAAGTGCTTTCAAGATTTTGAGAGAAATGACAGGCTAAGGGAGTCATCGTAAAGACAGTTTGGGATGGAGCCAGGATGACCACTGGAATTGGGAGCTTTTCCATATCCTTTCATGGGATGTGAATGTCACAGGCATTTATTGTCCACCCCAAATTGATCTTCAGTGGATGGCAGTCAGTTTTAGATCACTGCAGTCTGTCTGCTGTAGGTACACCCACCCTGCAGTTAAAGAAGATCTTCCAGGAATTTGACCCAGCAACACTGAAGGAACAGAGTTATATTCCCAAACCAGAATGGTATGCAGCTTGTAGTGGGATCTGCAGGGAGTGGTGGTTTAGTGCATCTGCTGCTTTGTTTTTCAAAGGGTCAGGGTTTCAAAGGAAACCTGTGAGTTGCTGCAATGCATTTTGTAGATTTTCTTTTACTCATTCACAGGATTTCACTGGCCAGACCAGCATTTATTGCCCATCCCTAATTGCCCAGAGGGAAGAATCAACCACTTTGCTGAGGGTCTGGAGTCACATGTAGGCTAGACTAGAAACGTACGGCAGATTTCCTTCCCCGAAGGACATTAGTGAGCCAGGTGGGTTCTCCTGACAATTGACACCAGTCATCATTAATTACAAATGTATTAATCAAATCCAAATTTTATCATCTCCACAGTGGGATTTGAACTCAGGTTATTGCTGTCTCATGTACCGAGATACAGTGAAAAGTGGTGTTTTGTGTGCTATTCAGGCAGATGGTACCATATAAACCTCTATAAGGTCACCCCTTACAGAGCAGAATACAGTGTTACAGTTGCAGAGTAGGTGCAGAGAGAGAGAGAGATCAGAATTAACATTTGAGAGGTCAGTTCAAAAGTCTGATAACAGCAGGGAAAGAAGCTGTTCTTGAATCTATTTGAATGTGTATTCAAACTTCTATATCTTCTGCCCGACAGAAGAGGATGGAAGAAAATATAACCAAGTGGGAGGAGTCTTCGATTATGCTGGTTGCTTCCTCAACGCAGTGGGAAGTATAGATAAAGTCAATGGATGGAAGGCTGGTTTGTGTGATGAACTGGGCTGTAGTTTCTTGCAGTCATGCAAAGTATGGTCTTGCCATACTAAGCTATGACATATCCAGCTAGGATGCTTTCTGTGGTGCATCTATAAAAATTGATCAGCTCCTTCATTTTGCTGACGCTGATGGTAAGACAATGCTGCAAAGCACTCATCTCTTTCCTGTACACTGTCTCATTATTGGTTAACATCTGATCTACAATGATGGTGTCATCAGCAAACTTGTAAATGGAGTTGGGGTGGAATTTGGCCGCACAGTTATGAGCATATAAGGAGTATAATAAGGGGCTGAGTACCCAACCTTCAGGATAATGGTGGGGGAGGTGCTGTCATTTATCCTTACTGATTGTGGTCTGTGGGTCAAGAAGTTGAGGATCCAGCTACACAGCAATATGAATGAAACTTACAGAATACTGAGAGGCCTGGTTAGAGTGAACCTAGAGAAAGTGTTTCCACTCGTAGGAGAGACTAGGATCTGACGGCACAGCCTCAGAGTGAAGGGATGGCCATTTAGAACTGAGTTGAGGAGGAATTTCTTCAGGTAGAGGAACTCATTGCCTCAAAGGGCTGTGGAGGCCAAGTCATTGAGTGGCTTTAAGACGGGAATAGATAGGTTCTTGATTAGTGAGGGGATCAAGGGTTACATGAATAAAAGCAGGAGAATTGAGTTGAGAAACATATCAGCCACGATTGAATGGTGGAACAGACTCAATAGGCCCAACGGCCTCATTCTGCTCCGATATCCTAAGGTCTTATGATTTCTTCACTGATTAAAAATCTGTTGATTTCAGCCTTGAATCTACTTAATGACCCAAGCTCAATAGCCCTCTGTGATAAAGAATTTCATCATTTCACATACTCTGAGAGAAGAAATTACTCCTCATCTCTTTCTTAAATGTACAAATGCTTTGTGGTCTCTCATCTGAGACTGTCCCACAAGTGAAAACAACCTTTCTGCACCAACCATCCCCTAGGAATCCTGTATGTTTCAACAAGGTCACCTTGCACTTTCCAAACTCCAGCGAGTACAAGCACTATCTCCTCAACCTCTCCTCAAAAGATAGTGCCTCCATACCTCAGATTAGTTTAGTGAACCTTTTCTGGACTGCATCCAATGCTCGGATATCTTCCCATTGATAAGGGCCACAAAACTGTTCATAATATTTCAGGTTGTAAAGTCATAGAAGTTTACACTACAGAAGGATGCCATTCTACACATCATGAATAGGCTGGGACTATTTTCTCTGGAGCATTGGAGACTGAGGGGTGACCTTATAGAGGTTTACAAGATCATTAGGGGCATGGATAGAATAAACAGACAGAGTCTTTTCTCTGGGGTGGGGAAGTCCACAACTAGAGGGCATAGGTTTAGCGTGAGAGGGGAAAGATATAAAAGGGACCTAAGGGGCAACTTTTTCACACAGAGGGTGGTGTGTGTATGGAATGAGCTGCCAGAGGAAGTGATGGAAGCGGGTACAGTTACAACATTTAAAATGTATGTGAATAGAAAGGGTTTAGGTAGATATGGGGCAAGTGCTGGCAGATGGGACTAGATTAGGTTGGGATATCTGGTCGACATGGATGAGTTGGACTGAATGGTCTGTGTCCATGTTGTATACCTCTATGACTCTACGACTCTGTGTTTGGGCCAGTTCCTGAAAGACCTGCCCGGTCATTCCCAATCTCTTTAGCCCTCTGAATTCGCCTCCACACCCTCCCAGGCAATGGATTCCAAATCCTCAGAACTCTCTGAGTAAAGAGGTTTCTCCTCATCTCACTCCTAGCTCTTTTCCCGATAATCTTGAAATTGCAATCCAACTTTTATGTCTTTACGCTGTCAAAATTGTTCATAATTTTGATCACCTTGATAAGGTCACCTCTTAATCTTCTCTGCTCCATCAAGCAGTCTTCAGGCCTATTGAGGCTTTTAAATGGACAATTACAGGCCTCAGGCTCTCTCCACTTCAAGGTTCGGATCAGTGTTAGAAGGGGGAAACAGCAGCTTTGACGGTGTGGGCTCCTGTGTGGGGAGGATGGAAGAGGATCTTCATTAGTAATTACAAAATAGTTCCTGCTCCCCAACTTTGCCCCTCCTTCCTGGATTTCCCAAACTGACCATCAAAGGGTGGAGCTGACTCCATGGGCGGAATGTCCGCATTCTGCTCTTCTCTCCTACAGTCTTATAATTACCTCACTGATTAAAAATCTGTCTCTCTCAATCTTGAATGTACTTAACCACCTCCTCTGTGGGAAAGAATGTCCACTCCCCTCAGAGAGAAGAAATTCCACATCATCCCTCTAACCCAGAAACAAGTGGGTCATGCATTCTCTCGGCCCACTGCTGCCCTTCACTATTTCCAGCCTGCTTTTAGTCCAGATTTCCAGTACTTGGATTCTCCATGAAGAATTTTGGCCTTTTTGCCCTGCCTGGGTAAATGTGCCAGAACATACAAAATCAATGAGAAGATTGGTTATTATTGATTCTCCAGCCAGCAGAAACAGTCACAGATTGTCGTTCATGACCAGAGAAAGGAAGACCGAAGGTGAGTGGGCTTTTTCTTTATTAAAGAAAGTCAGGGAAACAGAAGCGTGAGCTGCTTTAAAATCAATTTCAAAAAGCTTGAGGAGAAATTCTAGGCTGATGTACCTGCACCATACCGACACAGTGCTGTACTGTCAGAGATGCTCAGTTTACAAAACCAACACCAATATAATGGACAGAGTGGGGCTAATTGACCAGTTTTACCAAAGATAGGGATTCAGCGTTCTTTCTTTTCACGAGATGTAGGTATTACTGGCAAGTCCATCCCTAATTGCCTTTGAACTGGGTAATACTCTGCGACGTTTCAGAGGGCAGTTAAGAGTTATAGAATCTCTATAGCACTGATAGAGGCCATTCAGCCCATCAAGTTTGCACCGACCTTCGAAAGAGCAACCCACCCTAACTCATAACCTTCAATGGACTGATAACTCTGGTCTCCTGATTCCTTGAAGTGAAGCCAGGAACAAGAAATTGCAGCCACAAGGGTCTCCCAAGCTGTACAAAGGTTAACATCTGCTGTCTTCATGGGAGTTGGAACTTTGCTGTGGCCAACCCTTCTATAGACATTGATAACTCAGTGAAGGGAGAGGTGCAGTACAGTAGAGAATGACAGCTTCAATTTGATTCCCGGCCTGAGCTGAGTTAATTGTGGAGGGCAATAATTGATCCGAAAACCCAATTCATTATTTGAAAAAACACAATCAAGGAGCCAGCTCTTTGGCGGACTCAGAAGGCACAATTAGCATCATCCATCCCAGGTAAATGCCAAATACATAATGGGTGCTGCTGACAGTTGAACACCTGCGTTTTATTCATGTATATTTTTATTGTAAATATTTCAGGACCTTAATTAGCCCAGCTGTTTCCAGCTAACTCTCACTGCCAGAGTTTATAATCAAAACATTCACCTCTCAAGGAAACAGATTTTGTTCTTTTAGTTCCGCTAGTTTTTTTTTAATTGCTCGCTCTAATTTGCAGATGGTGTTCAAAATCCTAGAGTTAAAGTTCGAAGTGAATTTTTTTTAAAATGGCCCCTTTTTTTTCAGAAGCCAGTTGATTGATGGGCGCACACTGACCCCTGGTGTCAATTTCTACTACTACAGCTAACCCAAGCTTCATCAGCCATGTTTCCAGATAACATGGATACCGAATTCTTCCAAGATGCTGGACATCTTTGAAGCAGCTTGATGATGCTATGTAAGGAATTGCAATTGGTGATAGAGGAGGAATCTCTGTCATTAGAAGGGTTCAAAATTAATAATGACTTGTTTAGATCGTTGGCACTTAAAGTTGATTAGGCAGTGGGACTGGATGAGATCAAACTAAGGACTTTGAAGGAAGTGTGAATGGAGTTTGCAGAGGTCTTAATCTTTCAGTCTTCCCTGGACTCAGGGGGGGGTGCCAGAAGACTGGTGAATTGCCAACATTACAGCCTTGTTCAAGAGAAGTTGTGAGGGTAACCCCAGCAATTGCATACCACATAGTTTAACTTCGGTGATGGGGAAACATCTAGAAACAATCATTTGTGATAGATTTAGTAGTCACATGGAAAAAAGTAGGAAGAGCCAGCACAGACTTCTAAAGGGTAAATCATATTTAATTTACTTGCTGGAGCTTTTTGAAGGAGTAACAAAGAGGCCTGATGAGGGCAATGCTGTTGGTGTGGATTTCCAGACGGTGACTGATAAAGTACCGCAAAGCAGGCTTTGTGAAAGTTACACGGCACGGTGTAACTGAGACAGCAGCAATTTGGTACAAAGTTGGCTGAGAGATAGGAGCCAGAAAGTAACAGTCAATGGATATTTTTTCCGGCTGCAGGAAGGTTTGCCGCGGACAATTTCAAAGTTTGCAGACACCACTAACTTGGAAGGATTGAAAACTGTGAGGAGGGTAGTGTGGAACTCCAAAAGGACATTGACAAGTCGGTGGAGTGGATGGATAGGTGGCAGATGAGGCAAAGAAGGGCAAGGTAACTTTGGACTGAAAGACCATTTAAAGACAATACAAATAAGGGATACAGTTCTAAAGTTGGGGGTTGGAGATAGTGAAGTGTGGAGCTGGAAAAAACACAGCATCAGAGGAGCAGGAGAGCCTACCTTTCAGGTCGGGACCCTTCATTCAGAGTCGGCAGGAATGGGGGATGTGTGTGTACATGTGCACAAATCATTAAAGGTGGTAAGGCAGGTAGAAAGAACGGTTGATAATAGGGCACCCAGTATAAGAGGGGAAAATGAGGTCTGCAGATGCTGGAGATCAGAGCTGAAAATGTGTTGCTGGAACAGCGCAGCAGGTCAGGCAGCATCCAGGGAACAGGAGAATCAACGTTTCGGGCATAAGCCCTTCTTCAGGAATGAGGAAAGTGTGTCCAGCAGGCTAAGATAAAAGGTAGGGAGGAGGGACTTGGGGGAGGGGCGTTGGAAATGCGATAGGTGGAAAGAGGTCAAGGTGAGGGTGATAGGTCAGACTGGGGTGGGGGCGGAGAGGTCAGGAAGAAGATTGCAGGTTAGGAAGGCGGTGCTGAGTTCAATGGATTTGACTGAGACAAGGTGGGGGGAGGGGAAATGAGGAAACTGGTGAAATCCGAGTTCATCCCTTGTGGTTGGAGGGTTCCTAGGTGAAAGATGAGGCGCTCTTCCTCCAACCGTCGTGTTGTTGTGGTCTGGCGATGGAGGAGTCCAAAGACCTGCATATCCTTGGTGGAGTGGGAGGGGGAGTTGAAGTGTTGAGCCACAGGGTGGTTGGGTTGGTTGGTCCGGGTGTCCCAGAAGTGTTCTCTGAAACGCTCCGCAAGTAGGCGGCCTGTCTCACCAATATAGAGGAGACAGGCCGCCTACTTTGGACTCCCCCATCGCCAGACCACAACAACACGACGGTTGGAGGAAGAGCGCCTCATCTTCCGCCTAGGAACCCTCCAACCACAAGGGATGAACTCGGATTTCACCAGTTTCCTCATTTCCCCTCCCCCCACCTTGTCTCAGTCAAATCTCTCGAACTCAGCACCGCCTTCCTAACCTGCAATCTTCTTCCTGACCTCTCCGCCCCCACCCCAGTCTGACCTATCACCCTCACCTTGACCTCTTTCCACCTATCACATTTCCGACGCCCCTCCCCCAAGTCCCTCCTCCCTACCTTTTATCTTAGCCTGCTGGACACATTTCCCTCATTCCTGAAGAAGGGCTTATGCCCGAAACGTCAATTCTCCTGTTCCCTGGATGCTGCCTGACCTGCTGCGCTGTTCCACGCACCCAGTATAAGAGCAGGGAGGTGATGTTGAACTTATATAAGACACTTGTTGGACTTCAGCTGGAGTATTGTGTACAGTTGTGGCTGTCACACTGTGGTGTGAACGTTGGAGAGAGTGCAGCAGCAAGAATGGTTCCTGGAATGAGAAGCTTCAGCTATGAGGATAGATTGTAGGAGTTGGGATAGTTCTCTTTGCAGAATAAACAGCTGAAAGGAGATTGGATAGAGGTTTTCAAAATCATAAGTGGACTGGACAAAGTTGATAGGAGAAGCTGTTCCCTCTCCTAAATAAAACAAGGGCATAGATTTAAAGAATTGATATGCAAATGGAGCAAGACGTGAGAAAAAAAATATTGTCACTCAACGAGTCATTAGGGTATGGAATGCACTGCCTTGAAATGTGATGGAGGCAGG
Organism: Chiloscyllium plagiosum; assembly: GCF_037043375.1. Lineage (NCBI taxonomy): Eukaryota > Metazoa > Chordata > Chondrichthyes > Orectolobiformes > Hemiscylliidae > Chiloscyllium > Chiloscyllium plagiosum. Next base: position 150,651,912 of record NW_028270139.1, on the reverse strand, counting down.
TGCAATGGAGGCATTTAAGAGAGCATTAGGTGTTTATTTGGATAGAAATTGTGTCTAGAGGAATGTTTTAATTCATTCATGGAATGTGGGTGTCACTGGCTGACCCAGCATTTCTTTAATGCCCATCCCCAGCTGGTGGTGAACGTCCACCTTGAACATCCTACCATATGATCCACAATGCCATTACGGAGAGAATTCCTGGATTATTACCCAACGACAGTGAAGGACTGGCAGGAGGGGGAGTGGCTTGGATTTGGTGTTGTTCCCATGTATCTGCTGTTCTTGTCCTTCTGGGTGGAAGTGTTCCTGGAAATTCCACTGTCCCCTCACCTCCAATACCTAAGACTAAGCAAAAAAAGCATCAAAGACACTTTTAAAACAAAAACACAATTTCACAAAATTTGGATTAATTGTAAATTGTGAAGAGGGCAGTATAGAACTCCAAAAAGGACATTGACAAGCTGGTGAGGGGTTGGGTGAAGAGAAGTGCCTGATGTGGTTCATTGTTAAAACGCATGAGATGGTGTACTTTGATCAGAAAAACATTGAAACACAATAACTATTTTGTTTTAAATGTCCCCCAGATTTCTTACCCCAGAATAAATTCAGAGTTGGTCCCTTCAGGGAGAAGGGAAACATTTTGTCAAACAAAGGATGGCAGAAGTGTAGATTCCCCCTGACAATAAGAGGCTGAGACTAGTTTCATTAATGATTTTCGATTTGACACAGAACACCTTTCTGCTGGACAGTGATATGGAGCCAAAGTAGATGGATGGAGTTATGTACAGATCAGCTCACATCTCATTGAATGGCTCAAGGGGCTGAATGGCCTTCTCCAACACAGCAGGGTCTTGGAAATTAATGTTTATGTTGCTGGAGGGGTGTCAGGACAATCCTAACGAATTAGTAATTCTGTTCCGCCTAGGCTGTTTCACTGCTAAGTTGGTGCACATTGTGCCTGTTTTTCACCTGAAAAATTAGCCTTAACGCTCACCAATTTCTACCCCATTATCTTTTAGCTGTTTCAAAATAAATGGAAAGTTTGGGGCCTGTTACCAATTACTTAAATGAATACAATCCCCCGGACATCAATACAAGTTGTGAGACAGCTGGTGGAGTAATGAAACATACAAATGCATCCTGAAAAATCTCGCGAAATGGGCTTCAGCACAGCAGGGCTGCCAGGAATTCACTGCAGAAATGTGGCTCGTATCCCAGGGATCCAGTGGCTGGATGGAGCAGCAGAACAGCTGAGAATGCACTGAATTAATAAACGTGTTCCCAACTCATGCAAGTGGGGAAGCAGCATCCTCAGCAGATAATTACGTTAATAACAATCCGGGGAGATGCAGCATCTGGGGCACAGAGACAAGCAGGTTTTCTTCCAAGAGCCCGTGACCTCTAACAGTTAAGGTTAATGAAGCAGTACCACTGCAATTAGATAGCACCTTCAATGTGGCTGTGTCAGTGTTTATTGTTGGTTTCTAGTGGCCCTTGAGAAGGGTCGTGATGAGTAATCTTCTTGAACAGCTGCAGTCCGTGTGCTGTAGATTGATCTCCAAACCATCAGGGAGTGAAGTCCAGGATTTTGTCCCAGCGACAGTGAAGGAATGGCAGCGTGAGTAATAACTACCACTGAACTGGTCCTAAAAATAATACGTAGTGGCATAATAAACATATATCTGCTGGATTCTCATTATCTTGTTTACAGCCACAGGTTGTTAAGCTACCTGAGAACCAATCACATCGTTGTTGGCGTTTATCATTAAGACCAATCAGCTACTTGTGGCTAGCTGAATCTCCATTTGTACACAGTCTGTTGTGATTGTAACAAGATCAGCCTTTGTGAGCAGTTTTTATATGGGCAACCTTTTTTCACAGCTGAATAAATACCCAATCCCTCGCAAAGAGGATTTATAGATTAGATTAGATTCCCTGCAGTGTGGAAACAGGCCCTTCGGCCGAACAAGTCCACACCGACCCTCCAAAGAGTAACTCACCTAGATCCATTCCCCTACCCCATTACTCTACATTTACTCCTGACTAATGCACTTAATCTGCACACTATGAGAAATTCAGCACAGCCAATTCATCTGAACTGTCCATCTTTGGATTGTGGGAGGAAACTGAAGCACCCAGAGTAAATTCATGCAGGCACGGTTGGGGGGGGGGGGAGGCGAGGCGCGGTGGGGAAAACATGCAAACTCCACACAGCCCAAGGCTGGAATCAAACCCAGGGTCCCTGGCACTGAGAGGCAGTGGCGCTAACCACTGAGCCACCATTCCTTAATACACAAATCTGCATGGGGAACGTCCTCCTCAAAGCTGGACATGAGCCATGCGTACTTGCAATTGCAGTTAGATAATGATTTCCAAACGTCTGTCCAAATTAATGCCCCTGAGGGTTTGTACCAATATACAAGACTGCCATTAGGGATATCGTCAGCCTGTGCAACTTTTCAGCACGCCATGGAGAATATTTTACAAAGTCTACTCCAAGTCGCCATTTGGAGACATTATCTCAATGACATGCTGTGAGAGACGATTTCGGTACAAACAATTGAGATGTGCATGACCCCAAAGTCTAAGGGGAATAGAGCCATAGGGGTAGGGTAAAACATGCTTCTCTATAATAAAGGACGAGACATCTGCTGCTACGAATTGATAAGACCACTCACATTGACAGAGTAGAAAAACAAGTCCTTGATTGATAAAACCACTAACTCTGACAGAGAAGAATAAGTCCTTGACTGATAAGACTACAGGGTAGAAAAACAACTCGGGAAACTGTTGCAGACTTTGTGAGAATGTGAACCTCGTGACTCTTTAGAGCTATAGAGGGGAGGGACTTGTACTGTATTTAATCAGAAACATTGTTAGCCTGGGGCGCTTTTTTCTCAGAAGGGTGCCCAACTCTGCAGACTTGCTAATAAAACTTTGTTTTCCTGAATTTGTCTAGAGCGATTATTGAGAAGCGATTTTCGTTTCTAACACATGCTAAAAACAGGGAAGACCAATAAAGAACACTTAGACAACTTGGACATAGTCCTTAGACATTTCTCCCAGGCGCGAAGAGAAAAATGCGTGTTCCAGTCACCCCACTAACCTGGAGAGCTACAGAGTCGACAAGGTTACACTTGTTGGAAAATGAAGTGCAGGTGTTCAAAAGTGCTCCAGCTCCCACGTCTGTACCAGATCCTAGGTCTTTTCTTGGCTGGTGAATTATTACAGAAAGTTCATACATAACCTGGTCTCCACCCTGGCACCTTTCATCAAACCTTTTTAAAAGTCTCAGCCTTGGAAATGGTCACGTAGCCAAGCCATCGCTTTCAGGGAAGTGTAGAAACAGCTTTCATCCCCTAAGGTGTTGGCACATTATGATCCCAAGCGAGATCTGGTATTAACACGTGATGCCTCCCCGTACAGCTTCGGGGTGATATTAGCTCATAGGTGGCTCAAATGAGAGTATTGCCCAATACTGTATGCATCCAGGAGTTTGGCTAATGCAGAATCTAAATATACCAGATAGAGAAGGAAGGTTTGGTCGTCAGATTTGGAGTGAGGAAGTTCTATCAATACCTTTATGGATTGATACCAATAATAATGGATCACAAACCCATGCTAGGTCTGTTTAAAGAGGACAAGGCAGTGCTGCCCACTGCTTCAAGCCAGATTTAGTGATGGATTGTAATACTACGTGCATTTAATTACAAGTTGAAATATGGAGGCCAAAGAGGCAAATATGGATACCTCGAGTCACCTCCCATTAGTAGATACACCACTGGTGGCAAATCCATTGGAACAGCCTGCAATGGTTTTGAATTTTCTGCACACACTTCCAATCACAGCTGACAATATTAGGCTTTGGATGCAGAAAGCTCCAAACCTGGAAAACCTGAAACAGCTGGTGGTGATGGGGGAAACCAAAGAGCCATCACAACCAGAAATTAAATCTTTTTGGAGCCGGAGAGATTGGCTCACAGCAGAGGACAGTATATTATTATTGAATGCAAGAGTGATTGTCCCGAGCAAAGGTCAGTGCCAGATACTGGCTGAGCTCGACCAAGGTCATCCAGGGGTTTCCAAAATGAAGATGTTGGTGAGACGTTATGTCAGGTGGCCCGGATTTGATTAAAGTGGCGCTGGAAAAGGACAGCAGGTCAGGCAGCATCCGAGGAGCAGGAAAATCGACATTTCGGGCAAAAGCCCTTCATCAGGAATGAAGGAAGGGAGCCTCCAAGGTGACTTCATTCCTGATGAAGGGCTTTTGCCCGAAACGTTGATTTTCCTGCTCCTCGGATGCTGTCTGACCTGCTGTGCTTTTCCAGCACCACTTTAATATAGACTCTGAATTCCAGCATCTGCAGTCCTCACTTTTGGCCCGGATTGGATGCTAACATTGCCGCGTTGGTGAGGCAATTCTCAGAGTGTCAACAAGGATAATTACTGCCATCAGTCATCCCACATTTGTGATAATGGACAGGTAAACCCTAGACTCAGTTATGCATTGACTATGCAGCTCTGTTCATGGGCTCAGTGTTCTTAGTCATGGTGGATATCCACTCAAAGTAGCTGGATGTGCACAGAGTTCATTCGCGAAACAGAGGACAATGATAGAAAATCTTTCACAATACACAGACTTCCAAAAGTGTTGGTCACAGATAACGGGCCTTCATTTACCAGCAGGGAATATGAGTATTTCCTAAAGTCAAATGGTATTTCACATATAAGGACAGCTCCATAGCATCCAACATCCAATGATCTGACAGAAAAAGCAGTCCAAACTTTGAAGGTAGGCTTAAAGAAACAGCTGACAAAAAATGAGGGCTACAGATGCTGGAGAGTCAGAGACAAAAAGTGTAGCACTGGAAAAGCACAGCAGGTCAGGCAGCATCTGAGGAGCAGGAGAGTCATTGGGAATGTGGAAGGGGGCTGACAGATAAATAGGAGAGTGAGGCTGGGGCTGGGGAAGAGGTAGCTGGGAAGAGATAGGTAGATGCAGGTGGAGGGTGAAAGTGATAGACTAGAGAAGAGGGTGCAGCGGATAGGTGGGAAGGAAGATGGGCAGGGTTAGAGTTATGGTTAGGGTTAGGTCAAGGGGGCGATGCCGAGTTGGAGGGTGGAATCTGGGATGTGGGGGGCGGGAGATTTAGAAACAAGTGAAGTTGATGTTGATGACGTGTGGTTGTAGGGTCCCAAGGCAGAAGGTGAGGTGTTCTTCCTCGAGGCGTCGGGTGGCTTGGATTTGGCGGTGGAGAAGGCCCAGAACTTTCATGTCTTTAGTGGAGTGGGAGGGGGAGTTGAAAGGGGGCAGAAGGGTTGTTTGGTGCATGTGTCCCAGAGATGTTCCCAGAAACCCTGTACTGTACCAGAGTAGATAATGTTGGCTTTCCTCTACCACAGTACAGTCTGTGGATTCCTGCCCTGAAAGACATTGGTGGCAGCAAGTCTACGTTACAGTGAGCAATTGTACTGTATGCTTGTACAATCTGATGCGTAGACTGCTCATACATTAGTTCTCTTTATTTCATATTGTCAATTCTCATTCTGCCTCCTAAATAGAGTTGAATAATAATTTGTCATTTGTATTTTTACAAACATAACAGTGAAAAGTCACCATACTTTGGCACCTATATTAATAACAGAAATCATGTTATATACATTGTTTGTCACATACATAAATGATCTGGAAGAGGACATTGTTGGTCTGATCAGTAAGTTTGCAGATGACACAAAGATTGATGGAGTAGCAGAAAGCATAGGGGACTGTTAAAGAATACAGGAGAATATAGGTAGACTGGAGAGTTGGGTGGAGAAGTGGCAGATGGAGTTCAATCCAGACAAATGTGAAGTGATGTACTTTGGGAAGTCTAATTCTACAGCAAATTATACTGTAAATGGAAGAGCCTTGGGAAAAGTTGATGAGCAGAGAGATCTGGGAGTTCAGGTCCATTGTACCTGAAGGTTGCTGCACAGGTGGATAGAGTGGTCAAGGAGGCATATGGTATGCTTGCCTTCATTGGACAGGGTATTGAGTATAAGAGCTGGCAGGTCACGTTAACATAGTACAAAACATTGGTTTGGTCGCATTTAGAATGCTGTGTATAGTTCTGGTTGGCACATTACCAAAAGGATGTGGACGCTTTGGAGAGAGTGCAGAGAAGGTTTATGAGGATGCTGCCTAGTATGGAAGGTGCTAGCTATGAAGAGAGGTTGAGGAGGTTAGGATTGCTTTTATTAGAAAAAAGGAGATTGAGGGGGGACTTGATTAAGGTCTACAAAATCATGAAAAGTATAGACAGGGTAGATAGAGAGAACTTTTCCCCAGGGTGAGGAATTCAATAACGAGAAGTCACGCTTTCAAGGTGACAGGTGAAAAGTTTAAAGGGGATACACGTGGCTAGTACTTCACACAGAGGGTGGTGGGTGACTGCAACACGCTGGAACACGTTGCCAGCAGAGGTGGTAGAGGCAGGTACAGTAGATTCATTTAATGTGCGACTGGACAGATGCATGAGTAGGTGGGGAGCAGAGGGATACAGATGCTTAGGAATTGGGCAATAGGTTTAAACAGTGGATTTGGATCGGCTCAGGCTTGAAGGGCCGAAGGGCCTGTTCCTGGGCTGTAAATTTTCTTTGTTCATATCTAAAACAAAATTAAGATAAACTCCATCTTTGTTCCATTCACGGCTCATGGGTTCCTGTTTAATTTCTCCCATGTATCAGAGCTTCACACTACAGTTTATCACTATCCACCTCATGGTTCCCACACCTTCCACATTTTGGGACAACTACAAATTTTCCAAGTGTGCCTGCACACCTCTAAGCAGTGATCCTCAAGGGTCCATGTAGAACCCCATTGTATACACTTGTCCAGATTATAAACAAACTTTATCGCAATGATGAGTCCTATAGTCAGTTCTTCAGCAAGAATGCATTTAGCTTGAAGTAGGTGAAGAGGCAGTTTGTAAATTGACCTTTGTTGGGTTTCATATCCCAGAAGCCATCAGAAATCTCAAAACAACCAAATGAACCAATAATAGAAACAAGCCACAGACATGATGGATGGACTTAATGAACATACTAATCAAGAAATAACTGATGCAATCAGACCACACAGTGGTATGTGTTTTGGCCAGATTTAAGTGACTGTCTTGATCATTGAATCTTGTAGCTAATCAGAACATACATTGTGACAATGATCCTCATGCATCTAATGTTTTTGCTAGAGTGCTGGAGGCTGAAGGCCAACCTATAGAAGACCGTAAAATTATAAGCGGCAATGATACAGTGGGTATTTGGAGTCCCTTTCTGCTAGGGGGGAAATGCCAAATACCAGGGGGCATAGGTTTAAGTTGAGAGGGGGCAAGTTTAAAGGAGATGTGTGAGACAAGTTTTCTTTTTCACACAGAGGGTAATGGGTGTTTGGAACGTGCTGCTAGAGGAGGAGGTAGAAGCAGGTACAAAAGCAACGCTTAAGAGGCATTTAGACAGACACATGAACAGGCAGGGGATAAAGGGAGATGGATCCAGGCAGATAGGATTAGAATGGCATTGTGGTCGGTGTAGACATGGTGGACTGAAGGGCCTGTACTGTTTTACGATCTCGACTGCTGCTCTCTTCCGACTTCCACTCGGAAAGAGAATGTCGAAATTATTTCAGGTTAAAATCATGATGATGCCAGTACGCTCCATGAAAATACTTGTACGTTTTACTGGACTATCCACAAGCCCAGGGTGTGAAATTGAAGGGATGGGAGGAGGTGGAGAGCAGGTGGTGTCGATGATTATCACGGGCATGGTCTATGAACCAGAGGTGTGCATTCAGAATCAGAGGGAGCAACTCGTAAGGCTCATTGTGAACATTTTAAACAATCAGGAACAGGATGAGGGCAAGATTCAGTGGGCATGTACACCTACCAATACCTTTATGGATGTACAACATAGAACCATAGAATCTCTACAGTGTGGAAGCAAGCCATTCGGCCCAGTGAGTCCGCTTTGACCCCCGAACAATATCCCTTCCAGACACACCCCATCCCTGCAACCCTGCATTTTCTAATCCACCCAGCATGCACATCCCTGACAACTATGGGCAATTTAGCATGGCCAGTTCAATAACCCGCACATCTTTGGACTGTGGGAGGAAACCGGAGCACTCAGAGGAAACCCACGCAGACAAATGGGCAAACCCCACCTTTTGCCAAGGGTGGAATCGAACCTGGGTAGGAGAAAGTAACATGTAGGCATTGCAACTTTCTGAATGAAACTCTGGGAGACAATGGTCCCTTAATGAATTCTCTATGGTAACACCTTAACCAATCAGATTCAACGCACCAAACAATCAACATCCTTTTCTCACAAAACATAAATTGTTGCTTCTTTTGAAAGTTGCATCTTGCATCTGTCCAGGTAAATGCAAGATCAGAAGTCTAAACGTCTACATCATTCATACAGTGAAATAACCACTACACTCACTGGTCTTACTGTTGCTTTTTTCTACATTAATCTCTACGAATGAAAACCTACAACATCTTGCAGGAACCCATTCATTTCTGTGCCTTCCTGATACTGCTAGCTTTATAAATTATGCAGATGTTGGCCTTGTTACCTACATAACGTTCACTTAGACTACTGGTTCCTCCCCCTCTTTGCAGTGAAATTGTTGTTCTAATCATATATCATTAGGGAATCATTTATCATTCTATTCCTGCCTCACTCCACTTGAACCTTCCCAATTTCTTTTAATTATTTCACGAGATGTGGGAATAACTGGCTACACTAGCATTTATTGCCATTGCTTATTGCTCTGGAAACAAATGTGGTGAACTGCCTTTTGGAGCAGCTGCAATCCTTCGGACTATAGGGACACCCTCACCTCACATTAGGGAGGGAGTTCCAGGATTTTGACCCAGCAACAGTGAAGGGATGATAACAAAGTTCCACGTCAAGTTTGTGTGTCACTTGGAGGGTAACTTGCAGAAAAGCGCCAGATCCTCAGGTTTGATAGTGTTAGGTAAGTGTTTTGCCTTGTTGAGTAAAGCCCTGAAAAGTAATCCCTGCTATTCCTCGACTTGTCACATATTTTAAACAGTGCAGAGAATTCCTCAATGTGCCTGTCTGTTTAGACACACTTTGGCAGAAAGCACAGACCCAGTTTCTGAACTTGACAAGAATTATGATTCATTATAATTAAACAGATTCCAATTACAGATAAATAGGAACAGTCCACATACAAGTCTAATTAAAACTCTAACCTTCTTATAAAACTCTCCCTGCAGACAGATGCAGGCACACAACAAATATGAGTGTCACAAACTATAGTGGCACTGTGGCTCCGTGATCAGCATCAGGGACCTGGTTTCCATTTCGGTTTTGGGTAACGGTCTGTGTGGAGTCTGCACATTCTCCATGGGTCTACATGGGCTTCTGCCGGTTTCCTCCCACAGTCCAAAGGACTGCAGGTTCGGTGCACTGCCTGCAGTTAGGTGGGTTAACCATGGTTCAATCAAAAACCCATGGGCTCTGTGTGGGATGTACTTCAAAGGTCAGTGCAGACTTGATGGGCTGAATGGTTTCTCGGTGTACTGTAGGGATTCTAAAGGTAGATGGAAAGGTAGTTTAATGGTTCCTATCCCCAGTGGTTGCTGAGATGACCTTTGTGTCTTTTTAAGAGTTGCTGCTCCTTGATCTTCCTTCTCCAGGGCCTTTCACTTGTTTGCAGAAGACACAGGGTTGGTACTTACAAAGTTTATGATTTATTGATTAGAAGTCACAGTGTACAACAACTTTCTTCAGGCTTGAGGTGCTCGTACTTCAAAGAAAAGCACAGTTCCTGCCTTTCCGGAGATTCGATATCCTCTGACCAAACACTTAAACACACAGCAGTTCCGCTATCCGGGAGCCAATCGAATTGAATTGAATTTATTTATTGTCATGTGTACTGAGCCACAGTGAAAAGCTTTGTCTTGTGAGCAATACAGGCAGATCACAGAGTTAAGAAGCATAGATAAGTAAATAATAGGTAAACAGCGGCAAAAACCAAAACACAGTTACAGGCAAACGCTAAGAGTTTGTGAGTCCATTCAGTATTCTAACAACAGTAGGATAGTAACTGTTACGAAACCGGCTGGTGCATGTGTTCAGGCTTCTGTACCTTCTCCCCGATGGTAGAGGTTGTAGAAAAACATTGCCAGGGTGGGATGGATCTTTGAGAATGCTGGCGGCCTTTCCTTGACAGTGGGCCTGGTAGATGGATTCTGTAGATGGGAGGTTGGCCTTTGTGATTCTCTGGGCCGAGTTCACCACTCTGTGTAACTGTCTCTGATCTAGAATGGTACAGTTGCCAGACCAGGTAGTGATACATCCAAACAGAATGCTCTTGATCATGCTCCTTTAAAAATTGGCAATGGTATTTGCTGTCATGCCAAATTTTCTCAGCTGCCTGAGGAAGAAGAGATGTTGCTGGGCCTTTGTAACCAGTGCATCCACATGAAGAATCCAAGAAAGCTTGTTGTGGATGACCACTCCCAGGAGCTTGACCCTTTCCACTTGTTCCATCTCTGTGCTGTTAATGTGTAGGGGGGCATGAGCAACATCCCACCAAAAGTCAATAATGAGTTGCTTGGTTTTGCCGGCATTGAGAGCTAGGTTGTTCTCAGTGCGCCATTTTTCCAGGTCTTCCACCTCCCATCTGTAGTCTGTTTTGTCGCCATCTGAGATGCGACTGACTATGGTGGTGTCGTCAGTGAACTTGTAAATGGCATTAGTCTGGTATATGGCAAGGCAATCATGGGTATACAGTGAGTACAGTAGGGGGCTGAGTATACACCCCTGGGGGGCTCCAGTGTTGAGTGTTAGTGAGGATGAAATATTGTCCCCAGTCTTCACTGATTGTGGCCTGTGGGTCAGGAAACTGAGGATCCAGTTGCAGAGAGTGGGGCTTAGTCCGAGATCACTAAGTTTAGTAATCAGTCTTGAGGGGATAATAGTGTTGAAGGCTGAACTGTAGTTAATGAGTAGGATTCTTACGTAACTGTTCTTGGTGTCAAGATGTTCTAGGGAGATGTGACGGGCAAGTGATAGGGCACCTGACGTGGATCTGTTGGTCCGATAGGCAAATTAGAGTGGGTCAAGAGTAGTGGGGAGGCTGGAGTTGATTAATGTCATGACCAGCCTTTCAAAGTACTTCATGACCACCGAAGTTAGGGCCACTGAGCGGTAGTCATTAAGACATGCTGCATTAGCCTTCTTAGGCACAGGGATGATGTTGACCCTCTTGAAACAGACAGGGACTGTGGTCTGCTTCAAGGAGAGGTTGAAGATGGCCGAGAAGACCTCCCTCAGTTGATCTGTGCATGCTCTGAGTGCACAGCCTGGTACTCCATCTGGTCCCATCGCTTTCCTTGGATTCACACAGAGGAAAACTGATCTGACCTCTGATGCAATGACTGTTGGGATAGGTTCGTCAATCACACAGTTGTTGGTAGGCATTGATAGCTGGTCATCACATCACAGACCAATCAGCTACCTGTTGGCAACTGAAACATTTTGCACACATACGCCCCGGCTCATCCATAGAAATCTCCCCAACTGCTTGAACATAACAGTAGTGTAAACAGCACTTACAAGATTGGGGGTCGGTTAGCACAATTCATTGGACAGCTGGCGTGTGATGCAGAGCAAAATCAACAACATGGCTACAATTCCCACACTAGCTGAAGTTACCATGAAAGACTTTCCTACTCAATCCCTCCCCTCACCTGAGAGGGGGCGGCTTCAGATTATACTGCCACCCCTTCCTAATCTCTACCTAATGAGAGAGCGGTCTTATCCTCTGGTACGATTACAGAGACTTTACATTTACAGGTAACTTGCTTTTAAATGGTGCAATAATCCTTTCCACAATCCATGGTTTTTAAAACAGTCCATCTAAAATCAACAATATGAAAAACACCATTAAGGGATGACACGGTTGCTCAGTGGTCAGCACTGCTAGCTCACAGTACTCCTGACCTGGGTTCAATTTCACCCAAGGGTGACTGCCTGTGTGGAGTTTGCACATTCTTCCTGTGTCCGCATGAGTTTCCTCCCACAATTCAAAGATGTGCAGGTTAGGTGGATTGGCCATGCTAAGCTGCCTGGTAGTGTGCAGGACAGGTGGATTGCCATGGGAAATGTGTGGAGTTATGGGGATAAAGTACAGGACTGGGTGTTTGGAGGGTCAGTGCAGACTCAAGGGTTGAATGGCCTTTTTCTGCAAGGTAAGGATTCTAATTTTTAAAAATGCAGTCTTTACATGAGGAATTATCGATCACAACAGCAGGGAGAACTCCCCATTCTGCAGAATAGCACCTGGACAGCAAATAGGACCCAAGTTTAACATACCATCTGAAAGGTGAAGCATCTGACCGTGTAGCATATACTCAGCATAGGACGGAATTATCAACCTGGATATTATGCTCAAGTGCCTTAAAGTGGGGCTCGTCAAGTATTCAATATGGAAGTACTGAACTAAGTGTTCTCACTTCATTCCTATCAGTTTTTGCCTGTTTCCTTCCTTTCAAATTCAGCCTTTCCTTTCGTAGGTCACAACAGTCTTAGAAACAGGGAGTGAAGTATCACAGTGCTTATCCACTCAGTTACTGCAGTCCAGTCAGAGGTCCAACCACTGTACTGTTTGTCTACCAGCAGATGGCCACGTTTCACTGCACTACACCATCAGTCTCTCCTTTAAATAGCAGCACCAAGTTCAACTTTACTGATTATAAACCCCCTCAAGGACATTGATTCTCTACAGTACTCCCAGTAGAATTTATTACAAGTCAAACTTTACTAATACTAATGAAACCTTACACATTTTCTGGGCTTCAGAAGGTAAGTGAACAAAATATTCGCAACTGTTTCCCTGTGAAGTCACATTTTACTCTTATTTCCTTCATTTAATTAGTTTCAGCAGCCCCTTATTCTCAATTCTCCTGACACAGAAAACAGTTTCTCTGTTTCTAATTGATCAATTTTGTTTAAATATTTTAAGTATCTTGTAAAATAATCCTTCAACAGTAACCTTATTCAGTGCCTTTACAATCATACTCTGATTGGCCAGATGAATGAATATCCCCTCTAACTATGGACAGCAAAACTCGAAGAGATATCTGACAGAGTGTCCAACCTAATTACTTAAATTTATTTCTCAAATCAGACCTACAGTTCTAACTAGATATTGTTAAAACTGAAAACAAAGGACTATGGATGCTGGAAATCTGAAACAAAAACAGAAATTGTGGAGGATCTTAGCAGATCTTAGCAGATCTAGCATCGTAAGACTTAAGATATAGGAGCAGAATTAGGCCATTTCGCTTCCATTCAATTATGGTGATATGTTTCTCAACCCCGTTCTCCTCCCTTCTCCCTCTGTCTTAAATATAGTCAATGGCTTTGCCTCCACTGTCTTTTGCAGCAATGAGTTCCACAGATTCACCACCAACTGGTTGAAGAAATTCCTTCTCTCTCTCTGCTCTAAAGGGTCATCCCTTCACTCTGAGACTGGTCTCTCCTATTAGTGGAAACTTTGTTTCCATGTCCACTCTATCCAGGCTTCTCAATATTCTGTAAGTTCTATGAGATTCTCCCTCATCCTTCTAAACTCTATTAAGTACAATTGAGTCTTCAACTGCTCCTCATAAGACAAGCTCTTCATCCATAGGATCGTTCTTGTAAAACTCCTCTGGACTCCCTCCAACACTAGCATATACTTCCTTAGATTCAGGGCCTGAAACTGCAGTCTGACCAGAGCCTTGTATAGCCTCAGCAGTACATCACCGCTGTTGTATTCTAGCTCTCTGGAAACGAATGGCAACATCATATTTGGCATCTTACCTGCCAAGTGAACTTGGATGTTAACCTTAAGTGAATCCTGAACCAGGACTCCCAAGTCACTTTGTTCTTTAGATTTCCAAAGCTTTTTTCCATTTGGAAAATAGTCTACACTTCTATTCCTCCTACCAAAGTGCACAGCCTCATACTTTCCCACATTTTATTCGATCTGCCACTACTTTACCCACTTTCCCAGCCTAAGTCTCCCGCCTCCTCAGCACTGCGCGTCCCTCCACCTATTCTTTGTGTCATCTGCAAACTTAGCAAAAGTGCCCTCAGTTCCTTTGTCCATATCATTCATGTATGATGTGAATAGTTGTTGTCCCAATACAGATCCCTGCGGAACTCCAATAGTCACCCACAGGCTGCTATGCTGAAAAAGACACCTTTATCCTGACTTTTTATCATCTGCCAGTTATCCAATCCTCTATCTGTGCCAGTACTTTGCTCCTAACACCATGGATTCTTATATTCTTAGCGACACCTTGTCAAAGGCCTTCTGGAAGTCCAAATAGATCATGTTGCCTGGTTCTCCTTAATCTAGCTTGCTCATTATATCCTCAAACGGTTTTGTCAGGCATCAGCTCCCCGTGACGAAGCCATGCTGACTCAGCCCTATTTTACCATGCACTGCCATAATCTCATCCTTAATAACGGTCTCTAAAATCTTACCAACAGCCGAGGTCAGGCTGACCACCTCATAGTTTCCTGTCTTCTGCCTCAGTGCTTCTTACACGGGGCTGTTTCATTAGCCATTTTCCAGTCCTCTGGGACCCTCCCAGAAACCAGTGATTCCTGAAAGGTTATCACCAATGCCTCCACAATCTCCTTGGCTATCTCCTTCAGAACCCTGGGGGGTAGTGCCTCTGGTCCAGTGATTTTCAGCTTCTCCTTGCCCCTGACTCTCTTGAAGTTCTGGTGTACTGCTGTTGTCTTAATTCAGCTCCTCATTAGAGGGGAACCTCGATTATCCAAACGTGATGGGCAGGCACTATTTCGTTCAGATAATCAATTATTCGATTAATTGATTAAATGCCTTTCCTCTGGGGTTCGGAGTTTTTAAAGTCTGCTCCCCATTCAGGAGACTGCAGCAGCACACCGCACGCGAGGCCCTGCCCCTGACCCCTGTGCAACACCATCCCCCAACCCCCAACCCCCGAAACCACGCCCCCGCCCCAACCCAGTGCAACACCACGCCCCGCCCTCATCACAACCAACCCAGTGCAACACTGCCCCCCGCCCCCAATACTGCCCCCATCCCCGACACCACCCCCTGCCCCCAACCCCATACAACACTGCCCCCTCCCCCACCCGGTACACCCCAGCCCTTCACCGGGGCATCTGGACTGTACACCAACATCAAGAATGCTGCTGCTGCTTCTTTTGTGGGGTAAGACTCCAAATAGCGCACACACACACACACACACACACACGCAGCCACAGCCACCCACACAAATTTTTACTGCAACCTTTTGACAGATTCCACATTTACCCAGTTCAAGACAATGTTGGAGAGATTATCGGGGGGGGGGGGGGGGGCAGGTTAGGGTACACCCCTCTGTAGAACTCCAGGGAAAGTGTGGGGAGAGAGAGAGAGAGCAGGAGGTCAGTCATTTAGAGACGGTGCCTGTTTAATCACTGTAAACAAAAGGCGCAATCACTGTTGGAAACACGTCTTTGATGAAATGTTTCCATCGGCACCTGGAGATCTCCTTCATATAATCCGATTTTCGGATAATTGGTATACGGATAATCGAGGTTCCCCTGTACTACTTCACGAGGCTCATTTTCCAGGTGACCAATGTTTACTCTTGCATCTCTCTTATCTCTTACATATCTTTTCAAAAAAACTTACAATTTTCTATTACCAACCTTAACCTCACATTTCATCTGCTCCCCCATTTCTTGCGTTCTTTTAAATTTATCCTCTGCTGGTTTTTAAAGACTTCCCACTAATCTTCACCAGTGTATACCTTTTCTTTTGTTTTTATGTCCTCCCTGATTTTCCTTGTCAGCCATGGTGGCCTCATTCTCCCCTTAGTATGTTTCTCCTTCCTTGGGATGACTTCCTGCTGTGCCTCCCAAATTACCCCCAGGAACTCCTTCCATTGCTGTTCCACCATCTTCCCTGCTAGGCTCCCCTTCCAATCCACTCTGGCCAGCTCCTCCCTCACGTCTGCATAGTTCCCTTTAGTCAACTGTAATACCGTTCCATCTGATTCTAGCTTCTCTCACCCACACTGCAGGTTGAATTATTTTGTTATATGGTCACTACTCCCTCAGAGATTCCTTTACCTTAAGGTCCCTAATTAAGTCTTCCTCATTTCACATCAAATCCAGAATTCCTTTTTCCCCCTTCTGGGTTCTACTGCAAACTGATGCAAAAGACATGCCACAAATTCCTTTCCATGGGATGGGAGAGTTCTTACCTTGTATAGTCACCTTCAATGTGCTTCTATACAAATAAGGAACATGAGTAGGACACTTGGCCTTTTGCGCCTGACCTGCCATTGAATAAAATCATGGCTGATCTGATTTTAACCTCAAGGGTAGCAGTGGTCAGCCCTGCTGTCTCACAGTACCAGGCACTTGTGTTCGATTCCAGTCTCAGGCAACCACCTGTGTGGAGTTTGCAATGTTCGCATGGTTTCCATTGGGTCCTCTGGTTTCCTCCCATAGTCTAAAGATGTGCAGGTTAGTGGATTGGCCATGGAAATTGGGGGTGGAGTTGCAGGGGCTGGGTCTGGATGGAATGCTCTTCAGAGAGCTGGTACAGACATGATGGGTTGAATGGCCTCTTTCTGCGCTGTAGCGATTTCATGATTATTGGTTGTGAACATCTGTAACCCCCTCTAATTGTTATTTGAGAAATCCTTTGTTGTAGTTTTGGTTGCACTTCAGCCCCATGCTCCTGATCTTTAGATACCTGTTGAGGAGGAGAGTGGGCAAGTCGGAGGGTCTTTTTGTGGGTCTGCCCCCCGTCCTGGCTGGGTTGGCTGTAAACAGCAGGCCATGGAGGAGGTCATCTCAGCTGACTGCCTGCCCTTTTTCCATGGTTACCTTCATGCCCGGATGACCTTGGAGAAGGAGCAGGTGGTGTCCACCAGTGCTTTTCCAGAGAAAGGTGGGCAATGCTTTATTCTGCCTCCAACTCCATTTTGATTTAGCCCCTCTCCTTTCTTCATTACTCCCCTCCCCATCACCTTTGATAGTTTGCATTGTCCATAATGGGCTTTATTTGTAAATATTCAAATAGTTACATGGATGTTTCACTGGAAGTGGTTTAGTAGTTTTAAAAAAAGCATGTGATTTTGGTGGTAGGAAGGTTGCTCAGTTGTGTGTGAATTCACTGCTGGGTAGAAAGATTTCAGAAAAAGCAGTAGTATAGGCACAATAGTAGCTGAACACAGATCAGAGACACAGTGGTGTACTGGCAATAGTCATAGAGACAGAGGTGTGCAGCATGGAAACAGACCCTTCGATCCAACCCGTCCATGCCGACCAGATATCCCAACCCAATCTAGTCCCACCTGCCAACAACCGGCCCATATCCCTCCAAACCCTTCCTATTCATATACCTATCCAAATGCCTCTTAAATGTTGCAATTGTACCAGCCTCCACCACTTCATCTGGCAGCTCATTCCATACACGTACAACCCTCTGTGTGAAAAGGTTGCCCCTTAGGTCTCTTTTATATCTTACCCCTCTCACCCTAAACCTATGCCCTCTAGTTCTGGACTCCCTGACCCCAGGGAAAAGACTTTGTCTATTTATCCTATCTATGCTCCTCATAATTTTGTAAACCTCTATAAGGTCACCCCTCAGCCTCCGACGCTCCAGGGAAAACAGCCCCAGCCTGTTCAGCATCTCCCTGTGGCTCAGATCCTCCAACCCTGGCAACATCCTTGTAAATCTTTTCTGAACCCTTTCAAGTTTCACAACATCTTTCCGATAGGAAGGAGAACCAAAGTTAACGTTCTGTGGACACGGGTTCAAATGCCAATAAGTAGCTGATGGGATCGTAAGAATTTCTGAATTGTGAACCTCAGCTGTATATTATTGAAACTATCACTGGAGGTTATCCTGTGGTCACTCCTGAGTTAGAACACCTGGGTTCAAATCCCATCTGCTCCATTCACCAGTATGTAATAATCTCGCTGAAAAGGTTGACTAAAAAAAATCTGGGAAGGAAACAAGTTGATCCTAACTTCTAAAAGGGGTGAGGGGTGGTTCGCTTGAGGTACAGTGGCAGTGTCCCTACCTCTGAGCCAGGAAGCCCAAGTTCAAGTGCTATGGAGGTGTGTATTAGCATCTGTGCTGGGCTTGATTAGAAAATATCTCATGATGGAGGGTAGATGAGTCAATAATGGTAGGCTGTTTGATACTATGGAACTGAAGATATGATTGTACACAGAGTAGCACACCAGCAAATGACAGTATATCTTTACTCTAGATTAGAGTGGTGCTGGAAAAGCACAGCAGGTCAGGCAGCATCCGAGGAGCAGGAAGATCGACGTTTCAAGCAAAAGCCCTTCTTCAGGAATGAGTCCCTATTATTAATCGTTGTCATTTTTACTTTTCAAGCATTTGAATTGCAATCTTTATTGGATAAAAACAACACCATACTGTGACCAGTAAATAATTCCATGTTTTTAGTTACAGTGATTAGCACTGAGTTACCTAGTTGAAGTCTGATATTTCTAACACTGTCTGCACAGGGCACACCTGCTGGCCAATTCGTTTCGAGAGCTCCCAGGTTGCTTTGCACTGACCATTAAATGGATATGAGACCACACTCTCATTCCTGCATCACCTTCCTTTCTTGCTCTCCTGGACAGGCAGCAGGCCCTTCAACACACCCCAGCCTGAAATCAGGAATGTGCAGCTCGCGATAAACAGCGAACCGTTGTTATCCAATGCCCTAACATGTCACCATAATACTTCTATTATAGGCACTCCTCAAAACGTCCAGGGTCATGCTACACAACAATCTGAACAGCAACCTAAGTGAGCAACCGAGTAAAGGAAGAATGTTAAAGTTAGGAATGCCGTAACTATCACTCTTAAGCCCAAAACAACCCAGTTTGAAAATTCCTGAAATTTGACCAATAATCCTCAAACCTTCCTAATGCCTGTCCGTGTTCAGGTTATTAACTTGTCCTGCTTCTGATATCTGGAAATCCAACTAGCTTGTATAAACCTTGACCCTGAAGTCTTACATCATGCAGTATACAATGTTGTAAAGTTCATTTAATTCTTCCTTCACAGATGCTGCTATAATTTGCCAAATATTTATAGCACTTTGTATTATTTTCAATTTCTAGTATTTTGCTTTGATGTGGGTTAGTATCTGCTGCTGAACACAAGCATGGACAGAAACACAGAGCCTCTTCCCCCACATCACTCCAAACTGAGCAAAGGACCAGCTGGCAAAAGCACGGAACCTTCAGCGAAGTGGGAGAGCAAAGCTGAGAGGGAAAAGGAGCTGGCAGGAGAGTGAGGGGATGGCAGAAACAAAAGCAAGGGGCATCATTTGAATATTGAAGCATTCAGTTCCTTCTCTAGGCTCTGAATGAAGCAACAGTTCAGAAACATCAGCTGTCCGTGTGGCAAAAACGTGTTCAGGATTGCCTCGATTCTGTCGGTCTTCAGGACAACATCATTGCCTTGAACCAACAGGTTCAAATGCTGCATGAAGTACTTCACTATCATTTTCAGGGTATTTTCTGCCAGCATTAGGTTCTCATGGGGGTCGCAGATCAAGGCAAAGCCCAGGGAAAGGACTGCCGCCCATACCACAGTGGTCTCCTCCGCATAAATGTCACCAGCTGGGAGGCGGAACACACCCAAGTCCAAATCCTGAGAGCCAGCGAGTTCCTCGGTGATCACAGACCCAAAATCAGGAACGGGCTTCTCTGCAGCTTGGCGAGACAGGATACAAGAAGACTTCACCTGCCTGGAAGAGCAAACACAGCAAAGCAGGCTCACTGATTGTGTAATGTTATCCTAATCAGGTCACACATGCAGATAATCTCAGGAAACCCCACAGTGCTTTTACAGCCAATACCTTTGAAATATAGTCACTGGTCTACCAAGAAACGAGGGATAACTCCTCTGCAAGTAATGCCATGGGATCATTTAACATCTCATCTGACAGGGCAAACAGATCCTCAGGTTAAAACTCATCCAAACAGTGCACACTGACAGGACAGACTGAGTATTCGAGGAGAAAGTGAGGTCTGCAGACGCTGGAGATCAAAGCTGAAACTTTATTGCTGGAACAGCACAGCAGGTCAGGCAGCATCTAGGGAACAGGAGATTCGACGTTTCGGGCACATGCCCTTCTTCAGGAATGCCCTTCCTGAAGAAGGGCATGTGCCCGAAACGTCGAATCTCCTGTTCCCTAGATGCTGCCTGACCTGCTGTGCTGTTCCAGCAATAAAGTTTCAGCTCAGACTGAGTATTCGCTCAGTACTGCATTGGGAGTGCCAGCCTAGATTTCTTTTCAACTACAGTGGCTCTTGGTCCCACGGTTTCCTCACTCGAGAATTGAATATTGCTACCAAGCCACAGCTGCCCAGAGAACTTTTCCACATCTAGAAGACTGGACAGGATTCTACACATTCTGACTTTATCACCCAGAAAGATTTATGCATTTTGAATATCATCATCATTGATTTCCCACCATGCCCTTTTCAGTCTATCTGGCAGCTGTCAGCATCATCCCTACATCCCTCGTTACACCTTCTTCCGCATCTCCCTCACTCTAACCCCCACTTTAGTTCTCCACCGTCAGAATCCCACACATCTCCTCTTTAACCACTTTCCCTTCCAGTTAAGTATCCCCCCATAAGAAACAGGAACAGGACCATTCAGCCCCTCCAACCTGCTGTACCAATCAGTAAGATCATGGCTGATCCAACATTCCTCACGATACCGTCCCTCTGTTCTCACCTTCACACAGTTTCGCTCTTTCCCTCCATCTCCTCTCCCCTTTGCATCCCTCCACCCCTCATCTCCCCTCACCCCTTCTCCTGACCTCTACAAACCCTCCTAACACACCTCACCACATCCCCTCACTTCAACCCTTCATCCCCTCCTCCCCATAGATCCTACTCTCTTCACCTCACGCTCTTTCCCATTTAACCCTCTCTTCCCTCCACCTTTAAACCTCCCTCCCCCTTTTAACCACCAATTTCCCCTTTCACCCCCTCTCCACTCCTCAAACCCTCTTTCTCCCCCTTAACTCCATCTTTCCCCTTTAACTCACTATCCCCATTAACCGTCTCTCCTCCCTTTAACCACCGTTCCCCTTTAACCCCCTCCCTCCTTTAATCCTTGTTCCCCTTTAATCCTCTCTCCTCTCTTTAACCACCAATTTCCCCTTAACCCTCTCCCCCTTAACCACGATTCCCCTTTAATCCTCTTTACCCCCAAACCCTCTTTCTCCCCCTTAACTCCATCTTTCCCCTTTAACCCCCTCCCCCCTTAACCTTGTCTCCCCTTTAACCCCCTCTTTCCCCTGTAACCCTCTCTCCTCCCCATAACCCATTCCCTTTCTCCTTTAAGGGGAAAGAGAGGGTTGGGGTGAGAGGGGGTTAAAGGGGAGAGAGGGAGGGTTAAAGGGGAGAAAGGGAGGGTTAAATGAGAAAGAGAAGGTTAAAGGGGAAAGAGGTTAAAGGGGAAAGAGAAGGTTAAAGGGTGGGTTAAAAGGGGGTTAAAGGGGAAAGAGGGAATTAAAGGGGAAAGAGGGAATTAAAGGGGAAAGAGGGAATTAAAGGGGAAAGAGGGAATTAAAGGGGAAAGAGGGAATTAAAGGGGTGAGAGGGGATCAAAGGAGAGAGGGTTAAAAAGGGGAAAGAGGGGATTAAAGGGGGAGAGGGTTAAAGGGGAAAGAGGGGTTTAAAGGGTGTGTTAAAGGGGAAAGAGGGGGTTAAAGGGTGGGTTAAAGGAGAGAGAGGAGGGCAAAGGGACTAACTCTCTCTCCCCTTTAACTCCCTCTTTGCCCTTTAACCCCCTTTCTCCCGGACCCCTCCACTTTTACCTGGCCACGGCCGCCAGCTGCTCCTTACTCCGCAATCTCTGCTGCTGATGGCGGAGTTCGGCCTCGGCGGGGCTCTCCCTGCCTGCCGGGCCCGGCTGCCGCTCGGCCGCCCAGCTGCGGGAGTAGATGAGGCGGCACAGTTCCCCAGGCCCGAGGGACAGCAGCACCATGCCCCGCACCATGATGGCGGCCGGAGCCGGGTGCACCCTGGGAACTGTAGTGCTCTCCCGCCCAGGGGAACCAGGACTACAAATCCCAGAGTGCCGCGCCCCGTGGACCGTTGTCTCCGTGTACCACGTGACAACTCAGCAGCACTCCCAGTGGAAGGGTTAGGAACAGGCAGGCTGAGGATTGGGAAACTTATCAATGGTTGTCAAAGTAGGGGATTTTAAATTTTGTAACATAAACTGGGACTGCCAGAACCTTAAGGGCTTAGATGGAATGGAATTTGTTAAGTGCATTCAGCAAAGTTTCCTCAAGCATTTTACAGAGGGTCCTACTCAGGAAGGGGCAAAAATCAACCTACTCTTGGGAAATAGGGCAGGACAGGTGACAGTGGGAGAGGGCTTTGGAACCGGTTACCATAGTTCTATTAATTTTAAAAATAGTTAAGAACTATTCAACCTGTCTTCCTGTCTGAAATTTCTCATAACTGGAACCATGCTTGTTAATTGTTTCATCACTACGGGCGGCACGGTGGCACAGTGGTTAGCACTGCTGTCTCGCAGCGTCAGAGACCTGGGTTCAATTCCCGCCTCAGGCGACTGACTGTGTGGAGTTTGCACGTTCTTCCCGTGTCTGCGTGGGTTCCCTCCGGGTGCTCCGGTTTCCTTCCACGGTCACGAAGATGTGCAGGTGAGGTGAATTGGCCATGCTAAATTGCCCCTAGTGTTAGGTAAGGGGTAAATGTAGGGGTATGGGTGGGTTGCGCTTCGGTGTGGACTTGTTGGGCCGAAGGGCCTGTTTCCACACTGTAAGTAATCTAATCTAATCACTGTCCTCTCTGAATCCTTACCACTTTGGTAACAAAATTAGGAAGGCAGATGATTATTTAAATGGCTGTAAATTGAGAGAAGGGAATGTGAGTGTCTGAATGATCTGAGTGTCATTGTGCACCAGTTACATAAAGAAATTTGCAGAAGCAGCAGACAGTAACAAGGGCAAACTAAGTTGGTTTTCATAGAGGATTTGAGTGTAGATACAAAGATGTCTTACTGCGATTTTACAGGGCATTGGTGAGCCCATATGTGGAATGGTATGTGCAGTTTTAGTCTCCTTATCTGAGGAAGGATATTCTTGTTATAGAAAGAGGGCAGCAAAGGTTTACCAAATTGATTACTGGTGTGGCAGGACTGACGTATGAGGAGAGATTGAGTCGGTTAGGACTGCATTCACTGGAGCTTAGAAGAATGAGGAGAGTGTCTCAAAAAAATCAAGAAAATTCATGAGAGGCATGGATAGGATAAATAGACAAAGTCTCTTCCCTGGGGTGGGGGAGTCCAGAATTAGAGGGCATAGGTTTATGGTGTGAAGGGAAAGATGTAAAAGGGGAAACTTTTGGACACAGAGGATGGTACGTGCATGGAATGAGCTGCCAGAGGAAGTGGTGGAGTCTGGTACAATTGCAACATTTAAGAGGCATCTGGATGGGTATATGAATAGGAAGGGTTGGAGGGATATGGGCTGGGTGCTGGCAGGTGGGACTAGATTGGGTTGGTATATCAGGTCGGCATGGATGTGTTGGACCGAAGGGTCTGTTTCCATGCTGTACATCTCTATGACTCTATACCTTGACAAGTTAGATGCAGAAAGGATGTTCCTGATGGTGGGAGAGTCTAGAAACAGGGGTCATAGTTTAAGGATAAAGGATGAACATTTGGGACTGAGGTGAGAAATTTCTTCACCCAGAGAGTGAAGATAAAGATATTAGAAACTGGAGCTGAGCTCTGAGCTTACATTTAGAACAGTGGTCTCCCAGAAAAGGAATAAGAAAACAAGGACTAAGTAGACTGCTCCTCTTCACAGTGTAAAAACAATGACTGCAGATGCTGGAAACCAGATTCTGGATGAGTGGTGCTGGAAGAGCACAGCAGTTCAGGCAGCATCCGAGGACAGGCAAAATCGACGTTTCGGGCAAAAGCCCTTCATCAGGAATAAAGGCAGAGAGCCTGAAGCATGGAAAGATAAGCTAGAGGAGGGTGGGGGTGGGGAGAGAGTAGCATAGAGTACAATAGGTCAGTGGGGAAGGAGATGAAGGTGATAGGTCAGGGAAGAGAGGGTGGAGTGGATAGGTGGAAAAGGAGCTGGGCAGGTCAGACAAGTCCGGACAAGTCGAGTTGCTGGAGGTTAGAAACTAGGATGAGGTGGGGGAAGGGGAAATGAGGAAACTGTTGAAATCCACATTGATGCCCTGGGGTTGAAGTGTTCCGAGGCGGAAGATGAGGCGTGCAAAGACTATCAGGCAATAAAATCTAGGAACAGAATTGGCCATTCAGCCCATCAAGTCTGCTCCACCATTTGATCATGGCTGATGGTTCTCAACCCCATTCTCCTGCTTTCTCTCCCTAACTCTTGATCCCCTTACTGATCAAGAATGTGTCTACCACTGTCTTAAATACACTCAATGACTTGGCCTCCTCAGCCTTCTATGGCAATGTGTTCCACAGATTCCCCACTCTCTGGCTGAAGAAATTCCTCCTCATTTCAGTTTGAAAGATTGTCCCTTCACACTGAGGTTGTACCCTAGGGTCCTAGTCTCTCCACCAGCGGAAACATCTTTGTCACATCCACTCTATCCAAGTCTCTCAGTATTCTGTAAGTTTCAATCAGATCCCCTTTATCCTTCTAAACTCCATCAAGTACAGACCTCAATCACTCCTCTGATGACAAGCCCTTCATCCCTGCAATCAATAGTGAATAATCTCCACTTAGAGAGGCAAAGTTTGATCAGGGATAGTCAGCAGGACTTTGTTTGAGGGAGCCTAACAAATCTCATGGAATTGTTCAAAGAGGTGATCAGTATTTTTACGAGGGTAGGATGTTGTTTATGTGAATTTCAGCAAGGCTTTTGACAAGGTCCTACATAGGAGACTAATAAAGAAGGTAAAAGCTCATGGCATCCAGGGTCATTTGTTCGGTTAGGCTTAGTCATAGAGTCATAGAGATGTACTACAGACCCTTCGGTCCAACCCGTCCATGCCGACTAGATATCCCAACCCAATCTAGTCCCACCTGCCAGCACCCAGCCCATATCCCTTCAAATCCTTCCTATTCATATACCCATCCAAATGCCTCTTAGATTGGAGACAGAGGGTGGTGGTAGAAGGCTGTGTGTCTGGAAACTCTGTATCCAGTGATATACCGTAGGGATCTGTTCTAGGTCCCTTACTGCTTCTGATATTCATGAATGATGTAGATGAGAATGTGGGGAGCGGGGAAGGCCGGGGTGGGGGGAGGTTTGGTGGCGGTGATGATAACTATGTTTACAGATGACACAAAGATTGGCTGGATGGTTGGCAGTGATTCACCTGACACTGCCTGGGAAGGTGCATTTCAGCTATGAAGAGAAGTTGGATAAACTCGGATAGTTTTCTTTGGAGCAGAGGAGGCTGAGGGGGGAGCCTGATGGAGGTGGATAAGATTGAGGGGCACAGACAGGATGAATGGAAAGCAGCTGTTCCCCTTAGTCAAAGGGTCAACCACAAGGAGGCATCATTTTAAGGTGATAAGCAGGAAGTTTAAAGGGGATTTAAGGAAAACCTTTATCAGCCATGAGGATGGTGGGGATATGGACTTCACTGCCTGGGCGGGTAGTTGAGGTGGGAAACCTCACAACCTTTAAAAAGTATTTGGATGAACATTTAAAGTGTCATAACATTCAAGGCTATGGGCCTAGTGCAGGAAAGAGGGACTACTGTAGGTAGTAGTGTACCTTTGGTGGGACAGACCCAATGGGCCGAATGGCCTCTTCTGTACTGTACAGTATGTTTCTATGAATCTATGAAAATCTGCTCCTATTTCTAATCATCTTAGTTTCATCAGCGAATTTAGCTACAACGCAGTCATCCCTTCCTGTTAGTCATTAATAGTTTTAAAGTATTTATTCAGGGATGTAGGCTTCACTGGAATGACACCTTTTTATGTAGAAGGCAGGTCATTTTCCGGTTAGTGTGAGTGTCACTGCATCCAATACTGACTTCTCAAGCAAAAGAGCGCTAGCAGTAAAGGAAGAGAACTATCAACGAATCTTCACAGAGAGGGCTAGTTACATGGGAAGTGACGGTCGATGGAATGCCTGTGGGAGAATCAATCCTGGGATAATGAATCCCAGCTTCCCTTGCGACTTCCCTGCGACCTGCTTCAATTTTAACCTTTTCATTCATAACATAACAATAAGAAATGTTTGGAGCGACATTAGCCAAGCACAGCCAAGGTGGGACTAGGTTAGTTTGGGATTATGGTCAGCATGAACTGGTTGAACCAAAGGGTCTGTTTCTGTGCTGTATGACTCTCTGGCTCTATGTGATCAACTATCCACAAGAACACAAGAACTGTCTGCAAGGTAAACAGATTTTTGATCAGTAAAGGAATCACAGGGTATAGGAAAACGGCAGGAAAGTGGTGTTGAGGATTATCAGATCAGTCTAATTAAATGGTTGAGTAGACCCAATGGGTTGAATGGCCTAAATCCTCTCAATATCTTATGGTCTTATGTAAATGGAATATGAACCTGAAAACTTCTAGTTGAAACACTGTAGTTCACTTCCATGCATGACTTTTCTCTGTCCATTGTTTTAGTAAAATCATTAGTACTTACAAATATACAAATTAAGAGCAGGAGTAGGCCATTTAGTCACTTTAACCTGCTATTCAATAAATCAAGGCCACAACTTCACATTACGGTGTACCCACAATAACCTTTGCCTCCATTTCTAGTCAAGGATCAGGCTAGCTGAGCCTTCAAAGTATTCAATAGCCCAGTCTCCACTGCTCTTTGGAGAAACAAATTCCACAGACTCATAGCCCTCTGAGTGCAAAATATTCTTATCCTCATCTTAAATGGGAGAGTCTTTACTTTGAAACTAAGTCGACTGGTTTGGATATAGAAGCAGGGAACGCTGGAGAAACTCAGCCGGTCTGGCAGCATCAGTGGAGAGAGAAACAGAATTAACATTTCAAGTCTGATATGACTCTTCTTCAGAACGGATCTCTTTCAGAAGAGGAAACTGTCTATCAGGATCCACACTGCCAATTCCCCTCAGGACCATAAAATCCCTACAGTGTGGAGGCAGGCCATTTGTCCCATTGCGTCCACACCAACTCTCCAAAGAGCATCCCACTCAATCCCTCTGATGCTGCATTTCCCATGGCTAATTCACCTAACCAACACATCTCTGGGATGCACCCAGAGGAAACCCATGCAGACATGGGGAGAAAGTGCAAACTCCACACAGACAGTGGCCCGAGGGTGGAATCGAACCCTGGCGCTGTGAGGCAGCAGTGCTAACCACTGTGCTGCCCCACACTGTTATTGAACTCCCCTGAATTCCATTGAATACAGGCCCAAACCCAGGAATCAGTCAAGAGTATCTTTTTTGGACTACTGCAAATATAATTATATCCTTTCTTAAATAAAGGAGACCAAAACTGTATGCAGTACCCATTTCAGAGACTTACTGTTGAATAGCATAAAGAGGAATATATTGCTGAAAAATGTCAGATTTTGTTTCAGCTTATCATCTTGCTCTCATTAGGACAACTCATAAGAATATCAATGTAAGGATTTAATGACAGGAAAGTGCTTTTTTGGGTGGCAAGTGGACTTTGATTGGCAAAGGCATGCAGGATGAATGGACCTAAGACATTGATCCTGAAAAATGTAGTCTTCCTCAAAGTGTAGGTATCCCAAACATTTGAGTAACACGAGTGATATTCGCCACCATTACAGTGCTGCAATCCAGGCCAAAAGAGCAATGTCGCATCACACAAATGAGTAATGTGGTATATGAATTATAGTGCTGATGTGATGCCAAGTGTATAGGCTGTCCATCCCAAAGATTGGTGAATCATATCAAACAGCATATCACTTCAGCTGTTCAAGCAAAGCAAAATACTGATCATACCCAACTTGGGAAAACTCAAAACCAGGTGCCCAATGTTTAGTGTGATCTGCTATTAGACAATATTTGCTGGATAATCCTGTGTATGTGAAGTAATACACTATGGGCAGAATGACTGATATTGTCCACAATAGTGACTACCAGTAGTTTGCGTGCAGCACTAAGGGACATGAAGGTGGTAGAATTATATTGGAGGAGGAAGGACAAAACAGTCAGAAGGAACAAGAGCAGATGCTGGACATCTGAAATCAAAACGGAGAACAACTGACCTTCTTAGTATTTTCAAGTTTGTTTTCAGTCATAAGTGATGTTGTTCATGGCGAGACCACCAATTGTTGCTCATCCCTAAGTGCCTTTGAACAGGGCAGTACTGTGGCTTAGTGGTTAGCACTGTTCCCTCACAATGTCAGGGTCCTGGATTTGATTCCACCGTCAGGTGACTGTGTGGAGTTTCCACATTCTCCCCGTGTCTGTATGGATTTCCTCCCACAGCCCAAAGATGTGCGCGTCAGGCGAATTAGATGTGCTAAATATAGGGTTATCGGGTAGGCGGGGCTAGGTCTGGGTGGGATGCTCTTTGGAGGGCCATTGTGAACCTGATGGGCTGAATGGTCTGCTTCCACACTGTAGGGAGTCTATGATAATCTGGCCTGCTAAATAATTCTGGCAGTGTGAGAAACAAAGCTCACACACACTTCAATAATTGCAGTCCGAGACAAAATCTGAATCAGTAGTGTCCTTTATTTTTTCACTTGCAAGTGGGTGTAATGTCCAGTGCCAGTCAAGGCAGAGGACATACACACTGAGTTCAACAAATACTCAATATTTATATAATTTGGTTCCTATATATTTTTTTCTTATTTCATTGTTTCTCCCCCTGTTTACATCCTCCACTTCCCTAAGACTGGTCCCACCACTCCTGCTTATCTCTTGTCTTATCCGGCCTTGTCTGTGACAAAATGCTTATATCTGGCCTCACAAGGCCATTTGACCTCATCCCACTGCAGGTCATTGTTAGGCATATTCTTTCTTCATCAGTATCTACTCTTTCCATCTGGGCTTCTCCCGAAGCCACTCTGATCTCTATGACCTCTTTAATTAGGGTTTGTTCCTGTGTCTCTGTAAAAGTGGGAAACAGATGTTCATTCCTATGTATCTGGCCTAACTTCATCCCCTCACAACATCTTATCTATTTTCCCATAATATCTACCATTGTTTTGCAATCACGTTTCATGCTGACATACAACTTTAGCTAATACAAAAACAATTATATATTTCCTCCACATAGTTTCCATTCTTGTTGACTCAGCTCCCGGCCGAAACAACCACACACTGATGTGAGTTCATTTACTTTGTATCAGAAATTATAATTGCAGAATTGCAGAACTGCAGAAGAAACATTAATTTACCTATATCCCACAATTTCCCCTTTTTTCTTTTGTTACCATTTGTTATCTTCTGCATTTTTTTTTCCTTTTAAACATCGCCCCCGAAATTCGCAAGCATCATTCCGGAGATTTCATCCATCTTGGTCTCACTCATCTCCTCATCATTTAGTCGATAAAGTTCCTCTGTCTGATTCCCTTTTAGGGGCATCTGTTTCATCAAGGCTGTTTCAATCAGTCTTTGGGTGAGCCCTCGTATACAGGGTATTATACAACAGCCAATGGCCACCAATACCCCAACTACTACTATCAGGGAAGTAATGATAGAAATCACCACCCCCTTCCATTTTCCAAACCATGATTCAAGCCATCCCGTGAGAGATGTATCTACTCCTGAATTCTCAGCCAGTTCCTCTGCTAAGGTAGTCATTCCCCTCAAGGCCCGAGTAATTGAACCATCAGGTGCAGTGTTATTAGGAATAAAGGTACAACAGTTTCCTCCTAACATCGCACACACACACCCTTTTTCTGCTAAAATCATATCAAGGGCTATTCTGTTTTCCCATGCCATCCTACTTGTCGCATCAAGCTGTTCTGATATTCCTTTAACCGCATCTCTTGTATAATTTATAAATCGCGTTGATTATAGAAAATGTAATTTATCTAATCTACATTTTTATTAATTGTTACCCACCAAAAGAGAGCTGACTCAAAGCCTGCTGCAATCTGGTTACGAGCCTTGAACTCATCAGGTACTCCCCTAGGGACTCCTACCGAGTCGAGATAAATCCTGTCATCGAAAGAAGTGTCTAACAGTAAACTCTTACCCCTTCCCTTTTTCCCTACTATCTTTTCCTTCTCAAATGCCAGGGTAAATGGAATTGCCAATTGTACAATTGCACATATCCCTCTCCAATCCGGAGGTAGGGTGGGTCTCAATATTTTGCCTCCACAGTACCACCACAGATCCGCTCGGGGAACCTTTAGTGCTGAGTAGTTCCCTCCCTTCTCCGTTTCGGTAACATTCTTAATCTCTGTACATAATTTCAGCTCCCACAAATCTCTCGACCGACTTGTACCTCGCCTGCGCACACACGACGTGTGATTTCCAACTGCGGTGGAAAATGTGGGGGAGAACTTTTGCATCTTTCTTCTCCAAGGGAGGGAACATCAGAGATAGGGAGGTACAATTCCTATCATTTCATGCAGTCTCATCCTGATACAGGGCTATCATACATTTCATGCCCTTCCTGTCTCGCTTCCACCCGAGCGGAAAGGGAACCACCTGGGCCACTGGCCGACCGGAGGCACATGCATAGCAATTGCTTTTGTTCAGACTTTTTGCAGTATACTTTACCCATTCAACCCAGGCATTTGCATCCCCGTACCCAGTCTCTATCTCGATGGTCTGTTTCAAGTCCTTTACCTCTATAATTTTTACTACTTTAGGATCATCGGGAGGGGTGAAATGTTGTATCTTATTACCCAGTAATTCTACCCATTTTCCCTGTCCTACGCTAATTCGAAAACAATAGCCCAAGAAATCCCTCCTATTTGCTTTCATTTCGATCCCAAATGTTTCATTTAATTGTATCTCATAAGTGCCCCCCCCCCCCCCCCCCCCCAAGAATTGCTTCGTGCCTTGTGGTTTTCCTTATTGTTAGGTATATTGGGTTACACTTTTTATCGGAACAATTGTGAGCTGGTCGGAAGGGGGCCTGGTGTACTGTGACGAGACCATTATACCAAGTACCATCCCCAAGGCCATCCCCATAGGACTTAAGATATGTCTCTGAGCTGCGGTATTGTCTCTGATTACCTACATCCCCACAATTTACTAAGTTACATGCATCAGCGTCTATTACTCGTGGATTATCAGACTCAGGAACTGTTAATAATACATATGAAAATGATATTTGACAAAATCCCAATACTAAGAGGGCTAGCATCATAACTCTAAGCATTCCCAGTATTCTAAACATCATGCTGAAGCACAAAAAGACTTAATATACAATCTTACAGAAATAATCCCACGCTCGCGTCGCCACTGTATTGTCAGTTACTTAAAGTCTCTTTAGCCTGAGTTTCAGCGGGTCTTGCATTGATTCGGCTGTCCAGACTTCTTCCTCAACTGGAGGGTCCACTGGCCCTTTGATCCGAGTGTAATGAGTCCAGCCTTTTTCCGCCGTCCTTATTGCCGTTTCGGTAGTCAAAAGAGCCTGGTACGGCCCTTCCCAGTCCGGCTGTAATTTAGTCTCTGTCCATGATTTTACTAAGATCCAATTGCCCGGCCGGATGGGGTGAACGGTGAATTCAAGGGGTGGAGTCTGTGCCAATAAACCCTGTTTCCTGAGGAAAGATAAAGAGGACAAGCCCAGTATATACTTCTTTAAAAACAAATCTTTAGTTTCGGGAATTGGCAATTCTCCATTCGTTCCCAGATAAGGTAATCCAAATAAAATTTCATAGGGGGATAGTCCCAAATCTTTCCTTGGGGCTGTTCGTACTCGCAAGAGAGCTATAGGTAAACATTTGGTCCAAGGGAGTCTGGTTTCTATTATCAATTTAGAGAGCTGTCGTTTGAGTGTTTGGTTCATTCTCTCAACCCTTCCTGATGATGGCGGGTGCCATGGAGTATGGAACTCCCAGGAAATTCCCAACCCCTTCATTACCCCCTGTAACATTTTAGAGGTAAAATGAGTTCCTTGGTCGGAATCTATACGGTTCACTAGCCCATATCGGGGAATTATGTGCTCCAATATTGTTTTAGACACCCCACTCGCAGTGGCGGTAGCTAGGGGGTATGCCTCAACCCAACCAGATAGATGATCTACTATGACCAACATATATTTTAGTCTTCCTACTCTGGGTAGTTCAGTATAATCTACTTGTATACTCTGGAAGGGTCTCAATCCTGGGTCTCTTCCTCCCGGGGTCTGTTTTCTCAAGACTCTTTTATTTACTTTTCTGCATATTATACATCCCTCACATATTTGTTTAGCAATAGTATATATTCCTTTACATCCATATTCCCTAAGAACTAAATCACACATTGCTTGTACTCCCCAATGACTGCCTTGGTGTAGGACAGCCATAATCTCTCGCATCATCATTTTGTTTAACATTTCCCTTCCGTCTGATAACCTCCAATGCCTGTCTGCTGTTTTTGCAGCCCCTAAATCTCTCAATTCTTTCTCTTCTCTTTCAGTAAATATAGGAGCTTCCCTAGGACCTGGGACAGTAGGTATTAGGGAATGAATCACTACTTAAGACCATAAGACCATAACTTCTTGTGGGTTCAGGGCGGCTTCCCTAGCCACTTCATCGGCTAATCTATTTCCCCTAACTTCTGGTTCATTTCCTTTCTGATGACCATTTACATGCACTACGGCTATCTCTCGGGGGTATAATAGGGATTCCAAGACCCGTTTAATCAATTCTTCATGAACTAATTCCTTCCCCCGGCTATTGATCAGTCCTCTTTCCCTGCCATATCTTTCCGAAAGTGTGCACAACACCAAATGCATATTTAGAGTCAGTATATACTGTTCCCTCTTTATTTTCTAATGCCCTAAGGGCTCTTTCCAATGCATAGAGTTCGCAGGTCTGAGCTGACCACCCATTTGGCAGCCTTCCTGCCTCCACCACACTACCTTTGTCCTATCTACGACTGCATACCCATTATGTCTTTTCCCTTCAGTCACCCGGGATGATCTGTCAATAAAAAGTCTAGCCCCTGCATGAAGCGGAACATCTCTCAGGTCCATGCGGACCTTAGTTTGGTATTCTATAATGTCAAGGCAGTCGTGCCCTAGATTCTGAGGAGAGTCTCCTTCCCCTTTCCAAAGAAAGGCAGCTGGATTTAAACAATTGTCAGTAACCAACACTAGATCATCTTTTTCTACTAATATCGCCTCATATTTCAGAATCCGCGAGTCTGTCAACCATCGCCCAGTTTTTTGGTTTAGGATCGTTCTCACTTGGTGTGGGGTGCTTACTATTAGGGCTCCCCCAAATGTAAGCTTTCTGCTTTCCTCCGCCAACAGTGCAGTGGCAGCCACAGCCTGCACACACTCAGGCCACCCTCGGGATACTGGATCCAATAGCTTTGGAAGATATGCTACTGGCTGTCTCATCCCTCCCCACCTCTGAGTTAATACTCCCAAAGCCGCTCCCTTATCTACGGTAGGAAAGAGGTAGAAAGGTTTATCTAGGGAAGGTAAGGCTAACACGGGGGCATGAATCAGATCTCTTTTGAGTTTCTCAACTAGTTCTTTTTCCTCATCATCCCAACTTAGACATTTTGGCTCCCCCTCTAATAGTTTGAGATATAATTTCCTAGTCTTCTGAGCATAGGAATCTATCCACAATCTGCAATATCCCGTTAGACCCAAAAATTTGCGTAACTCCCGTTTAGTGCTGGGCAGTGGCATCCCCACTATTCCCTCTATCCGTTCTGGGCTTATCTTTCGCTTACCCTCACTCACTAAATGTCCCAAGTATTTTACTTCTTGCTCCACATATTGTAGTTTGTTTTTAGATATTCGCAGTCCTTGCTGACCCAGAAAATTCAATAATTTGTTAATGGCTTCTACTACTCTTTCTCTTCTTTTTCCTGTTACTAAGAGGTCGTCTACATACTGCAACAGGGTAGTCCCCTTGGGGTTGCTAAATTTCTCCAATATTTGTTCTAACATTTGTCCAAATAAATTCGGGGATTCCGTAAACCCCTGGGGGAGCACGGTCCACCGGTATTGCTGTTTCTGTCCTGTCTTAGGGTCTTCCCATTCAAAGGCATACAAATTCCTACTTTCCTCCTCCAAGGGACAAGCCCAAAAGGCAAGCTTTAAATCTATCACACTAAACCATTTGTGGTCATGAGGGATCTTACTTAATAACATATAGGGATTCGGCACCACTGGGTGCCTGATCTGTACTATTCGATTTAATGTTCTCAAATCCTGCACCAACCGATAAGTTTCATCAGATTTTCGCACTGGTAGAATTGGGGTATTATAAGGAGACATACATGGCTCCAACAGTCCATCTCTAATCAGTCCTTCAATTACTGGCTGCAGTCCTCGTTTACCTTCTTTGGAAATAGGATATTGTCGCTCACAGACAACGCCCCCTTTCCTTTTTAAATTTATTAGAAGGGGAGGGATCTGTAGTTCTCCATGATTCCCTTCCCTAGCCCATACAATAGGGTCTATCTCTCTCTCCACATCCTTTGTCAACATTGCCATTTGTACAACTAATTCTTTTTCCTGAATTCCAATCTCCAGTCCTAAGAGGATAATTAAGTCTCTCCCTAGTAAGTTACTTCCTATATCAGGGATATACAGCAGTTCCCCTATGACCCTATCCTTAGGACCTTCTATCATCATAGGTTTAAATACTGGAACAGTAAATCCTTCCCCTTTTACCCCCGAAACAGTAATTGACCGTGTCGACATTTCTACTTTCTTTGTTTTAAAATTCAGCGATGACCGTGCTGCCCCCGTATTTACTAGGAAGACTGCCTCTTCCCTACAGGGTCCCACCTTCAGGTTTATCAAGGGTTCCTGGTAGGCCCCCAAGGGCAGGAATCCCTGACACCCCTATTCTTCATCAAAATTCATAAGCGGAATTGCCCTTTCTTCCCTTTGTAGATCAGGACACCCCCGTTTAAAATGCCCTATCTTCCCACAATAATAGCATCCTGCCTGTGGAGACCTCCATCTCTGCCCCTGTCGCTCGAACCCTCTATCAAATGCTCCCCCTTGTCCTCTCCCTCTCTGTCCTACATGCTGCCACCCGCCGCTCCGGTTGCTCACTATTGGTTCCATTCTTTTCTTAACTACCTCATCAACCGTAGCTACCATCATTTTCACCTTCTGATTATGTCTCTCATCCTCCCTCTTTACAAACACTTTCTGTGCCTCTCTTAACAATTCATCTAATGGTTTTTCACTCCACCCTTCTATCTTCTGTATTTTTCTCTGTATGTCTGACCGTGCCTTTGTCACAAAATGTACTTTCAAAAGACCCTGTGCCACTGGGTCCTCAGGGTTCATTCCAGAATATTTCCGCATTGAGTCCCTTAATCTTTGCAAGAAAGCTGAGGGAATCTCATCTTTCTCCTGTCTAACTTCAAAGGCTTTAGTTCAAATTCTGTGACTTCGGCACTGCCTCTCTTATTCCTTTTAGAACCAGGTCTTTCAATTCCCTCATTTCTTCTCTATGCTCCGGGTTTTGGTTTTCCCACTGGGGGTCTCTGAGGGGAAACTTCACCTCTCCCTGTCCAGCATCCCCATCTCCAATCGGGTGTTCCCTGTCCCATATTTTAATGGCGGCTCCTCGTATAAGTCCCCTTTCTTCCCCAGTAAATAGTATATTCAAAATAGACAATAACTCAGCCCAGGTATACAGACTTGGCCCCAAAAATTGATCAATTTGTTCAGACAACCCCACCGGATCCTCAACCAGGTCCTTCATTTCCTTTTTAAATGTTCTGACTTACAAACCCAATCTCTTTGTCCTCTATTGGTACCTCCCGAAGGGGATAAGTCATTACGTTCTTCCCCTTTTTCTTTTGTTTACCCCCCTTAGGTTTTGATTTAGATCCTCCAGAGGCCTCCTCTAAATCTACTGTAGCTTCCCTTTCTTTTACTGAGGATTGAGGGTCAGGAACAACAACATCCCCATCCACCGCCCCTCATCCTCCTCTTGTGAATCATCTGTTCCCTGTCCCTGTCTGTCTGTCTCTCCTCCTCCCCCATGTTCACCTAACCTGATTTTATGGTACGGGGGGGGCAAACAGCCAAGAGGATCCCAGGGACTAGGTGGGGCAGAGGGGGAATCCTTTGTCTTTACTACCATCATTCCCAAACTGCCCTTCCAACAGGACGCATAGTCCGCCTCCTCTTGATTAAAAGGTTGTTTTCCATTCACATAGAAACCTAAATACTGACAGACCCAATCCTCGTCCGAACCATACTTTGGCCAGAAGACAGCCGGACGAAGGATTGGGTCTTTGGTCCATACTAAACAACAATATTTAATCATTTTCTTTTTATCTTTTGCCCTTGAACAAGTATTACTTGTCCATTCCCGCAATATCCTCCCCAACGGACTTTCAGGAGGAATGTTACCAGGAACTTTGTTTTCCTCCTCTACTCCGTGACAGCTCCTCTGCCTACCCCCCATTTCCCGGGGCCCTCGCTAGTCCCTCAACGAGTAAATACCCCTTTTCACGGCCACCAAGGCAATACTTAAAAGTCAGGTTTCTTACCTTGGTCTGTGCACAGAGTTGCCTGGCCCCTTGTCACCGTATGTTCTATCGAGCTCCTATCACTGTCTGATTCAGATGTCTCTCTTGTGGGATCCGTACCAGTCGCCCAAAGGAGCGGACCAAACCAGGACACGAGACCGCTCCTCAATGGGGAACTGGACGCGTCTTCCCAGTGTCCAAGGCCAGCCACTCCCCCCGGCGATGGAAAAAAATCCCGGAGAGCCCCCAATTGTGAGAAACAAAGCTCACACACTTCAATAATTGCAGTCCGAGACAAAATCTGAATCAGTAGTGTCCTTTATTTTTTCACTTGCAAGTGGGTGTAATGTCCAGTGCCAGTCAAGGCAGAGGACATACACACTGAGTTCAACAAATACTCGATATTTATATAATTTGGTTTCTACATTTTTTTTCTTATTTCATTGTTTCTCCCCCTGTTTACATCCTCCACTTCCCTAAGACTGGTCCCACCACTCCTGCTTATCTCTTGTCTTATCCGGCCTTGTCTGTGACAAAATGCTTATATCTGGCCTCACAAGGCCATTTGACCTCATCCCACTGCAGGTCATTGTTAGGCATATTCTTTCTTCATCAGTATCTACTCTTTCCATCTGGGCTTCTCCCGAAGCCACTCTGATCTCTATGACCTCTTTAATTAGGATTTGTTCCTGTGTCTCTGTAAAAGTGGGAAACAGATGTTCATTCCTATGTATCTGGCCTAACTTCATCCCCTCACAACATCTTATCTATTTTCCCATAATATCTACCATTGTTTTGCAATCACGTTTCATGCTGACATACAATTTTAGCTAATACAAAAACAATTATATATTTCCTCCACATAGTTTCCATTCTTGTTGACTCAGCTCCCGGTCGAAACAACCACACACTGATGTGAGTTCATTTACTTTGTATCAGAAATTATAATTGCAGAATTGCAGAACCGCAGAAGAAACATTAATTTACCTATATCCCACAAGCAGGATAGTCAAGTGTCCACCACATTAAATGTGGGTTCAGTGTCACATGTTGGCCAGAGCTGATGAGGAAGATAGATTTTCTTCTGTAAAGGAGGTTAAAGAATCGAATGGCTTTTTACAGCAATCATTGATTGTTATCATGGTCACAATTACAGAGATTATCTTTCAATTACAGATTTTAATTCAATTTAAATTCCACCAGTTGCTGGATGGAATCTGAACCCTTGACCCTGCAGCATTAACCTGGTTCTGTGGATTATTAGCTGCTACTGTATGCCATTGACTTTGGTTAATTTGTAATCTGATAGCACTGAAAATACTCAGCAGGCCTGGCAGGATTTGTGGAGAGAGAGAAACCACAAACTTTTAAGGCAATGATCTTTGATCGGAATGAAACCTGGTGAAAGCTCACTGGGCTGGAACATGAACACTGTTTCTTCCTGTTTTGCAAAGAAAAAAGAACTGTGGCTGCAACAGAAATTAAAACAAAAATCGTTGAAAAGAAAACTCAGCAGGTCTGGCACCACGTGTAGAGAGAAAGCAGAGTACACACTTCGGGTGTAAGGGACCCTTCTTCAGAACAGGAGTTTTTCCAGCAACTTTTGTCTTTATTTCCTGTTTTGACTTCTGTCAAAGGAAATGTGGTTTGTGACTTTGATCAGGGCTGTGGTTATGTGTTTTTTTTTGTGTGTTATTTAAACATGAGACAAAGTCACATTGGAAAGGAACAGGGGAACAGGGAAAGGGTAAGAAGGTTGCTCAGAGACAGAACAAAGAATTCAAAATTGGGCTGTTAGGTGATAAGGATGGGATTTTCTGGATTTTGAGCTCTTACAGAAATTAATTCACGGATGTGGGTGTCACTGGCCACATATCATGTTTTCTTTTAAATTCACAGGATGTGGGTGTCACCAACTGAGCTAACACTTATTGCCCATCTCTTTTTGAACCACTGTGGCAGTAAAACCACATTTTCCAGGGAGAGGAATCCAAGATTTTTACTTGCAGCAGTATTCTGGAAATTAATTTTTACGTTGCTAGAGGTGTCCAGACAATCCTAAAGAACTGACAATTCTGCTCTGCTCAGATTGGAAATAGGATGTTCCGCTTCTAGGTTGTCTATGTTTATCACCTGAAACATTAGCCTTAATGCTCGCCAATTTCTATCCCATTATCTTATAACTGTTTTCAAAATAAATGGAAAGTTTGGAGCCTGTTACTAATTACTTAAATGAGTACAATCCCGTGGACATCAATACAAGCTGTGAGACAGCTGGTGGAGAAATGAAACATACAAATGCATCCTGAAAAATCTCGCGAAATGGGCTTCAGCACAGTAGGGCTGCCAGGAATTCACTGCAGAAATGTGGCTCGTATCCCAGGGATCCAGTGGCTGGATGGAGCAGCAGAACAGCTGAGAATGCACTGAATTAATAAGCGTGTTCCCAACTCATGCAAGTGGGGAAGCAGCATCTTCAGCAGATAACGTTAATAACAATCCGGGGAGATGCAGCGTCTGGGTTTTCTTCAAAGAGCCCGTGACTTCTAACAGTTAAGCTTAATGAAGAAGTACCACTGCATTTAGATAGCACTTTTAAAGTAGTAATATATCCCAAGATGCTTTACAGAAACATTTTTAGATGGGATGTGAATGTTGCTGGTTGTCCAGTATGTATTGCCCGTCCCTAGTTGCCCTTGAGAAGGTGGTGGTGAGCTGCCTTCTTGAACCACTGCAGTCGCCCTGCTGTGGGTTGACCCACAATGCCATTAGGGAAGAAATTCAGGATTTTGGCCCAGCAACACTGAAGGAAAAGCGATATATTTCCAAGTCAGGATGGTGAAAAGCTTGGAGGGGTGCTCGCAGGTTCCTATGTATCTGCTGCCCATGTCCTTCAAGATGGTAGTGGCTATGGCTTTGTAAAGTGCTGCTTAAGGACCCTTGGTGAATTTATGCAATGCATCTTGGAGATCATACACACTGCGGCTACTGAGTGTCGTGTGACAATGCTGCTCCTTTAACAAGG
The DNA here is from genome assembly GCF_037043375.1 of Chiloscyllium plagiosum. Classification (NCBI taxonomy): domain Eukaryota; kingdom Metazoa; phylum Chordata; class Chondrichthyes; order Orectolobiformes; family Hemiscylliidae; genus Chiloscyllium; species Chiloscyllium plagiosum. Next base: position 150,612,211 of record NW_028270139.1, on the reverse strand, counting down.
TTAGGTTAGATTGTCCTTGGTTTTTTTTCAGACGGCTCGTAAACAAATAGATTCCAATGTGTCTGGTTTGTATGGGTTTTAGGGCCAATTTGATTATAGCTAACAGATACTGCCTCAGGGAAAAGGCTTTCACGTTTTAAAAAAAATCACCTATACAATGAAAGGAGAGTGGCCAATTCTCCCAGCTCAGCTTTACTTTGGTTTGGTTTGGTTTGGATTTAGCACGCAGTTAGTTTTTTGACACAGCTGGTCAAAGAAACAGCTTCAGGTTGATCTCTCTGTCTGGCACCTCTCCTGTAAGAACCTGTATTTGATTTTACCTTTTTTGTCAAGGGGATGTTTATGGGGTTGCTGCAGGTATTTGAAACAGCATCATTACATTGTGGTGAAGTCAATCAGGCTTTTAAATAGTTGTTATTTTATATTCTGTTCTCCTTTGTCTGTGTTTCATTCAGTAATCTTGCAAATAAATTCTGTTTTGTTTAAAACTCAGTGGTTGGGCCAGCTGCATCCCTCCTGGAATATCCACCTAACACCTGCTTAAAACAACTGGCAAAGTTGTATGGATGAGGAAAAGGGCTGTGGACAGGATGAGCCAGCTGACCACGGCACTATGGTTAAGAAGGCCATTCAAGAGGGAGGACCAAAAAGACTAGTTGTTATAGGGGATTCTATAATTAGGGGGACAGATAGTATCCTTTGTGAGCCGGATCAGGAGTCCCGCATGGTGTAATGCCTGTCCGGTGCCAGGGTGCAGGATATCTCCGACCGTCTTGAAAGGATATTGGCGTTGGAGTTAGAGGATCCAGTTGTTGTGGTCCATGTTGGCACTAACAACATAGGCAAGGCTGGGCTCACAGACCTGTATGGGGATTATCAAGCACAAGAAGGAAATTGAAGTACAGGTTCTCGTGGGTCATAATCTCTGGTTTACTGCCTGAGCCATGTGTTAATTGGCATAGGGATAAGAAAATTACAGAAGTAAACACGTGGCTAAGAGATTGGTGTGGGAAAGAGGATTTCCATTTCATGGACATTGGCATCAGTTTTGGAACCTGGGGGATTAGATTAGATTAGATTACATTACAGTGTGGAAACAGGCCCTTCGGCCCAACAAGTCCACACCGACCCGCCGAAGCGAAACCCACCCATACCCCTACATTTACCCCTTACCTAACACTACGGGCAATTTAGCATGGCCAATTCACCTGACCCTGCACATCTTTTGGACTGTGGGAGGAAACCGGAGCACCCGGAGGAAACCCACGCAGACACGGGGAGAACGTGCAAACTCCACACAGTCAGTCGCCTGAGGCGGGAATTGAACCCGGGTCTCAAGCGCTGTGAGGCAGCAGTGCTAACCACTGTGCCACCGTGCCGCCCATGCTGTACCAATGGGACGGTATCACTTGAACCGATATGGAACCAGTGTTCTGGCGAAAAGGATAAATAGGGTGGTCAGTAGGACTTTAAACTTGTGAGTCGGGGGGGGGGGGGAGGGCAAGGGTAAGGGAAAGCAACAGGGAGCATGGAGTTAAATAGAAAGATAAGCAGCAGGAGAGCATGTGTGCAGGGTTTAAGTTCAAGGCAGACTAGGAATGAAGCAAAAAAGGAAGGATAACTGAGGACATATTACTAGAGGTGATGGAAATCACGAGGATAAAAAAATTAGCATTAAGGTGCTTTGCCTGAATGTTCACAGTATTCGTAACAAAGTAGATGAATTAACAGCAGAAATCATCATGAATGATTATTCTGTGGTAGGCATCAAGAGATGTTGTTGCAGGGGTTCAGGACTGGCAGTTAAACCTTCAAGGATTGACAACTTATTGAAAAGACAGGGAGGTGGGCAGATGGGGTGGGGTTGCCTTGTTAGTTAAGAATGAAATTAAATCTATGGCACTGAATGACATAGGGTCAGATGACATGGAGTCTGTGTGGGTGGAATTGAGGAACCATAAAGGCAAAAAACCATAATGGGAGTTATGCACAGACCTCTCAGCGTGGTCAGGACCAGGGGTGCAAGAGGTACCAGGAAATAGATACGGCATGTCAGAAAGGCAAAGTCATGGGGGCACTTCAATATGCAGGTGGACCGGGTGAATAATGTTGCCAATGGATCCAAAGAAAGGGAATTCATGGAATGCTTACAGAGTGGCTTTTTGTAACAATTTGTGATGGAGCCCACAAGGGAGCAGACTATTCTGGACTTAGTGCTATGTAATGAGCCAGACTTAAAGTAAGGGAACACTTAGGAGGCAGTGATCATAATGTGGTAGAGTTCAGTCTGAATTTGAAAGAGAGATAGCAAAATTGGATGTTATGGTGTTACAGTTAAACAAATGTAATTACAAGGGCATAAGAGAGGAACGGATAAAAATCGACTGGAAGCAAAGCCTAGCAGGGAGGACAGCAGAGGAACAATAGCAGGGGTTTCTGGGTGTAATTGAGGACACAGTATAGAGGTTCATTCCAAAGAAATGAAAGATTACTGGGGGGGGGGGGGGGGGGGAGGGGAAGAGCTGGAATTAGACAGCCATGGCAGACAAAGGAAGTCAGGAAATGCATCACAGAAAAAGAAAGTCTATAAAGTGGCCAAGAGCACTGGGAAATCAAAAAATTGCGAAGACTACAAAAACAAACAGAGGACAACAAAGAGAGAAATAAGGAAGGAAAAGATAAAATATGAAGGTAAGCTAGCCAGTAATATTAGAAATGATAGTAAAAGTTTATTTCAATACATAAGAAACAAGCAAGAGGCAAAAGTAGAAATTGGGCCACTCCAAATTGATGCAGGAAGGCTAATAATGGGAGATAAGGAAAAACACTGAAGAACTTCATAAATACTTTGTGTCAGTCTTCACATTGGAACACATGAACACAGTGGTCCACATCCCGCACCTCCGCCCTCAGACCCCACCCCTCCAACCAAAACAAGGACAGAAGGCCCCTGGTACTCACCTTCCACCCTACCAACCTTCGCATAAACCAAATCATCCGCCGACATTTCCGCCACCTCCAAACAGACCCCACCACCAGGGATATACTTCCCTCCCCACCCCTTTCCGCCTTCCGCAAAGACCGTTCCCTCCGTGACTACCTGGTCAGGTCCACGCCCCCCTACAACCCACCCTGGCACTTTCCCCTGCCACCCCAGGAACTGTAAAACCTGCGCCCACACCTCCTCCCTCACCTCTATCCAAGGCCCTAAAGGAACCTTCCACATCAATCAAAGTTTTACTTGCACATCCACTAATATCATTTATTGTATCCGTTGCTCCCGATGCGGTCTCCTCTACATTGGGGAAACTGGGCGCCTCCTAGTAAAGCGCTTTAGGGAACATCTCCGGGACACCCGCACAAATCAACCACACCGCCCCGTGGCCCAACATTTCAACTCCCCCTCCCACTCTGCTGAGGACATGGAGGTCCTGGGCCTCCTTCATCGCCGCTCCCCTACCACCAGACGCCTGGAGGAAGAACATCTCGTATTCCACCTCGGAACACTTCAACCCCAGGGCATCAATGTGGACTTCAACAGTTTCCTCATTTCCCCTTCCCCCACCTCTCCCTCGTTCCAAACTACCAGCTCAGCACTTTCCTGCCTATCTCCTTTTCCACCTATCCACTCCACCCTCTCCTCCCTGACCTAGCACCTTCATCCCCTCCCTCATTCACCCATTGTACTCTATGCTACTTTCTCCCCACCCCCACCCTCCTCTAGCTTATCTCTCCACGCTTCAGGCTCACTGCCATTATTCCTGATGAAGGGCTTTTGCCCGAAACGTCGATTTCGCTGCTCCTCGGATGCTGCCTGAACTGCTGTGCTCTTCCAGCACCACTAATCCAGAATCTGGTTTCCAGCATCTGCAGTCATTGTTTTTAACACATGAAAATATCCCAACAATTAAGGAGAGTTAAGGTGCAGAATTGAGTACGACGGCCATTACAAAAGAGAAAGTGCTAGAAAAGCTAAAAGGTCTAAAAATTGATAAATCTCCTGGCCCCAATAGGCTATATCCTAAAGTTCTGAGGGAGGTGGCTGAAGAAATAGCAGAGGCATTGGTTGTAATCTTTCAAATATCACAGGAGTCAGGGAAAGTCCCAGATGATCGCTGTTGTGAGCCCTTTGTTCAAGAAAGGATCAAGACAAAAGATGGAAAATTATACGCTGATTAGCCTAAGCTCAGTTGTAGGTAAAATTCTAAAATCCATCATTAAGGATGAGATTTCTGAATTCTTGGAAGTGCAGGGTTGGATTAGAACAAGTCAGCATGGATTTAGTAAGGGGAGGTTGTGCCTGACAAGCCTGCTAGAATTCTCTGAAGAGGTAACAAGTCGGTTAGACCAGGGAAACCCAGTGGATGTTATCTACATAGACTTTCAAAAGGCCTTTGATAAGGTGTCTCACATTTGGCTGCTGAGTAAGGTGAGGGCCCATGGTGTTCAAGGTGAGCTACTAACTTGGATTGAGGATTAGCTGTCTGACAGAAGCCAGAGAATTAGGATAAAAGGTTGTTTTTTGGGATGGCAGCTAGTGACAAGTGGTGCCTGCAGGGTTCAGTTGTCCACTTTATATATTAATGATCTGGATGAAGGGATTGGGGGCATTTGGCAAAGTTCGCCGATGATACGAAGTTAGGTGGACAGGCAGGTAGTTCTGAGGAGGTGGGATGGCTGTAGAAAGATTTAGACAGTTTAGAAGAGTGGTCCAAGAAATGGCTGATGAAATTCAATGTGAGCAAATGCGAGGTTTTGCACTTTGGGGGAAAAAAAAATACAGGGATGGACTATTTTCTAAACAGTGAGAAAATTCCTAAAACCAAAGTACAAAGAGATCTGGGATTGCTAGTCCAGGATTCTCAAAAGGCTGACTTGCAGGTTGAGTCCACGGTTAAGAAAGCAAATATGTCATTTATCTCAAGAGGAATGTGAAAGCAGCGATGTGCTACTGAGACTTTATAAAGCTCTGGTTAGGCCCCATTTGGAGTACTGTGGCCAGTTTTGGGCCCCACACCTCAGGAAGGACATACTAGCCCTGGAGCATATCCAGCGGAGATTCACACGGATGATCCCTGGAATGGTAGACCTAACATAGGATGAATGGCCGAGGATCCTAGGATTGTATTCATTAAAGTTTAGAAGGTTGAGGGGAGACCTAATGGGAAGTTACAGGATAATGCATGACTTAGAAAGGGTGGAGGCTGGGAGCTTGTTTCTGTCAGGCAGGGATACCAGGAGCTGTAGGCACAGCCTTGGAATTAGAGGGGGGCAATTTAGAACAGAAATGAGACGACATTTCAGCAGCCAGAGAGTGGTGGACCTGTGGAATTCATTGTCACAAATCGCTGTGGAGGCCGGGCCGTTAAATGTCTTCAAGGCAGAGATTGATAAATTCTTAATCTTGCAAGGAATTAAGGGCTATAGGGAGAGTGCGGGTAAGTCGTGTTGAAATGCCCATCAGCCATGGAGCAGACTCGATGGGCTGAATGGCCTTACTTCCACCTCCTATCCGACTTAAATAGGTGACCCCTTATTCTGAGATCTATGCTCTCTGGTCCGAGACTGCCCAACAAAAACAATCTCTCCACATGCACCCTGTCAAGACACCCATAAGAATCTTGGATATCATTCAAGACAGTGTCCTCTCATTCTTCTAACCTTCAATGAGTACAAGTCCAATCTACTCAACCTTTCCTCATAAGATGTCCTTCCCTACCATTCCTGAAGAAGGACTCATGCCCAAAACATCGATTCTCCTGCTCCTTGGATGCTGCCTGACCTGCTGTGCTTTTCCAGCAATACATTTTCACCTCCCTATCTGGCATCAACCTCATGAACTTGCTCTGGATTGCTTCCAATGTCACCATATCTTTGCTTAGAAAAGGGACCCAAAACTGTTCACAGTATGTCAGCTATGGTCTGCCTTGTATAGTTTTACAAAGACCTTCCTATACATTCATACTCCAGTCCCTTTGAAATAAAGGCCTACGTTCCATTTCTTTTCCTGTCACCCAGTGATCCGGTCCAAATCACACAAACATCTCTATATCTTCGTCATAGCTCACTCTCCCTTGCAGCAAACTAGGAGGTATTCTATTTAGTTGCCTTATCTAAGCCATTGTAATGGAAGATAGCTTCAGGGAGGTGGCCACACTGCAAGTTCAGTCAGGTAGATAGATGACTGTCAGGAAAAGTAGGAAGATATTACAAATCTCCTATCACTACCCACCCCTTAAAAATACACCATTTTGGATACTGTTAGGGGCAGAGCCTCAAGAAAATAGCAGTGACCACCAAACCTTATGCCAGCATTTCTGTTAAGCAGGGTTTCTCAAGGTTTAAACAAGCAATTGTTTAGGAGACTGTCCAGTCAGGAGCATAGGCATGAGATTATGCAACTGGGAGCAAGACTTCAGGATGGGAGGGTCAATGACATCTCAGAGCAGATACAGCAAATTCTCAAAGGGGACAGTGAATACAGGAAGTTAGACAGGAGGTTAAAAGCAGGAGCTCAAGGGCAGTAATCACTGGATAATTCTTGATGCCATGTGCAAGTGAGATTAATAGGACAGCAGGCCAGATTAATGCATGGCTGAAAAGATGGTGCAGCAGGTACTTATTCATATCTATGGACCATTCCTTCTGGGGTAGAAATGACCACACAAAAGGGTGGCTTGCAACCAAACAGGACCAATATCCTGACAGGGAGATTTGCTACAGCTTCTCAGGAAGGTTTAAATTAGTTTGGTTTGTAGTCTTGATAGGTTTGTAGTCTTGATACAAACCTATCAACCTATGTCACCATATCTTTGCTTAGAAAAGGGACCCAAAACTGTTCACAGTATGTCAGCTATGGTCTGCCTTGTATAGTTTTACAAAGACCTTCCTATACATTCATACTCCAGTAGATCACATCTACTGCTCTGCCCTCAATCCTCTTACTTCAAAAAAAAAATCAAGTTTGTGATTCATGATTTCCCACGCACAAAGCCTCAGGATTCCCTCAACAACCTGCCACTACCAACATCAGGCTCACTGGTCTATAGTTCCCTGGCTTGTCCTTACCACCTTTCTTAAATAGTGGGACCACATCAGCCAACCTCTAGTCTTCCAGCACCTCAAGGACAGTAATATGTACTACCTGTACTATCAACAATACAAATACGCTGATGTCTTGAAACACAAAAAAAAGTGGATAAACCCCCAGGACCTGATCAGGTGTACCTTAGAACTCAGGCTAGGGAAGTGATTGCTGGCCCTCATTTGTATCAGGTGGTTGTGAAACTTGACAGGGTTCAGAAGAGATTTACAAAGATGTCACCAGGGTTGGAAGGTTTGAGCTATAGAGTGGCTGAATAGGCTGGGGCTGTTTTTTGCTGGAGCAGGAGAGGCTGAGGGGTGACCTTATAAATCTCCAAGATAATGAGGGGCACAGAGAGGGTAAATAGATAAGTGTGCAGCAGGGAGGACAGGAGAATAATCCAGAACTACAGGACATTAGGTTAGGGTGGGCAGTGGGGCACAACAAAGAAAAGATTTAAAAAGGACCAAAGGGTCAACCTTTTCACAGATGGTGATGCACGTATGGAACAAGATGCCAGAGAAGTGGTGGAGGCTAGTACAATTTTATTTAAAAGGCATCTGGAAGAGTATAATAGGGCTTGCCAGGATATGAGCCAAGAGTTGGCCAATGGGACTAGATTAGTTTAGAATATCTGATTGAGCTAGACCAAAATCAGGCCAAAGGGTCAGTCTCCACGTTGTACATTTGACTATCTCAAATGAAAAATCAAGTAGTCAGCAGGTACTGCAGCATCTGTGGGGAGAAAGGAATTAATGTCGATTCTGCTACCTTATTGTTTACAATTGATAGGTTCCAAAGTTAATTTTTTTTTTACTGCAAGTGCTATATTGAAACCATCTACAAATATATTCCATTTCACTTCCATATGTGGGAATATCAGAACCCCAGTTTGGAGCATTTTTTTTTTTTTTTAAATATAAAGATTAGGTAGCATGGCTGACAGTTGTACTCTTGGAAATAAACAAGGATGTTTGAAGAACAGGAAACTGGAGTACAGCCCTGATCTCACTGAATGAGTATGGACTGAACATCACTTGTGCTCTTACATGCAAGGGCAGAGATAAAGCTCTTATGGCAACACTGGTTTGGGTGTTCAGTTCTCCCCCACTCAGGGAAAGCATTTAGGTTCGGAATTGCTAAGTAGGTGAGATGTTGTGACAGCCAGATGCTTTAGTGGAGCAGATCCTCAAGGATAAACTGGTCCTATTGGGGTTAGGTGTCAAGTGATAGAATGCCTTTTAAGCCATTTGATGGGATCCCATAAAATGGAATGTAGCAGCTTTTATTCTCCATTTATACACAATAGGCCTAGACTCCTGTCAGGTAGCTGTGTATGTTAAGATAGCCTGATCTAGTAACATTAGTAAGGTAGACTACAGCAGGTCAGCACAATACAAGCCTTGGCACATGCAACTAGGGCAGGCAATGGTCAGCCAGTGGAACATAATGGTCTCACCATTGAGTGATACCACCTGTTTTGAAGAAAGTTAGGGTCCTGTGTTATCAGAGCAAAAACCTGTGGAGAAGCAACCAAACCTCATTCCCTCAACTTCTCATTCAGCCTAAGGAATGTCTAATTGTTTGGTTGTAGGACATGTCCAAATAAAAAAAAAGTCATCTTTTGTGATCAGCCCAGCTTTGGACATAACCTGATTTTATCCCCTGGCTTTCAAACTTTGCTCAAGTGCCAGATGCTGCTCACATGCCAGTGGGACCAAACCACATTTCCTCAAACTATTCTGGGGTTATGAGCAATCCAATTTCCATGACTTGTTGATAAGTCACAACAGGTAGACTTGTACATTTGGGCTTTTTGACTTTGCTGGCAGCTGCAGTGCAGGCTGAAAATGGGAAGCTAGAGCAGAAAGGCAAACGTGCCAACTATTTGCAGAAAATAGAACTTGTCAGGGACATTAGTTGTATGCAGGTCAACCATTTAAAGTCTGATGGAAGGGTGTTGGTCGTTAAAATTAGAAAATGCCAATGACTGAGAGAAAGTTTGCAAATTTGTTGAAGATCAACTTGATTTTCCATCTGTAGCCATTTATTTCCCTGCAGTCAAGCAGTTGGCTAAAGTACATCTCCACAGCAAACAATTAAACCATACTTTCATTATTACAGCCACATGGCAACAAGCATTAAGTCATACCAATTCCATACTTATTACCAGTCATTTCACTGTTCAATTAATCAATCTCCATGGCAGTAATGACCAATATCCAAGCTTATGCAGCATTGAACATATAGCGTTGATCAGTTCAGGCAGTATAGAGATTGATACAAGATTTTAAATGTAATTTCCCCAACAGTTTATGTTCAAAACGGCACACGCTTGAGTAATTGGCCAAGTATCAGACTTATGCACATTATGGGTAAAGTAATAAATTAAGTTGGTCCAAACCTACTGTGGTGTACTGAAATTTACAAATGTTCTGTTGGTTCAAATGTAGAGTATGGCAACCAGAAAAGATTAACAAGTTAAACCATGTGGCTCAACTTTCAAGACTGCATATACATGGACTTCATTCTTGCTTAACCTTAGAATTACTCAAACTGACTTCAAAAGTGAGTGGCTAAAATGAGAGTTCTTCCCATGAGCAGCAGTAGCTTCAGGTGCTTGCCTGAATTTATCTGCACCCCTGTAGAAGTTATACACTGCTTATTTAAATTAAGGCAGTGAAAAAATAGTAATGATTGCTTCGCTCACAGTACTTCACTTGTGGGAAAAAGCTTGATATTTTAGCAAGTTGCATGAACAAAGATGTTAAATACAGGAGTGTGTGTCCAGGAGCCAATCTGGAGATAGCCCACCACAGGAAGGCCATGAATAACCCCCACTCAAACAGCAACATACTGAATAGTCCAAATTTTAAGGCTTTCCTTCCACTCAGTCACTAGTCTCACATCTTACCATTGATCTTTTCATAATATGAAAAGAATGTAAACTTAAAATTCAAGATATGAAAGTGATGGAAATTTGTAAATTATGATTGAATTGTCCAGGAACAGATTAAAATCCTATAAAATAAATTCATGGTTGACCATGACATTGTTTTCACTTGCTACTCCATGTGCCATTTGAAACTTGCCAAGTGTGCACATCTATTGTTTAGCAAAACTTGCACTAAATTAGGAACTTATATGCAAAACTCCAACACATCAACTTATTCACCTGATTGAGCCAATACATCTTTGAAAAAGGAACGCCAAACAAAATGTGGACAACACAAATAGAAAAATGTTGGCAATGTTTTTGGTTCTTAATGTATGAAATATGACACCATATTCATTGCAAAATGTCACAGGAGCTGAGCTCCCATTCCAAATGTTAAGTGCTGCATGAACAGAATTTTCACAGGATTAGTGGTTTCAAAATAGTTTGGCAGATCAGAAATTTAACCATGTGCTATACTCAAATTTAACTAGTCTGAAAAAAGGGACTAGGTTTTAATATAGTAAAAAAGGAACAGACCAGACTACTCAAAGTGTAGTCTCAAATGTAGCTCGACTGATTACTTCAACTTTTTCTTAAGTTGACTCAAAGTTCAACTTCCAATCTACATGTGGAACAATTGGAAGTTAGCAATGATCTTAAATCATGAGTTTAAGTCCAAGGCCAAATATTTGTTAGCACTGGCCTCACGGGGTGGATTTACATATTGGAAGATCAAGTGGATGTTAAGGAAACGCATTCACTTTTTTCCTTCCTCAAAATCATTATTCGTATAACTGGCCTGTCTGTTGAGACAGCTCTATGAGCATCCAACATTAGAAACCCTTGCTGGTACCAGAATTAACACTACTGCATTTACAACGGTGTACACAATCAGAACAGCCAGCCATCTAGAATCCCAATAGGTTAAAATCAACCTTTTATATCTTTATGCAGCAGTTCCATCCACTGGCTTTACACGCCAATGGATATTGAGGAAGTCATCTACTCCAAACTAGGCACAAGTTTAAAACGTTGAATCTGTGGTCCCTGCCCACATCTTACTAGCTCAACATTGTTGAGCACAGGTAATGAAACAGCAAGTGTTGAAAACTAGTTCTTGCATCCTAATTAACTGCAGTACCCGCTGACAACCAAATCTGAGGCATTATTATACAATAAGATGGAACCAGCCCAGGAGTTCAAAGAACTGCCTTCCATCCATCATAAAAGGCCCACATCTTCACAACTTCTTCAGCCGGCTGTACATATCCCTCTTGCTTCGTTCACCTGCCCACGTCCTGCTCTTAAAGCGGAATTTCCTAAGATCCTCTTTGAAATCTTCATGATTCATTGGGCGGTAACTCTGTGGCTCACAGTAAAGCTAAAAAAATGGAAAATGCATTATCTTTGGTTAGATTTACAAGAAACAGCACAAAGAATTATGACTAAGTGACAATAAATTGTCTGGTAACAAGTTATATAGTTATTTACACCTTTTCAAGTGCAGGCTCAAGAGGAAAAAAGGTGTAAATCATCTTTAATATAGGCAGATAGCAGCCACCTCAAGATACAAGATCATACAGATCACATTTTGTATGAACAAAATCCATAGAATCTAAGATAGATAAAAATCACAAGTCATCTCTTTAAAATTGCATGTTAATTTGGAAGCATGGGAAAAGCTGAAGATCTCTTACAGTCTTAAGTTTAAAAAAAATCAACACCAGGTTATATTCCAACAGGTTTAACTGGAAGCACTAGCTTTCAGAGCACTGCTCCTTCATCAGGTGGCTGTGGAGGACAATTGTAAGACAATTTATAGCAAAAAGTTTAGTGATGTAACTGAAATTATACATTGAAAAATACCTTGTTTGTTTGAGTCTTTCATCTGTTCAAATACCCATTACAGTTTCACTTTCATGTGTAAATCAATTTTAAAAAAAAAAATTAACAATTGGTGTTAACCCAGTGGTGTTCAGTGCCATAATGTTTAACACAGATTCTAATCTTAAAAAGAGAGATAAGAGTCTTACATGAATTCATAGTTTTTGAGCAGAATACAATGCAACTCCAAGTACAAATTCACCCCACAAAACATATGTATTGCGCACCTGTGTGCACACGTATCAGTCTGTCTGGGATGGAACACTTCAGCGGTCCAGGACATGCAACTTCAGACTTCAGATGACCATCCTCCAAGGCGGACTTCAGGACAGAGAGCAGCAAAGTGGCTGAGCAGAGGCTAATAGCTAAGTTCCATCACCATAGGGAGGGCCTCAGCCTGGACCTTGGATTCATGTCACACTACAGGTGACCACCATTGCACTATACACACCAACACATCCTCAGTCTTAGACCACTACACTCTCGCACACTCAACCCCCCCCACCCCAGACACTCCTACATGCACCCCCTCAGACTTAGACACTACACTCCCATATACACTCAACTCCCCTGCCCCAGACAGACATATGTTTGTGGGGTGAATTTGTACTTGCAGAGTTACATTATACTTTGCTCAAAAACTGCATGAATTCATGTAAGCCTAATCTTGAGAAATATCAATCTAAACATTATGGCACTGAGAACACAGGGGACTAACACCTTCAACATATTGTCTGGCTAACACCAAATGTTACAGCTAACCCGAGAATGTAACTTTAAGTGCTTTGCGATTTACACATGAAAGTGAAACTATCGTGGTACTCAAACAGATGAAAGACTCAAACAATTAAGGTATTTTTCAAAGTATAATTTCAGTTACATCACTAAACTTTTGCTATAAATTCTGTGTCTTACAATTGTGTCCTCCACAACCACCTGAAGGAGGAACGGTACTCCAAAAGCTAGTGCTTCTAATTAAACCTGTTGGACCATAACCTGGTGTTGAGAGATTTTTAAACTTTGTACACCCCAGTCCAACACCAGCATCTTTAAATAATGACAGTATAAAGACAATTGTGGTCATTTGTATAGTCTACTAAGATGTTAAAAACAGGAAAAATCCCTACTTTAAATTTGGGGAAAAATTCCTTGTAGCCACCCTTCAGGATGTATAGCTCTGGGTAATGCAGTTTTGGGTAGTCTGTGCCATTCACCTCACGATCCTTTTCACGCAGAAAACGGCACCTGAAAAGGGTTAGAAAATCCCAGAAAACTTAGCACTATTTATTGAAGGCACTGGTTAAGAACGAAGCTTACACAGATAGCAATTTCCCCATTTAGAACCAGATGCCCAATGTAGTTTTATTAGATATTCAGTTCTACATTAAATCATAGCAACTTCCCTGATCCAAGCACCCAACATGACCTAGCCTGTATAGTTATTTTAGGTGAAGACCAATCCATTTACCTCTATTCAGAATGGGCAGACTTTCACAAGATGGCCTTCTTGAGAGCAATATAAATGCTCATCTGGACTTTAAACTTAGAATCAATTTCACCCCTCAAATCAACTCCAGATACAACAAAACAATGCAATGACTAAATCATAACACTACAAGGCTCATCTTTACAAGCACATTTCTCATCTGCTAATCCCCCATGGCTAGCTCCCCTTAAGGTGCATGGTGAGCAGCTTTCTTGAAACACTGCCATCTACATGCTTAGATAGAGCCATAATGCCCATTGAAGGAACACCAGGATTTTTGATGGGACACTGAAGGAGCCTCATAGGAAGTTAGTCGTATTACGGCAATGATTCAAATGACTGACTCAAAAGTTACTTCATAGAATAAGCTAAATTCCATCTGCCTATTAAGTACACATTTAGTTCACTGAAATCGATTGGCTGGTATTTAGTATGTCAGGAAATTTGAATTAGGTACTAATAACTCTACAACAAGGGCTAATTCTTATAAATTAGAACCAAGCCATTTTAGAAATTATGTCAGAAAGCATTTGCTCCAAGGATAGTGGGAATCTAGAACAGTTCTGAGAGGGTAAGAATGCAGGTATACGTTTTAAAGAGACATTGAGGCAAGGAATCTGGAAACGTTACAATCAACCATAAGCCAAATAGTAGCAGAAAGACCATCTTAAAGTGTCTAGGTTACAATATTTTGTTGAAAATTAAAATGGATTCCATTAGTTCCCATATATTCAAGTTATCAGTACACACCCCAATAAAGTGGGCACCACAGTCAGGTATGCCACAGTCTGTAATAGTGGCTACATTCAGACACCCATTTGCCTTTTCAATTACATTTTAACATCCTGACTTCTCCCTTTAGACCCTTATCAGCAACAATGGGAAGTCATATTCAAACCACTAGATTTACTAATTGCACAGACTGCAACTTACATTCTTGGGGCTCGCTCAGATGAGAACTCGCAATGGAAAATTATAATCACTCGCTTAGCTTCATCAACTGGAACAATGGGTTTCTTTAGCAGAAAACTCTCCACCTCTTCCTCCATGTGCAAATTAAGAGCACCCTTAAGGCAAATTAACAATCAATGCTTGGATTCGTGAAGCATGCTAGATATATAGATTATATTAAGACAATGACCACCTTGTTCCTTCCCCTTTACCACTAAATAATTAAGAACTCAGCCCTGAATAAGTGAGCAAAATTGATAGTTTAAGTGGCAGTGTGGAGATTATAGTACAAAATCAAGAAACTTCTGTTTTAAAACTAATACCTCAGTTTCCAATAGATTAGCATGCATAGAAGACAAATGCACTTTAACAAAGTATAGACGAATATTGCTTCAATTCCCAAGTCAGCAGGAACACAAATAGAGAAGTCATTTAGTCATTTGTTTAGACAGAGCACAGTAAGCAGAAGTGTTTGGTTTCATATGTACTGTTAAAGGCAGTGGAGGATTGCAATGTGTCAGATGGGATCTAGCCTGAAGGCCATTAAGAATAGTGGATGCTTATAGCTCACCACAAAACTAGGCTGAAAGTTGCAACGTACAGCACAAGTCCTTCAGTTTGAGTCAGTGGTTAAACTAAACGGAGGCAAAGATTGAAAATAGCAATGACCAAGAGAGCAGGATGTGAAAGTCATTAGCATGCAGTACCCTGGCAATTCACTTACTTTAATGTGCCCGCCTTCATACTCATATGGATATCGGCAGTCAAAAAGCAGGAATTGCTCAACAAATTCATCAAATTCCCCATTCACCAACTGAATTACCTGCAAGACATTAGGGAAAGCAAGCATCACTGACTGGTCATAAAATACAAGAGTACTGCAATCCAGGTATTATTCAACCCACCTTTCACGCAGTTAGAACTTTAACCTGGTCTTCTAGTCCAAAAGGGAAGGAAACAGCCACTGTGCTATGCATTATTAACAAAAACCAAATCAATTTCAGCCTTCAGTTTGGGCACTTTGGGCCCAAAGCATAAATTGAAATGAGGGAGCTAACTACAGTGCCAGAATAAAGCTTCCCTCTCAGATGCATGGCTGAGTAGGTAAATTGATCCACTGACACTCTGCAAAGAAACGCTTCCAAAAAAAAAACCCCACCATCGTCAAAAGGAATGAGAAGTTTCAGACTTTCACTTAAGCTAAGAGGCTGAATAGAAATTTTGCTTTAATTAGAATCTCACTCAAGATGTCTGCACATCTCACGTCTACTTTAACAAGTATCTACAATGTTATTTATATTAAAAACAGGATTACATCTGGAGAGAGCAGAGCTCTCCACTGTTATACACTGGTAGAAAACAGATGCATCATTGCAAAAAGGCTAGCAGTGATTTTTAAAAAACATCAATGCACATAAAACTAAATTTCATTACATCATTAGTCAATCCACACTTTGGACAGCTTTTGTTACAATACTGACATATGTAATTACTTACCATCTCTGCAGTTATATATTGTAACTCTTGGTGTCTTCCCTCCACAGTGGGCAATATATAGGGCTATAAAGACAGAGTGCAAAACATTTGCCAGTTACATAGCTCAAAATACCTAAAAATCAAACAACTTCTCCTCAAAGAACATCAAGGCAATGTTATAACTAAGGATGCTGTGTAACAATTCAGATACAGCTTCCTTTTGCTGCCAGAAAAAGACTTACCTGCAAAGTGTAATACTTAATCCAAGTAATCAAGAGGGTTAGCAGACCTTAACCATCGGTGGCCATGTGGTCTTGGAAGCTCAAACAGATGTCAGCTTCTACAAGGCAGTGGCAAAGTCCAAGCCTCACCATTGACAAACCTATTGCCAGTCATTTGTGACAGGCTTGGCCTTTCCAGAATAACCTTGTTCAAATCAAAAAAGAAAAGCAAGTCATCTCATTGGAGGTTGCTGTCATCACCTTAGTGATAACTGAATTATAGTATCAGAATCCCTACATGTGGGAACAGGCCCAACAAGTCGACAAACCCTTTGAAGAGTAACCCACCCAGACCCATTCACCCTACCCTATGTTTAGCCCTGACTAATGCTAGTAACCTACACATCCCTGAACACTATGGGCAATTTAGCATGACCAATTCACCTAACTTGCACATCTTTGGGCTATGGAAGGAAGCTGAAGCACCCAGAGAAAACCCACAGTCGCCAGAGGCTGGAATGATCCCAGGTCCCTGGTGCTTGAGGTGGCAGTGCTAACCAATGAGCCACCATGCCCCTAACTCGTCCCTAATTAGATGCAGTTACAACCAATTGGTTGAGTGAAGAGAGAAGTGTTAATTCATTCTACTTGATCATCCAAGTTTAAGAACATACACTGGAGACAGGCATGGGGTTCCTGCAGCTAAATGCAGCAATGACATTATTGAACCACATGAATCTATTACCTGCAGGACTGCATCTCTGTGAGGGAGCCAAAGTCAGAAGAAACTGCGAGCAGCTAGTTTTGATAGCTTAAAACTCAATTGCAGCTATATGCAAGTTCCGAGAATGCACTTGTGCTATGCCACAATCTCGGTCCAGGGATCAGGTGATAGCAAGCTCAAAGCCAGAAATCTTTTTTGAATTGGGTTATTGAAAGGCAGAGGGGTCTGCATGGTAATTTCTAATCTTGTTCACACAATGCCATAAATGTCAAGTACCTTTACTGCAACCACTGACATTTAACATGATTAAATGTCAGTCCAAATTAGCATACAAATTTTTAAAAACTGTTTTAGAACAGGAAATTGCTTGTGGTTAACCTGGATTCTAACTTCAAAAAAAGGTCACTAGACATAATTATAGTGATGACTTATGCAAACAATTCCACAAGGAAAGATTGCTTCATGATTTTGAAAATTAGTTTGAAGTGTTGTTGAAAGGTTTAAGGTCAACAGTAACCCAAATTTCTAAATACCTCTGCACAGACGCTAATAATACCTCTGCAACGCACTCAATATTGATGTCTGAAAGATCTCTTTTAAATAATACAACAGAAATCTTTCAGACATCAATATTATTGAGTGCATTGCAGAGGTATTATTAGAGTCTGTGCAGAGGTATTTAGAAATTTGGGTTACTGTTGACCTTAAACCTTTCAACAACACTTCAAACTAATTTTCAAAATCATGAAGCAATCTTTCCTTATGATGGAATTGTTTGCATATCACTAAATATGGCTATAGGCCAAAGGTATTTGAATGTATGCCTTTTTCAGGATTCCATCAGTACTTAGATTCAGTCTCAAATTCTAGTTATTCCCACCCTAGTCAATGACCCAAATAGCTAGAATGACAAACTGAAAACCCTAGCCTATGCCCTAGTTCCAAAATTTAAAGTTATACTAAAAGCTGAAAAAGGTTCAAATTAGGAATCAGATCTTTACCCTTAGAAAAGGAAAGTTAGATAAAATTTAAGGACTTAAAAGATTACATTTAGTGACTTCAAAGCATTTAAAATGGTGCAGAGAGATGACAGCATATTGAAAACACCTTGACTAGTAATTTCACAGGTCCTGGTTAATATAATGAACTATGGAAGCAGATTTAAATTAAATTAAACCTATAGTGAAAGCTGGTCTCAATGACACTGAATGAAACTACCACTGATTACCAAAAAAATTTGATTCACAAAATTCCTTAAGACCTACATCAACATCAGATCCACAGTAGTGGTTGACTTAATTACCCTCAAATACAGAATTGTCTTAATTCAAGGCCATGTCATTGGGGATGGACAACATTTAGAACATCGACATTTCATAAAAAAGATCAATGTCTGAAGTGAATAAACTTGTGTGCCAGTGTGAAGAATAAATGCAACTGACTAAACAACCTGTTTCTACATGATTCCATAAGAAATCAGATTCCCAGTGTTTCTCCTTATGGTTCCAAGGCACTGATACAGGATAAGTGCAGATGGGACTACCTGTTAAATGGTGCCCAATACATGGCTCTGAACATCTGTAGTCCTCAAGGCATACATTCAGGCTATCCCCAGCCCTTCAAGCAATCACTTTTGTAGTACAAGTGTTTGCAGAGTTAGAGATAAGTGCACTAAGATCTGGAGAAGTTGATCCAATTTAAATTTTGCCATTTTAATATACAATGCTGCCATCAATACTCAATAGGCTTTCCAAGACAGAAACTAAGATCCATGAAAGTAGTTTTATATATTTAGGAGGGACTGTAGAAATGCCATACCTTTGTAAAATCTCCAATCATGCGTCTGCAATCATCAATTTGGAGTACTTTGTCAATTTCAGCATCACAGAAAGATTTTGACCGCAATAGAGAATGTTGCTTCTAAATAAGTAGAAAAAAGGCAGAGTATAGGTATTGTATCTGTAAGTCTGACCAGCTTTAAAAGTGATGTTGCTCAAGCAATTATTAAATCTGACTGTTCAATTACTCGAACTAGTCTCAGATCCAAACAGGAGAAAGTGAGGGCTGCAGATGCTGGAGATCAGAGCTGAAAAATGTGCTGCTGGAAAAGCACAGGTCAGGCAGCATCCAAGGAACAGGAGAATCAACGTTTCTGGCATGAGCCCTTCAAGAAGCCCTTCTTCCTGAAGGGCTCATGCCTGAAACGTCGATTCTCCTGCTCCTTGGATGTGCCTGACCTGCCGCACTTTTCCAGCAACACATTTTCAGCTCAGGTCCAAACAGAACTGGTCAGTCTGCCAGACTCATCCAGCCAACTACATCCACTTCACTGAATGAAACCCAACAATGACCAAGTGAAGCACCAAGTCAAACGAGCAACAAGCTGCAGTTAAAGGGGTAAGAAAATGTTGAAAGGCCAGAACCGAAACATGACATGACTGGCAAAGAGAAATAAGACTAAGTTCACACTCCAAACAGTGTATATTGAAGTTAAGCTCAAACAACAAGGACTTCTGAATTGAGTCCCATTAGAAACTAATTATATGGAGCCCAGCTTAAAGACCCTATTCAGAGAAAATATTGACTGCTTAATGTAGAGTTCACCTTTCTACACTAAATGGGTCTACAACGCTTAGAACTGCAACACTCAGCCATGTTTGAATTGCTGCTTCAATCCATCCTTTACCACTCGCCCTTTATTGCGCTCGCATGTTCCAGACAGTTCATTGCCAAGGAGATGTATGCCTTGTTAGTTCAGTTGTAACCAGAGTCTCAGGTAACATTTTCAAATCAAAAGAGATAATCAAGCTACTTGATGTTCCTACCAGAAACAAGACCACAAGCTTACCACTTTCTCAGCACTTGTTTCTTCTGTTATGCCAGCAAGACTTCTCCTCCGTTTATTCTTCACTGGGGTCTCTTCATCTTTGGGCCGATCCACCCGCTTGAGAATGGACCGCATTTCAGGGGCCAGATTTGGAGATTTAACATTACCAGCATAGGACCATTTATGAGGAGCTTCCTAGAAGTAAAAGAATTTTACCTTCAAATTGCAACTATAATTCTCCTCTATTCTAAATCTCACTATAACCAAACAGCCATAAACTCACATCCAAAGTTTCTGGAGAGATCTCTTTTCTAGCCACAAGTGGAGCAGTCAGCAGGCTGGCCATGCCAGAAGGTACATCAGCATCATTCTGTCAAAAGAGAAAGTTGCACAAAAGTGTTTCAAACAAAAATCATGACTAGGAATGAACAGGCATTACAGCTTTGATGTTGCTACCATCATAGCAACCTAGACCTGAATTTTGAAATTTGTTCATTAATCTGGGCATCCCTAACTGGGCCCACATTTATTGCCCAGCTCCAATTATCCTGGGGAACATGGTGATCTGCCTTTTTAAGCCACAATAGTCTTTAGAACAGTGCTGTTTGGTGTTCAAGATTTTGACCTAGTGAAGTTATAACTAGAACAGTCACTGGGTTGGAGGAGAACTTTGAGAAGCTTGGTCGAATCTTAAGTGCCCCAAATGGAGGAAAAACCAAACAGGCCTTCCACAGCCACTTGAACCCTCTCCACCATCCAGAAAATTTTCCAAAAGTTAGTAAAAAGGCAGAAAAGTATCTAGGGGATCTTTACAGCAGCGGGGTAAAAATGCAAAGTTGCCCATTTTGGCAAGAGGAACCAGAAAGCATATTACTCAAGGTGAGAGACGTTGCAGAACTGTAGTGCAGATCCATGTAATTGTGCAGAAAAGTTTGGTATGCATGTATAGCAAGTAATTAGAAAAGCTAATAGGAATGCCAATTTATCACAAGGGAAGCTGAATACCATAACTGAAGCTAACTTCAATTATACAGGGCACTGGTGATATCACACCTAGAGTACGGCGCACATTTAAGGGTGTTGGAAATAGTTCAGAGAAGATCTACTAGAATATCTGGACCTGACAGGTTATGCGAGGAAGGAGGCTGGACAGACATTGCTTTTTTCACTGAGTTGACCAGAATCAACTGAATTGAGATGGACTGATGTGTTGACTGTGTAGATGGAGGGGACACTTCCACTTACAGGAAGAAATAGAATTAGATGGTCACGAACTTAAAAAGAAAAATCAGACATTGCCCTGAGGAATGTGGATTTGGAACTCTCCTAGAAAGAGAAGCAGCATCTATGGAAATTTGAAGGCATGGTTATAAATTTAAGTGAGCTGAAGAGTTCAGGATAATGGGAATAAATTGAGGTTACAGTCAAAAGTTATGAACTTACAAATCAAGTTCTGCAATTCAAGTTAACTACTTCTATCAGCCAAAAAATAAATTGAAATGTAATGGCAGTTTCAGTGCTGATGGAAACAGGAATTCATTACTGCTGTGACAAGGACAAGTGAACAAAGTCTATAGACTCAAGTCTAAAACTTTATATTTAAACTGATTGTTATACAAGGCCGCACTGTTGTAATTTACCAAAGCGCCACCTATTTTCACAAAATGTGAAAACTCAGTTAGGGTGCTTGAGGGTTACAAGGAAGTCAGGAAAGACCTAAAAAGAGCTCAGAAGAGCCAGGAGGGGACATGAAGTTGTTGGCAGATAGGATCAGGGTTAACCCCAAGGCTTTTCATAGGTAGGTCAGGAATAAAAGAATGACAAATGTTAAATTAGTGTCAATCAAGGAAAATAGTGGGAAGTTGTGTGTGGAGTCAGAGGAGATAGGGGAAGCACTAAATATTTTTCGGCAGTGCTCACTATAGTAAATGAAAATGTTGGCGAGGAAGATAGAGATACTTGCATCTAGACTAGAAGAGATTGAGGTTCACAAGGAAGAGGCATTAGAAATACTGCATAGTGTGAAAATAGACAAGTCCCCTGGGCCGGATGGGATCTATCCTAGGATCCTCTGGGAAGCAAGGGAAGAGATTGCCGAACCTTTGGCATTGATCTTCAAATCATTGTCTACAGGAATAGTGCCGGAGGACTGGAGGATAGCAAATGTGGTTCCCTTGTTCAAAAAGGGTAGTAGAGACAACCCTGGTAATTACAGACCAGTGAGTCTCACTTCACTTGTTGGTAAAGTGTTGGAAAAGGTTATAAGAGATAGGATTTATAACCATCTCGAAAAGAATAATCTGATCAGGGACAGTCAGCACGGTTGTGAGAAGGGTAGGTCGTGCCTAACGAATCTTAGAGTTTTTTGACAAAGTGACCAAACAAGTAGATGAGAGTAAACCAGTTGATGTGGTGTATATGGATTTCAGCAAAGTGTTCGATAAGGTTCCCCACAGTAGGCTATTATACAAAATGCAGAGGAATGGGATTGTGGGAGACAGCAGTTTGGATCAATAATTGGCTTGCTGAGAGAAAACAGGGTTGTAGTTGATGGAATATGTTCATCTTGGTGTCCAGTTACTAGCAGCGTACCGCAAGGGTCAGTATTGGGTCCACTGCTGTTCGTCATTTTTATAAAATGACCTGGATGACGGCTTAGAAGGGTGGGTTAGTAAATTTGCAGACGTCATTAAGGTCGGTGGAGTTGTGGATAGTGACAGGATGCAGAGCTGAGCTGAGAGGTGGCAAATGGAGTTTAATGGGGACAAGTGCGAGGTAATACACTTTGGACAGAGTAATCGGAATGCAAAGTACTAGGCTAATGGTAAGATTCTGGGGAGTGCAGATGAGCAGAGAGATCTGCATCCATGTACACAGATCCCTGAAAGTTGCCAACCAGATTGACAGGGTTGTTAAGGCATAGTGTTTTGGCCTTTATTAATAGAGGGATTGAGTTCCATAACAAGGTGGTTATGCTGCAGCTGTACAAAGCTCTGGTACTGCCACACCAGGAGTATTGTGTACAGTTCTGGTCACTGCATTATAAGGAGGATGTGGAAGCTTTGGAAAGGGTGCAGAGGACATTTACTAGGATGTTGCCTGGTATGGAAGGAATGTCTTACGAGGAAAGGCTGAGGGCCTCAAGGCTGTTCTCATTAGAGAGAAGGTGGTTGACAGGTGACTTAATGAGACATACAAGATAATCAGAGGGTTAGATAGGGTGGACAGGGGGAGCCTTTTTCCAATTATGGGGATGGCAAACACGAGGGGACACACTTTAAAGTGGGGGGAGATAGGTATAAGACAGATGTCAGAGGTAGTTTCTTTACTCAGTAGTAAGGGTATGGAATGCTTTGCCTGCATCGGTAGTAGATGTGCCAAGTTTAAGTGCATTTAAGTCGTCATTGGACACGCAAATGGATGTACATGGAATAGTGTGGGTGGGATGGGCTTCAGATTAGTATGACAGGGCGACAACATTGGAGGGCCGAAGGGCTTGTACTGCGCTTGTAATGTTCTATAAAGGGACAAAGGGCAGTTTAATTCAAGGAGTACAGCATTTTGTAAAATATTACAAGGTCATAACATTTCATCCAATCATTCACAATTGATGGATGGGGATACAGCTTCTGCAGCTGAAAGTGTTGGCTGTAACAATTACAGCTCCAACACTAAGCACAGTTTCTAAAGTACAATTTATCCATAACAGGGTTTCACAAGAATGCAACCATCACATTATAGAAGAACTGACTAACAAAAGTCAATGTTTCTCTACCTGCAAAATTTAGTAGCTGCTAGTGAAGTGACTCCACAAGTAGTGCCTGCAACTCTATTTAGCACAAACTCCGTTTAGTTAACAGCTAAATTGCTTTACCTCAATATCTTCATCAAGCAACTCCAAAAACCCATCATCTTCATCATCAACTGATGAGGTTAGTGATGATCTGCGTAGAAGGATTGGACTACTAACATCTGTTGACCCATCACCTATACTAGGCGAAAACTAAATGAAAAAAGTTAATTTTTTAATGGTTAAGCTAAAAATAAGGTTTGCTCAAAATTAAGCAATTATTACTGGGGTTGATTACTAGCAGTAATATTCAAAACCAGCAAATTTAATTTCATCTGCTGGAAAAACCAAAATTCTAACAGCAACGCAAAATCAAAGAATACAGGCAAACGTCATGAAAGCACTAGTACAATTTATATTCTGCAGAAAACAAGTGCAATTCTTTTTATGCAATTGTGGGACATGCTGCTGGCTGGCTAGCCAGCCAACATTACCCATTCCTAGTTGCCCTCAAGGTGTGGTGAACTGTCTTTTTGAACTTCAGTCCATATTCTGTAGATTAACTCTCACTTTAGGGAGGGAATTCTAGGATTTTGAACTGAAGTAGTGATATATTTCCAAGTTAGGATGATGAGTGGACTCTGAAGGGAACTTGCAAGTGGCAGCGTTCCCATACATCTTCTGGATAGTAGTGATGAGTTTGGAGTGGAGGATTTGGTGAATTTATGCAGTGCATCTTGTAAATGGTACACTGCTGAGCGTCAACAGGTGAAGGAGTGGACGCAGTGCCCATCAAGCAATCCAAATTGTTTTGACATCAAGCCAGCCAGCAGCACCTACATTCCACAAATGAATTAAGATCTTGAAGCTGCACCCATCTAGATCAGTTTCATCATTTCTGACTTATACCTTGTGGATGATGAACAGGCTTTAGGGAGTCAGGCAAGTAATTTACTACAGAACTCCAGTTGAGTTTCTGGTCAATGGTAGGCCCCAACGATGTCACTAATAGGTGACTTACTGATAGTAATAATTGAATGTCAAAGGATGGTAGTTAGATTTTATTGGAGATGGTCATTACCCAGATGTGGCATAAATGTTACTCGCCAGCCCAAACTGGTTATTGTCCAAATATTGTTGCATTCAAACATGAACTGCTTCAGTAGCTGAGTCGTCAGTGGGTGGGGATAATGGCCGAGTGAGGTGGGGGAGAAGTTAGGAGGTGACAGATTGTGGAGTGAAAATCTGTTCCTGCTAATAGCCCAGTGCTGAGTTGTAGATGTCAGTCTTGAAGTCTGTCTCGTTTATAAAGTAGTAGCGCCTATTAACATGGAGGGCATTTCAATTCAAGGTGGAATGTTGTCTCCACTGATACTGTCATTGACAATTGCCAAGTGGTCCATCAGTTTCATTTGACTGTTTACAGCAATACCTGGCTGCTAGGCTATGAGGGAATTAGAGTCAAATACATTGTTGTGTCTGGAGTCATATGTAGGTTACTTGTGGCAATTTCCTTCCTGAAGTCAAATGGTGTTTTCCCCAATTGACAATGGAGTTAGTCATCAATAGACTCAATTCCACATTTTTATTTAATTCAATTCAATTGTGGGCTTTGAACCCAGGTTCCAGAACATTAGTTAAGTCCCTAATTTCAGTATATTATATAGGAGAAAAACTACACTTACATTATATTCCACTTGTCATGTGCTAACCCATTCACAGCAAGCCCAAACCTTGAAGCCTCCTTGTAACCAACTTGCACCCCAATGCAGTTTGGTGTCATCAGCAAGATTGGAAATAATTGGCCCTCAAATCAAGATTGTGGGCTTAGCACCAAATTTACAGTACCTACTGGTAACCTGCCATCCTGAGGTGGATCATTTTTGTCTGTGCTGTATTAACCAACCAACCCATAGCAGTACATTCCCATCCAAGATGGGCATGTTCCAAATTTATTAGCCTGTGGGACCTTAGCAAAGCCTTCTGAAAATCAAATATGCTACATCCACAGGTAAGATTGACAAGAGTCTGCCAAGAGGATATCTTTCTGTAAAATGCTTTTTCCTTTCCATTTCTAAATGCTCAATTATCACATTCTCGTCAGACCTCTACCCTACTAGACAGTAGGGCTGTATTTTGTCACTGCCCCTTCTTTCCTATTGGAAAATAGCAAATGTAAATCCAGTCAGCAGGAACTCAAGTTCATTGATCAACCCTCAATCCAACCAATTTTTCAAGCACAGATTTTTTTTTTTTAAGCTTTTCAGTTACACAATCCCTCAGTCATCTATTTGACAAATTCCTTGCATATCTTCAGAAAATTACTATTTAGATTCAACCATCTTGCCCCACTCACCACTATCAATTCTCCTATCGCCACTAAAATATTTTACATTTTCCTACTTCAAATTTTTAGCAGTTTTTAGAGCAATTTTAAAGAGATATGTGAAGCTAATCAACTGGCTGAATGCAAGAATGCTAATTAAGACCATTTAAATACCATTAAAAAATTGCTGTTGAGTGCGATTGTCTGAGGTATTGTCTTAGAGAAAGCAACAGGCTTCCCATTTGTTAAGGTCATTAAAAATGAACAGCTTAAAACATTGTCTGCAACCAGAATAATTTCAATTCTTGGACCTGTGTATTGTTATTCAGGGATTGGTGTCTGCAAACAAATGTACAATTTGTATAAAGTACATAGGGAACCTCATTTTGAGTAGCAATGCCATAGTTAACCAACTTCTTTGTAGTACAAAGTTATCTTATGGTGTTGCCTGGTGTCCTTCTGAACACCAGATCACGCTTGGCAACTGAGCTCCTTTCAGTAGCTGTAATTAAAAATTGTTACTTGCCATTAATGCAGGTGCAGAGCTTGGTCTCTGATCTTGTCGGCTCCCACTAGAGAAGGTACAGAGACGGTTTCGAGAAACTGGATGAACTGGCTTTTTGAACTCAAATCCTTCCTGCAAAGAGGCAGAAAGTGAGTTCATTTGCAAAAACAAGTAGCACAAAAGCCCATCTATGCACAATTTTCTCCCAAATATCTGAAAGAAAGTTGGTGCAAAATTATTGCACCATCTGGTCAGTTACAGAAAAAGAAAATAGTACAAAGCAGCATTTAACCCATTGTCACAAGGCATGATGTTAACCTAAATGGCACTCAAGCCAAAGTCTGAAATTAAAAAAATGACTAAAGAAACCAAGTTTAAGATATCACACAATTATGCAGAATTCCCCTATTTTCATGTCTTTTATACCCAGGTTGACAAAGCAGAGACCAGACTTTTTTACTCAAGAATGACTATTCATTACAAGATAAAACAGACTTTAGCTTCAGGTAAACAATTATCAATCAGCACGTTACCTTTGGGTAAAGCTAACCTGCCCTTAGATTAAGGCTGTCCTGGGTAAAGGACAGGACTGGAAAGCAGTCAGCAGTCCCGAATCAGTTTTCTCAAATGATTCTTGAACTGATCAGACCACCACTTAATTTTTCTTCTCCAGATTCTTTCACAGGTTTATGGGAGACAGGCTGACTGTTTCACTCGGTCAGTGACTTTCATAAATCACAGCTTACAGTAACTGAAGGAGAGAGGGAGCAGATTTTCTTTTGGCTTTAGTTTTTCACTTTGAAAACACAAACAAGCCTTGGTGAATTTTTAGTGCACCTTGAAGGCAATACACTTGATGCTGAGCAGTGGTGGATGGAGTGAATGATGTGCCAATCAAGCAGGTTGTATGACAATCCAGGACAAAGCTTTAGGGCTGTTCAAGCTGTACTCCTATGGAAGAGAGGGGTTCTATCACAATAGTGGCTTGGAGAGGATTCTCCAGGTGGCAATGCCATTGTATCTGTTGTACTTTTACATTGAAATGATGGTGGTGGTGGAGGTGGTTTGGAAGGTGCTGTCTGAAAATCTTTGAATTTCTGCTGCATCATATATAGCACACTAAGTGTTGGAGGAAGTGGATGTGATGCCAAGTGGACTGGTGTCCTGGAGATTGTCAAGTTGGTTTGTTGGGGCTGAACTCATCCTGGCAAAGGGGGGAGTATTCAGTGCACTCCTGACTGGAGCCCTGTAGAGGGGACAGGGGGAGAGTTACTCACTGCAGTATCCCTCATCTGTTCTTCTCTTGTAGCCAGTGTTTGAGGCGAGTCCAGTTGATATTTAGTCATAACTGTGATGAGGGGTTCAATGATGGTGACACCATTAAAAGTCAAGGAGTGGTGGTTAGATTGCATCTTTTTAATGATCTAGCCAGCATTTGTGGGGTACAAGCATTACTTACCATTGTCAGCCCAAGCTGAATATTGTCCAGATCTTATTTGAAAATGGACTGCTTCAGTATCGGAGTTACAAATAGTACTGAATATTGTGCAATTAGCAAACCACCCCACTCAAGGCCTTTTGGTGAACCAGTTGAAGATGGTTGGGCCTAGGACACTTCCCGGAGGAACTCAGAACATAGAAAAGTACAGCACAGAACAGGCCCTGTGGCCCACAACATTGTGCTGAGGATTAATCCTAATGTAAAAATAACGTAACCTACACACCCCTCAATTCACATGTGGTGCATATCCAGCAGTCACTTAAATGTCTCTAATGACTGCTTCCACCACTAACACTGGCAACGCATTCCATGCAATCACAACTCTCCATGTAAAGAACTTACCTCTGACATCCCCTCTATACCTTTCTCCTAATATCTTAAAATTATGACCCTTGTGCTAGTCAATCCTGCCCTGGGAAAAGTCTCTGGCTAATGACTGTTTCATGTCTCTCATTACCTTGTATACCTCAATCAGGGCACTTCTTCCTTCTCTCTAGAGAGAAAGTCCAAGCTTAGTCAACCCCTCTTTATAAGGCAAGCCCTCCAGTCCAGGGCAACATCCTGGTAAATCTTCTTTGCACATCTCTCCAAAGCCTCAATCTTTCCTGTAGTAGGGAGACCAGAACTGGACACAATATTCCAAGTGTGGTCTCACCAGGGACTTATGGAGCTGGAGCGAAACCCCCAGTTAATGAAAGACAAAACACCATATGCTTTAACAACCCTATCCACTTGGGTGGTAACTTTGAGGGAGCTTGTGCCAGGTACGACTCCAGCCACCGGAAAGCTTATCCTCAGTACCTATAGACTCGTTTTGCTAGAGCTCCTTTACTCAGTAGTAAGGGTATGGAATGCTTTGCCTGCAAACAGTAGTAGATTTGCCAACTAAGTACATTTAAGTCGTCATTGGACAAGCATATGGAAGTACATGGAATAGCGTAGGCTTCAGATTGTTTGACCTGTCGGCGCAACATCAAGGGCCGACAGGCCTGTACTGCGCTGTAATGTTCTATGTTCTAGGTCCTTGATGCCAGTCAAGTACAGCCTTTATGCCAAGGGCTATCACTCACCTCTGGAATTCAGCTCATTTGTCCATGTTCTAACCAAGGCTGTAATGAGGTCAGAAGTGGAGTGGCCCTGGTGGAACCCAAACTGAGTGTCACTGAGCAGGTACTGCTTCATAGCACTGATGATAACTTCAATTACTTTACTGATGATTGACAGTAGACTGATGGGACAGCAATTGTCTGGGTTGGATTTTGTCCTCTAGGTACAGGATATAACTGGGCAATTTTACACATTTCCATCTACCAGGCAGTGTTTTAACTATACTGAAACAGCTTGGCTGGGGAAGCAACAAATTTAGTCGTCTTTAGTAGTATTGCTGGAATGTTGTCACAGCCCATCGCTGCTGCAGTATCCAGTATTTCCAACTGTTTAACATCACTGCAGATGATATCACTTCCTTACTCTACCTTCAGTATTTCCAAAAGCAACACTGTCACTCAAGCTTCAGTTTTAAGTAAACAGACTCAACATACAATTATTTTACACTTAATTCGAACAAATTGTTTTGCTCAAGGACCTTACGTTTTCTTTGTTTTCTTCAGTAGAGAGGGTGCCACTTCCTTCATGAAATACTTCTGAATCCAGAGAATTGCACTGGCTTGACTTCAATGCAGGACTTGATCCTAGAAGCCTCATCTAGAAATTAGAAAGCAAATGGCTTAGCACCTCATTATAGCATTTCAGCATATTGTGTATATATGACCAAATCATTTCTACAGTAGACCTAGATCACAATCTGTCAGAGCACCTAGAATGATGGCAGTCAATTGCAATGCATAAAGATATCATTGTTGTCTATAGCGTTTAGGTTAAGCATTTATGGATGTGGGCAGCACAGGTAAGGTAAGCCATTTATTGAAAAATGCTCGGAATAGGCAGGGAAAACACTGAAAGAGAAGGTTGCCAACGTTTAGGGTACTCTGCCTGAATACACTTCCTTTGCAAAAATAAGTGATCTAAAAGGCATAAGATCAATTGGAAAAAGGTTATCCACTTTGGTAGAGGATCAAATGCACGTTATTTCCTAACTAGAAAGATGTACAAGTGGACAAAGGTCTCCTTGTCAATAAACCCATGAAGGCTAACATGAAAGTTTCACAAGCTACTCAGAAGGCTAATGGAGTGTAACTTTTCTTACAAGAGGATTTGAACCAAGGAGTGCAGCATCTTAAACTTTAGTTCAATTGGATGGAGCTCAGTTAAGCTACACCTGAACTCCTCTATGAAGTTTTGATCTCTTATCTCAGGAAAGATATTCCCAGAGGGAGTGCAAAGCTTTACTAGACTATGATCATGAAGGGAGAGACTGGGCAAACTAGGCCTGCATTCTCAAGTTTAAGAGATGTGACTGCATTGAAACTTACAAAACACTAAAAGGGAGAGAGAGAGGGTAGTAATGCACTTCCCGTGGTTGGAGAGTGTGTAGAGCAAAAGGAACAAAAATAGAACTGGAATTCCCAGTGTGGAAACAGGCCCATCAGTCCAGCAAGTCCACACTGACCCTCTGAACACCCAGACCCATTCCCCTTTGGGGGAAGTGAGAACTGCAGATGCTGTAGATTAGAGTGGTGCTAGAAAAGCACAGGTCAGGCAACATCCAAGGAGCAGGGAAAAAAAAACATTTCGGGCAAAAGTCCTTCATCAGGAATGGGCTGATGGAAGGCTTTTGCTCAAAACGTTGATTTTTCCTGCTCCTCTGATGTCCCCATTTCACTCTACATTCCCCCCAACTAATGCATCTAACCTACACATCCCTGAACACTATGGACAATTTAGCATGGCCAATTCACCTAACCTGCACACTTTGGATTGTGGAGGAAACCCATGCAGACATGGGGAGAATAGGCAAACTCCAGAGTTGCCAGAGGTGGGAATCGAACCCAAGTCCCTGGCGCTGAGACAGCAGTGCTAATCACTGAGCCACCATGCCACAAAGGGGGATGCCACTTGGAGATGCAGAATAGTGTTTTTTTTTAATTCAGGTTGCAAACTTAATTGTTTACAACAAAGGGGTGTGGAGGCTCAGTCTGAGTAGGTTTAAAGTAGAGATTGACAGAGTCCATACAGATAATCAGAAATGAGGATGGGGTTTACAAAAGGGCATTCAAGATGTTTGATTAGCCAAGGTTGAATTGTGAATGACCTGCTCCTGTTCCCATGCTTATGCCCACTTGTAATTGAGCTCAGTTTAAGCTGGTTCAGATGGTAGCGAGACTGTGCAAAGGCAAGGCAATATTTTTCACTGAAAAAAGATTTACAAATGTTTTTAAATTCGCACAATTTTTATTCCTAGGAATCAAATTTAAATTCAGTTGTTACAGAATTCAAGCTAGTCTCCAGATAATTAGCTAGATCTGTGGATTATCAGTCCCACTAACAGTTGTGTTTCTGCTGTTGTTCATACTTAGTGGTGCTAGTATTTCTATGTAGGAACAAACCAAATGAATTAGGTAAAAACAAGAACTGCAGATGCTGGAAACCAAAATCTAAATTAGAGTGGTGCTGGACCTGCTGTGCTTTTCCAGCACCACTAATCCACAAACCAAATGAATTAATGGCTGGTGAAATGGTGCAGGTGATGAGGGGAAAGGGTTAACATTCTTGAGGCATCAGGATCAATTTAGGGGAATAGAATCTGTATAGCTAGTTTACACACAGCAGGTCCAGGACCAACGCCTAAGGTTTTCTAGTACCTCTAGAAGGCCTTAAACTAGAATCAGTCGATAAATGAGACAAATCCACTAATAGGAATAAATTTAAAGTTGTCCACATCAGCATGAACAGAACATTTTAATGATAGATTGGAAAAATGCTGATGTACAAAAGAAATCTGGATGCCTTTCAGACCAGTCACAGAAAGCAAGCATGCAGACTGAGATTTCACTGGACTACCAAACTAGAAACAGGTGTTCTGGGGGATGGTGAAATTTAAATTCAATAAAAACCTGGAATAAAACTACATATTGTCAAACATGCAACAACTCAATAATAAAAACCTTGGCTTAATGTCCTTTAGGGAAGGAAATCAGCTATTCCTAGCAGCTCCAGCTTTGTGCAATCTACAGCAATGTGGCCTGCCTTCACTGTCCTCAACACCAGCCATAATGACCATGTCGCATAAATGAAAACAATTAAGAGGCAAATGGCATGTTAGCCTTCATAAGGCATTTGAGTACAGGAACAAAGTCGTCTTACTGCAATTGCACAGGGCTTCAAGACTACATCTGGACTACACAGTGCATAGTTTGATACCCTTACCCAATGAGAGGCATTGTCAGAATGTACTGCAAAGGTTCACTAGACTGATTTGTGGGACAAGGAGAGATCAGATCAACTGGACTTTCATTAACTGGAGATTGAGAATGATAGGAAATCTCAATAAAATCTGAGTACTGCTCAAGTGGATAGAGGAGTGACATCCCCCAGCCAAGAAGCCAGAACATGAGTTATGGTGTCACAATACATAAACCATTTCAGTCTGAGATTAGAAGAAATGTCTTCAAAAGGTGATAAACTTGCAGTTTTTCCTATGAACATATTCAGCAATAGATTTCTAGAGATATGCTGAATTGAGTGGACTTGATTGACAAACAGCACACTCTGGCACCCAACTGTTTCTAATCCAATTAGAATTGTTAAAGGCACCACACAAAGTTGCATTGATTTCAAGTCTGGTCAGATTGTTTTTCTAGAATGAATTTCAAGCAAGTGTACATAGGCATCTGGTGATTACATCAACTGTGACAATTCTGATTAGCAGCTGCACATTGATTTATCTTGGGGCATCACATTTCCAGAGACTATGCTCTTTCATTGCTCATCTGTGCACTGAACATTGACAAACTGAAAGTGTTTTATAAAGCCACCAGGAAATTCTTCTGATCTACATCGATGAATCACAGGATTTCTCACCTGTCAAATGGAGCATCCTTCATGAAATAGGAAATTTCAGATCAACAGAATACCACAGGAACAGACTCTGGCTTACCATGACTGTGCTAATGGAAATTGAAGAAACCTGAACACCAGTTACCATAAGTTCAGATTAGTTTAGAATGGCAGCATGCTTGGTACAGACTTTAGTCACTATTGTGTGACATCTTGCCCCTACTCCAACTGTACACTAATTGGGGAGATAGCCACAGTGGACCCCTGCCCCTTCTAGTGGTCATGCATCTGAACAGGTTTCTAAAACCTCCTGCTTATTCCAATTGCCACTGCATCCAATCCATGCGATCAGACAGGAGCTGCAATTGGACATTTCCTGTAGATACAGGAAGACATTCAAACTTATTGTGCACATTTCACGAGAAGCATAATATTCTGCTGCTATTTTTACCCTCTAGCAACTATTTAATTTTTTTTTTAAGAGCTAACTAGATGATCCCTTGTGTTACATTCTTAGGAATAATAAATATACTGTTCTGTAAACAAAGGTGCCACTCTATCACTAGCTTATATTCCACTATTAAAACCTTATGGATAGGAAAAGGCTAATGTTTTGACTGGTAACCTGCATTGGTTGCCACCACAGCTTATGTAGCAGGTTTTAAAAATATCAATTTGTAACCAGAATGGTTCCTAAAATTAAGTTTAAAAGTCAAGTTCCATGGTGTATAAAACCAGTATCCAGTGAAAGAACTCACCGGAAGGGAGTTTATTCTTCTTATGGGGATTTTTCTGAAAAAAAACCATAGAAAGATTGTTAACAAAACGGCTTGTCAGAGTTGACAAACTTCTCCCCCTTTTTCTTCACCATAAAAGGACTTCAATATTTAACCCCTTTTACAAGAACTCCAGTCTAAAACATATACAATGGTCAACCCCAACCACATCAGGTCTCAACTTCCCACAAACAAGGTGGTTTAAAAAAAAATCATGCTTTATGATTCTGAATAGTACCAAATATCAATTTGAGTTCATCTTTAATCATAAATGATGGATGTACTGGCCTGATGAGTAAAGAGTGCACCAAGAATCAGACAGCTACAATAGAGGTATTTTCCTGGACCCGTTAAAGCCAACACTACTATTAACAGGTTCATTCCAGTCAGTCAAGATCACAGCAATGAGGGAAGAGGGGAAAACTACAAATTTATTAAAGAATGGTGACTCACACTGCCACCATTACCATAAGAATGCATCCCAGTTATATATCAATTCTAATGGAATGTGCAGAGATAGACATGGAATCACTGTCACCCTGGAATGGAGAATAAAGCACTTAAAACACAAAACAGTCCTGCAGATTTGTTAATAGTCAGTTTAGCTTGGTGGGTGGTGGTAGGGTAGTGGGAAGGAAAACAAGAGGAACAAGGAGTTGATGTGTGCAAGAGTAAACCATGTCAGGAAAAACGAGGAAAAAGAAAAATTCAACTCTGTCAAATAATCCAGCTTTACCACTAAAAGAACAGCTGCAAAATGTTTTTAAAAGTCATGTCAACAACCTCACTAGATGACCTCAATGCCTTTTCACAATGTATATATTAACCATGCGGAGTGCTAAAAAAAGGAAACTTCAGGCCACAGGGTTACTTACTTAGTGTTCACTTTTCCAGATTCTAATATTGCCTTTTCAAACCTATAAGAAAGTAACAAACAGATATCAAATCAAGAATAAACTACCAAATCAGAAAGCAGCTTTTAAAGAGGCATGACAAAACTAGAGCAGGTCAATGAATTAGCCAGAACTTAGGTTTACGTTTGTACCACGTATAAACAAAATGAGGTGAGGTTCTGTTATTTCAAAACCAGTTTTTCATGTAACATTGGTCAGAAAGCATTATTTGAAAACTGAAAACACATTCACCATTTCAAAACCTTGTTTCAATATTGGTAGATAGCACTATATTCACATGGTTAAACTCATGACATCTTTAATACTTAGTGGCTTCACATCTGTCCATTAGTAGCAAGTGAACTTAAATGTGATTAATATAGGCATTCTACAAAGTCTACGAAGATTCCAAGCACCCTCAGCTCAGTTGAATGGGGGCAAAATTTGCATTAGCATATTCACATGATGGCCTTTGGGCTCACTGCTTGCCACCTGTATGCAAATGAACCTCTTTTGTCTCAGACAGATTAGCCTCAGTCGCCATATGCCATCCAAAGGAGTTCTAAAGGGCTGACCCTACAGCTGACCACATTTAATCAGTGCCACAGTCAGGAAGACACAAGTGTGGCGTAACAAAGACAGCACAACAGAATTAGTCAAGCAGAAGAGACAGGCTTTTTCCTTTCAGGATGTGCTACTAACCATGTACAGCTGTCTAAGACAGCAACAGATGGGACTATGCATGCACCAACCCTACAATTAAATGAAAGTCTCTTGGAAGAGTTTATTGCAGTAGCATGCAGACAGCAATGAGAGAATGATTTTGACCTCTATTGAAAAGTTAATAAATAGCTCACTAAAATGGAAATTCTAATGCTGCTTTTATGAGTTTGCCTGTACTAAGTGCAAAATATTAAACAAGATAATAACCTATAGCTATTGAACTGTAAAGTTGGCAAGAGTCCACTTTCAAAAATTGCTACAACTGAAGGAAATGGTTAGTGAGCCAATATCCTTAAATAGCAAACAATCTTAAAGATGAGCAGCAACAGCAAGCTTAAAATGAAACAAATGCAATAAATCAATGGCCAAAACATCTAAATAAAAATAAGTACGAACTGAGACTGAGCACAGAATAAGACATAAGCTTGCAGGTATTGAAGCAGTATCTGAGGCAGATGAGAAACAAAAACTAGTATTGCCTGACTCAAGTCTAATTGATTTGTGGGGAAATTTGCCAGTGATGTCAAACAGTCTGGCCTTGTTAATTAAAAGATGCAAATAAAACACTGCTGCTGGAAGTCAAACCCAGACGACTAGCTGGTGCAACGAATAATTACAACTTCACCAGCATGCAACTGGCCTTTTTATACAGAGTGAAAAAGCAACAGGCTCCACAGCAAACAGCTCCATTGAAAACAATGTTAGGAAAGGTCATCACTAATAACCAGTTGGAGATTGATTCCATACAAAGTCAAACCACTTCTGTAGTACTGTACAACCCTGACAGAGGCAATAGAACCCTGGGGTGAGAGGTACAAGAGCAAGTGACAACAACATGGCTACTATTGCATGAGTTGCAAGAGTGATTTTTAAAGAGTTGATCACTTTCACTTCATGAAATGAAGGTTGCTTAAATCTCCAGGCTGATAAAGTAATTTCTACAAGAATCAAAAGTTAAGAGGCGAAGTGTTTATTCTCAATGAGTAGTACTAATGAACATTACAATATTGGAGATGATTTTCTCAGATATTTCAGTTGAGGGGAAACAAGGCTTCAGTTTAGAAATTAAAAACATAAGTGTGCTTGCAATTGAGCAAGGATGGGACAGGATAAGTAGAAAATTGAGAACTAAAGGGATTTTAATGAAACATTTAGCACAGCAAGACTGTAGAATTCACTGAGTTGGATATAGGTTGCAGTTGAATGTTTCGTAAAGAGCAGATGGAGTGGGGAATCCATTGATGATTTATTGAGCCTACTTACTTACATGGTGAGTTAGCATTAACAAGCACTGGTTGAATAGGGCAGTTAAAAAACTTATTCTCCATAACTGGCTGAATTTCTCAATAATATGACTGCAACCATACAGTTTTAAGCCTTTTAAAATTTAACTGACATTGCATGTAAGAAGGTCGGAGGATTGTCAATGCTCTTTGGCTTCTTCCCATTAGTTTTTTTAACATCTGATTTGTCAGATTAAACATGTCAGATTATTAACAGGAGGTAATATCTGTTATTATTTGTTGATAATGGATTTGAAATAAACACCACAAACCACAGACAGTATAAAAAATAAGAGCACAAGGCCCAGGCTACATTCTGAAAAAATTCATTTCTGCCCTCACATTTGACCTGAATGCTTATACTTAATTCTTCAAGTTTCATGCAGAGGAAATTTTGCTGCTCCACATGTTTTAGAAATGGGGACACCTTGCCTCCACATCTTTAGTCAGTTATCCATGCTAACAGAACAGGGGGTGCCAATTTGAGAGAGAGAAGGAATTTCCTGAGGGTTGAGTCCCTTTGGAATTTTTTGCCAGAGCTTTGGGGCAGAACACTTGTGTTTTCTCAAGGTCAAGATGGATAGATTGGTAGGAGACACAAGGGCCACTGAGAAGAGAGGCCTGCAAATGTGAGGAATGTCAGCGGAGGCATAATCCACTCAAGTTGAAGGCTATTCCTATTTCTTGGTTTATTTGATATGCAAACTATTTAAAAAACTAGTTTGAATATGCAGTATCCTTGACCTTAGACAGACAGGACCTTGATGACATTACAAATCTAGGGATAATTGATTTTCAGTAGAGTTCAGATGCTCTTGAGCAAGGATATAGGGCTGAACTGCTTGGAACAAAGATACTACCACCAAATCCAGAGCACAAACTTCACACACTGAAGTTCATTCACATATCCACAGCCAACTAGTTACCCAAGGCCAACGTACACTCAGTACAAGCAGAAGTCATAGGCACTATACAATTTCCTTTAAGAATTATTCAGAACCTAAACAGCAGGAATGACATTCAAAGTTAAAAAACACCAAAGCACAATTAGCCATTAATCTAATTAAAACTTCCGACCTGATTGAAGAAAGGTATACACAATGGGGCTGATTCTGAACCAAAAACATGAAGACAGCACATGGCCAAAACTGACGGTGTTAGGTAGTACAATGTGCGCAACTGAACGTAGCTAGAAAAGAATACCCTCACTTTAGTCCCATTCATTGGGCAACAACCCTCTACTGCAAACATTTGTTCATGAGGCAAGAACAATATGGTACTCAACTGGATGCACTGCAACAGAAATATACAACTTTTTATCCAAAATTCTATCCACATGCACTAGCAAGACACCTCGAAACAACATTTGGAACTGGAGGATAAAATGAAGTGAAACAAGAGCCACCATTTTGAAACTGAAACAATGCTTATATGGAGTGATATCAGCCATTTCCCATCATACAAACCACATAACTTGGTTTAGAGATGCCGGTGTTGCACTGGGGTGTACAAAGTTGTTGTGATTTTTAACAACGCGGAAGGAAGACTGGAGATAAAATTTAAATAGTGGAAATATTGCTAATGCAGCAAAGATGAAGATTGAATCAAGAATGTCAAAACTCATGAAAGTTTTGGTGAGGGGGGTAAAATGCAGGTTAGTATGGGACAAAAACAGCAAATTAAAAGAACTTCTCAGAAGGTACAAGCACAGACACACCAGGCAGTTTCATGTATTGTAAAGTGCTACTTGCAGAAGCTGTTGTTGGGAGTAGAAGAGCACGTAATTAATATCAGCAAGCCCAGGAATCTGGAAATAGGTGTCAGCAAGTCTGATGAATGGAGAAAGCCACACAAATAGCTGAAGAATCAGTAAATTTAGGTAGAAATTGAATTTTACATATAGCCAGAGTGAAAGCAGCAAAATGTTCTGGTCACTTCAATTTGCAAAATGCAAGCCATTGGTATACACATACCTTTTTAAACACAGTAGCAACCAGTATGAAATTTCCATTGGTTGCCAAGTATTTTTAGTTAATACTTTGCCTAATCATCATCCAAGCTTAACCAAGGGGAGTGGAAACTTACGTTTCATTGATTGCCTTTTCATCCATTGGACTTGGGGAATCCATACAAAGCCCTAGTAAAACAATTAGGACAATTTAATCAGTTACTTGTCTCTTAACACAAAGTAAAAATAGGACTCGGCTATCAGGCTCTCAAGCCTACTCCACCATTCAATTCCAGTTTTGGCTGAACTAACTTCACTTGCCTTGCTAATGGCTTGAATTCAACATAATGACATGGCACCTGCATAGTTCTGGGGCTAGAAAATTCCAAACATTCACAACCTTGAGTAAAACAAATCCTCATGAAAATCTTAATGGCCAACCACAAACTGTAAAGATGGATGCCTGGCTTCAAGAACTCTAGCCAAGAGATCATTCTGTACAGTGGCCTTCAGCCCAATTTTAGATGTTTCAATATATCAGCTTCTATATTAAAGATTATAGAGATTTTACAGCACATCTACTGGTCAAGCAATCCCTCATTCCAGAAATCACTTTTTTACACTTCCTGTAAACCAAGTATCTCTTTGCATAAAGGCAGCTGACATCTAAAGTGCAAAGTAAATCCCAACTGAATATTGACTATACAAATGGAATAAAAATCAAGTTACTGTACAGTAATTGCAGTTCCTCTTTATTCATAGGAAGACAAGTTATGACCATCTCAAGCTCCTTGTACATCCAAAGACTACCTCTGAAGTGCTGGAGTTGAGAGCAGCTAGCAAGATGCCAGTGGAAGGACTCCAAGTAGTATCAAAACAGGTACAGTGAAGTGAATCAAAGCGAATTTCAAAGCTGTGGTACTCTTTGTTTGGTCCCAGGATAGCTCTTAATTTTACATTTACTCTATAGATTGAAAGAAACCTTAAAATTGAAAAAACTGGTAGAATGGGAGGTGGCATTCAGATTTTCTGCCATAAAATTATACACAATAGCCACAATGCAAGTAGTACTTGTTTGGATCAATTCTCGTAAAGGTCATTCAAAAATGAACTAGTAACACGAGTCAAATTTAAATAAAACAAAATATTTACCTTTATACTTTCCTTAAATGCATCTGCGCTATTCAACTCAACTTCCTTTATCATGGAACTTGCTATCAAATTAATTTGATAAAATATAGAAGACGACAATAGATAATAGGTACAGGAGTAGGCCATTCTGCCCTTCGTGCCTGCACCACCATTCTATATAATCATGGCTGATCATCCTTAATCAGTATCCTGTTCCTGCCTTATCTCCATAACCCTTGATTCCACTATATTTGAGAACTCTATCCAACTCTTAAATGAATCCAGAGACTGGGCCTCCACTGCCTTCTGGGGAAGAGCATTCCACACAGCCACTACTCTCTGGGTGAAGAAGTTTCTCATCTCTGTCCTAAATGGCCTACCCCGTATTTTTAAGCTGTGTCCTCTGGTTCGGTACATTTCTTCCTTGATGTAACCGTTTTATATTGCGGCAATAAAGCAGCAATTAATGCACACAAGACGTGAAAAAGGCAAAGCATTTAAACGTAAATCATGTTGACTTTTCCAGTTGCATGTGTGGAACATGGGGTACAATCTGATAGCATCAGCAACAAGCAGTCAGGAATCAACTTTTGCATTTACAAGCCTAAACTTGTGCTTTTACTAACAATGGAAATATCACTGCAAAGTAGTGCAGAATGGTTTGTCCATGTAAAATGGAAGATTGTTTGTCCAGAGATCAATACACTTTTTAGGCCACTCAGGATTCTTCCTTGATCTGGAGTTAATGTGGTAAACTGGAGCAGTCTGTGCCACTCAGGCAGGCTAACAGCTAATGACAACTCTACCTTGGGTGTGGCAAAAGATAGCATTCAATGAACTAGCAGGAAACCACAAGTTGGCAGCCAACCAATGAAATTTACAAATACTTGTAAAACAACAAGGGCAAACTTGCATATTACAAAACTAGTTTCAAACAAAATGCTGAGACCAGTAGATCAGTCAGCCACACCAAGAAATTGCTTTTAACTTGAATAAAATGAATGTTTCACTTGTTAACCACAAAATTTGAAATAGTAACCTTTGTTCTCAGTCCCACTCAGCCCTGACAGTCAGATGACTTTGAACTTGATGGGCATTTCAACACCACTTACCAGTACGCTTCCCCCATCCCTTAAATTCATAATCTTGCAAGGAATTATCAATTTCTGCCTTGAAGACATTTAACATCATGGCCTCCACTGTGCTCATGGGCAATGAATTCCACAGGCCCACCACTCTCTGGCTGAAGACAAGTCTCCTCATTTCCATTCTAAATTGACCCCCCTCTAACTTTAAGACTGTGCCCACAAGTCCTAGCATCCCCACCTGACAGAAACCATTTCCCAGCGTCCATCTTTCTAAGCCATGCACCATCTTGTAAGTTTTGATTAGACCTCCCCTCAACTTCCTAAACTCTAATGAATACAATCCTCAGATCTCAGCCATTCATCGTATTTAGGCCTACCATTCCAGGGATCATCCGTGAGATTCACCGCTTGAGACGCGCAAGTGCCAGTATGTCCTTCCTGAGGTATGGGGCACAAAACTGGGCACTGTATTCTAAATTGGCCCGAACCAGAACTTTATATAGAGTTTCAGTAGCACATCGCTGCTTTCACATTCCAACCCTCTAGATAAATGACAAAATTACATTTGCTTTCTTAACCATCTGCAAGTCAACCTTTACAGAATCTGGACTAACACTCCCAGATCCCTTTGTACTTTGGCTTTAGAAATTTTCTCACTGTTTAGAAAATAGTTCATACCGGTATTCATTTTTCCAAAGTTCAAGACCTCTCACTGGTCCAAGAAATGCCAGGAATGCATTGTCCTAAACTGCCTAAAGCTTTGTAGCCTCCCTACCTCCTCAGAACTATCTGCCTGTCGACCTAACTTCGTATCATCAGCAAACTTCACCAGAATGCCCCACTCTTCGCCCAGATCAGTTATAACAACTGCGAACCCAACACTGAACCCTGCAGGACACCACTTGTCACCAGCTGTCATTCCAAAAAAGAACCTTTTATGCCAACTCTGCCTTCTGACAGGCAGCCAATCCTCAAACCATGCCAGTAGCTCACCTCAAACTTCATGGGCCTCACCTTACTCAGCATACTCCATTGATGCACCTTATCAAAGGCCTTTTGGAAGTCTAGGTATAGTCCAAGTCAAAGTTTGAGAAAAGCCTAGTAACTTAAGTAAACATTCCTAGCAGTCTGCAGAAGCTGGATAGATTAATCGTATTTGCTTTTGTGCTAAAGTTACATGGTCAATGAACTCCTGTTTGAATTATAAGCTTGGTGCCTGATATCGGTTATTCAATCTGGTTACGAACAATTGAACATCACTGAACATTTCAATTTCAATGTTGCCATATCCAGTGTTATGGAATCTGATTTGTGCCAGTTGAGGCAATGGCAAACATTCAAGGACTGAAATCAGTCAAGCAGATTAGACAAACTTGGATGGTTTTCATTGCAGCCATTGGAGACTGAGGAGCAACCTGATACAAGTTTACAAAATTAGGAGGAGCATGGATAGATCAGTTTCTCAGACATGCTAAACTCCCATCGAGTACCAACCTGCATCAGAATCGGATGAGAGCGTCTTCAGTAACACGGCTCCACTTGGCCTGCGTTTCGGTGTATCGCAATTACTGAAAAAAAAGGGACAAAAAAAAGTCATTGAAATTTCCATGTACAAGCCATGTGGGGGCTGGAAGCGCTCCGTGTGAGTAAGGTGGAGGGGTGGGGAGGCGCAAGCAAAAGGGAACCAGCCGCACGAATTACCACCCCACTTAGGGGAGAAGAGAAGAGAAGGGGGGGGGGGGGAAGAGAGAAGAG
This sequence comes from Chiloscyllium plagiosum, assembly GCF_037043375.1. Taxonomy (NCBI): domain Eukaryota; kingdom Metazoa; phylum Chordata; class Chondrichthyes; order Orectolobiformes; family Hemiscylliidae; genus Chiloscyllium; species Chiloscyllium plagiosum. The sequence goes on along the minus strand of NW_028270139.1, from coordinate 150,569,945 downwards.
AAGGGGGGGGGGGGGGAGGAAGAGAGAAGAGAAGGGGGGGGGGGGAAGGAAGAGAGAAGAGAAGGGGGGGAGGGGGGAGGAAGAGAGAAGAGAAGGGGGGGGGAGGAAGAGAGAAGAGAAGGGGGGGGGGAGGAAGAGAGAAGAGAAGGGGGGGGGGAGGAAGAGAGAAGAGAAGGGGGGGGGGAGGAAGAGAGAAGAGAAGGGGGGGGGGAGGAAGAGAGAAGAGAAGGGGGGGGGGAGGAAGAGAGAAGAGAAGGGGGGGGGAGGAAGAGAGAAGAGAAGGGGGGGGGGAGGAAGAGAGAAGAGAAGGGGGGGGGGAGGAAGAGAGAAGAGAAGGGGGGGGGAGGAAGAGAGAAGAGAAGGGGGGGGAGGAGGAAGAGAGAAGAGAAGGGGGGGGAGGAGGAAGAGAGAAGAGAAGGGGGGGGAGGAAGAGAGAAGAGAAGGGGGGGGGAGGAAGAGAGAAGAGAAGGGGGGGGAGGAAGAGAGAAGAGAAGGGGGGGGGAGGAAGAGAGAAGAGAAGGGGGGGGAGGAAGAGAGAAGAGAAGGGGGGGGAGGAAGAGAGAAGAGAAGGGGGGGGGAGGAAGAGAGAAGAGAAGGGGGGGAGGGAAGAGAGAAGAGAAGGGGGGGAGGGAAGAGAGAAGAGAAGGGGGGGAGGGAAGAGAGAAGAGAAGGGGGGGAGGGAAGAGAGAAGAGAAGGGGGGGAGGGAAGAGAGAAGAGAAGGGGGGGAGGGAAGAGAGAAGAGAAGGGGGGGAGGGAAGAGAGAAGAGAAGGGGGGGAGGGAAGAGAGAAGAGAAGGGGGGGAGGGAAGAGAGAAGAGAAGGGGGGGAGGGAAGAGAGAAGAGAAGGGGGGGGAGGGAAGAGAGAAGAGAAGGGGGGGAGGGAAGAGAGAAGAGAAGGGGGGGAGGGAAGAGAGAAGAGAAGGGGGGGAGGGAAGAGAGAAGAGAAGGGGGGGAGGGAAGAGAGAAGAGAAGGGGGGGAGGGAAGAGAAAAGAGAAGGGGGGGAGGGAAGAGAGAAGAGAAGGGGGGGAGGGAAGAGAGAAGAGAAGGGGGGGAGGGAAGAGAGAAGAGAAGGGGGGGAGGGAAGAGAGAAGAGAAGGGGGGGAGGGAAGAGAGAAGAGAAGGGGGGGAGGGAAGAGAGAAGAGAAGGGGGGGAGGGAAGAGAGAAGAGAAGGGGGGGAGGGAAGAGAGAAGAGAAGGGGGGGAGGGAAGAGAGGAGAGAAGGGGGGGAGGGAAGAGAGGAGAGAAGGGGGGGGGGAAGAGAGAAGGGGGGGGGGGAAGAGAGAAGGGGGGGGGGGAAGAGAGAAGGGGGGGGGGGAAGAGAGAAGGGGGGGGGGGAAGAGAGAAGGGGGGGGGGGAAGAGAGAAGGGGGGGGGAAGAGAGAAGGGGGGGGGGAAGAGAGAAGGGGGGGGGGGAAGAGAAGAGGGGGGGGGGGGAAGAGAAGAGGGGGGGGGGAAGAGAAGAGGGGGGGGAAGAGAAGAGGGGGGGGAAGAGAAGAGGGGGGGGGAAGAGAAGAGGGGGGGGAAGAGAAGAGGGGGGGGGAAGAGAAGAGGGGGGGGGAAGAGAAGGGGGGGGAAGAGAAGGGGGGGGGGGGAAGAGAAGAGGGGGGGGGGAAGAGAAGAGGGGGGGGGGAAGAGAAGAGGGGGGGGGAAGAGAAGAGGGGGGGGGAAGAGAAGAGGGGGGGGGAAGAGAAGAGGGGGGGGGGAAGAGAAGAGGGGGGGGGGAAGAGAAGAGGGGGGGGGAAGAGAAGAGGGGGGGGGAAGAGAAGAGGGGGGAGGAAGAGAAGAGGGGGGGAAGAGAAGAGGGGGGGGGAAGAGAAGAGGGGGGGGGGAAGAGAAGAGGGGGGGGGGAAGAGAAGAGGGGGGGGGAAGAGAAGAGGGGGGGGGAAGAGAAGAGGGGGGGGAAGAGAAGAGGGGGGGGAAGAGAAGAGGGGGGGGGAAGAGAAGAGGGGGGGGGAAGAGAAGAGGGGGGGGGAAGAGAAGAGGGGGGGGGAAGAGAAGAGGGGGGGGGAAGAGAAGAGGGGGGGGGAAGAGAAGAGGGGGGGGAAGAGAAGAGGGGGGGGGAAGAGAAGAGGGGGGGGGAAGAGAAGAGGGGGGGGGAAGAGAAGAGGGGGGGGAAGAGAAGAGGGGGGGGGAAGAGAAGAGGGGGGGGGAAGAGAAGAGGGGGGGGGAAGAGAAGAGGGGGGGGGAAGAGAAGAGGGGGGGGGAAGAGAAGAGGGGGGGGGAAGAGAAGAGGGGGGGGAAGAGAAGGGGGGGGGGGAAGAGAAGGGGGGGGGGAAGAGAAGAGGGGGGGGGAGAGAAGAGGGGGGGGGGGGAAGAGAAGAGGGGGGGGGAGAAGAGAAGAGGGGGGGGAAGAGAAGAGGGGGGGGGAAGAGAAGAGGGGGGGGGAAGAGAAGAGGGGGGGGAAAGAGAAGAGGGGGGGGGGAAGAGGAGGGGGGGGGGGGGGGAAGAGAAGGGGGGGGGGGGGGGGAAGAGAAGAGGGGGGGGGGGGGAAGAGAAGAGGGGGGGGGGGGGGGAAGAGAAGAGGGGGGGGGGGAAGAGAAGAGGGGGGGGGGAAGAGAAGAGATATAGCGAGACAGACAGACACAGAGGCGGGGAGAGAAGATTGAGACACATTGTCCCCCACCCCTTGTTTTACCTGCCCAGGCCACTCAGGTTGACCATGTTGAGGGCCAGGTTGGTGACCGGCGACAGCACCGGGGGCTCGGACGAGAACAGGGCTTTACACGAGCGGCCTTTCTCCAGAGGGAGGGGGGCCAGCAGCTGCTGCTGCTGCTGCCTGCCCCGGGCTGCGGCCGGAGCTCGAGCTCCTACACGGCTGCCTGGGGGGACTGGTGACCCCACTCATGGCGACAGGGAGCGGAATAGACACTTTTAAAAAAAAAATAAATAAATACGGTGTCGGCGAGAGGGGCGTTTGTGGGGAGAGGAACGGGCCGGGGATTAAAAGCGGACGGTGAGCGTTTAAAGCGGGAGCAGCAGGGACCGTTTCCTTTTCGTTGGCCCGCTCCCCGGCCCCAATGCCTTCTCTTCAGTGTCTCATTGGCGGTGCCCGGCCCTCTCCTATCACTCCGCTCCCCTCCCGCCCTGTCTATCCAGTTATCGGTTGCTGCCCTGTCCCATGGCGCCCCTGAAGGCCTCAAGCTCCAGCCGCCGCTCGCGCCACCGCCTTTATTTCGAAAAATAACAACGCCCATAGGCCCCGCCTCCGGGCGGGCACGCTCGCGGTGCCACGTGACAGCGAAGGCCAATCGTTCGCCCGCTCCCACTCAGCGGGCGGGGTCTCTCAGCTCCAGCGGCGCGCGCTCGCCTTCACCTGTCAATGAGAGAGATCAGCCTCCCACCCCGTGCGGGTCACGTGGCACCTGGGCACCGAACCCTGCTTTCTCCACCCCCACAGCCCCCCCTCCTTCGCAAAGGGCGGGGTCTAATCTCCAGCCGCGCCCCACGTTTGCAGTCGTCATCAGCTGCCGGGGAATGACCACGCCCGTTCCCGACAGGATCATGTGACTGAGAAGATCCACCTCCTGGGCAGCCCTCACCAAGGGAAGGAGGTGCTGGAGCAGGACTGGTGTGGTCTCGGTCAAAAAGAAACTAATCAACACCAGGTTTATTTGAAATTGCAAGCTCTACGGAGCTCCGCTCCTTCCTCAGGCATGTTATGATGGGGAGGTACAAAACAGAATTTATAAGCAAAAAGTGAACTTTAAAACAGCTGGCCTTGTTCAACCCTTTAATCAATTAAGAGGTAGAATGCTGATTAAAGTGCAAAATCCAGTTTCCTTTCATTATCCCTAGATAATTAAAGGTACAGGAGATCATATCTCAGGTTAGACAATGCACTTTATGTCAAGATTAACGTGGTGCTGGAAAAGCACAGCAAGAGAAGAGCAGTGAAATTGATGTTTTGGGCTGGAGCCCTTCCTCAGGAATGAGGCTGGGAGCCTCCGGGGTGGAGAGATAAATGGGAGGCGGGGGGGGGGTGGAGAGAAGGTAGCTGAGAGTGTGATTGGTGGATGGTGGTGGGGTAAAGGTGAGGAGGGTGGAGTGGATAGGTGGGAAGGAAGATCATGAGGGCGGTGCTGAGCTGGAAGGTTGTAACTAGGGTAAGGTGGAAGGAGAGGAAATGAGGAAACTGGTGAAGTCCACATTGATGGCATGGGGTTGAAGGGTCTTGAGGCAGAAGATAAGGCGTTCCTCCTCCAGGCATCGGGTGGTAAGAGGGTAGCGATGGAGGAGGCCCAGGACCTGCATGTCCTTGGCAGAGTGGGAGGAGGAGTTGAAATGTTTGGCCACAGGGCAGTGGGGTTGGTTGGTGCGGGTATCCCGGAGATATTCTCTGAAGCGCTCTGCGAGTAGGCGTCCAGTCTCCAGTCTCTCCTACCTCCATCTGCCTATTGCACTCTCGACTACCTTTCCCCAGCCCCACCCTCCTCCCATTTATGTCTCCACCCCCAAGGGTCCCAGCCTCATTCCAGATGAAGGGCTTTTGCCCGAAACATCGATTTTCCTGCTCCTCGGATGCTGTCTGACCTGCTGTGCTTTTCCAGCACCACGCTAACCTTGACCTCTGACCTTCAGCATCTGCAGAAGTCACTTTCGCCTAATGTACATTATGTCTGAGGTCCCACTTCGAATCTATGTTTCAAACTGAAGAGGTAGGGGTCCAATCTCCAGCAACGCGTCCCCCCCAATCCCCCTTGAAGTCGTCCTCTCCGGGGTTACCTTTAACCGACGGACAAACCTCCAGCCATGCCCCTTCCCGACGAGGACAATGTGGCTGGGAGGTGCCCACCGCTCCTCCTCCACCCTGCCAGACACTCCCTCCCAGTGGGGTAACTCTTCAGTCGTCAAGGACATTCGGCCCCTCGGATCTTCGGGTGACTGTCTTCCAAGGCACACATCGCAGAGTCACCGAGAGAGGCTGATAACCAAGGTTGGTAATGGTGAAGACGGCCTCAACCATGATCTTGGGTTCATGTCACAGTACAGGTGACCCCACTACACTATACGCTCTTTCACACACTCATAAACATGGCCACGTATATATATATATATATATATATACACACACACAATCACACTCACACAGACTGTCTCACACACACACACCCTCTCACATACACACAACACATCTATGGGGTGAATTTGCATTTGTAGATTTGTATTTGCAGATGCATTCTCTTTTGTTCAAAAAGCACACAATCTGTAGGCAGTCAGTCCATGTGACATTATATAAATTCCAATTTGGAAACCGAACCAGTCTGACTCAAGGTAGAGGGTGGAGCAGATAGGTGGGAAGGAAGATGGATAGGTAGGACAATTCAAGAGGGCGGTACTGACTTGGAGGAGGGGAGATGAGAAAACTGCTGAAATTGACATTGATCCTGTGTGGTTAATGTGTCCTACATGTCTATATTCCTTTCCGCCTTTCAACCTTTCACTCCTATCTATCACTTTCTCCTCGAAGATTTCAACCTACTGCGAATCCTCTTACAAGGATGCCTTCCTTGAAGAAGCTCTCTGCCTCTCTCTATAAAGATTTCAGTGAGTCCCTCTCTCACTGCACACCCCAGGTCATCTCCTCTGCACAGAAGCTCTTCAGCCACATTCTGAAGCAGACTCGTTACCACAGCCATATCTCCTTTCTCAGCACCTGCCTACGGAACCGACTGATCCCCCATGGACTCCAGATCACCTTCCGACCAACACAATTTGGACCCAACCAGGACCACCAGTACCTGCAACAAATCCGCAGCCTCCAGCAACGGACCTCCCTCCGGATCCTCCACTCCACGCTTGCAGCCATGCGCCTGTACCTACATTCCCTGCAGCTCGACCTACGCCAGCTCAGGACAACTCTCTCACAGACCTGTAAAGGACCTCTACTGTTCTTCATTTACAGAAGAATCCATAGACTGAACAAACAGTTCTTTCTAGCCATATCAGAAATTAAAGGCAGTAAGTACCAAAAACTTTCATGCACTTACCCCCAAACTCCGGATTCCTCAACTGTTCCAGAACCTTCCATCGGCCTCCAGTCCGGCGCCATTACACACGCGGCCGCTACAGCGCCCGCGGCAATAGCCGCAGACGCCGCAGACGATGACGTCACTTCCGCCCCCACCGACCTCGCAACGTTCATGATCGCGGCCCAAACAACCGCCTCCGGGATCGCCGCACAGACAACCTGCTCTACGATCGTCATGAAGACAATCGCCAACAGATTGGAAACCTCCGTGAGTATGGGGAAAAACTCTGTCTCCGTGGTCGCCGCAGCTACTTCCGCCCCCAGTGATGTCAGCGACCTGCATTCGGACATCGCCGCATGTGTCTCCGCCCCCCCGCCGCGTTCTGTCACCACGCCTAACCCCGCCCCCCGGCCGCGTTCCGTCACCACGCCTAACCCCGCCCCCCGGCCGAGTTCCGTCACCGCGCCTAACCCCGCCCACCGGCCGAGTTCCGTCACCGCGCCTAATCCCGCCCCCCGGCCGAGTCCCGTCACCGCGCCTAACCCCGCCCCCCGCCGACCTCTGTCCCCGCCCCCAGGCCTAACCCCGCCCCCACATCCAGCTCCAGTCCCACACCAGGTCCTAGCTCCCCGCCCTGCCGTGTGTTCACCATCCCTCCGGACCTGCCCCTCTCTGAGGATGAGAGATCAGTCCTCAGGAGGGGTCTCACCTTCGTTCCCACACGTTCTCGGGTCAATGAATTCAATACACGGAGTGACATTGAACGATTCTTCCGCCGCCTTCGCCTCCGTGCCTTCTTTTTCAATCAAGACCCTCACCCACCCTCTGACGACCCCTTCTCCAACCTCCAACACACCCCGTCCACCTGGACACCCCGTGCTGGCCTCCTACCTGCCCTCGACCTCTTTATTGCAAACTGCCGCCGCGATATTAACCGCTACCTGAACTCCCACACCCCTCCCACCCACTCCAACCTCTCACCCTCGGAACGCACAGCCCTCCACTCCCTCCGTTCCAACCCCAACCTCACCATCAAACCAGCTGACAAGGGAGGCGCAGTAGTAGTTTGGCGCACCGACCTCTACACCGCTGAGGCCAAACGCCAGCTCGCAGATACCTCCTCCTACTGCCCCCTTGACCATGACCCCACCCCCCACCACCAAACCATCATCTCCCAGACCATCCATAACCTCATCACCTCAGGGGACCTCCCATCCACCGCCTCCAACCTCATAGTACCACAACCCCGAACCGCCCGTTTCTACCTCCTGCCCAAAATCCACAAACCTGACTGCCCCGGACGACCCATCGTCTCAGCCTGCTCCTGCCCAACCGAACTCATCTCCTCCTACCTCGACACGGTCCTGTCCCCATTAGTCCAAGAACTCCCCACCTACGTCCGTGACACCACCCACGCCCTCCACCTCCTCCAGGATTTCCGCTTCCCCGGTCCCCAACGCCTCATCTTCACCATGGACATCCAGTCCCTGTACACCTCCATCCCCCATCACGAAGGACTCAAAGCACTCCGCTTCTTCCTTTCCCGCCGTACCACCCAGTACCCTTCCACCGACACCCTCCTTCGACTGACTGAACTGGTCCTCACCCTGAACAACTTTTCTTTCCAATCCTCCCACTTTCTCCAAACAAAAGGAGTAGCCATGGGCACCCGCATGGGCCCCAGCTATGCCTGCCTCTTCGTAGGGTATGTGGAACAATCCATCTTCCGCAACTACACTGGCCCCACCCCCCATCTTTTCCTCCGCTACATTGATGACTGTATCGGCGCTACCTCGTGCTCCCACGAGGAGGTTGAACAGTTCATCCACTACACTAACACCTTCCACCCCGACCTCAAATTCACCTGGACAGTCTCGGACTCCTCCCTCCCCTTCCTAGACCTTTCTGTTTCTATATCAGACGACCGAATCAACACGGACATCTACTACAAACCGACCGACTCCCACAGCTACCTGGACTACACCTCCTCCCACCCCGCCCCCTGTAAAAACGCCATCCCATTCTCCCAATTCCTTCGTCTCCGCCGTATCTGCTCCCAGGAGGACCAGTTCAAAATACGCACAACACAGACGGCCTCCTTCTTCAAGGACCGCAATTTCCCCCCCGACGTGATCGACGATGCCCTCCACCGCATCTCCTCCACTTCCCGCTCCTCCGCCCTTGAGCCCCGCCCCTCCAACCGCCACCAGGACAGAACCCCACTGGTCCTCACCTACCACCCCACCAATCTCCATGTACAGCGCATCATCCGCCGTCACTTCCGCCACCTCCAAACGGACCCCACCACCAAGGATATATTTCCCTCCCCTCCTCTATCAGCTTTCCGTAGAGACCACTCCCTCCGCGACTCCCTTGTCAGATCCATACCCCCCACCAACCCAACCTCCACTCCCGGCACCTTCCCTTGCAACCGCAGGAGGTGCAACACTTGCGCCCACACCTCCCCCCTCACTTCTCTCCAAGGCCCCAAAGGAAACTTCCATATCCGCCACAGATTCACCTGCACCTCCACCCACATTATCTACTGCATCCGCTGCAGCCGGTGTGGCCTCCTCTATATTGGGGAGACAGGCCGCCTACTTGCGGAGCGATTCAGAGAGCACCTCTGGGCCACCCGGACGAACCAACCCAATCACCCTGTAGCACAGCATTTCAACTCCCCCTCCCACTCCACCGAGGATATGCAGGTCATTGGACTCATCCACCGCCAAACCACAACAACGCGACGGTCGGAGGAGGAGCGTCTTATCTTCCGACTGGGAACCCTCCAACCACAGGGGATGAACTTGGACTTCACCAGTTTCTTCATCCCCCCTCCCCCCACCTTGTCTCAGCCGAATCCCTCCAGCCCGGCACCGCCTTCCTGACCTGCAGTCTTCTTCTTGACCTCTCCGCCTCCACCCTACTCCGACCTATCACCCTCACCTTGACCTCTTTCCACCTATCACATTTCCAACGCCACTCCTCCAAGTCCCTCCTCCCTACCTTTTATCTTCTCCTGCTGAACACTCTCTGCTCATTCCTGAAGAAGGGCATGTGCCCGAAACGTCGAATCTTCTGTTCCCTAGATGCTGCCTGACCTGCTGTGCTGTTCCAGCAATAAAGTTTCAGCTTTGATCTCCAGCGTCTGCAGACCTCACTTTCTACTCCTATCTATCACCATCACCTCCCACATTCATCTACCTATCACATTCCTAGCTACTTTACCCCAGCCCCACCCCCTCTCCCTCTCCATTTATCTCTCAGCCTCCTGTCCCCACCACTTCCCTGATGAAGAGCTTATGCTGAAATGTTGATTCTCCTGCTCCTTGAATGCTGCCTGCCTGATTGGCTGTGTTTTTCCAGTGCCACACTTTTAACAGCAATCTAGGCTTGTGCAATACACTGCATCAGTTGTATGACACTTTGATCTTTTCCTATGATCCTGCCCCACTAGCTACCTGAGGAAGGAGCGGGGCTCCAAAAGCTTGCAGTTTCAAGTAAACCTAGTTAAAAACCACACAACACCAGGTTACAGTCCAACAGGTTTAATTAGAAGCACACTAGCTTTCGGAGCATCGCTCCTTCATCAGGTAGCTGTGACTAAAACCTGATGAAGGATCGACGCTCCGAAATCTAGTGTGCTTCCAATTAAACCTGTTGGACTGTAACCTGGTGTTGTGTGATTTTTAACTTTGTACACCCCAGTCCAACACCAGCATCTCCAAATCAAGTAAACCTGTTGGACTATAACCTTGTGTTTGATTAGATTAGATTACTTACAGTGTGAAAACAGGCCCTTTGGCCCAACAAGTCCACACCGAACCTCTGAAGAACAACCACCCAGACCCATTCCCCTACATTTAACCCTTCACCTAACACTATGGGCAATTCACCTAACCTGCACATTTTTGGACTGTGGGAGGAAACCCACGCAAACACAGGGAGAATGTCCACACAGACAGTTGTTTAATATTTTAACTCTGTCTACCCCAGTGCAACACTGGCACCCCCCTTCACATTATGACTCTTTATCATTAGCCACATTCTCTCCACACCCTGACCCCGCCCACAGAGGCCTGGTGATGGGGCGGGGCCAAGTCCCCACCTTCCCCCAGTCCCACCCAAGGGGCAAATCACATGGGGGCTGGAGGGAATCTGACCAATCAGACACAGCCACTCTCACCGCTCCGCATCTCACCAATAGCCGTCGCCGTCACATCACGCGACGCGGAAATTAGGCTTGGATCATGCCATTAGACTAGAAAAAGGGAGGCATTTGTCCCTAGCTGAAAAATAAATTGAAGTCGAGCTTTATTTTCCAAAGCCCTGCACAATTAATTCGGTTCTATTTGTTTTATATTTCTTCTTGTTGTTTTATCTCCAGTGAAAGGAATTATTATTTGACATTTATATATTTGATAATGAAGGGACAATCCTCTTTTCCAAGTGGATCCTTCGGATTTTTGTATCCAGTTTCTGGCGGGAGACAGCTGTAGCGGGCTTTTAAATGAGTTCAGGGGCAATTGCTGATGTGTCATTTGGGAGTGGTAACCCAGCGTGGTTTCTTTTACTCGGGGCAGTTGTGCATTTTAAACTAAAATGGTTAATTGAGCTCTATTTGATTGTGGCGGGGTACGACAGGTGTGGAGAGAGAGCGAGGTGGAAATAACAAGAGGAGGTCACATTTGATTTTCATTCATTCATTCAGTGGCAGCGTTGATGGGAGCTGGACACAACAGAGTGTGACAGGCAGTGACAGCCTTGAATTCCAAACCACCCACAGACAAGAGTATTCCCTCCCCCAACTGCTTAGTATTCTTCACAGCTTTTCAGAAGTGTTCAGTGCAAACAAATACCTAATTCTCTGAAAGCAGTTGCAGTTTTAAACTCGATAATAGAACTGCAGTGTTGCCTTACGTTTTGGAATGAGTTACCATATAACCATTAGCCATTGCTGTAATAGCTATTGTTACTTCTTTACTAGATCTAATAAATAAAAGTTGTTTTGCTTTGTTTTAAACTGCACCTTTCATGTAAATAAATGTGGGAAAAAATATAGATTCTGCAAATCTGAAACAAAAACAGAAATAGCTGGAGAATCTCAGCACCTGTGGATTCAACATTTCGCGTCTAGTGACCATTTTACAAACAAATATCCCTTGGTGCTTGTAAGAGTGTTATAAAACAAAATGACGCATTGTGATCAGAATTTTTGTTACTGCAAGTGTTGTGAATCTTTGAAATTCTCTACTCAATGGGTTGTGGAAGTTCATCTTTGAGTATATTTAAAGTAGAGATTGCTAAATATTTGATTGGCATATAAGCTTTTGGGGTTAATTTGAGAAAAAGGTATTAAAGTCTTTGTTCAGCCATGATCATATTAAATGGTGGAAGAGGCTTGATTGACTGGTCTAATCCCATTCTTATGTGAAATAACTGAACAAAAACCAACACCTCATTACCAAGTCACCCTTTATTTACATGTAGTCATGATTTGGAGATGCCGGTGTTGGACTGGGGTGTACAAAGTTGTACGATTTTTAACTTTATTTACATGTGGAGAGTCTTTAACACTGCTGCAGCTCTCAGAGTTGGAGAATGTCTGACAAGCCTGTTTTATTTTATTTTTTTTCTTTGCTTATTTTTTACCCCAGCACCCATGCCACAGCTGCTTTTTTTTCTTTTTTTATATATTTTTTTAATTTAACCCCCACACTACCACCTAAGTGTGGTAGTGCTTATTTTTTCCCCAGCACCCATGGTGTGTGTGTGTGCAGGTGTGAGACACAAAGTGCACGAATCTTTATTCAAATTCCACCACCAGGAAGATAGGAAAACACCCGGGTGGCCAGTGACAAACACTGCCCTTACAAGCCTGTTTTTAAAATTTTTTTTCTTTTAACATTGTCCTTTTCTCAAAAAAAAAGAGACAAGAGTAACACACAGGCTGTAACCAGCCAGTGAAACAACAATCCCATAATGAGAACTGAGTTACACCTGAAACACATTATGTGCATCAGGAGTTTAACAACCAGTCCTCACTAAGAGGAATGCCAGTTAACAAACTGGCTAAATAATTCAGCCAGTTCAGGAATCAGGTTTCCCCCTCCAAAAAAAAAGGAAAGCTGTAACAGCACAGAGTCAATCCCCTAAATTGAGGAGACTCTGAATCTCCTGTTTTTTTTTAGGAAGAACACTCCAGATAATTTTTTTTTATTAACCCCCACACTACCACCTAAGTGCGGTAGTGCTTATTTTATCCCCAGCACCCATGGTGTGTGTGTGCAGATGTGAGACACAGTGAAAGACACAAAGTGCACGAATCTTTATTCAAATTCCACCACCAGGAAGATAGGAAAACACCCGGGTGGCCAGTGACAAACACTGCCCTTACAAGCCTGTTTTATTTTATTTTTATTTTTTCTTTTAACATTGTCCTTTTCTCAAAAAAAAGAGACAAGAGTAACACAAACTGTAACCAGCCAGTGAAACAACAATCCCATAATGAGAACTGAGTTACACCTGAAACACATTATGTGCATCAGGAGTTTAACAACCAGTCCTCACTAAGAGGAATGCCAGTTAACAAACTGGCTAAATAATTCAGCCAGTTCAGGAATCAGGTTCCCCCTCCAAAAAAAAAGGAAAGCTGTAACAGCACAGAGTCAATCCCCTAAATTGAGGAGACTCTGAATCTCCTGTTTTTTTTTAGGAAGAACACTCCAGATAATTTTTTTTATTAACCCCCACACTACCACCTAAGTGCGGTAGTGCTTACTTTTTCCCCAGCACCCATGGTGTGTGTGTGCAGGTGTGAGACACAGTGAAAGACACAAAGTGCACGAATCTTTATTCAAATTCCACCACCAGGAAGATAGGAAAACACCCGGGTGGCCAGTGACAAACACTGCCCTTACAAGCCTGTTTTTTTTTTGTGTATACGTGTGAAACACAGTGAAAGACACAAAGTGCACGAATTTTTTATTCAATTTCCACCACCAGGCAGATAGGAAAACACCCGGGTGGCCAGTGACAAACACTGCCCTTACAAGCCTGTTTTATTTTTATTTTCTTTTAAGGATTCAATGTTATTGCATTGTGTCGAGAAGTCTTGTTAACATTGAAATTAAATATTTAACACTGGTCATTGGGCAGTTTCATTCACAATTGGACAAATCTGAGGTGCTGAGTGCTCAGGATTCTGCACAACGTGTCACAGGTTAGATTTGGGTCCAGTGTTCACGGGAATGGCCCTCAGTTCTGTCCGCATGCACAAGTACTCTCCTATCACAGACATCAATGCAATGCACACAATGTTAATCTCCTGTTTTTTTTAAATTTTTTTTGTGTATACGTGTGAAACACAGCGAAGGACAGAAAGTGCACGAACTTTTTTATTCAATTTCCACCACCAGGAAGATAGGAAAACACCCGGGTGGCCAGTGACAAACACTGCCCTTACAAGCCTGTTTTATTTTTTTTTCTCTTTTTCTTTCTTTTTTTTTTCTTTTTTTTAACCCCCACACTACCACCTAAGTGCGGTAGTGCTTATTTTATCCCCAGCACCCATGGTGTGTGTGTGCAGGTGTGAGACACAGTGAAAGACACAAAGTGCACAAATCTTTATTCAATTTCCACCACCAGGAAGATAGGAAAACACCCGGGTGGCCAGTGACAAGCACTGCCCTTCACATCAAGGGACAGTGCTGTGTGATCAAAACAGTGAAGGGGAGGGGAGGGATTAAATCAAAAATCTCCTGTTTATTTTTTTTTCTTACATCAGAGGGCAGTGACACTTCCTTTTTTTATTTTTTATTTTTTTATTTTTTTCATTTTTTTTTTCTTTTTTCTGCAGGTGTGAGACACAGTGGAACTCCTGTTCTTCTTTTTTTCTTCTTTCCTTTTTTTTTATTTTAACCCCCACACTACCGCCTAAGTGCGGTAGTGCTTATTTTATCCCCAGGACCCATGGTGTGTGTGTGTGCAGGTGTGAGACACAGTGAAAGATACAAAGTGCACCAATCTTTATTCAAATTCCCACTCCTGTTTATTTTTTATTTATTTATTTATTTTTCCTTTAAAAAGGGGTGTTTCCATTTTATTTTAACCCCCACACTACCACCTAAGTGCGGTAGTGCTTATTTTATCCCCAGCACCCATGGTGTGTGTGTGCAGGTGTGAGACACAGTGAAAGACACAAAGTGCACCAATCTTTATTCAATTTCCACCACCAGGAAGATAGGAAAACACCCGGGTGGCCAGTGACAAACACTGCCCTTACCAGCCTGTTTTTTTTTTCTTTTTTTTCAAAACAGTGAAATACTCTTTTTTTTTATTTTAACCCCCACACTACCACCTAAGTGCGGTAGTGCTTATTTTATCCCCAGCACCCATGGTGTGTGTGTGCAGGTGTGAGACACAGTGAAAGACACAAAGTGCACCAATCTTTATTCAATTTCCACCACCAGGAAGATAGGAAAACACCCGGGTGGCCAGTGACAAACACTGCCCTTACCAGCCTGTTTTACTTTTTTCTTAGGAAAACACCCGGGTGGCCAGTGACAAGCACTGCCCTTCACATCAAAGGGCAGTGGACACTCCCATTCATTTTTGTTTTTTTTCTTTTTTTTCTTCTCTTTTTTATTTAACCCCCACACTACCACCTAAGTGCGGTAGTGCTTATTTTATCCCCAGCACCCATGGTGTGTGTGTGCAGGTGTGAGACACAGTGAAAGACACAAAGTGCGCCAATCTTTATTCAATTTCCACCACCAGGAAGATAGGAAAACACCCGGGTGGCCAGTGACAAACACTGCCCTTACCAGCCTGTTTTAAGCTGCCAGTCAGGGCTCCCTGATTGGGGCTGTTAATCTGATCCAATCAGGCAACTCATATTCTATGAGAACCACCTGGATGACCCGATTACAACCACTACCACTCTACCCCATGAGTCGGAGGACATTGGCTAGATCCTTTTTTTTGTAGTTCCTCCTGGAGCGTTTTAGCTCTGGGTCAGGTTCCTCCAGTTCTGCTCTGATACAAGGTGGGGAGAGGGGGTGTTGGTTAATGCTCCTCTTGAGCCCAGAGCATCTCAGAAGAAATTCATTCTCTTCTTTAGGCTTTATCTGCTGTGTCCATTTCAGGATCTGAGACATTTTCAATTCTTGAAGGAAACTGAGAACCCACAGGTTCTGCCAAACTTTCCAATTGTTCCCAGGAGCCAGGCATATTTTGCTCCCACCCCATTTGTGAGTTTGCAGTTTCATTTGGTTTACATGCTAGGTCAGGACCATCGCACCTATCTAAACCTTTATACGTCACTGGATCTGACCTTGCATCAACTATGCCTCTGATCCATGCAGCAGAAACCTGTGGTTTCTGGACCAAACTTCATTCCCTAAAGTAAACGGTCTCTCTCACTTAGCGTAGTCTTGTTTATAGCATTGGCATTCCTGGCGTAATTTCACCCTCCCTCCGGGTTTAGGAAAATCAGATTTAACTTGGTGCGGAGTCTTCTCCCCATTAGCAAATCTGCCGGAGCTATCCCTGTAGTTCCCTGAGGGGTGGTCCTATAAATAAATATGAAGTGGGACAGTTTGGTTTCTAATGAAGCTGTTGGCTATTTCTTTAATCCTGCCTTCAAACTTTGGACTGCTCTTTCTGCCAGACTATTGGATGATGGATGGTATGCAGCTGTCCTTATATGTGAAATACCATTTAACTTTAGGAAATACTCAAATTCCCTGCTGGTAAATGATGACTTGTTATCTGTGACCAACAGATAATGAGGGTTCACAGTGGTTAGCACTGCTGCCTCACAACTCCAGGAACCTGGGTTTGATTCCACGCTTGACCTACTGTGTGTAGTTTGCACATTCTCCCCATGTCCACGATGGGTTTCCAGTTTCCTCCCACAGTCCAAAAAAGTGCAGGTTAGGTGGATTGATCATGCTAAATTACCCATAGTGTCTGGAGATTTGTAGGTTAGCCATGGAAAATGCAGGAGTACAGGGATCGGTTGAGTCTGGGTGGGATGCTTTTCAGAGTCAATGTGGATCTGTTTCCACTCTGTCGGGATTATATGGGAATTTTATGGAAATAATCCAGGAGTCCACGTACTGCAAAAGATGCATGCAGTTTTTCTATTGTCGTCCTCCTGTGTGACGAATGACTCTATGAACATCCAGCCACATTGACTAAAGGCCGCTACGAACATTCATAATGACTAAATTCATTCAGCCCATGAAAGGACCTGCATAGTCAACATGTAACTGAGTCCACAATTCACCCAATGATTCCCACAAATGGGTGGGAGCTGAAGTAATTTCTGACCTTGTTGGCACTCTGGGCACTGCCCTACCAATATGGCTATGCCTGCATCCAATCCTGGCCGCTGGACATAACTTCTCGCCAACATCTTCATTTTGGAAACCCCCCAGATGATCCTGATAGAGCTCAGCCAGTATCTGGCAGTGACCTTTGCTCAGGACAATCATTCTTGCCCTCAATAATAATATGCGGTCCTCTGCTGTGATCTGATCTCTCCGAGTCCAAAAAGGTTTTAATTCTGATTACGACTGCCCTTTGGTTTCCCCCATCATCACCAGCTGTTTTAGTTTTGTCAAGTCTGAATCTTTCCACTCCAATGTCTGATGTTGTCTACTGTGACTGAATGTGTGTACAGAAAATTGGGGTGGCATGTTGTCTCAGTGGTTAGCACTGCTGCTTCACAGTGCCAGGGACCTGGATTCAATTCCCACATTGGGCAACTGTCTGTGTGGGTTTCCTCCAAATGTTCCGGTTTCCTCCCACAGTCCAAAAATGTGCAGGTCAGGTGAATTGGCTAAATTGCCCATAGTGTTAGGTGCATTAATCAGGGCTGAAAATGTGTTGCTGGAAAAGCGCAGCAGGTCAGGCAGCATCATAGAACATAGAACATAGAAGAATACAGCGCAGTACAGGCCCTTCGGCCCTCGATGTTGCGCCGATCCAAGCCCACCTAACCTACACTAGCCCACTATCCTCCATATGCCTATCCAATGCCCGCTTAAATGCCCATAATGAGGGAGAGTCCACCACTGCTACTGGCAGGGCATTCCATGAACTCACGACTCGCTGAGTAAAGAACCTACCCCTAACATCTGTCCTATACCTACTCCCCCGTAATTTAAAGCTATGCCCCCTTGTAATAGCTGACTCCATACGTGGAAAAAGATTCTCACTGTCGACCCTATCTAAACCCCTAATCATCTTATACACCTCTATCAAGTTACCCCTAAACCTTCTTTTCTCCAATGAAAACAACCCCAAGTGCCTCAGCCTTTCCTCATACGATCTTTCTACCATACCAGGCAACATCCTGGTAAACCTCCTCTGCACCCGTTCCAGTGCCTCCACATCCTTCCTATAGTATGGCGACCAAAACTGCACACAATACTCCAGATGTGGCCACACCAGAGTCTTATACAACTGCAACATGACCTCAGTACTCCGGAACTCAATTCCTCTACCAATAAAAGCCAGTACGCCATATGCCTTCTTCACCGCACTATTTACCTGGGTGGCAACTTTCAAAGATTTGTGTACATGGACACCAAGATCCCTCTGCTCATCCACACTACCAAGTATCCGACCGTTAGCCCAGTACCCCATCTTTTTATTACCCTTACCAAAGTGAATCACCTCACACTTAGCTACATTGAACTCCATTTGCCACCTTTCTGCCCAGTTCTGCAACTTATCTATATCCCGCTGTAACCTGCCACATCCTTCCTCACTGTCTACAACTCCTCCGACTTTCGTATCATCCGCAAACTTACTCACCCAACCTTCTAACCCCTCCTCCAGGTCATTTATAAAAATGACAAACAACAATGGTCCCAAAACAGATCCTTGCGGAACACCGCTAGTGACGGCACTCCAAGATGAACCTTTGCCATCAACTACTACCCTCTGTCTTCTTCCAGCCAGCCAACTCCTAATCCAAACCTCCAACTCACCCTCAATGCCATACCTCCGTATTTTTTTGCAGTAGTCTACCATGGGGAACCTTATCAAACGCCTTACTAAAATCCATATACACCACATCTACTGCTTTCCCCTCGTCCACCTCCTTAGTCACCTTCTCAAAGAATTCAATAAGGTTTGTGAGGCACGACCTGCCCTTCACAAAACCATGCTAACTATTCTTGATCACATTATTCCTATCCAGATGTTCATAAATCCTATCCCTTACAATTCTCTCTAAGATTTTGCCCACAACAGAAGTGAGACTCACCGGCCTATAGTTACTAGGGTTATCCCTACTCCCCTTCTTGAACAAGGGAACCACATTTGCTAGCCTCCAATCTTCTGGCACTACTCCTGTAGACAACGAGGACATAAAAATCAAGGCCAATGGCTCTGCAATCTCCTCCCTTGCTTCCCAGAGAATCCTAGGATAAATGCCATCAGGCCCAGGGGACTTATCTATTTTCACCCTTTCCTGAATTTCCAACACCTCTTCTCTACATACCTCAAAGCCATCATTCTACTTAATTGTGACTCAGTACTCACATTGACAACAATGTCCTGTTCCTGATTGAATACTGACGAAAAGTATTCATTCAGTGTCTCCCCAATCTCTTCAGCCTCCACACGCAACTTCCCACTACTATCCTTGACTGGACCTATTCCTACCCTAGTCATTCTTTTATTCCTGACATACCTATAGAAAGCCTTAGGGTTTTCCCTAATCCTACCAACTAAGGACCTTTCATGACCCCTCCTTGCTGCTCTTAGCTCTCTCTTCAGGTCCTTCCTGGCTACCTTATAACTCTCAATCGCCCCAATTGAACCTTCACGCCTCATCTTTACATAGGCCGCCCTCTTCCATTTAACAAGGGATTCCAATTCCTTATTAAACTACGGCTCCCTCACACGACCCTTTCCTCCCTGCCTGACGGGCACATACTTATCAAGGACACTCAATAGTTGCTCCTTGAACAAGCTCCACATATCAATTACGCCCTTGCCTTGAAGCTTACTTTTCCAGGCCACACATCCTAAGTCATGCCTCACCGCATCATAATTTCCCTGCCCCCATCTATAACTCTTGCCCTGTAGTGCACACTTATCCCTCTCCATCACTAGAGTAAAGGTCACTGAATTGTGGTCACTGTCCCCAAAGTGCTCACCTACCTCTAATTCTAACACCTGGCCTGGTTCATTACCCAGTACCAAATCCAGTATGGCCTCACCTCTTGTTGGCCTATCTACATATTGTGTCAGGAAACCCTCCTGCACACATTGGACAAACACTGTCCCATCTAATGAACTTGAGTTATAGCTTTCCCAATTAATATCAGGAAAGTTAAAGTCCCCCATAACAACCACCCTATTACTTTCACTCTTCTCTTGAATCATCCTCGCAATCCTTTCTTCTACGTTTCTAGGACTATTAGGAGGCCTGTAAAAAACTCCTAACAGGGTGAGCTCACCTTTCCTATTCGTAACCTCAGCCCAAACTACTTCAGATGGCGAGTCTTCATCCATCGTCCTTTCCACAGCTGTAATACTATCTTTGACAAGCAATGCCACACCTCCCCCTCTTTTACCCCCACCTCTGACCCTACTAAAATATTTAAACCCTGGAACCTGCAACAGCCAATCCTGTCCCTGTTCTACCCATGTCTCCGTAATAGCCACAACATCGAAGTCCCAGGTACCAACCCACGCTGCAAGTTCACCTACCTTATTTCGTATACTTCTTGCATTGAAGTATACACACTTCAAACCACTTTCCTGTTTACAGGCACCCTCCTTTGAAATTGATGCCATGTTCCTAACCTCCCTACATTCCAGGTCCTGCACCCTAAAGCTACAGTCTGTGTTCCCATGCCCCTGCAGAGTTAGTTTAAACCCCCCCCAAGAGCACTAGCAAACCTCCCACCAAGGATACTGGTGCCCCTCAGGTTCAGGTGTAGACCATCCTGTTTATAGAGGTCCCACCTTCCCCAGAAAGAACCCCAGTTATCCAAATACCGGAATCCCTCCCTCCTGCACCATCCCTGTAGCCACACATTTAACTGTTCTCTCTCCCTATTCCTCGACTCTCTATCACGTGGCACGGGTAACAAACCAGAGACAACAACTCTGTTCGTTCTAACTTTGAGCTTCCAACCTAGCTCCCTGAAAGCCTGCCTAACATCCTCAGCGCTCCTCCTACCTATGTCATTGGTGCCAATGTGGACCACAACTTCGGGCTGCTCCCCCTCCCCATCCAGGGAACAGGAGAATCGACGTTTCGGGCATAAGCCCTTCTTCAGGAACACATTTTCAGCTCTGATCTCCAGCATCTGCAGTCCTCACTTTCTCCGCATTAGTCAGGGGTAAATGTAGAGGAATGGGTCTAGGTGGGTTGCTCATGGGAGGGTTGTTGTGGACTAGTTGGGCCGAAGGACCTGTTTCCACACTGTAGAGAATCTAATCTAATCTAAAATTTAGTGACAGGCCCACCACCGATGTATTTACTATTGGGACGGCATGGTGGCTCAGTCGTTAGCACTGCTGCCGCACAGCGCCAGGGACATGGGTTCGATTCCAGCCTCAGGCAAATGTCTGTGTGGTGTTCGCACATTTTCCCCATTTCTGCATGTGTTTCCTCCGGTTCAATCCAACGATGTGCAGGTTAGGTGAATTGGCCATGCTAAATTGCCCATCGTGTTCAGGGTGCTTTAGTCTTGGGTAAGTATAGGATAACAGAGTGGAGGAATGCATCCACATTTGCTACTCCCAAATGGTGTTCCGACTTGTAATTATATGTACCTCATTTTACAGTCTACTGCTGAATTTGGCCTGAAGCTATGGGAGGCACTGCCTTGTCCTCTAGACCTAGTAGGGGTGTGTAATCTGATATTATTACAAATTCACGCCCATAAAAATATTGGTGGAATTTCCTGACCCCACCTGTGATCGCCAAGGCTTCTTTCTCTATCTGGGTATATTTATGCTCCACATTAGCCAAAGTCTGTGATGCATATGCTATTGGATGTACCTTTCCATTGGGCCACCTATGAGCTAATACTATCCTGATGCTGTATGGGGAGGCATTGCATGTCAATACCGGATCTTGCTTGGGATCATGGTGTGCCAACACCTTAGAGGATGATAGCTGTTTCTTCACTTCCCTGAAAGCGATGGCTTCACCATACGATCAATTCGAAGGCTGACATTTCTGTAAGAGTTGATGAAAGGTGCCAGGATGGAGGCTAGGTTATGTATGGACTTTCCCTAATAATTTACCAGCTCAAGGAAAGATCTAAGCTCTGACACAGACATAGGAGCCAGGGCACATTTAATCACTCTCACTTTATCTTCCAACAGGTGTAACCTGGCCTTGTCGACTCTGTAGCTCAAGTAGGTCACTTGGGGTGCTTGAAACTCAGTTTTTTCCCTTCTAAGACTTATGACCACTGGGAGAAACATCTAACAACTATGTCCAAGTCCTCTAAGTGCTCCTTATTGGTCTTCCCTGTTATTAGCACATCCTCTAGCTAAATGGTGTCCTGGGGTAGACCTTATAGAATGTTCTCCATCATCTTCTGAAAAATTACACAGGCTGACAATACCCCAAATAGCAGTCACTTACATTGGGACAAACCCTTATGGGTATTAATTATGGCCTACTTCTGGGAATCCTCATCTAACCACAATTGCAAGTACACTGGCTCATGTCCAGCTTTGTGAAGGACAGTCCCCATGTAGCTTGGCATATAAGCCCTCTATGCGAGGGATTGGGTATTTATCCAGCTGCAAAAAACTGTTTACCTTTATTTAGAATCCCCACAAAGATGAACGGACCCATCAGGCTTCGTAATCGTTATGATGCATGCTGCCCATTCCCCAAACTGCTCGTTTGTGAGTCCTCCAATTTCTTGCCTTATGATTTCTGCCTCTACTTTTGCCCGTAAGACAAATATTATTGGGCAGGCCTTGCAGAATCATGGAATTACTTCCTGGTCAACACGCAAGGTGCCATTGGCTTCTTTGATAGTCCCTAGACCTTCCTAAAAAACTTCCAAATATTTAATTAGGACATCACTCAGGTAGCCATTTTCTAATTGAAAAATGTTGAGCCAAGCAAAGTGAATCTTTCTGTTGTGGTTCTGTTCGCCGAGCTGGAAGTTTTTGTTGCAAACGTTTCGTCCCCTGGCTAGGCGACATCATCAGTGCTTGGGAGCCTCCTGCAAAGTGCTTCTTTGATGTTTCCTCCGGTGTTTATAGTGGTCTGTCCCTGCCGCTTCCGGTTGTCAGTTTCAGCTGTCCGCTGTAGTAGTTGGTATATTGGGTCCAGGTTGATGTGTTTGTTAATGGAGTTTGTGGATGAATGCCATGCCTCTAGGAATTCCCTGGCTGTTCTCTGTCTGGCTTGCCCTATGATAGTAGTGTTGTCCCAGTCAAATTCATGTTGCTTGTTGTCTGCGTGTGTGGCTACTAAGGATAGCTGGTCGTGTCGTTTCGTGGCTAGTTGATGTTCATGTATGCGGATTGTTAGCTGTCTTCCTGTTTGTCCTATATAGTGTTTTGTGCAGTCCTTGCATGGTATTTTGTACACTACATTAGTTTTGCTCATGTTGGGTATCGGGTCCTTCGTTCTGGTGAGTTGTTGTCTGAGCATGGCTGTTACACGAATGCCGAAAGAATCGAATCCTTCCACACTGTGTCAGATACAGACCACCAGTCAACAACCCACAAGCCAGGGAAACAACCAAGCAGAACGGATTCAGGATGATTCAGGTAATGATCACAGACGCGCACAACCGACTTCACAAATACAGACATGAAATTGCGCGCCAAAAGTAGTTAATTTCAAAAACCACGAAGCATGAATGGACCCGGACCATAGAACAGGCTGTCACCATAGGACAGAACAGGACAACACACCGCAAAAAAACGGCACTAAAAGAAAAAATGGCCAAACTAACACACAACAAAGAGGACACTACAACACACACCTGGGTTAAAAACCTCTCCCACAGACAGCTCACAGACACGGAAAGAACAATACTGGCCAAGGGACTCAACTACAACCACAGGGACGCCAAGACAGCAGACTTCCTAGCAGCACTAGAATGCACACTCAGGAACAATGGACTGACAGAAGAGACACAACAAACAGTGAGACAAAGTATCGTACCCCTGATAACAAGGAAAAGACAAACACATAACCTCAACACCAAGGAGAGGGAAGCACTGAAATCACTAAGAAACGATAAGAACATAATCATACTACCAGCAGATAAAGGCAGAATGACGGTCATCCTAGATAAATCTGATTACATCCAAAAAGCACAACAACTACTTGCAGATATCAACACCTACCAAATGAAGGAATTTGACCCCACACCACAACTCACCAATAGGATAAATAACGCACTAAGGAATCTACAAAAAAACGGACAGATAACCAGAGCTGACCTACAAAGAATGAAACCGGAAAGCAACAACACCCCCAGATTCTATGGATTACCTAAAGTACACAAACCAGACATCCCACCCAGACTCATAGTATCACTGCCAGGGACACCATCATACAAACTGGCCAAAGAACTACAACAGAAACTGAAACACCTGGTCAGCGGATCCAAACACTCTATACAATCAACAAAGGAATTCTTGGACATCATCAGAAATATACACATAGACAAAGAAGAAACCATGATATCATTCGACGTGACGGCACTGTTCACTTCGATTGACAAAACCCTAGCCAGAGAAACAATAGCCAACCTACTGGACATACAGAACAGAAAACAGGACGCTGAACCTATCAACTTACAGCATACTTAAACTACTGAACAACGGTGTTCCGTTGAACAAATCAACGGAACACCCATTGGATCACCAATCTCGGGACTCATAGCAGAGGCAGTTATGCAAAGGTTAGAACAAACAGTCCTACCACAAATTCAACCCAAACTCTGGGTCAGATATGTCGATGACACGTTTGTAATCATTAAAAACACGGAAATAGAAAAAACACACCGGATCATCAACGCCACACTCACAGGAATCCGATTCACGAGAGAAGAAGAAAAGGACAACCAACTCCCATTTCTAGACGTGATGGTACAGAGAACACTGAACGGAGAATTCACCACAAAGGTATACAGGAAAGCCACACACACAGACCAAGTCCTAAACTATGAAAGTAACCACCCCAACACACACAAACGAAGCTGCATCAGGACACTATTCAAAAGGGCCACAACACACTGCAGTACACCAGAACTGCAAAAAGAGGAAGAGGAACACCTATACAAGGTATTCGCCAAAAACGGATACCCGTGGTCTTTCTCTTAGATGCCTAAGAGAAAGACCACGGAATGAGGACATACCACAACCAAAAGGACTAGCCACACTACCATACATCAGGAGCATCTCAGAACTGACAGCCAGACTACTGCGACCCCTAAGACTCATAACGGCACACAAACCAACAGCCACGCTCAGACAACAACTCACCAGAACGAAGGACCCGATACCCAACATGAGCAAAACTAATGTAGTGTACAAAATACCATGCAAGGACTGAGCCTTTATCTACAATCAGTTGTAACTGAGCCAGCTACTTCTCATAAGAGAACCAAAATCGTACCTTTAATCTGCAAAGGTTTCCCGGTGTATGTTCACATTAGCTGAGGACTGGCTGAGTGTTGGAGTCCAGAGCAAATTTTGTTAAAGACTGGTTTTGCAATTATTGAAACAATCGTGCTAGTTTTGGTCTCCTTCAGAACCGGGTGACCATTTAACCAGACATTTATTTTGATTGCTTAGCAAAATCCAAATTAGAACCAATGTAACTGTTAGAAACCAGATGTAGGTGGACTTTCCAGGGTGTGCGCTGTCCTGGATACTAGCCCATGAGTTCTCTTACTCCATTTAGCTCTAGCAGAACTCCTTTGTGTCTTGAGTCCGCATACTGGCAGCAACTGCAATGGCTTGCCAGCCTGGATCCTGAAGAAAATTTTAACTGTTTGGTTGAGGCTTGGCTTTGTTTTGGGATTTTGCTGTGGGCTGAGGTTGAGTCCCTCTGTTCAGGATGTGTCCTGAGTAAGGCTATGAAATTGCCTTCACTCAAGTGGTGTTCCCCAACTCAATCAACTGGCGAGGGTGTCGACTTCTGTCAGAATACCCTGCAACACATGCTCCACTTGCTGCATTTTCCAATGGTAAACCAGTTGTAGTGCCTGATTGAAGTCCAGTTGGTCTTCAGCTAGTAAGCGTTTCTGGATGGTGACATTTAATCACACACACCAAACAGTCCCTCAGCATCTTATTAAGAGATAAACCAAAGTCACATGCTTCTGCCAGTCATCGTTACCTTGTCAAAAATCCATGGATTCTCCTGCTTCTTGAATTGCCGAGTAAAAACGATAGAATCTTAGAATTAGAGGAGGCTTGGCATAATATGCCTTATCTAAATCCATCAACTCTTGAAAGGTTTTAGTATCTGGTGCCTCAGGGAATGTTAGGTTCCAAATAACTGAAAAAGTTGCAGGTCTCCAAGCTGACAGGGTGGCATGGTGGCTCAGTGGTCAGCACTGCTGCCTCACTCGCCAGGGACCTGGGTTCAATTCCTGCCTCAGGTGACTATCTGTGTGGAGTTTGCACACTCTCCCCGTGTCTGCGTGGGTTTCCTCCGGATGCTCTGGTTTCCTCACACAGTCCAAAGATGTGCAGGTCAGGTGAATTGGCCATGCTAAATTGCCTGTAGTGTTAGGTGCATTAGTCAAGGGTAAATGTAGGGGAATGGGTCTGGGTGGGTTGCTCTTCAGAGAGTCAGTGTGGACTTGTTGGGCCGAAGGGCCTGTTTCCACACTGTAGGGAATCTAATCTAATTACTCGTTGCTTTTCATCTGCCCAGAAAAAATAACATTCTTTTCACACACTGGGCTGGTCTGTGATGGAAAGATCAAACAAGTCAGGGTTCCCAAATAATAGCAATGCTTACTCAAACTCAAAGACAGTTGTGAGTGAATTTCTGCAGAATGTGCTTTACACTGAAATGACTCCACAGAGGCCAGTATCTCGTCACCAAGTCACCCTTTATTATATGTGAAGAGTCCTTGACACTGATCCAGCTCATTCGGAGGCAGCTCTCAAAATGAACAGTATGTCTGAAGCTCCTGTCAGCCAGGGCTCCCTGATTGAACAAGCTTAACAGCCCCAATCAGGGAGCTCATGATGTCCACCTGGCTACCATCACTACACTACGTTCCAATGATGCCTTGCCCATGTTTGACCTGATGCCATGAAGCTGATAGGGCCGTATTGTCCATTGACATTGTCAGTGGCTAGGTCAATGTTGGGTTTGTCTGTCCAGTTTAATTACTCATACTGAGTTAATTAGTTATACTGAACCTTCTTAATTCTTTGCAGACATCTGTCCTGTCTCCAAAATTACAAAAAATACTTGCAAGGCATGTGTTAGTCAATGAACTGAAGTCATGACCTTCATACGAAACATTAATTTGTTTTCAGTAAGAATGAGGAGGGAGAATTTTTTTTTTTGAGGCAGTTGATAGAGTCAGCAATATTGTGTCTTTTGACAAGAAAAGCAGAAGAAAGTACAAGAATTGCAGGGAAAATGTTCTCCTAATATTCAATTGCTAAAGGAAGTAACTGGCAATAACCAATGGGCAGAATCACCTGCTATCATATAATTTTGATTTTATGATCCGTTGCTATTTTTGCTGAAATATCGCTGTTCTAACTTGCCACAAATGTGAGAAGTTATAAATACCGAAATATCACACAAATACCTAAGGGTCAATTTTTTCATGCAAAGGGTGGTGTGTGGAATGAGCTGCCAGAGGAAGTGGTGGAGGCTGGTACAATCACAGCATTTAAAAGGCATCTAGATAGGTGAATGAATAAGGAGGGTTTAGAGGGGTATGGGCCAAGTGCTGGCAAATGTGACTAGATTAATTAGGATATCTGGTGGGCATGGATGTGTTGGACCGAAGGGTCTGTTTCCATGCTGTATACCTCTATGACTCTATGACATGTACACAGACGTTGAGATCCTAAACGTAAAGACCAGCAACAGGTGAAAAACAACAAAATTTGAGAAAAATGTTAGCAAATAAATTGAAGGAATTCTTTGAATTGAAAGAATGTAACTTGTCAGACAAACTGTTAAATTTCAAAAATGCATAGAGTCATAGAGTCATAGAGATGTACAGCATGGAAACAGACCCTTCAGTCCAACCCGTCCATGCCGACCAGATATCCGAACCCAATCTTGTCCCACCTGCCAGCACCCGGCCCATATCCCTCCAAACCCTTCCTATTCATATACCCATCCAAATGCCTCTTAAATGTTGCAATTGTACCAGCCTCCACCACATCCTCCGTCAGAAGTCACATGACACCAGGTGATAGTCCAATTTGAAATCACAACCTCTTGGAGCACTGCTCTTTCATCAGGGGAAGTGGGCAGTAGCAGCTTGGTTTGTTGTTAACACTTGCTTCTGAGTCAGTTTGTCAAGGGTACTAACCCTTCTCTCCCCTTCAGACAGTAGTTTGAATCCTATAGTGGGATTTGAGCTTATGTTGCCAGAACATTAGCCCCTGAATTATTAGACCAGCATGTCATTGTTATCAAGTTTTGAGAAGATTTGTAGCTCAGGTTGAGTTTCTGGGTGTAAGTTTGCTCGCTGAGCTGGAAGGCTCGTTTTCAAACTTTTCGTCACCACACTAGGTAACATCCTCAGTGAGCCTTCGGACGAAGCACTGCTGATAATTCCTGCTTTCTATTTGTATGTTTGGGTTTCCTTGGGTTGGTGATGTTATTTCCTGTGGTGACATCATTTCCTATGGTGATGTCACTTCCTATTCTTTTTCTCAGGGGGTGGTAAATGGGATCCAAGTCAATGTGTTTGTTTATGGAGTTCCAGTTGGAATGCCATGCTTCTAGGAATTCTCGTGCATGTCTCTGTTTGGCTTGTCCTAGGATGGATGTGTTGTCCCAGTCCAAGTGGTGTCCTGTCTTTTCTGTTTGTAAGGATATTAGTGAGAGAGGGTCATGTTGTTTTGTGGCTAGTTGATGTTCATGTATTCTGGTAGCTAGTTTTCTGCCTGTTTGTCCAATGTAGTGTTTGTTAAAGTTCTTGCACAGTATCTGTAAATTACATTAGTTTTGCTTGTCTGTAGAGGGACTTCCAAGTTCATTAGCTGCTGTTTTAGTATGTTGGTGAGTTTGTGGGCTACCATGATGCCAAGTGGTCTGAGTAGTCTAGCAGTCATTTCTAAAGTGTTTTTGATGTAGGAGAGTGGCTAGGGTTTCTGGATGTGTTTTATCTGCTTGGTTGAGTTTTTTGCTAAGAAATCGGTGAACTGTGTTCATTGGATACCCATTCTTTTTGAATACACTGTATATATAGGTGGTTTTCTTCTGCTCTGCATAGTTCCTCTGTGCTACAGTGTGTGGTGGCTCATTGAAATAATGTTCTGATGCAACTTTGTTTGTGGGTGTTGAGATGATTGCTTCTGTAGTTCAGTATTTTGTCTGTGTGTGTTGTTTTCCTGTGGATGCTGGTTTGAAGTTCCCCATTGGCTGTTCGCTCTACTGTGACATCTAGGACTCGCAGTTTGTTGTTGTTTTCCTCCTCCTTAGTGAATTTTATGCCAATAAGGGAATTATTGATGGTCTTGAAGGTTTCCTCTAATTTGTTTTGTTTACTGATGACAAAGTTGTCATCCACGTAGCGGACCCAAAGCTTGGGTTGGATGGTTGGCAGAGCTGTTTGTTTGAGTCTCTGCATTACTGCCTCTGCTAAGAACCCTGATATGAGAGGTCCCATGGGTGTTCCGTTGGTTTGTCTGTAGGTTTTGTTGTTGAAGGTGAAGTGGGTGGTAAGGCATAGGTCCACTAGTTTGACGGTACTGTCTTTGCTGATGAAGTTGGTGGTGTTTGGGTGTATGTGTTTTTGGGTCTTCTAATAGTGCAGTCAGTGCTTCCTTGGCTAGGCTGATGTTGATTGATGTGAACAGGTTCCTTACATACAGATAAGGAAGGGCACCACTTCGATTGGGACAACACATCCATCCTAGGACAAGCCAAACAGAGACATGCATGAGAATTTCTAGAAGTATGGTATTTTAACCAGAACTCTATCAACAAACACATTTACCCCATTTACCACCCCCTGAGAAAAAGAACAGGAAATTATATTGCCACAGGAAATGATGTCACCACAGGAAGTGACATCACCAACCCAAGAAAACCCAAATATATAAATAGAGAGCAGGAAACATCAGCAGAGCTTCATCCAGAGGTTCACTGAAGATGTTACCTTGTATGGTGATGAAACATCTGAAAATAAACCTTCCAGCTCAGCGAGCAAACCTGCATCCAGAATGTCATTGTTATGTTACAGTTTACCCCTTCACTTTTATGGTTGCTCTCTTCTCCTCAATTTCAATGTCTCTAAGCCTGGCTCTAATACCAGCTATAACAATAGTTATTCAAATCAACCTGAATCAGACACATTATATCACATCTCTGGAGCAGATTGGGAGAGTTGCTGAATAAAGAGACCTTGGAGTGCAGGTTCACAGTTCCTTGAAAGTGAAGTCACAGGTAGACAGGATAGTGAAGAAGGGGTTTAGTTTGCTTACCTTTATTGGTCAGTGCTTTGAGTGTAGGAGTTGGGAGTTGTATAGGACACTGGTTCAGCCACTTTTGGAATACTGTGTTCAATTCTGGTCTCCCTGCTGGAAGAAGGATGGTGTGAAACTTGACAGGGTTCAGAAAAGATTTACAAACATGTTGTCAGGGTTGGAGGGTTTGAGTTGTTGAGAGAAGCTTAATATGCTGGGGCTATTTTGGAGGCTGAGGGGTGACCTTTTAAAGGTTTATAAAATCATAAGAGGCATGGATAGGGTGAATAGCCAAAGTTTATTCCCAAGGCAGGGGAGTCCAAAACTAGATGGCATGGCTTTATGTGAGAGAGAAATGATTTAAACGGGACATAAATGGCAACTTTTTCATGCAGAGGGAGGTCCATCAGATGGGTGAACTGGCCAACAAGTGGCAAGTGGAGTTTAAGTTAGATAACTGTGAGGTGCTGCATTTTGGAAAGGTGAATCCGGGCAGGACTCATACACTTAATGGTAAGGTCCTGGGGAGTTTTGCTAAACAAAGAGACCTTGGAGTGCAGGTTTATAGTTCCTTGAAAGTGGAGTCTCAGCTAGACAGGATCATGCAGAAGGTGTTTAGTATAGAATTGCTACAATGTGGAAACAGGCCATTTGACCCTACAAGCCCACGCCGACCCTTTGGAGAATATCCCACCCAGACTAATGCACCTAGTCTACATATCCCTGAACACTACGGGCAATTTAATACGGCAATTTCACCTGACCTGCACAACTTTGGATTGTGGGAGGAAACCAGTGCACCCTAAGGAAACCCACACAGATACAGGGATGATGTGCAAACTCCACACAGACAGTTGCTCGAGGCTGGAATCGACTCTGGGTCCCTGGCGCTGTGAGGCTACACTGAGCCACCGTGTCGCCTTTCCTGTATTGATCAGAGTATTGAGTACAGGAGTTGGGAGGTCATGTTACGGCAGTACAGGACATACTGTTGGAATATTGTATGTAGTATTAGTCTCCCTCCTATAGGAAGGATGTAGTGAAACTTGAAAGAGTTCAGAAAAGTTTAACAAGGATGTTGCCAGGGTTGGAGTGTTTGAGCTTTTTGGGAGCGGCTGAATGGACTGGGGCTGTTTTCCCTGGAGCGTCGGAGGCTGAGGGGATATAGACCTTATAGAGGTTTATAAAATTACGATAGCATGGATAGGGTAAATAAGCAAAGTCTTTTCCCTGGAGTGAGGAGTCCAGAACTAGAGGGCATAGGTTTAGGTTGAGGGAGAAAGATTTATAAGTGACCTAAGGGGCAACCTTTTCACCCAGAGGGTGGTGCATGTATGGAATGAGCTACAAGAGAAGGTGGTGGAGGCTGGTACAATTATAACATTTAAAAGGCATTTGAATGCATATTTAATAGGAAGGGTTTAGAGGGATATGGACCACATGCTGGCAAACGGGACTAGATTAATTTAGAATATCTGGTCGGCATAGATGGGTTGGACTAAAAGTCCATTTCTGTGCTGTACAGCTCTATGACTCTGTGTCCCTCAGTATATAAACATGTACTTAATCATCAGGGAAATGGTTCGTTCAAGAGCTGAGGGTAGCTACTGTGGTATAATGGAATGTGCTAATCCAAATCTCTCAAAGGTTAACTGATTTGTCATTGATCAAAGTGACATCGACCTGTCATCTGAGAGTTTTAAACAGTTTCTGAAACACCAGGTTATATTCCAACAGGTTTATTTGGAAGCACTAGCATTTGAAGTGCTGCTTCTTCATCAGGCAGTTATGAAGCAGGACCATAGCACACAGAATTTATAACAACATATGACAGTGTCATGCAGCTGAAATGGTATATTGAACAAACCTAGGTTGTTAAGTCTTTTAGAATGAGTTTGCTGGTTTCAGTTCTTTAATATGTAAATCCTAGAACTTATTTTAGGTCACATTCTCAAGATAACTTGTTTTATAACAAAAGGTGGCATCTCTGCTCACCTGAGTCTGAGCTGAACTGAGCTCAGTCTAAGCTGAGATGTCACCTTTTGTTATAAAACTTTAAGTTATCTTCAGAATGTGTCTTAAAAGAAGTTCTGAGATTTGCATATCAAAGAATTCATATTAAAAGATGTCACCTTTCATGCCAAAATTCAATTATTTGACAATTGCAAGAACGTCTGAATCTATAAAATGTAGGAGCAAAAACAAGCCATCTGGCCTAAGACTGCTCCGCTATTAAATATTAGTAGGGGTGTGGAACGCACTGCCTGCAACAGTAGGAGACTCGCCAACATTAAGGGCATTTAAATGGTCATTGAATAGACATATGAATGAAAATGGAAAAGTGTAGGATAGATGGGCTTCAGATTGGTTCCACAGGTCGGCGCAACATCGAGGGCCGAAGGGCCTGTACTGTGCTATAATGTTCTATATTTTATGTTCTATGAAATCCTAGCTGACCCTAAAATCACTTTCCTGCCTTTTCCCCATAATCCTTGATCCCCTGACTGATTAAAACTCTGTCGAACTCAGCCTTGAATATACTAGTTTCCACAACCCTCTGCAGTAAAGAATTCCACAGATTCACCATCTTCTGAGAGAAGATATTTGTTCTGATCTCTGTTTTAAGTATGCCTCCATTTTGCCAGAGCGGCGAGGAGAGAAGGAGGAGTGAAGTGAGGGCTTAAATTATATTTGGGCAGTGGCTAAACCCGAGATACTATATGTGTAGTAGCTCCCTCCCGCACCCCTCCCCCCCCCCCCCCCACAACCGGAAGAAAAAAACCCTGTAAGGTAAGGCTTTTATTTCTTATCTTGCTTTTTCATTTATTTAAGTGCATTGTTTGGTTTTAGTTAGTTCATATAAAGCTAAGCTTACAATGGCAGGGGACCTCAAAACCCGTGGCATGTGATTCTTGCTTGATGTGGGAGCTTAGGAACGTACCTGACATTCCTGACTCTTACTCTTGCAAGAAGTGTGTCCAGCTGCAGCTGTTGTTTGACTGCATGATGGCTCTGGAGCTACGGATGGACTCACTGTGGAGCATCCGCAATGCTGAGGAGGTGGTGGATAGCATGTTCGGTGAACTGGTCACACCGCAGGTTAGGATTTCTGAGGGAGACAGTGAATGGGTGACCAAAAGACAGACAAAGAGTAGGAAGGCAGTGCAGGTGTCCCCTGCGGTTATCTCCCTCCAAAACAGGTATACCGTTTTGGATACTGTTAGGGGAGATGGCTCATCAGGGGAGGGCAGCAGTTGTCATGATCATGGCACCGTGGCAGGCACTGCTGTTCAGAAGGGAGGGAAAAAGACTAGTAGGGCCATAGTCATAGGGGATTCTATTGTGAGGGGAGTAGATAGGCGGTTCTGTGGCCGAAAACGGGACTCCCCGATGGTATGTTGCCTCCCAGGTGCTCGGACCAGGGATGTCACCGATCGCCTGCAGAGCATTCTAAAAGGGGAAGGTGAACAGCCAGTTGTTGTGATGCATATAGGCACCAATGATATAAGTAGAAAATGAGATGAAGTCCTGAAAGAAGAATTCAGGGAGCTAGGAGAGAAGTTAAATGGGAGGACCTTAAAGGTAGTGATCTCAAGACTACTACCACTGCCACGAGCCAGCTAGCATAGAAATGAAAAAATAGGCAGGATGAACACGTGGCTTGAGAAATGGTGTAGGAGGGAAGGGTTCAGATTTGTTGGACATTGGGACCAGTTCTGGGGAAGGTGGGACTATTACAAAAGGGACGGTCTACATCTGAACCAGACTGGAACCAATGTCCTTGGGGGAGTTTTTGCTACTGCTATTGGGGCGGTTTTAAACTAATGTGGCAGAGGGCTGGGAACCAGAAGAGAAAACAGTAGGCAGCGAGGTGGAGACTGAAAACGGTAAGAATTATGAAGATAACATTAATAAAGGGAAGAGTGGGCAGAAAGCAGGTGAGTGCAAAAGAACTGGTGGCCTGAAATGCATCTACTTTAATGCAAGGAGTACTGTGTGTAAGGCAGATGAACTTAGGGCTTGGATTGGTGCCTGGGAGTATGACGTTATTGCCACACAGAGACTTGGTTGAAGGAAGGGCATGATGATTGGCAACTAAATGTTCCAGGATATAGACGCTTCAGACAGGACAGGGAGGGAAGTAAAAGAGGGGGTGGAGTTGCATTGCTGGTCAGGGACGATATCATGGCTGTGCTAAAGGAGGACACTATGGAGGTCTTAGGTAGTGAGGCATTATGGGTGGAGCTGAGAAATAAGAAGGGTGCAGTTACATTGCTGGGACTGTATTACAGGCCTCCCAACAGTGAGCGTGAGGTAGAAGAACAAATAGGTAAACAGATTATGGAAAGATGTAGAGGCAATAGGGTAGTGGTGATGGGAGATTTTAATTTTCCCAACATTGACTGGGATACACTGAGCGTTAGAGGTCTGGATGGAGTAGAATTTGTATGAAGCATCCAGGAGAGTTTTCTAGAGCAGTATGTCAATAGTCCGACAATGGAAGGGGCCATATTGGACCTGGTACTGGGGAACGAGCCAGGCCAGGTGGGAGAAGTTGCAGTGGGGGATTTCTTTGGGAACAGTGACCACAATTCTGTAAGTTTTAGAATACTCATAGATAAAGAAGAGAGTGGTCCTAAGGGAAGAGTACTAAACTGGGGCAAGGCCAATTATATCAAAAATAGGCAGGAGCTGGGAAATGTGGATTGGACACAGCTATTTGAAGGGAAGTCCACATTTGAGATGTGGGAGGCTTTCAACCTTTGGTTAATGGTAGTGCAGGGTAGGCATGTCCTGTTGAAGGCAAAGGGTAGGAGGGGCAAGATTCGTGAACCGTCGATGACAGGAGAAATCATACAACTAGCCAAGAGGAAAAGGGAAGAGTACATAAGGTCGAGGCAGCTAAGAACAGAACGGGCCCTGGAGGAATATCGGAAGAGTAGGATAAATCTTAAACAAGGAATCAAGCAGGCTAAAAGGGGTCATGAAATAGCTTTAGCGAGCAGAATTAAGGAAAATCCCAAAGCATTTTATTCTTATATAAGTAGCAAGCGGGTAACTAGAGAAAGGATTGGTCCACTAAAAGATAACTAAGGAAGGCTGTGTGTCGAACCTGAGAGAATGGCTGAGATTCTGAATGATTACTTTGCATCAGTGTTCACTGAGGAGAGGGACATAATGGATTTTGAGATTAGAGATAGAAGTTTGATTAGTCTGGATCACGATGATATAAGTAGGAAAGATGTGTTGGGTAGGCGAGAGGTTATTAAGGTGGACAAATCCCCAGGATCGGATGGGATCTATCCCAGGTTGCTGAGGGAGGCGAGAGAGGAAATAGCTGGGGCCCTGACAGATATCTTTGTGGCATCCTTAAACACAGGTGAGGTGCCAGAGGACTGGAAGGTTGCTCATGTTATCCCCCTGTACAAGAAGGGTAGTAGGGATATTCCGGGTAACTACAGACCAGTGAGCCTGATGTCAGTGGTGGGAAGTTGCTGGAGAAGGTACTGAGGGATAGGATCTATTTATATTTCGAAAAGAATGAGCTTCTCAGTGATAGGCAACATGGTTTTGTGTGGGGGAGATTGTGCCTTACCAACTTAATAGAGTTCTTCGAGGAAATTTCCAAGTTGATAGATGAAGGAAGGGCTGTTGATGTCATATACATGGATTTTAGTAAGGCATTTGATAAGGTTCCCCATTGTAGACTAATGGAGAAAGTGAAGTCACATGGTGTGCAGGGTGTTCCAGCTAGGTGGATAAAGAACTGGTTGAGCAACAGGAGACTGAGAGTAGTAATTGAAGGGAGTTTCTTGAAATGGAGAAAGGTGACTTCACTTTGAGTGCGAGCATCAGCTAAGGTAAGACAGTTTGTTTTAAAATTACTTACCGGTAGCGGGCAGCGGTGCTTTTTTTTCTCTCTTTACAGAAAGAGCGGGAGCAGCAGGGGGAAGTGACGAAGACCAGAGGGGCAGCCGGGAAGGAAAGCAGTGAGTATAAATACTCACCCTTCGACGCCAACGGTCACTTTGAGTGCAAGCAGCAGCTAAGGTAAGACAGTTTGTTTTAAAATTACTTACCGGTAGCGGGCAGCGGTGTTTTTTTTTCTCTCTTTACAGAAAGAGCGAGAGCAGCAGGGGGAAGTGACGAAGACCAGAGGGACAGCCGGGTAGGTTTTTGTTTCCCTTTAAAAGCGCGCAGGAGAAGAACCCGAGGCACTGCAGAGGTAGTGCCTCGGGTTCTTCTCCTGCGCGCTTTAGGTTAGGTTAGGTTAGGTTTGAGGAGGAGGGCGGGTGGGAGGCACTACAGAGGTAGTGCCTCCCACCCGCCCTCCTCCTCTAACCTAAATAATAAGACCCGTTGTGGTAAGTAGGTAAGTGCTGCATTTTGCTTGTTGTATTCTTTAGACCCAGTTTTTTTTTATAAAAGGTTACTTTCAGAGGGATGGCAGTGAAGGCAGTGCAATGTTCCTCTTGCAACATGTTTGAGGTGAGGGATGCCATGGCCGTCCCTGCTGATTACACTTGCAGGAAGTGCACCCATCTCCAGCTCCTCCAAGACCGTGTTAGGGAACTGGAGCTGGAGTTGGATGAACTTAGGATCATTCGGGAGGCAGAGGGGGTCATAGATCGGAGCTTTAGGGAAGTAGTAACTCCAAAGATGGCAGATAGATGGGTGACAGTGAGGGGGACTGGGAGGAAGCAGCCAGTGCAGGGACCCCCTGCGGCCGTTCCCCTCAAGAACAAGTATACCGTTTTGGATACTTGTGGGGGGGATGACTTACCAGGGGTAAGTAACGGGGCTCAGGCCTCTGGCACGGAGCCTGTCCCCGTTACTCAGAAGGGAAGGGCGGAGAAGAGCAGAGCAATAGTTATTGGGGACTCGATAGTTCGGGGCACAGATAGGCGGTTTTGTGGGAACGAGAGAGACTCACGTTTGGTATGTTGCCTCCCAGGTGCAAGGGTACGTGATGTCTCTGATCGTGTTTTCCGGGTCCTTAAGGGGGAGGGGGAGCAGCCCGAAGTCATGGTCCACATTGGCACCAATGACATAGGTAGGAGGAGCACTGAGGATGTTAGGCAGGCTTTCAGGGAGCTAGGTTGGAAGCTCAAAGTTAGAACGAACAGAGTTGTTGTCTCTGGTTTGTTACCCGTGCCACGTGATAGAGAGTCGAGGAATAGGGAGAGAGAACAGTTAAATGCGTGGCTACAGGGATGGTGCAGGAGGGAGGGATTCCGGTATTTGGATAACTGGGGTTCTTTCTGGGGAAGGTGGGACCTCTATAAACAGGATGGTCTGCACCTGAACCTGAGGGGCACCAGTATCCTTGGTGGGAGGTTTGCTAGTGCTCTTGGGGGGGGGTTTAAACTAACTCTGCAAGGGCATGGGAACACAGACTGTAGCTTTAGGGTGCAGGACCTGGAGTGTAGGGAGGTTAGGAACATGGCATCAATTTCAAAGGAGGGTGCCTGTAAACAGGAAAGTGGCTTGAAGTGTGTATACTTCAATGCAAGAAGTATACGAAATAAGGTAGGTGAACTTGCAGCGTGGGTTGGTACCTGGGACTTCGATGTTGTGGCTATTACGGAGACATGGGTAGAACAGGGACAGGATTGGCTGTTGCAGGTTCCAGGGTTTAAATGTTTTAGTCGGGTCAGAGGTGAGGGTAAAAGAGGGGGAGGTGTGGCATTGCTTGTCAAAGATAGTATTACAGCTGTGGAAAGGACGATGGATGAAGACGCGCCATCTGAGGTAGTTTGGGCTGAGGTTAGGAATAGGAAAGGTGAGCTCACCCTGTTAGTTTTTTACAGGCCTCCTAATAGTCCTAGAAACGTAGAAGAAAGGATTGCGAGGATGATTCAAGAGAAGAGTGAATGTAATAGGGTGGTTGTTATGGGGGACTTTAACTTTCCTGATATTGATTGGGAAAGCTATAGCTCAAGTTCGTTAGATGGGTCAGTGTTTGTCCAATGTGTGCAGGAGGGTTTCCTGACACAATATGTAGACAGGCCAACAAGAGGTGAGGCCATACTGGATTTGGTTCTGGGTAATGAACCAGGCCAGGTGTTAGAATTAGAGGTAGGTGAGCACTTTGGGGACAGTGACCACAATTCGGTGACTTTTACTCTAGTGATGGAGAGGGATAAGTGTGCACTACAGGGCAAGAGTTATAGCTGGGGTCAGGGAAATTATGATGCGGTGAGGCATGACTTAGGATGTGTGGCTTGGAAAAGTAAGCTTCAAGGCAAGGGCGTAATTGATATGTGGAGCTTGTTCAAGGAGCAACTATTGAGTGTCCTTGATAAGTATGTACCCGTCAGGCAGGGAGGAAAGGGTCGAGTGAGGGAGCCGTGGTTTAATAAGGAATTGGAATCCCTTGTTAAACGGAAGAGGGCGGCCTATGTAAAGATGAGGCGTGAAGGTTCAATTGGGGCAATTGAGAGTTATAAGGTAGCCAGGAAGGACCTGAAGAGAGAGCTAAGAGCAGCAAGGAGGGGACATGAAAGGTCCTTAGTTGGTAGGATTAGGGAAAACCCTAAGGCTTTCTATAGGTATGTCAGGAATAAAAGAATGACTAGGGTAGGAATAGGTCCAGTCAAGGATAGTAGTGGGAAGTTGCGTGTGGAGGCTGAAGAGATTAGGGAGACATTGAATGAATACTTTTCGTCAGTATTCAATCAGGAACAGGACATTGTTGTCAATGTGAGTACTGAGTCACAATTAAGTAGAATGGATGGCTTTGAGGTATGTAGAGAAGAGGTGTTGGAAATTCTGGAAGGGGTGAAAATAAATAAGTCCCCTGGGCCTGATGGCATTTATCCTAGGATTCTCTGGGAAGCAAGGGAGGAGATTGCAGAGCCATTGGCCTTGATTTTTATGTCCTCGTTGTCTACAGGAGTAGTACCAGAAGATTGGAGGCTAGCAAATGTGGTTCCCTTGTTCAAGAAGGGGAGTAGGGATAACCCTAGTAACTATAGGCCGGTGAGTCTCACTTCTGTTGTGGGCAAAGTCTTAGAGAGAATTGTAAGGGATAGGATTTATGAACATCTGGATAGGAATAATGTGATCAAGGATAGTCAGCATGGTTTTGTGAAGGGCAGGTCGTGCCTCACAAACCTTATTGAATTCTTTGAGAAGGTGACTAAGGAGGTGGACGAGGGGAAAGCAGTAGATGTGGTGTATATGGATTTTAGTAAGGCGTTTGATAAGGTTCCCCATGGTAGACTACTGCAAAAAATACGGAGGTATGGCATTGAGGGTGAGTTGGAGGTTTGGATTAGGAGTTTGCTGGCTGGAAGAAGACAGCGGGTAGTAGTTGATGGCAAAGGTTCATCTTGGAGTGCCGTCACTAGCGGTGTTCCGCAAGGGTCTGTTTTGGGACCATTGCTGTTTGTCATTTTTATAAATGACCTGGAGGAGGGGTTAGAAGGTTGGGTGAGCACGTTTGTGGATGATACGAAAGTCGGAGGAGTTGTAGACAGTGAGGAAGGATGTGGCAGGTTACAGCGGGATATAGATAAGCTGCAGAACTGGGCAGAAAGGTGGCAAATGGAGTTCAATGTAGCTAAGTGTAAGGTGATTCACTTTGGTAAGAGTAATAAAAAGATGGGGTACTGGGCGAAAGGACGGATACTTGGTAGTGTGGATGAGCAGAGGGATCTTGGTGTCCATGTACACAGATCTTTGAAAGTTGCCACCCAGGTAAATAGTGCGGTGAAGAAGGCATATGGCATACTGGCTTTTATTGGTAGAGGAATTGAGTTCCGGAGTACTGAGGTCATGTTGCAGTTGTATAAGACTCTGGTGCGGCCGCATCTGGAGTATTGTGTGCAGTTTTGGTCGCCATACTATAGGAAGGATGTGGAGGCACTGGAACGGGTGCAGAGGAGGTTTACCAGGATGTTGACTGGTATGGTAGAAAGATCATATGAGGAAAGGCTGAGGCACTTGGGGTTGTTTTCATTGGAGAAAAGAAGGTTTAGGGGTGACTTGATAGAGGTGTACAAGATAATTAGAGGTTTAGATAGGGTCGACAGTGAGAATCTTTTTCCACGTATGGAGTCAGCCATTACAAGGGGGCATAGCTTTAAATTAAGGGGGGGTAGGTATAGGACAGATGTTAGGGGTAGGTTCTTTACTCAGCGAGTCGTGAGTTCATGGAATGCCCTGCCAGTAGCAGTGGTGGACTCTCCCTCATTATGGGCATTTAAGCAGGCATTGGATAGGCATATGGAGGATAGTGGGCTAGTGTAGGTTGGGTGGGCTTGGATCGGCGCAACATCGAGGGCCGAAGGGCCTGTACTGCGCTGCATTCTTCTATGTTCTATGTTCTATGTTCTATGTTCTATGTGACTAGTGGTGTTCCACAGGGGTCAGTATTAGGGCCACTGTTGTTTGTGATATACATAAATGATCTGGAAGAGGGCACTGTTGGTATGATCAGCCAGTTTGCAGATG
This sequence comes from Chiloscyllium plagiosum, assembly GCF_037043375.1. Classification (NCBI taxonomy): domain Eukaryota; kingdom Metazoa; phylum Chordata; class Chondrichthyes; order Orectolobiformes; family Hemiscylliidae; genus Chiloscyllium; species Chiloscyllium plagiosum. Next base: position 150,529,869 of record NW_028270139.1, on the reverse strand, counting down.
ACACAAAGATTGGTGGAGTAGCAGAAAGCATAAGGGACTGTCAGAGAATACAGGAGGATATAGATAGACTGGAAAGTTGGGCAGAAAAGTGGCAGATGGCTTTCAATCCAGACAAATGTGAGGTGATGCATTTAGGCAAGTCTAATTCTAGTGCGAATTATACAATGAATGGAAGAGCCTTGGGAAAAGTTGATGGGCAGAGAGATCTGAGAGTGCAGGTCCATTGTACCCTGAAGGTTGCTGCACACGTGGATAGAGTGGTCAAGAAGGCATATAGTATGCTTGCCTTCATTGGACAGGGTATTGAGTATAAGAGCTGGCAAGTCATGTTAACATTATACAAGACATTGGTTCGGCTGCATTTAGAATGCTGTGTACAGTTCTGGTCACCACATTACCAAAAAGATGTGGATGCTTTAGAAAGGGTGCAGAGAAGGTTTATGAGGATGTTGCCTGGTATGAAAGGTGCTAGCTATGAAGAGAGGTTGAGTAGGTTAGGTTTATTTTCATTAGAAAAAAGGAGATTGAGGGGGGACCTGATTGAGGTTTACAAAATCATGAAGAGTATAGACAGGGTGGATAGAGACACGCTTTTTCCCAGGGTGAAGAATTCAATAACGAGAGGTCACGCTTTCAAGGTGAGAGGTGGAAAGTTTAAGGGGGATACACTCGGCAAGTACTTCACACAGAGGGTGGTGGGTGTTTGGAAGGCGTTGCCAGCAGAGGTGGTAGAGGCAGGCACGGTAGATTAATTTAAGATGTGTCTGGACAGATGCATGAGTAGGTGGGGAGTAGAGGGATACAGATGCTTATGAATTGGGCGACAGGTTTAGACAGTGGATTTGGATCGGCTCAGGTTTGGAGGGCCGAAGGGCCTGTTCCTGGGCTGTAAATTTTCTTTGTTCTTTTTTGTTCTTTATTACTGTCTGGTCCTAGACTGATCCAAGAAGAGAAACAACTTTTACATGTTTACTCTCTTACATCCCCTAACAGCCTTATATGTTTCAATGAGGACCTTCTCATTCTTCAACTGAATACATATCTAACTGACTCAACTTCACATCAGAAGATAGTCCCTCCATTCATAATCCTAATGAACGTTCTCTGGACTGCACCCAGCGCTAGTATGTCTTTCCTTAGATAAAGGGACCAAAGCTGTTCACACTATTCCAGCTGTGGTTTGGCTAGTTCTTTGTATAGTTTTACCAGCTTCAGCAAGGGAGAATCTTTTGATAGACCACTGACATTCAATGGCATCACCACCATTGAATTCCCCCACTGCCAACATCCAGGGAGTCACCATTAACTCAATACTAAAGTTTCTCAGACATATAAATGGCTACAAGAGCAAGTCAAAGGTTAGGAATTCCTGCAATGAGTAGCTTACTCTTTGCTTGCCCACAGACTGTCCACCATCCACATGAAAGAAATCAGGAATGTGATGGAATATTCTCTATTTGGCTGGATAAGTGCAGCTCCAACAGCATCCAAAGAACCTAACACCATCCAGGACAAAGCAATCTACCTGACTGGCTGAACATCAAGAAACATCCACTCCCTTCACCACCGACACTCAGTAGCAGCAGTGCATACTATGTACAAGATGCACTGCAGTCGCTCACCGAGCACCTTCCAAACCCACAACCACCACCATCTAAAAGGACAAGAGCGTCAAATACATGGAAACACTACCAGTTGAATGATGGAATATAAAAAGGATAATTATCTGACTGGTGATATTACTCCAACTAAAGAAAGCAGAGCAGAACAGGATAGAGCAGAAGATGAACTGTGGAGTCTGCACGACGGAGTTGTATTCAATCTCCTGTAACCTGTAATAAGTGTAAATAGAATGATACAGTACTAGACAGAGTGAGAGAGGCTTACTCCAGGGTAAGGACAAACTGGCAGTGCTAGAGATCAAAAAGAACAGTAATCGTGTAAAAAGAGACCAGTCTCTAACAGTATCCAGAGAGAATACATATGAATCCCTGGCAGCAATATTAAAAAAACACATCAATGCCCTCAGGCCCTGAAGTGTCCTGGCTGAGGTCCCACAGTGAGTGAGTTGGCTTTCTTTATGTTTCCTGTGGGTGTAGAGGGGAATGAGTGTGGGATTGGCCCGTCTCATTAAATACATATTATTACACTGAAGCTGCACTGACAGGCCCAGTTACATCACCATAGGGAAGCCCACGGGATAGAGCAGTGGGCGTGGAGACCAGAGTGTGACTCCAGTGATCCACAGTCTCACAAACAGGGTTAAGTCGAACCGACAGTGTCTCTGGCTGTGACTGCACCTCTTGGCAAAGCTTTGTTTAGGCTGAGATGTTAGGATACAGAGCCACTGGGTTAATAATTTAAGTACTTGCAGAGCTCAAACCACTTCTTTGAACACTGACTGAGCTGTTGTATTTTCCAAAGCACTGTTTCTGCTGCTGTGGAAATGTTGTGCACTTTCTTGTTGTTGCGATTAACAGAGAGAAAAAAAATTCTCCATGTGACTCTGAATCATATCTAGGACAATAACAGCGCAAGTATTACACCTGTGACAGCATCGTGACACAAACAGATAGAGGAATCTGCGTTACAGTCAACTGCTCCTGCTCTATGATCACCAGACAAACAGATATATGAATATGTGAACAAAGGACAGGCCATTCAGCCCTTCGCCCCTGCTACACCATTCAATAAGATCATGGCCGGTTTGGTTGCAAACCCAAATCTGCATTCCCACCTCATCCCCAATAATCGTTCTCCCCTCACTTAACAGAAAAGGACAAGGCAGATCAAGATAAACTATTTCCACTGGTTGGAGATCTAGAACTAGGGGGCATAGTCTAAAAATTTGAGCCAGACAGTTCAAGAGAGATGTGAAGAACCACTTCTACTCACAGAATATGCTAGAAGTTTGGAAATCTCTTCTGCAAGTGACAGTGTATACACAGAAGTTGTTAGTTTTAAATTTGAGATTTTTTCTTGTTAAGCAAAGATATTAAACGATATTGACCAAAGGCAGGTATATGGAGCTAGGAAACAGTTCATCATTAAATGGCAGAACAGGCTCCAGGGGCTGAATGACCTACTTCTTTTCCTATGTTTCCTGTGGAATCTATCTAACAATGACTTAAAAAACACCAAGGATCTGCTTCTGTCTGCTTTTCAGGAAGAGCATTCCAAAGGCTGACAGCCAGGGCGACATGGTGGCTCTGGCTCAGTGGTTAGCACTTCTGCCTCACAGTGCTGGGGACCTGGGTTCAATTCCCGTCCTCGGGCACTGTCTGTGTGGAGTTTGTACGTTCTCCCCGTGTCTGCGTGGGTTTCCTCCAGGTGCTCCGGTTTCCTCCCACAGTCCAAGGGTGTGCAGGTTAGGTGATTGGGCTAAATTGCCCATAGTGTTAGGTGTAGGGGAATAGGTCTGGGTGGGTTGCTCTTCAGAGTGTCGGTGTGGATTTGTTGGGTTGAAGGGCCTGCTCCCACACTGTAGGGAATCTAATCTAATCAAACCTTCAGTGAAGAAAAAAGGCCTTATTTCTGTTTTAATTTGTTGAACACAAATTTTTAAAAAATGACTCCAAGTCCCAGATTCTTGCCACATCTACCCTGATAAGACTCCTCAAGATATTGAACATAGGAAAACACAGAAATTGCTGGAGAAACCCAGCAGGTCTGGCAGAATCTATGAAGAGAGAAACAGAGTTAATGTTCTGATTTCGATGACCTTCCTTCAGAACTGATAGCAGCTGGGGTAAGGTTGAATTTATGCTGATGATGATGGGGGGAAGGGAAGAATGATTAAATGGTTGGTTTTAGGGCTTAGAGAAACAGAGAGAGAGAGTGTGAGAGATAGAAAGGTAGACAGACAAAGGGACTATTGACAGGAAGCCCAGGAAGAAGAGAAGCTCAATAACTGACAATGAGGACTATCATTGCTGGAAAAAAAACCACTTCCTTACAGGACCTGGGTGTGGCGGTTAGTAAAGGACATAAAAGGTGTTCGTACTCTAAAATTGTTGAGTTCTAATGATTGCCATGTTCCCATGTGGAAGGTGAGGTGTTATTTGCTCAGCTTATGCTGAGCTTCGCTGGAGCGCTGCAGCAAGCCTAAGACAGAGGTATTGGCCAGGCAACAGGGTGGTGTGTTGAACCGGCAGGCAACTGGAAGCTCAGGGTCATTTTTTGTGGACAGAACATAGGTGTAATGCAAAGCCAGTCTGCACTTTATCTCCCCAGAATAAAGAAGACCACATTGTGAGCAGCGAATACAGTAGACTAGATTGAGTGAAGTGCACTGCTCCACCTGGAAGATGTGTAGGGGACCATGGATAGTGAGGAGGGAGGAGGTAAATGGACAGGTTATACTGTACTCCTTCTGCTATTGCAGAGGAAGGTGTATTGGGGGTGTAATGGGAGGATTGGACCAGAGTATCCCAGAGAGAATGGTTCCTGCAGAAGGCTGACAAGGGAGGAGAAGGGTGGTGGCATCTCGCTGGAGGTGGCAGAAATGGTAACTAATGATCCTTTGGATGTGGATGGGGGGATAGTAAGTGAGACCAGGGAGACCCTATTGCTGTTGTGGTAGGGAAGAGATATGGGCAAGATGAAGAGCAGACTGGGTGATGGCTTTGTGGAACACCTATGTCTGTCTGCAAAATGACCTGCAAGGTGAAGATCAGGTGTCTTTTCCCTAAGGTGCGAAATTGAGGGGCAACATTTTTACACAGAGAGTAGTTTGTGTGTCGAAAGAACTGTCAAAGGAATTAGTGGATGCAGGTACAATTGCAACCTTTAAAAGACAAATTTGACTAAGTACATGAATAAGACATGTTTGGAGGGATATGGGCCAAATGCAGGCAAGTGGACTACTTTAGTTTTGGATGAAGGTCGGCGCAGACTGGTTGGACCAAAAGATCTGTTTCCATGCTGTTTGACTGTGGCTCTAATCACAGGAATTGGTTTGACATGCATTGTTTCCATCAGAGCTATGAACACTGAGCAGCAACTAAGCACAATTCTTTTGTCGAATAATTATGTAAAAGGTTGAGAAAATGATTGGAAAAGGATTGGGAGTTGAGGGATCATTGGCAGGGACATCAGCCCCTGGCCAAAAAAAAGAGGAAAAATTGTTGCTCCAAACAGGAGAAGAAGGGTAAAGGCAGATTGGTTCATCATTTAAATCCAGCATTGAAACATTCTTTACCAATGTCTTTTTGGTCATATTTCCTGGTGATTGTGTTGGTCAAGGAGATTTGATTTTTGATCTAATTAAATGGAGGAGCAGCTTGAATGGTCTAATACTGCCCTGATATAGGCAATGTTCAAAGCAAAGGTGTCGTATTGAAAGTGTGGAGTAACCGATGATACAGATTAGATTCCCCACAGTGTGGAAACAGGCCCTTTGGCCCAACAAGTCCACACCGACTCTCCAAAGAGTAATCTACCAAGACTCATTTCCCTACACTTGCCACTGACTAATGCACCTAACACTATGGGCAATTTACATTGGCCAATTCACCTGACCTGCACATAGAGTCGTAGAGACATACAGCAAGGAAACAGACTCTTCAGTTCAATTCGTCCATGCCGACCAGATATCCCACCCCAATCTAGTCCCACCTGCCAGTACCCGGCCAATATCCCTCCAAACCCTTCCTATTCATATATCCATCCAAATGCCTCTTAAATGTTGCAATTGTACCAGCCTCCACCTTATCCTCTGGCAGCTCTTTCCATACACGTACCACCCTCTGCCTGAAAAAGTGGCCTCTTAGGTCTCTTTTCTATCTTTCCCCTCTCACCCTAAATTTATGCCCTCTAGTTCTGGACTCCCCCACCCCTCAGCCTCCGATGCTCCATCTTTTAGATTGTGGGAGGAAACCAGAGCATACTCATGCAGACACTGGGAGAATGTGCAAAATCCACACAAATTGTCACTCAAAGAAGGAATCAGACCCAGGTCCCTGGCACTGTGAGGCAGCAGTGCTAACCACTGAGCCACCATGCCACCCTTAAACCTTTGAGGTTTCCTATCTGTTAGCCCATGTAACCTATGCCGCAAAGCGTTAGGCTGTTTTTGAGACCGATATCCTTTGTTCATTCATGGGATAAGGGAATTGCTGGCTTGATAGAATACTTTAGATTAAAAAATAGATGGGGATGAGCTGCAACATAGACTTAACTCATATTTAGCTCGCAATCTAACTTTGGTAAAGATGAAACACACACTGGGAATGGCCAGGTGAAGAATCATTATGGGAATCAATGACTATTTATTTAACTGACTGAATTGAATTGAATTTATTGTCACGTGTACCGAGGCACAGTGAAAAGCTTTGTCTTGCGAGCAATTCAGGCAGATCACAGAGTTAAGTAGCATAGATAAGTAAATAATAGGTAAACAGCAGCAAAAACAAAAACACAGGTACAGGCGAATGTTAAGAGTTTGTGAGTCCCTTCAGTATTCTTACAACAGTAGGGTCAAAACTGTTTTGAAATCAGCTGGTGCATGTGTTCAAGCTTCTGTACCTTCTCCCCAATGGTAGAGGTTGTAGAAAAATATTGCCAGGCTAGGATGGATCTTTGAGAATGCTAGCGGCCTTTCCTTGACATCGGGCCTGGCAGATGGATTCTATAGATGGGAGGTTGGCCTTTGTGATTGTCTGGGCTGAGTTCACCACTCTGTGTAACCGCCTCCGATCTTGAATGGTACAGTTGCCACACCAGGTAGTGATACATCCAGACAGAATGCTCTTGATGGCGCACCTATAAAAGTTGGCAAGCGTATTTGTTGTCATGCCAAATTGCCTCAGCTGCCTGAGGAAGAAGAGATGTTGTTGGGCCTTTGTAACCAGCGCATCCACATGAAGAGTCCAAGAAAGCTTGTTGTGATGACCAATCCCAGGAGCTTGACACTCTCCACTCGTATAACCTCTGTGCTGTTAATGTGTAGGGAGGCATGAGTAACATCCTGCCGGAAGTCAATAATGAGTTCCTTGGTTTTGCTGGCATTGAGAGCTAGGTTGTTCTCAGTGGACCATTTTTCCTGGTCTTCCACCTCCGTCTGTAGTCTGTTTCGTCGCCATCTGAGATTCGACCGATTATGGTGGTGTCATCAGCGAACGTGTAAATAGCATCAGTCTAGTATTTGGCGACGCAGTCATGGGTATACAATGAGTAACGCAGGGGGCTGAGTATGCTCCCCTTGGGGGGCTCCAGTGTTGAGTGTTAGTGAGGATGAAATATCGTCCCCAGTTGGTACCAACAAATTAGATCTTCCACATCCAGACATGAATGGTGGTGGATAATTAAACAATTCTTTTGAGGAGGAAGCTCCACAAATATCCCATCCTCAATGATGGAGGAGCAAATCATGTAAAATAAGGCAGTAGCATTTGCAATAATCTTCAACCAGAAATGCCTAGTGGATGATCCATCTTGGCCTCCTCCAGTAGTTCTTTCTTAAAGATTAAATCCAGTATCCAAAGTTTTCCGGCATCATCTTTCATTCGCGACTCTATATATGTAGTCCACCCGTTCTTCCTAACAAACTTGACTAACTCTTCTGCTATCCTATTATGCCTTTTAATTCTCATGTTTTTAACGTAAGGGCACCACCCAGAAATATGCACAAACGTTTCCGAAATATCATTACACCTTATGCAATTCTTGATATTAAATGGCCTTCCGTACGACAATGACGCCCATGTTGGAAATAAATTTGTTCTCAGCAAAATCGAATTAATAACTTCGGACGTGTTCATAAATTGTAGTTTTGTCAACCAGTTGTTGGATATATTATCATTCTTATAGTAATGAACACCTGCCCCTTGACAGGGGAGGGCCACCACCTCTGTACCTCTATGGATCTCCAATTGGCATAGTTGGTACTATTAAACTCTTCCATCTCATCTTCACTATCTTCCATGATAATATCCTCTTCATCCAATTGCCAATTAATATTCGGCTTCCAGATCTTTTCCAATACTTTTAGTTTACTCAATTTATGCATTTTCACCGCCACACTATCACCCTCGAACCGAAACGATGCATGCAAAATTTTGTCCTCAGATTTATGTAGCGTCCCATACTTCCTCATAATCGAAATTGGAATGAAGGTTGACAGTCTGTTTAAAGCAAGGCCACCGTCACGGGATTTGGCATATAACACTCCATCCGTGATGGATTGCGGGAGGTGTAAAATTTCTTTAACTGCGCTTTTAATAATATTGTCTAGTTTATTAAGATAATTAATAGAAACTTCTGATAAAATTAGATAATATTACAGTCTAGGAATAAAATACATTTTTAAAAGTTCTAATTTCTGTACTGGTTTTAAGGGGGATCTTTTTAAATTTCCTATCCATATATCTAATTGGCTTTCCCAGTCTGACTGGCTTACTCCAATCCATGGATCTATCTTGGCACCTAAGTATTTATGCCTGTTTCCTGGTTCTATAAATTGTATGATCCCATCATTTAACTTCCAGTTAGTTTTATCATTATATATAACTGTCTTACTTCTATAAGTAAAGTAAAATCCTTTCGTTTTCTTTATATTAACCTCCATTCCCGTATTGTTACAAAATTTTTCCACAAGCTTTAGATTGTAGACCATACCATCGTACGATTGACTAATTAATGCTATATCATCTGCGAATGCTAATGTTGCGCAGTGATAGCTGTTCCTATCTAACCCTAAAAATATTCCTTTCCTCTTCTCTTCAATGGTACTTATCAAAGGGTCCATTACAATAGTAAAAAGAATCGGTGACAATGCATCACCTTGCTTGACTCCTCTTAAAATTTTAATTTTTCCGGTTTTACAATTAAAACCTTCCACTTGAGTAAAATTATTATCATTTACACATTTTTTAGATTAGATTAGATTAGATTACTTTACAGTGTGGAAACAGGCCCTTCGGCCCAACAAGTCCACACCGACCCGCCGAAGCGCAACCCACCCATACCCCTACATTTACCCCTTACCTTACACTACGGACAATTTAACATGGCCAATTCACCTGACCTGCACATCTTTGGACTGTGGGAGGAAACCGGAGCACCCGGAGGAAACCCACGCAGACACGGGGAGAATGTGCAAACTCCACACAGTCAGTCGCCTGAGGCGGGAATTGAACCCGGGTCTCTGGCGCTGCGAGGCAGCAGTGCTAACCACTGTGCCACCGTGCCGCCCACAAATTTGTAATCAGTTTAATAAATATTAAAGGAAGCTGGAGTCTTTTAAGAACTGTTATAATTAGTTTATGGCCTACTGTATCAAAAGCTTTTGCTAAATCCACAAAAACTACCGCTAAATCTCTCTTGTACATTTTAGCCCCATTAATAATATTTTCCAGGATTTTAATGTTTTCCACGCATCCTGCTACACCGGCCATAAAATCTTTCTGTCTTTTATTTAGATTTATCACTTTACTTAATCTATTTGCTACAATGTTTGTAAATATTCTGAGCATAATTGGCCCTATAGTTATTGACCTCCAATTATTAATATCCCTTAACCCTTCTTCTTCGCTCACTTTGGGAATCAATACAGTTCTGCTTATTTTCATTTGATCTGGTATTTTGCCGGTTTTTATCCAAATAGTATATAATCTAGGAAGTAATGTATTATCTTTATTAAATATCTTAACTATCTCCTTCAGCATTACCCTATCCGGCCCTGCAGCGGTTTTTACGTCCATCACCTTTATGGCTAGATTCATGTCCTCCACTGTCACAGGACCAGTCAGAATCCCACCTACCGATCACTCCCCTTGACTTTTGTATTTTGCAAAACCTCTTAAGTTATTCTTATCATTAGGGTTAGTTAATCTCTCTTTATAGTAATCTTCCAAGTCTTCCTTACTAAGGGGACATTCGCACCTAACTGGGGCCCCCATTAGGGTTCTTGCTAGGTACTGTCTCTTAGTTTTATATAAAACCTGCATTTCTTTAAATTTACCCTTCTTTTTACTATACCTTCTCTTAGCTTTATTTTCCTTCCTATTCCTTCTTTGTCCATTATCCCTTTGCTTAAAACCTACTCGTTTAACATGAGTTACCTCCTGGACTACTGGAATGAAGGGCTTTTGCCCGAAACATTGATTTTCCTGCTCCTCAGATGCTGCCTGACCTGCTGTGCGTTTCCAGCACAACTCTAATCTTGACCCTTTTAAATCTTTACCATCTCATCTTAAACCTATGCCCTCTAGTTCTGGACTCCCCCACTCTGTTGAAAAGACCTTGTCTATTTGCCCAATCCATGCCCCTCATGATTTTATAAACCTCCAATGCACCAGGGAAAATAGCCTCAATGTATTTAACCTTTCCCTATAGTTCAAACCCTTCAAACCTGTCAATATCCTTGTCAATCTTTTCTGAACCCTTTCAAGTTTCACAACGTCATTCCTATAGCAGGGAGACCAGAATTGCATGCAGTATTCCAAAAGTGGCCAATGAAAATAGGAATCAAGGGGAAATCTCTAAGATATTCACCAATGTTTGCATGAATCCTCAACTATGGAAGCAGTCCATATCCAAACAGAGAAAGACCTGGACAACAGCCTCAAGGACAATTCTCAACCAACAATCCTCATCCACTTATTTATTACGTTGATTATTTTGATGAAAGGTTGTAAGGAGATGGTAAGTAGCTGCTGTGCTAATAAAAATTTGTCTGTATGAAAGTTTGGATTTAACACCAATTATCAGGTTGGTTTATGATTATCAGAGTTTGAACATGCAGGAACTGAAACCAAGAAATGCAGTCTTGTACGGAGCTACAAGATCAGAATGGAGGGCAGAAATTTGTTATTAAATAGTGTTGTCCACTAGCCACAAGGCACAACTCAGGAATGTGATAGATACTCCCTCCTTGCCTGGCTGGTGCAGAACCAACAATATTCAAGAAGTTTGACACCATCCAGGACAAAGCAGCCCACTTCATTGGCATTATCATCCAGTACTTTAAGCTGTTACTCCCTGTGCCACCAAAGCATGCTCGCAGTAGTGTGTACTACAAAATATACTGCAACAAGTCATCAAGGGTCTGATGACATGATAAAACCATGGAAACATCACCCCTGTGAGTTCCCCTTTCGGCTACATGCTGGCCCAGTCAGCAATGCCCCCATCCCATGAAAGAATACTTCTTAAAAATTTAATGGACATCCCGCGATATTTGTATCATCGATAGTCACAGGTGAGGTGCTGGAAGACTGGAGGTTGGCAAACATGGTGCCACTGTTTAAGAAGGATGGTAAGGACAAGCCAGGGAACTATAGACCAGTGAGCCTGACATCGGTGGTGGGCAAGTTGTTGAAGGGAATCCTGAGAGACAGGATGTACATGCATTTGGAAAGACAAGGACTGATTAGGGATAGTCAACATGGCTTCGTGTGTGGGAAATCATGTCTCACAAACTTGATTGAGTTTTTTGAGGAAGTAACAAAGAGGATTGATGAAGGAAATTGATTGATGTTGCTTCTTCAAAAAACTCAATCAAGTTTGAGAGACATGATTTCCCACACACAAAGACATGTTGACTATGTGGACTTCAGTAAAGCATTCAACAAGGTTCCCCATGGGAGACTGATTAGCAAGGTTAGATCTCAGGGAATATGGGGAGAACTAGCCATTTGGATACAGAACTGGCTCAAAGGTGGTGGTGGAGGGTTGTTTTTCAGACTGGAGGCCTGTGACCAGTGGAGTGCCAGAAGGATCTGTGCAGAGTCCACTACTTTCTGTCATTTATATAAATGATTTCGATGTGAGCACAAGAGGTAGAGTTAGTAAGTTTGCAGATGACACCAAAATTGGACGTGTAGTGGACAGCGAAGAAGGTTACCTCAGATTACAATGGGATCTTGATCAGATCCCATCAGATCAGATGTGGGCAGCACGGTAGCACGGTGGCACAGTGGTTAGCACTGCTGCCTCACAGCGCCAGAGACCCGGGTTCAATTCCCGCCTCAGGCGACTGACTGTGTGGAGTTTGCACGTTCTCCCTGTGTCTGCGTGGGTTTCCTCCGGGTGCTCCGGTTTCCTCCCACAGTCCAAAGATGTGCAGGTCAGGTGAATTGGCCATGCTAAATTGCCCATAGTGTTAGGTAAGGGGTAAATGTAGGGATATGGGTGGGTTGCGCTTCGGCAGGGTGGTGTGGACTTGTTGGGCCGAAGGGCCTGTTTTCACACTGTAAGTAATCTAATCTAATCTAATCTAAAGATGGGCCAATGGGCTGAGAAATGGCAGATGGGGTTTAATTTAGATAAATGCGAGGTGCTGCACTTTGGGAAAGCAAATCTTAGCAGGACTTATACACTTAAATGTGAAGTCCTGGGGAGTGTTGCTGAACAAAGAGATCTTGGAGTCCAGATACATAGCTCCTTGAAAGTGGAGTCTCTGGTAGATAGGATAGTGAAGAAGGTGGTTGGTATGCTTTCCTTTATTGGTCAGAGTATTGAGTACAGGGGTTAGGAGGTCATGTTGTGGCGTACAAGACTTTGGTTAGGCCACTTTTGGAATGTTGTGTGCAATTCTGGTCACCTTCCTATTGGAATGATATTGTGTAACTTGAAAGGGTTCAGAAAAGATTTATAAGGATATTGCCAGGGTTGGAGGATTTGAGCTCCAGGGAGAGGTTGAATTGGCTGGGGTTGTTTTCCCTGGAGTGTTGGAGGGTGAGGGGTGACCTTATAGAGGTTTATAAAATCATGAGGGGCATGGATAGGGTAAATAGACAAAGTCTTTTCCCTGGGGTGGGGGAGTCCAGAACTAGAGGGCATAGGTTTAGGGAAAGATATAAAAGAGACCCGAGGAGCAATCTTTTCACGCAGAGGGTGGTACGTGTATGGAATGAGCTGCCAGAAGATATGGTGGACCATAGTACGATTGCAACATTTAAAAGGCATTTGGATGGGTATATGAATAGGAAGGGTTTATAGGGATATGGGGCGGGTGCTGGCAGGTGGGACTAGATTGGTTTGGGATATCTGGTCGGCATGGACGGGTTGGACCAAAGGGTCTGTTTCCGTGCTGTACATCTCTATGACTCATACCTAGAAAGTGCTGAAACAGCAATTTAGTTACAAATCTGCGAACACCCACACTTGTGGGGTCCACACTTGCTTCCTTGTGCGGATTTGTACATCTCTGCTCACTCAGCGTCTTTGTTGCTCTGCCATTGGGTCCATTTGAGAATCTCTCAGCTCAGCAAATCTGCAAAGTGTTGCAGTCCCATGTAAAAGTTAAATTGGCAAACAAAATTCTCAACAGAACAGAAGTTCAGGGCAAATTGCACTCACCTTATTTTCCTTTGAAAAAGTAACAAATTACAAAACGCTCCAGGTAAATTAAAATAAAATCTTTAATCTGATAATTATCTGCATATTACATAGCCCAGAGGAAGGCAAAATTCACATTGAGACACAATGTCCAGAATTCATATTAATTCATAAATTCACTCATACAATTATAAATAAAGCGAGAAGTACACTTCATTTCCTCACTGATTCTATTTTAGAACTAAACTGATCAATTAACGTTAATTTTATCCTGCCTGTCAAGACTAAAAGGAGGGGTCATCTATTCTGAAGGGTTTCTGAGCTTCAACTCTGCATGAAGGGTCTTTGTAAGTGTGAGCTGTGACACAGACAGGTATACTTTCACCTTGGAGTCCGAAGGTCAGCTTTGTCTTCCCTCCAGTGTCTGAAGTATTTAATCCTAGTTGACATTGCTGACTTAATTTTAACAAGTAACTGGGTTTGCATCAGTGAACATCAAGCCCTTTCAGTGCTGCAAAGAGGGAGTGCGGAGGAGAGATGACTGTAAGTTCACAAAAGCTCCTTTGGCTGGAGACTTGGTGCAGCCTTTCAACTGATACTGCAGGTAACAGATGTGCATTACTATGTCAATGGGCAGGCTCGCTTCCATTTAAAAAGAGATAGATGTTTCACTGTCCTTAGGGCCAGAGTTTGGAGACTATTGTAATGCAATGATCTTGAGGAGTCCTTCCAATATTGCACAAGATTTTTTTACATTGGTAAGCATGTCACCATCGCCCATTAAAACAAATCTTGTGGCACAGCAACCACAGAATTTCTTGGAATTACAGCACGCTTTTCAAACTATTCTTTTTGTTCTTTGAATGAGCTCTCCATTTTAATCCAACACAGAACACAGTAAGTTCATTCTTTTCTAGTACGTGCTCAATTGCCTTTTAAAAACTTCTTCTGGAATCTCACTTCATCACTCTTCATCACTCTTTCAAAATCTCAAAAAGAATTTTAAAAGGTCTCTCCTTTTTTTCCTCACAAGTATTTTTGCCAATTATTTTCAATCTGTGGTCTTTGGTTGCTGACCCTCTTGACTGATTTAAACTTCTCACCATCTACTCTATCAAATCCCTTCGAAATTCTGCATACCCTAAAATCTCTCTGTTCTAAGGCATACAATCCCTGTTTCTTCGATCTTTTTGATTTGATTTATTATTGTCATATGTGCCGACCTACAGTGAAAAGTATTGTTTTGTGTGCTATCCAGACAAGTTATAGCTTACTTAAGTACAACAGGGTAAGAGAACAGAATGTGGAATATCGTGTTATAGCTACAGAGAAGCTGCAGAGAAAGATCAACTCTAATATATGAGAAGTTCATTCGTAAGTCTGATGACAGCAGGGAAGAAGTTGCTTTTGAATCTGTTAATACGCGCTTTCCAGTTTTTGTATCTTGTATTTTGTACTCTGCCAAAATCTGAATGCCTTTATCCTTTAAAAACCTCCTCTGCACCCTCGTAACTTATACCTTAAAACGCAGTGCCTAGAAACATACAAAATGCTCCAGCAGAGATTATTAAAATCTTAGCATTACTTCCTTGAACTTGTACTCGATGCATCTATTGACACTGTGGTGTGTCCCATATGACTTCTTCCTAAATATCTTATCAATTTGTGTTTCCACGAAAGATTTGTGAATATTCATGTCCCATCTCTTCTTTTGTAGTCCCCCTCAAAATAATGTGGGATTATTTTGCCTCTCCTCAGTGTGTCTCCTTAATGTGCATTATTTCATACTTCCCCACATTAAATTGCAACATCTGTGATGATGCTGCTCCCTTAACAAGGTTACGTTGTCCTTGTTTATTTCAGGAGGTGGTAAAGACACAGACTCTGGGAGATCGAGGTTTGAAGGGTTTTAGGGCCAGTTTGATTATAGCAAACAGATATTGCCACAGGCAAAAAGGCTTTCAAGTTAAAAAAAAACCGCTTGTACAACAAAAGAGGAGTGGCCAGTTCTCCCAGCTCAGCTTTTCTCTCGTTTGGTTTGGTTTTACCAGTATTTTGAGGCTGCTGGTTCAAAAAACAGCTACATGGAAGAAGGTGTTTCATCCTGATTCTCCCTGCCATCTCTCTCTTTCCTGTAAGACTCTGTGTTTGATTTTACCTTTTGTGTCAAGGGGTGTTTACAGGGATTGTTGCAAGTATTTAGAACAGCTTCATTAAGTTGAGATAATCTGTTGGGTTTTCAGATTGGTTAAATTATTCTGTATTTTGTTCTCATTTGTTTGTGTTTCATTCGGTAATCTTGCAAATAAATTCTGTTTTGTTTAAAACTCAGTGGTTGGGCCAGCTGTTCCCTCCTGGAATATCCACCTAACACCTGCTTAAAACAACTGGCAAAGTTAGGGTCCAGGCTACTTCCTTGAAATGTTTTGAGGGGATCTGGCCTGGTCTATAACACACCATATGACTGCCTGTTTGCACAGGCAGTCTAAATCGTTTTGGTCTGCTACTATGCTGATCAACATCTGCCACGTTGTCAAGATTCATATCAGTTGCAATCTTCAAAGTTGTACTCCCTGCATTGAAATCTATGATTTGGAGGTGCCGATGTTGAACTGGGGTGTACTGACTTAAAAAACACACAACACCATGTTATAGTCCAAGAGGTTTATTTGGAAGAGCTAGCTTTCGGTGCACTTCTCCTTTATCAGGTGATTCCATCTGATGAAGGAGCAGCACTCCGAAAGCTAGTGATTTTTAACACTGTAATCTAAATCATTTAGTCATAGAGTCATAGAGTCCTACAGCACAGAGGCAGAACCTTCGGCCCAAACTGCTCCACGCAACCAAAATATTCATCCACACTAACCCCGTTTCCCTGCACTTGGCTCATATCCTTCTAATCCTTTCCTTTCCATGTATTTATCCAAATGCTTTTAAAGTTGTTATTGTACCCACCTCAACCACTTCCTCTGGCAGCTATTCTATATGCGTACCACCTTCTGTGTAACAAAGTTGCCCCTCAGGTTCCCATTTATTCTTTCCCCTCTTATGTTAAACTGATGCCCTCTCATCCTCGATTCCCCAACCTTGGGAAAAAGACTGAGTGCATTGACCCTATCCATACCTCTCATGATCTTATACACTTCTATAAGATCCCCTCTCAATCTTCGATGCTGTAAATAAAAAAGGTCCTAGCTTGTACAACTTCTTCCCAGAACTCAGTTCTTTGAGTCCTGGTAATATCCTTGTAAACTCCTTCTGCACTCTTTCCAGTTTAATAACATCCTTCCTGTAACATGGTCACCAAAACTGAACATAATACTCCAAGTGCTGTCTCACCAACATTCTGTACAACTCAACATAACTTCCCAACTTCTCTAGTCAATGCCCTGACTGATAAAGGCCAGTGTGCCAAAAAGCTTTCTTCCCTGCCCTGTCTACCTGTGACTCCACTTTCAGAGAACAGTGCACCTGAATTCCAAGGTCCGTCTGTTTCGCTACATTCCTCAAGACCCTACCATTTGCTATGACATTCCTGTCTTGATTTGACTTTCCAAAAGACAAGACCTCACTGTTATCCACATTAAATTTCCTTTGCCATCTCTTGGCCCAGGAAAAGCAGTTGATGTTTAACCTAAACCGGACGGGCACCAATAATCTTGCAAGTAGGGTTGTTAGTGCCACTGGGAGGGTTTAAAGTAGTGTTGGTCGGAGTGAGGCAGGGGAGTGTGGTGGAAACCAGAGCGGTAGCAGGAGGGATTGAGGAGAAAGTAGAGATCAAGTCATTTATGTCCAGTAGGATGAACGGGCAGGACCACGTGAATGAATATGGTGGGGCTGGTGGTTTGAAGTGTATTAACTTTAATGCGAGGAAGGTAAGGTAGATGATCTTAGAGCCCGGATTAGTACATTGAATTATGCTGTTGGAGCCATTTCAGAAACTTGAGAAGATGGCAGGTTTGGCAGCTTAATGCCCCAGGGTTTAGATGTTTCAGGCGAGGTAGAAAAGGACATAAAAACAGTGGAGGAGTTGCATTACTGATTAAGGAGATGTCACAGCTGCACTAAGAGAGGACATCTTGGAGGGCTCATCCTGTGAGGCCATATTGGTCAGACTCAGGAGTAAGAAAGGT
Source organism: Chiloscyllium plagiosum (assembly GCF_037043375.1). NCBI lineage: Eukaryota > Metazoa > Chordata > Chondrichthyes > Orectolobiformes > Hemiscylliidae > Chiloscyllium > Chiloscyllium plagiosum. The sequence continues at coordinate 150,512,455 of NW_028270139.1, read as the reverse complement.
GCAGTCATTAAGACAGGATTATACTATAGGCCTCCCAATAACCAGTTGGAGATTGGGGAATAGATGTGGAAGCAGGTCATGGAAAGATGTAAAAACAACAGAGTTGTTATATCGGGTGGTTCTAATGTACCTCGTATTGACTGGGCCTGTCTTAGTGCCAGGAGCTTAGAGCGTGCAGGATTTGTCACTAGCCTCCAGGAAACAGTATATAGATAGTCCAACTGGGAAAGGGGCTATACTAGACCTTATATTGGGAAATGAGCCAAGGTTTGGGAACCTTGGATGACAAGAGATATTGGAAGTTTGGTCAAAAAGAAAATGAAAGCATATGTAAGCATAAGGAAACTGAAATCAGACAAGACCCCTAGGGATATAAAGGAAGCAGAAAAGAACTTAAACAAGCAATTTGGAAAGCTAGGGAAGGCCATAAAATGTTCTTAGCAAGTTGGATTAAGGAGAAACCTAAGGCATTTTATGTGTAAATTAGGAGCAAGAGGGTAGTGAGGGAAAGGATAGGTCCATTCAAGGACAAAGGAGGGAATTTATGCAAGGAGCCAGAGGAAGTAGGACCTTAGTGAGTACTTTGCATCAGTATTCACGAAGGAGAAAGATCTAGATGGTTGTAAGATTAGGGAGGGATAGATTGGTATCCGAGAGGGCATGTTGATATTAAGAAGGAGGAGATTTAAAGAGTTTTGAAAAATGTTAAGTTAGAATAGTCTCCAGGGCCTGAGGGGATATATTCCCAGGATATTGAAGGAGGAAAGGGAGAAGATTGCTGGTGCCTTGACAGAGAACTTTGTATCCCCTTTAGCCATGGGCAAGGTCCCAGAAAACTGGAGAATGGCCAATATTAGAGCAAATGACTGCAGGTGCTGGAATCTGTACTGAAAACAACAAACATTCGTGATCACAGCGGGTCCGATCACTTAATCTGAACTATCGACATCTTTTCTCCTCCAGCACTCAACATCCCACCACAACCTCCCCCTGCTAGCTATAGCATAAATGCTGCCCCTTCCACTCTTCACTTCAGCTCTGATGAAGAGTTATCTAGTCTTGAAATATTAGCTTGCTCTCTCTCTGACTACTGTGATCTCCAGCATTTGTTGTTTTCAATAACCAATGTTATTCATTTGTTTAAAAAGGTCAACAGGGATAATCCAGGAAATTTCAGGTCGGTGAGCCTTACATCAATAGTAGCTAAATTATTGGAGAAGACTCTTTGAACAGGATTTAATTACATTTGGAAAAGAATGAACTTATTATGCATAGTCACCACTGCTTTGAGCTGGGGAGGTCTTGGCTCACAAATTTGATTGAAATGTTTTTGAGGAAGTGATGAAGATGATTGATGAGGGTAGGTTGATATTGTCTACATGGACTTTACTGAAAATGTGTTGCTGGAAAAGCGCAGCAGGTCAAGCAGCATCCAAGGAGCAGGAGAATCGACATTTTGGGGCATGAGCCCTTCTTCAGGAATTCCTGAAAAAGGGCTCATGCCCGAAACGTTGATTTTCCTGCTCCTTGGATGCTGCCTGACCTGCTGCGCTTTTCCAGCAACACATTTTCAGCTCTGCTCTCCAGCATCTGCAGTCCTCACCTTCTCCTACATGGACTTTACTAAAACATTTGGCAAGGTCCTTCATGGTAGATAGGTCCAGATGATTATGTCACATGAGATCCACCATGAGTTGGTAAGTTGGATGCAAAATGAGCTCGGTCATAGAAGACAGAGGGTAGTTGTGGAGGGATGTTTTTCTGACTGGAGATCTGTGACCTGTAGTATTCCACAAAGATCATTACTAGGACTGCTGTCATTTGTAATATTGATTTGAATGTAAATGTATGTGATCTAGCAGGTTATAGATCAGTTGGAACGTTACACAGAGAAAAGGCAGATGGAGTTTAATCTGGATAAGTGTGAGGTGGTCTGTTTTGGAGGTCAAATGCAAGAGAAAGGTATACAGTAAATAGCAGGACCCTTAGGAGCATTGATATCCAGAAGAATCCTGGGGTACAAGTCTATAGCTCCCTGAAAGTGGCAACACAAGTGGATAAGGAAGGCATACAGCATGCTGGCCTTCATTAGCTGGGACATTGTGTATAAACTATGGCAAGTCATGTTGCTGCTGTACAAAACTTTGGCCACATTTGGACTATTGTGTTCAGTTCTGGTTGCCACACTAGAGTAAGGATGTGAATGCTTTGGAGAGAGTGCAGAAGAGGTTTGCCAAGGTTGGAGTGTATTAGCTATAAGAAGAGGTTGGACAAACTTGGATTGATTTTGCTCAAGGCATTGGAGGCTGAGGGGCAACCTGATAGAAGTTTATAAAACCATAAGAGTTATGGATAGTGTGAATGGTCAGAACGTTTCTTCCAGAAGATAATGTCAAATACTACAGGCCACAGATGTAAGGTGGGGTGGCAGTTTAGGGAGATGTGCAAGTAAAGTTTCCTTACACAAAGGGATGTGGATGGCTGGAAAATACTGCCAAGGTTGGTGGTAGAAGCTGATACAATAGTAATAAGTAAGAGGCATTTAAATAGACACAGGCAAAGAAGAGAAGGAGAAGGACCACATGCGGGCAGATGGCATTTGGTTAGAAAGGCATCATAGTCGGTGCAGACACAGTGGGCTGAAGGGCCTACTCATGTGCTGCACTGTTCTGTCATAGAGTCATAGAGATGTACATCATGGAAACAGACCCTTCGGTCCAACCGAATGCCGACCAGATATCCCAACCCAATCTAGTCCCACCTGCCAGCACCCGGCCCATAAACCTCCAAACCCTTCCTATTCATATACCCATCCAAATGCCTTTTAAATGTTGCAATTGTACCAGCCTTCACCACATCCTCTGGCAGCTCATTCCATACACGTACCACCCTCTGCGTGAAAAAGTTGCCTCTTAGGTCTCTTTTATATCTTTCCCCTCTCACCCTGAACCTATGCCCTGGAATCCCACTGTCTCCACCTCACTGTGACTGTTACCTAACACTTCGCTTACTACTGTATATTCCCGGATTAGCAACATCCCTTTAATCCCATGTGTTTCTACTTTGAGAGAAAATCTGTTGTGCAGTGTTTTATCAGATACATTTTGAAAGCTCACATATACAATGCCTGTAAACCACTTACAGAAAATCATCTCCTTCAGTGTGATGTGAAAGGGATGTGCAAAAGCCTTATTGAAATGTGTCAGCGAGTCATGGAGTCTAGAAACAGGCCTTTCGGCCTACCCTGTCTATGCCGATCAATAAACACTAAACTGCACTAACAAAAACAGAAACTTCTGGCAAAAACTCAGTAGTCCTGGATTCAGCAGTTCTGACATAGAGTCGCCGGAATCAAGACATTAACTCTGTTTTCTTCCCACGGATGCTGCCGGACCTGCTGAGTTTCGCCAACAATTTCTGTTTTTGTTTCAGATCTCCATTGTCTGCAGTTCTTCATTCTACTTCCAAACTATACCAATCCCATTTACCTGCACTTGGGCCATAGCTCCTATGCCCTTGCATTTTAAGTTCTCATCCAGATGCTTCTTAAATGTTGTAAGAGTACTGCCTCCACTACCCTCTCAGGTAGCACTTTCCATATATCTACCAGCCTCCTGGTGTTGCAACATCCTTCCGGAATAAAATGCTGTCAATTTTTGTTAGAATGCATTTGGTTCCCTTTGGAGGAGGAAATCTGCCATACTTTCTCAGCCTGGTCTGAACGTGACTCCAAACCCACACCAATGTGGCTGAATCTTAACTGCCTTCTGCAAAGGCTGAGGAAGCCATTCAAGGGGAACTACTAGACACGTCAGCGATGCTCAGATCCCATGGGAAATAGTGGAGGAGAACAACCCCTCAAAATTTCTGAGGTGATACAACGTGATTATTTTAAAAAAAAACTCAGGATCTCAACAAGTATAATGCGCCGATGTTTAGTTTTAGAAGTTAATTAGAAAGAACATGAGGACATCCTTTCACAATCTCTGAGTGCCCGCACACAGCCACAGGAAGTGTAGTGCCTCCTGTAATCTTGAGAAATTGCTCACAGCAAGGAGATGTTAAAAGCAGTGGCCAAATAACCTGTTGAAATCCTGTTGAGTGAGGGATTAGCATTGGCCAAGATACCAGGAGGGATCCTTTGCTCTTTGACAAACAGGGCAGCTAGAGCTGACAGGTGTGCATCTTGCCCCAAAAGACAAATGCCAAGTGTCAGGCCTTGGGCTACACATTCCCAGAGTTGCTGATTGGTGTCCAATTAGCTATCCTCAGCAAGATCAACATTCAGAACATTTCAGTGGTGTGTGGGAAGGATTCAGAGAACAGCAGAACTTTGAATTGTCTTTAATGTCTTCTGCTTGAATCCAAAGGATTGGGTATTGCTTTCAGATAGTTAATGGCACAGATAGAGCCATTTCTTCATGGTTTAACTGAAACTCTTGTAAACTGACTGCACGGCTTCCTGTTAATCTTTAGCAAGCTCCAGATCAACCATAATTCATTGGGCATCACTCGGTGAACAACCATTAATCCTCGGTAAATGCATGGGTCGTATGGAATATTCCCATAAGTACGGAAGCCCCTGTGAGCAATCACTTCAATTTTGGCCCTCTGTGCACATATTCCCACAAAAGCATCATCAATGGGAAAGAGCTCCTCATCCTCAGCGGCCTTGTGTAGTTTGAAGATTGACGTTCCAGACAACAGGTAACCACCCCCGCCAGCATAGGGAGGGTAAGGTTTTTGGCCGTATAGAAAAAGTGGGATGAAGTACTTGCTATGCTCTGCTCTTGTCGGGTACCAGTTTTGGAAGACATCCCCGACATAAAGATCATGGGAAGGATTGTATTCCTTTAAATATTCCACAACATTGTCCACGTTAACAAACACATCGTCGTCACCCTTGAAGACAAACTTCACGGACCGGCAGTCCTGGGAGAACCACTTCCAGAAAAGGGTCTCCTTCAGTGTGACATTGAAGAAGGACTCACGAAAGCCCCATTGGATGATGTCATTGTATTGCTTGCTCTCATGGTCAACCAAGGCCTGCACAGCCTGAGAGCGGATCTGACTCTCTGTGAGGCCCAGGAGAAAGACGCGGCGCACCACTGCCCCTCCAACAATCCGCTCCTGCCCCCATGTGCTGCGGATAGATGCCCGCCGGTCTGCATGCTCTGCCAGCGACTTAATTGCCAATAGCAGGAAGGTGTGTTCTCCATCACAGCTGGCAGCCCTGCACAGGAGCGGGAACTCCCTGCAGTGTCGGTACATCATGAAGTCCTTGTAGATTGGCTTGAGCTTGGAGGTCAGACTGTTGTAAGCCAGGTTGGGATGGCAGGGGCCTGGAGTTGGCTCTGCTCTGGGCTGATCAATGCGCGCCTCAGCCTGAGTCACGTTACTGGAATTTATTGCAGCTGGCGGAACCTTGGAACGCCACATGAACTTGTCGAGGTACGACAGGATCTCTACTTTCTTCTTCGTGATGATAACCGGGTTGTATAAAGTGAAACCAACTATGACCACAACTGAAAATATCAGGATGCCTTTCATTCCACGTGTCAACACAGCGACGGTCATAACTGCAGCTTGAGAGGGGAGAAAAGATACAACTTGAAAGTTTATTCATAAGAAGACATTATGGTTGGGGATTATGAAAAGCAATAGGTATTGATTTCTGAGTTAGGGTTCTTCCAAAACTGCAGAAGGCATATTGGACTGAAAATGCTTAGGGGAGGCAATTGCATGGTAGTGTTATCACTAGACTCAGGTAAACTACTGAGGGCCTGAGTTCAAATCCTACCATAGCAGGTGGTGGAGTTTAAATGAAATAATTAAAAAGCAAATCTGGAATGAAAAGTCTACTGATGACCATGGTAATCATTGATTGGCGGAAAAGCCCATCTGGTTTGCTAATATCCTTCAGGAAAGGAAATCTGCTATCCTTGCCAGGTCTGGCCTACATGTGGATCTAGACCCATTGCAATGTGGTTGACACCCAACTATCCTCTCAGTTAGGGATGGGCAATGGATACTAACCTGGTAAGTTTCACCCTCATCTTGGGAATGAAAAAAAAGGTTTTTTCTCCACAGCTGGTCAAGCCCGCTGAGTTTCTTCAGCAATTTCCATTTGATTTCAATAGAACCTTGAATAGTAAAGGCCATTTGGCCCATCAAAGATCACTGTACAGAATCAAACGCAAACTATTGTGTTTGAATATAATCCACCTCAAAACAAATGCAATTAATTCACTATTTTGATCTCTAATATGTGGAACATCATGAGAAATGAAGTTTTCTTCATAACCTTCAATTCTACTTTGTAGTCAACTGATTTCTATAATCTATTTCTTCAAATACTTTAATTCATTCAAATGTCATGATTCACTATGTTTCAGGGCCTCAATGGGATAGATACTCCCTGCTCTGCTTCAAACATGAACCTCAGGTTTGGTTTCATTACAGTTCACCACTAGATACTGGAAGCTTTCATCTTTTTATCCATTTATGGAATATAAGCATCGTTGACTGGGCCAGCATTTATTGCCTGTCCATAGTTGCTCTTGAGTAGGTGATGGTGAGTTTCATTCTTAAACTGTTGCATCCACCTGCTGTGGGTTGACCCACAACTAAGGAAGGAATTCCAAGATTTTGACCCAGTGACAGTGAAGGAATATATTTCCAAGGCAGGGTGGTGAGTGGCTTGGAGGGCAACTTGAAGGTGGTGGTATTTTCCCACATATCTGCTGCCCTTGTCCTTCCAGATGGAAGTGCTCATGGGGTTGGAAGGTGCTGTCTGAGGATCTTTGCTAATTTCTGCAGTGCATCTTGTAGATAATACACACTGCTGCTACTGAGTATCAGTGGTGAGGGGAGTGGATGTAATGCCAATCAAGCGAGAGCTTTGTCCTGGGTAGTGTCAAGCTTCTTGAGTGTTGTTGGAGCTGCACCCATCTGGGCAAGTGGGGAGTATTCCATCACACTCCTGATTTGTCCCTTGATGGTGGGCAGACTTTCAGTAGTCAGGAGGTGAGTTATTCACTGCAGTATGCCTAGCCTCTGATCTGCTCTTGCAGCCACTGTGTTTATGTGTACATTCTCTGTTTACAACTCTTTAGGTTTCTACATCAGTGGCTGTAAGAAAAGAAAAATGTCAGAATGTTTAACAAACAGTTCGATGGTGAAGAAAGAAGACTTGACAATCACTTTGGATGCATAAATAAAATGGAGTGATTAACTTTATTCATGTGTAAAAATGGGTGGCACAGTGGCCCAGTGGTTAGCACTGCTACCTCTTAGCACCAGGGACCGGGTTTGATTCCAGCCTCGGGTGACTGTCTGTGTGGAGTTTGCACATTCTCCCCGTGTCTGCGTGGGTTTCCTCCGGGTGCTCTGGTTTCCTCCCAGAGTCCAAAGATGTGCAGGTTAGGTGAATTGGCCATGCTAAATTACCCATAGTGTCCAGGGATGTGTAGATTAGGTAGCTGGGGTAAATGTAGGGTAGGAGACTGTGTCTGGGTGGGTTGTGCTTCACAGGGTCAGTGTGGACTTGTTGGGATGTCCAGGAATGTGTAGGTTAGGTAGTTGGGGTAAATGTGGGGTAGGGGAGTGGGTCTGGGTAGGTTGCGCCTCAGAGGGTCAGTGTGGACTTGTTGGGCAGAAGGGGCTGTTCCCACACTGTAGGGATTGTATGACTAATCTTCATAAAATATATTTACAATTGATTCTCTGATGATGTGCTGACAAGACCAGTATTAATTGACTATCACAATTTTTTATTTTATTCATTCACGGGATGTGGGCGTCACTAACCCTGGCCATTTATTGTGTATTTCTAAATGCCCTGGAGCAAGTGGCAGTGAGCTGCCTTCGTGAAACATTGTACGCCATGCAGTGTAGGTACACCTTCTTCAGAACTAATGGTAGCTAAGAAAAGATTGGTATATGTATTGAAGATGTGGGCGGCACTGTGGCACAGTGGTTAGCACTGCTGCCTCACAGCGCCAGAGACCCGGGTTCAATTCCCGCCTCAGGTGACTGACTGTGTGGAGTTTGCACGTTCTCCCCGTGTCTGCGTGGGTTTCCTCCGGGTGCTCCGGTTTCCTCCTACAGATCACAAAGATGTGCAGGTGAGGTGAATTGGCCATGCTAAATTGCCCGTAGTGTTAGGTGAAGGGATAAATGTAGGTGTATGGGTGGGTTGCGCTTCGGTGGGTCGGTATGGACTTGTTGGGCCGAAGGACCTGTTTCCACACTGTAAGTAATCTAATCTAAAAAATAATGTGGTGGAAGGGGTGAGGAGTAAACAGTAGGTGGAGCTTGGAGAGAGAGAAAAAGAGATGGGCAGACAAAGGAGTGGATGAAGCTCAGCTTGGGAGAATCAATAGCTGCTACTGGGGACCATTCTGAGGAAGAGTTACCAGATCTGAAATGCTGACTCTGCTTTCTCTCTACAGATACTGCCTGACCAACTAATTTTTTCCAGCAATTTCTGCTTTTGTTTCTGATTTCCAGCATCTGCAGTACTTTAGTTTTTATTTGTGGATGGAGTGAATGTTGGAGACAGGAGGAGTGCTAATCAAGTGGCCTGCTCTGCCCGAGATGGTGTATTTCCTGAGTGTTATTGGAGTAGCACTCATTCAGGCAAGTGGGGGATAGTCCATCACACTCCTGCCTTGTGCTTTTAGAGGCTTAATGGAGTCTGGAGTTGAGTTACTTGCTGCAGGAGCTGACCCGCTCCTGTAGCCACTATATTTATAAGGCTAACAAAATCAGAAAAGGTTAGCAAGTCTGGCAGCATTTATGGACAGAAATCAGAGTGAACATTTCGGGTCAAGTGACCTTTCTCAGAACTTTGTACGGCTTGTCCAGTTCAGTTTCTGGTCAATGGTAATCTCCAGGATAATGATAGTCAGGGATTCAGTGATGGTAATGCCATTAAATGTCAAGTGGCATTTAAGTGCACTGAATATAGGAGTTGTGCTGTACAGGACATTGGTTAGGCCACTTTTGGAATACTATGTGCAATTCTGGTCTCCCCTCGTATAGGAAGGATATTGTGAAACTTGAAAGGGCTCAGCAAAGATTTAAAAAGATGTTGCCAGGGTTGGAGGGTTTGTGCTATAGGGAGAGGCTAAATAGGCTGGGGCTGTTTTCCCTGGAGTGTTGGAGGCTGAGGGGTGACCTGATAGAGGTTTATAAAATCATGAGGGGTATTGATAAGGCAAGGTCTTTTCCCCAGGGTAAGGGTGTGTAAAATTAGAGGGCATAGGTTTAAGGTGAGAGGGAAAAGACTTAAATGGGATCTATTTCACACAGTGGAAACTGCGTTTACAGAATGATGAAATGGTGGAGGCTGGTACAATAACAACATTTAAAAGGCATCTGGTTGGGTATATGAATAGGAAGGGTTTAGAGCGATATAGGCCAAATGCTGGCAAATGGGACTAGATTAATATAGTTATTTGGTCAGCATAGACAAGTTGGACTGAAGAGTCTGTTTCCATGCTCTCTATGACTCTAAACATTGCAGCAATGAGAGAGAGAGAGAAAGACTTAGATTTGATTTTAATTTGATTTATTATTGTCACATGCAATGAGATATAGTGAAAAGTGTTTTATGTGCTAGTCAGACATAATTACATCAGAATAGATTGCAGAATTTAGTCTCACAGCTACAGAAAAGGTGAAGAGAACGATCAATTGTAAAATATAAGAGGTCCGTTCATACGTGGTCAGACTTATGCAATTAATGGCAGGGCCTTGGAAAGTGTTGTAGAGTAGATGGACGTAGGCGTTCAGATACATAATTCTTTGAAGATGGCATCACATATAGAAGGGTGGTTAAACAGGCATTTAGCATGCTTGCCTTCATTGCTCAGTCCTTTGTGTGTAGGAGTTGGGACATCATGTTAATGATGTACTGCACATTGGTGAGGCCTGTTTTGGAACACTGTGTCCAGTTCTGGTTGCCCAATTATAGGGAAGGATATTAATAAGCTGCACTTTAGAAGAAGTTCACCTGGATGCTGTTGGTTATGGAAGGTATCAGTTAAAAGGGAAAGGCTCAATAGGGTGGGACTTTTTTCACTGGAGCGTAGGAGGTTGGGAGATGACCTTATAGAAGTTTATAAAATCAAGAAGAGTTTAGATAGGGTTGCTGGTGGTTGTCTTTCCCCTAGGATGGGGGATTTCAAGACTAGGGAACACATATTTAAAGTGAGAGGAGAGAGATTTAAAAAAGAAACGAGGGGCAGCTTTTTTACACAGAGGGTGGTTTGTATCTGAAATGAACTTCCTGAGGAAGTGGTGGATATGGGTACAATTACAATGCTGAAAAGACATTTGGCTAAGTACATGAATAGGAAATGTTTGAAGGGATATGGGCCAGGAGCAGGCAGCTGGGACTACTTTAGTTTGGGATTATAGTCAAGATTAGAGTGGGGCTGGACAAGCACAGCAGGTCAGGCAGCATCCGAGGAGCAGGAAAATCGATGTTTCTGACAAAAAGCCCTTCATCACGAAGGGCTTTCCTGATAAAGGGATTTTGCCCAAAATGTTGATTTTCCTGCTCTTCAGATGCTGCCTGACCTGCTGTGCTTTTCCAGCACCACTCTAATCTTGACTCTAATCTCCAGCATCTGCAGTATCCACTTTTGCCTAGTTTGGGCTTATGTCTGGCATGGACTGAAGAGTCTATTCCTGTGCTTATAACTCTATAACACCAGTGAAGAAGTTCTTAAATCTGTTGGTGCGTGCTTTCAAACTTTTGTATCTTCTGCCCAACAAAAGGGCATGGAAGAGAGTATAACCAGAGGCGGGAGGGGTCTTTGATGATGTTGGCTGCTTTCCCGAGGCAGCGGAAATATAGATGGAATCAGTGGATGGGAGGCTGGTTTGTGTGATGGACTGGGCTGTGTTCACAACTCTCTGTAGTTTCTTGCTGTCTTGGAAAGAACGGTTGCCACAACAAGCTCTGATGCATCTGGATAGGATGCATTCTATGGTGCATGTATAAAAATTGGTAAGTGACATTGTGGACATGCTGAATATCCTTAGCCTCCTGACAAAGTAGAGGCGTTGGTGTGCTTTCTTGATTGTAATGTCGACGCGGATGGACCAGGACAGCCGACCACCCCTATGTCAACACCATTGATACAGACAGGGGCATGTCCTCCACTCCACTTCCTGACATTGATGATCAATTCCTTCTATTTGCTGACATTGAGGGAGAGATTGTAGCTTTCACACTGTGCCACCAAACTGTCTATCTCTTGTCTGGTTGTTTGAGATTCCACCCACTACGGTGGTGTCATCAGCAAATTCATAAATGGAGTTAGAGCAGAATTCGGTCACAGTCTTGAGTGTACAAGGAATATAGCAAGGGGCTGAGTACACAGCCTTGCGGGGCACCACAAGGTTAGGCCACAGCTGGAATACCATGTGCCATTCTGGTCACAGCACGCTGGAGAGGATGCAGAGGTGATTCACCAGGATGTGATTTAACAACTTATTTATTTTTTGTTACTTGCATTTCCCTGTGAATAATAGCATAAACTACAATGAAAAGCTTCAACAGTCACCACAGTCAGGCTGGGTGAGCTCGGGTTGCTTTCTTTAGAACAAAGAAGGCTGAGAGGAAACATGGTAGATGGTATAAAATTATAAGGGGGCATGGACTGGGTGGAAAGAAAGCAGGTGCTCCCTTTAGTTGAAGGGTCAATAACAAAGTGTCATAATGTTTAGACGAAAGGCAGGAAATTTAGAGGCGATTTGAGGAAAAACGTTTTCTCCCAGAGGATGTTGGGGTGTGGAATGCACTATCTGGGAGGGAAGATGAGGTGGGAAACCTCACTACCCGTAAAAGAGGTGGATAAGTACTTGAAGTTTCATAACATTCAGGGCTAAGAGCCATGAACTGGAAAGTGTGACAAATGTATAACTAGAATAGTTTTGCGAGTGCAGACTTGATGGGCGAAATGGCCTTTACTGTACTGTGTGATTCTATGAAGGCAGAGCCACAAGAGTGGAGAGAATAAAATTATGGATGTGTAATAGGAGCACTGAACTTACTGGCTCAGTGTGGTTACAAAGACAGGGAGAGGCCAGGTCACCAGAATGTGAAACTAAAGATAAGAATTATTATTTCCTTGGCCAGGAGTCAAGGTACATCACACGCACAGGGGTGATAGGAGGATCCGTATTTTCAGTGAATTTAGATATGTATTAGCAGGGTTTGAATGCCCTCAAGTTTAACAAGGATAGATCATGAGAGTGCAGTGTTATTTAAAATAGTTGTATCTTGAGGTAACAAAGGAATGGAGGAGGGTTACTGCTTCAGATGGGTTCAGGCAGGGGTGAGAGTGAATGACGTTACTGAGGTGAAAAGTGCAGTCTTAGTGCTGATATGAATATCAGGTTAGAGGTGATGGTTAATATTGTTTTAAAAAGAAAGTTATTCTGGCGAGACGTAGTCAAGTTACACTCTGAGTAAAAGGAGAAGCAAGATCTCTTTATGCTCCAGAGCTACGCAAAGATCAGCCCGTTTAAATTTTATTGTGCAGCAATTTAAAGGCCCCTCAAACTTAATCAAATCATCTGTGCATTGCAAAAATAATTTTTCAAGATACATTGCTTACAAATGACATGCATTTCACTTTACAAAAGGAGGACTTGCACTTACAATGTTTTTTTAAGTTTCTCCTTATGAGACAGTCTAAAACCAGAGGGCATAGTCTCAGAACAAAGGGGTGCCAATTTAAGACTGAGTAGGAATTTTTTTTCTCTCAGAGAGTTGAGAGTCTTTGGAACTCCTTGCTACAGAGAGCCGTGGAGGCAGAGTCCTTGTGTATATTTAAGGCTGAGATAAATAGATTCTCAATCACTCTGGGGAAGCAGGGGTTATGGGGAAATGGCACAAAAGTGGAAATGAGGAATGACAGATCAGTCATGATCCTATTAAATGATGGAGCAGGCTTGAGGGGCCAAATGGCCTACTCACGTTCCTATTTCTCATGGTCACGATTGCATGACCTCAGGACGTCCTTCATCGATGAAATGTCATCAACTTTTGCACAATAAAATTCTACAAACGCATGCATTTGTTGCCCTTATTTGTTTTTCCAACTGAGATCACTGTTTTGGCAGATGATGCTGACAGAGCCTTGGCAAATTGCAAGGAGGCATCTTGCAGGTCACTGAAATTGTTTTGCTTTTAATGTGCCATGTGAGCACCTCTGTGTCCATCACATCCTCATGGTGGAATGTAACCTGGATCTAGATTCAATACCACTGCACCACAAAGACCCTGTCCTTTCGGTAGAAGCATTGTGGAGATTTGGACGCGGGGTCTGTTGTGCATTATGCAGTATTTTAAAATACTAAGAGAGTCTTTTTGGAAGCAACAGAAATTATTTTTAATCAACCTTTTCAGGCACATTATAGAATACCTCCAGGACAAGTTTTAATCAACTCATGAAGCTCAAAGGTGACAACAAAACTCTCTTTACAGGTGGTACACATTTACATTGCAAATGCTGAGCTAATTGAATGTAGATACAGGAATGCTCCAGGTATCATTAAGATTAGATTAGATTCCCTACATCGTGGAAACAGGCCCTTCGGCCCAACAAGTCCACACTGACCCTCCGAAGAGCAACCTACCCAGACCCATTCCCCTACATTTACCCCTTCACCTAACAATACGGGCAATTTAGCGTGGCCAATTCACCTAACCTCCACAATTTTGGACTGTGAGAGGAAACTGGAGCACCTGGAGGAAACCCACGCAGACACGGAGAGAATGTGCAAACTCCAAACAGACAGTTGCCTGAGGCAGGAATTGAACCCGGGTCTCTAGCCCTGTGAGGCAGCAGTGCTAACCACTGTGCCACAGTGCCACCCAAAAGAGGAGACGATGTTAACTGTAGCACATATCTAAGAAGTGGTTCCCTGTGAGAGCTTTTGCAGCACAGTGGTTGTGTCCCTACCTCTGGTCTAAAAGGGCTGGACATTAATGGTGATAACAGTGAATGCTTAAAATGATGGATGGGTTGCCAGTCACATGGTTTTCTTTGACTTGGATGGTGTTGAGCTTCTTGAGTGTTGTTCAAACTTCGTTAACGCAGGCATGTTGGGAGTATTCCATTATACTCCTGACTTGTGCTTTGTAGAAAATGGAGTTAGAAGGTGAGTTGCTCACTGCAGTATTCCCAATCTTCGACATGCTCTAGTAACCATTGCGTTTATGTGGTTAGTCCAAATCAGTTTCTGATCTACTCTTTTTAATAAACCAATAAGTGATTAAAACAGCTCTCAGTGGACTATTTGCAAATGATCCAAACACTAATTAAAACTTATTCACCGATGATAGAAACTTATTAGACTTAACATATTTTTCCTGGGGGAAAGGAGGAAAGTGGTAACAATTAGACCTGCTGAATATTGGGTCCATTGCAAGCTGTGTTTTCTGAGCATTCACTGTGTAGCATTACACTTCATTTAAAAGCTATTACAGCAGGAATTAACTTTCTAAAATTCACGCATATGAAAACAAAGCGAGGAATTACACAAAACACAGAAGTCAAAATGCCCATTGAACTAATGTCAACAATTATCAGTCTACAAAAAACCAAATGATCTGTGGATGCTGGATATCAGAGACAAAAACAGAAATTGTTGGAAAAACTCAGCAGGTCTGACAGCAACTGTGGAGAGAAATCAGAGTTAACATTTTGGGTCGATTGATCCTTCCTCAGAACTGAGTTGTATGCTTCGTTTATCTGATTATCAAATGGAGCATGTCTAAACTGCTGCTTCTTAACAAACTCAATAACCTATCAGAAAATGCCTCACAGATAATGTCCCAGACACCACCAACACCATCCCTGGGTATGTCCGGTCCGATTGGCAGGACAGACCCAGCAGAGGTGATGACACAGTTGTATACAGTCAGGAGGGAGCTGCTCTGGGAGTCCTTAACATTGACTCTGGACCTCCATGAAGTGTCATGGCTTCATGTTAAACATGGGAAAAGACATTTGGATAGATACGTGAATAGGAAAGGTTGGGGGGGATATGGGTGAGGAGCAGGCAGTGGTTTGTGTCTGGCATGGACTGAATTGAACTGAATTGAATTGAATTGAATTGAATTTATTGTCACATGTACCGAGACACAATAAAAAACTTTGTCTTGCGAGCAATACAGGCAGATCACAGAGTTAAGAAGCAAAGATAAGTAAATAATAGGTAAACAGCGAGCAGCAGCTGAGTTTAAATGAACCCGGAAGGCTACAGCTAAGGTAAGACAGTTTGTTTTAAAATTACTTACCGGTAGCGGGCAGCGGTGTTTTTTTTTCTCTTCACAGAAAGAGCGGGAGCAGCAGGGGGAAGTGACGACGACCAGAGGGGCAGCTGGGAAGGAAAGCAATGAGTATATAAACCAGGAAGGCGGCTAAACCTGAGACTCTACAACCGTAGTGTCTCCCACCTGCCCTCCTCCCCTAACCCCCTTATTAAGTACTCTGGGTTTTTTTAGGGTAAGGATTTTCTATTTCTTTATCAGTGTCTGGTTAAAAAATTACTTCTTTTTATTTATCTATTAATTGGTTTTTAGAAAAAGACTATAGCAGAGAGGTATCAGAAAGTATTTTAACTCAAACCTGTACAAAGTAATAAAGTAATTAACTAAGCAGAGATGGCTGGGCAGGTGGTGTGCTGTAGCTGTATGATGTGGGAGCTGGTTGATCCCATTGTGAATGGCAGTGACCACATCTGCAGCAAGTGTTGGTTGCTGGAATAACTCCGGATCAGAGTTGATGATCTGGAATCTGAGCTTCAAACACTGCGGCACATCCGGGAGGGGGAGAGTTACCTGGACACTTTGTTTCAGGAGGCAGTCACACCTGGGAGATTAAGTAATTCACATTCAGTTAGTGATCAGGGACATCAGAATGTGACTGTAAGTGAGGCAAATAGGGGGAACCTGAGTTCAGGAGTGCAGGAGCCTCAGCCCTTGACCTTGTCCAACAGGTATGAGATTCTTGCTCCCTGTACGGATGAGGAAAAGGGCTCTGGACAGGATGAGCCAGCTGACCACGGCACCATGGTGCAGAAGGCCATTCAAGAGGGGGGAGCAAAAAGAAAAGTAGTTGTTATAAGGGATTCTATAATTAGGGGGACAGATACTATCCGTTGCCAGTCGGATCGGGAGTCTCGCATGGTGTGTTGCCTACCCGGTGCCAGGGTTCGGGACACCTCTGACCGGCTTGAAAGGATATTGGAGCGGGAGGGGGAGGATCCAGTTGTTGTGGTCCACGTTGGGACTAACAACATAGGCAAGGCTAGGGCGGAGGATCTGTTTGGGGATTATCGAGCACGAGGAAGGAAATTGAAGTACAGGTCCTCAAGGGTCATAATCTCCGGATTACTGCCCGAGCCACGTGCCAATTGGCATAGGGACAAGAAAATTAGGGAAGTAAACACGTGGCTAAGGGATTGGTGTGGGAAAGAGGGATTCCACTTCATGGGGCATTGGCATCAGTTTTGGACCCGGGGGGATCTGTACCGTTGGGACGGTCTCCACCTGAACCGATCAGCTACCAATGTTCTAGCGAAGAGGATAAATAGGGTGGTCAGTAGGACTTTAAACTTCTGAGTTGGGGGGAAGGGAAAGTGAAAGCGACAGTGAGTATGGAGTTAAATGGAAAGATAAGCGGCAGGATAGCATATGTGCAGGCAGATTTAAACTTGAGACAGACTGGGAATGCAGCAAAAAGGAAGGATAACTTAGGACATCTTATGACTTCCAATATCTCTAATGATAAGAAAGTTAGCATTAAGGCACTTTACCTGAATGCTCGTAGCATTCGTAACAAAGCAGACGAAATAATGGCACAGATCATCGTGAATGATTATGATGTGGTAGGCATCACAGAGACGTGGTTACAGGGGGGTCAGGACTGGCAGTTAAACATCCAAGGGTTTTCAACTTATCGAAAAGACAGGGAGGTGGACAGAGGGGGTGGGGTTGCCTTGTTAGTTAAGAACAAAATTATATCTATGGCACTGAATGACATAGCGTCGGATGATGTGGAGTCTGTGTGGGTGGAATTGAGGAACCATAAAGGCAAAAAAACCATAGTGGGAGTTATGTACAGACCTCCTAACAGTGGTCAGGACCAGGGACGCAACATGTACCGGGAAATAGAGAAGGCATGTCAGAAAGGCAAGGTCACGGTGATCATAGGAGACTTCAATATGCAGGTGGACTGGGTAAATAATGTTGCCAGTGGATCCAAAGAAAGGGAATTCAAGGAATGCTTACAGGATGGCTTTTTGGAACAGCTTGTCATGGAGCCCACAAGGGAGCAGGCTATTCTGGACCTAGTGCTATGTAATGAACCAGACTTTATAAAAAATCTTAAAGTAAGGGAACACTTAGGAAGCAGCGATCAGAAGATGGTAGAGTTCAGTCTGCAGTTTGAAAGAGAGAAGGCAAAATCGGATGTAATGGTGTTACAGTTAAATAAAGGTAATTATGAGGGCATGAGAGAGGAACTGACGAAAATAAACTGGAAGCAGAGCCTAGCGGGGAAGACAGTAGAGCAAAAATGGCAGGAGTTTGTGGGTAAAATTTAGGATACTGTACAGAGGTTCATCCCCAAGAAGAGAATGATTATCCGGGGAGGGATTAGACAGCCATGGCTGACAAAGGAAGTCAGGAAATCGATCAAAGAAAAAGAGAGATCCTATAAAGTGGCCAAGAGCACTGGGAAATCAGAAGATTGGGAAGGCTACAAAAACAAACAGAGGATAACAAAGAGAGAAATAAGGAAGGAGAGGATCAAATATCAAATAGCCAGTAATATTAGAAATGATAGTAAAAGTTTCTTTCAATACATAAGAAACAAACGACAGGCAAAAGTAGACATTGGGCCACTTCAAACTGATGCTGGAAGCCTAGTGATGGGAGATAAGGAAATAGCAGGAGAACTTAATAAGTGCTTTGCGTCAGTCTTCACAGTGGAAGACATGAGTAATATCACAACAATTAAAGGGAATCAGGGGGCTGAGTTGAGTATGGTTGCCATTACAAAAGAGAAAGTGCTAGAAAAGCTAAAAGTTCTTAAAATTGATAAATCTCCTGGCCCCGATGGGCTACATCCTAGAGTTCTGAGGGAGGTGGCTGAGGAAATAGCGGAGGCGTTGGTTGAGATCTTTCAAGTCACTGGAGTCAGGGAAAGTCCCGGATGATTGGAAGATCGCTGTTGTAACCCCCTTGTTCAAGAAAGGATCAAAGCAAAAGATGGAAAATTATAGGCCAATTAGCCTAACCTCGGTTGTTGGTAAAATTCTAGAATCCATCATTAAGGATGAGGTTTCTAAATTCTTGGAAGAGCAGGGTCAGATTAGAACAAGTCAACATGGATTTAGTAAGGGGAGGTCATGCCTGACAAACCTGTTGGAGTTCTTTGAAGAGGTGACAAGTAGGTTAGACCGGGGAAACCCAGTGGATGTGGTCTACCTAGACTTCCAAAAGGCCTTTGATAAGGTGCCACACGGGAGGCTGCTGAGCAAGGTGAGGGTCCATAGTGTTTGAGGTGAGCTACTGGTATGGATTAAGGATTGGCTGTCTGACAGAAGGCAGAGAGTTGGGATAACAGGTTCTTTTTCGGAATGGCAGCCGGTGACAAGCAGTTCAGTGTTGGGGCCGCAGCTGTTCACATTATATATTAATGATCTGGATGAAGGGACTGGGGGCATTCTTGCGAAGTTTGCCGATGATACAAAGTTAGGTGGACAGGCAGGTAGTACTGAGGAAGTGGGGAGGCTGCAGAAGGGTCTAGACAGTTTGGAAGAGTGGTCCAGGAAATGGCTGATGGAATTCAATGTGAGCAAATGCGAGGTCTTGCAATTTGGAAAAAAGAATACAAGCATGGACTACTTTCTAAACGGTGAGAAAATTCGTAAAGCCAAAGTACAAAGGGATCTGGGAGTGCTAGTTGAGGATTCTCTAAAGGTAAACATGCAGGTTGAGTCCGTGATTAAGAAAGCGAATGCAATGTTGTCAATTATCTCAAGAGGGTTGGCATATAAAAGCACCGTTGTGCTACTGAGACTTTATAAAGCTCTGGTTAGGCCCCATTTGGAGTACTGTGTCCAGTTTTGGTCCCCACACCTCAGGAAGGACATACTGGCACTGGAGCGTGTCCAGCGGAGATTCACACGGATGATCCCTGGAATGGTAGGTCTAACATATTAGGAACGGCTGAGGATCCTGGGATTGTATTCATTGGAGTTTAGAAAATTAAGGGGAGATCTAATAGAAACTTACAAGATAATACATGGCTTGGAAAGGGTGGACGCTAGGAAATTGTTTCCGTTAGGCGAGGAGACTAGGACCCGTGGACACAGCCTTAGAATTCGAGGGGGTAAATTCAGAACAGAAATGCGGAGACATTTCTTCAGCCAGAGAGTGGTAGGCCTGTGGAATTCATTGCCGCAGAGTGCAGTGGAGGCTGGGACGCTAAATGTCTTCAAGGCAGAAATTGATAAATTCTTGATGTCACAAGGAATTAAGGGCTACGGGGAGAATGCGAGTAAGTGGAGTTGAAATGCCCATCAGCCATGATTGAATGATGGAGTGGACTCGGTGGGCCGAGTGGCCTTACTTCCGCTCCTACGTCTTATGGTCTTATGGTAAAAACAAAACACAGGTAAAGGTGAATGTTAAGAGTTTGAGAGTCCATTCTGTATTGTAACAACAGTCGGGTAGAAACTGTTTTGAAACCAGCTGGTGCGTGTGTTCAGACTTCTGTACCTTCCCCCTGATGGTAGAGGTTGTAGAAAAACATTGCCAGGCTGGGATGGATCTTTGAGAATGCTGGCGGCCTTTTCTTGACAGCGGGCCTGGTAGATGGATTCTGTAGATGGGAGGTTGGCCTTTGTGATTGTCTGGGCCGAGTTCACCACTCTCTGTAACCGTCTCCGATCTTGAATGGTACAGTTGCCATATCAGGTAGTGATACATCCAGACAGAATGCTCTCGATGGCGCACCTATAAATGTTGGCAAGAGTATTTGCCGTCATGTCAAATTTCCTCAGCCGCCTGAGGAAGAAGAGATGTTGTTGGGCCTTTGTAACCAGT
Source organism: Chiloscyllium plagiosum (assembly GCF_037043375.1). Classification (NCBI taxonomy): domain Eukaryota; kingdom Metazoa; phylum Chordata; class Chondrichthyes; order Orectolobiformes; family Hemiscylliidae; genus Chiloscyllium; species Chiloscyllium plagiosum. The sequence continues at coordinate 150,492,312 of NW_028270139.1, read as the reverse complement.
GTATCCACATGAAGAGTCCAAGAAAGCTTGTTGTGGATGACCATTCCCAGGAGTTTGACACTGTCCGCTCATTCCACCTCTGTGCTGTTATTGTGGAGGGGGGCATGAGTAACATCCTGCCAGAGGTCAATAATGAGTTCCCTGGTTTTGCCAGCATTGAGAGCTAGGTTGTTCTCAGTGCTCCATTTTTCCAGGTCTTCCAGGTCTGTTGTCTGTTTCATCGCCATCTAAGATTCGACCGACTATGGTGATGTCATCAGCGAACTGGTTGGACCGAAGGGTCTGTTTCCATGCTATATTATTCTCTGACTCTGTGGGCAAGGAAACCTCCTGCTGTTTACCACTGACCATTCACCCTCAGCTGATGAATCAGTACTGCTCCACGTTGAACACCTAGAGGAAGCACTGAAAGTGGCAAGGGAGCCAGATGTACTTTGGGTGGGGAATATCAACGTCCACAACCAAGACTGGCTTAGCAGTTTCACTATGTATCGAGCTAATCTGGTGCTAAGGGACGTACATGCTCAACTGGGTCTGTGGCAAGTGGTGAGAGAGACAACAAGAGGGAAAAACCTCCTTGACCTCATCCTTTCCAATCTGCCAGCTGAAGATGCAACTGTCCATGTTAGTATAAGTAAGAGTGCCCACTGCACAGTTCTTGTGGAGATGAAGTCCCACCTTTACTTTGAGAATAACCTCCATCCTGTTGTATGGCACTATCACTATGCTAAGTGGGACAGACTTCAAAACAATCTAGCAACTCAAGTCCGGGCATCCATGAGGCACTGTGGGCCATCAACAGCAGCAGAATTGTACTCCAGCATAATCTGTAACCTCATGGCCCAGCATATTCCCCCATTCAAACATTACCATCAAGCCAGGGGATCAACCCAGATTCAAAGGGGACATGCCAGGAGCAGTACCAGTAGCAAGTGATAGATAGATCTAAATGGTCCCACAACCAATAGATCTGATATAAGCTTTGCAGTCCTGCCACATTCAGTCGTGAATTGTGGTGGACAGTGAAACAACACACTGGAGAAGGAAGCTCCACAAATATCCCCATCCTGAAAGATGGAAGAGCCCAGCACATCAGTGCAAAAGATAAAGCTGAAGCATTTGCAATGATCTGTGCGCTGAGTGGATTGTTCATCTCTGGCTCCTCCAGTGGTCCCCAGCATTACAAGTACCAGTCTTAGGCATTTACTTCACTCTACATGGTATCAAGAAACGGTTGGAGACGCAAGATACTGTTAAGGCTCCGGGCCCTGACAACATTCTGGCGATAATCCTGAAGTCTTGTGCTCCAGAACTTGTCGCTCCCCTAGCCAAGCTCAGCCAGTACAGTTGCAACACCAGCATCTACCCGACAATGTGAAAAATTGCATAGGTACGTCCTGTACGCAAAAAAAAGGACAAAGCTAACCCATCCAATTATCGCCATATCAGTTTACTCTCAAGCATCGGTAAAGTGATGGAAGGTGTCATCAACAGTGCTATCAAGCAGCACCCACTCAGCAATAACCTGCTCAGTGATGCTCAGTTTGGGTTCCATCAGGGCCACTCAGCTCCTGACCTCATTACAGCCTTGATTCAAACATGGACAAAAGAGTTGAATTCCAGAGGGGAGGTGAGAGTGACAGCCCTTGACATCAAGGTTGTATTTGACCAAGTGTGGCATCAAGGAGCCCTAGCAAAACAGGAATCAATGGGTATTGGGGGCAAACTCTCCAGTGGTTGGAGTCATACCTGACACATAGGAAGATGGTCTTGGTTGTTGGAGATCAGTCATCTCAGCTCCAGGGCATCTCTGCAGGAGTTCCTCAGGGTAGTGTTTTAGCCCCAACCATCTTTAGCTGCTTCATCAATGCCCTTCCCTTCATCATGACATCAGAAGTGGGGACACTTGCTGATGGTTGCACATCATTCAGCACCATTCACGACTCCTCAGATACTGAAGCAATCCAAGTTCAATCCACGAAGACCTGGACAATATCCAAGCTGTCCCAGTGCAGTTACAACACTGGCATCTGCCTGACAGTGTGGGAAATTGCTGTACACAAAAAGCAGGACAAATCCCCCAGCCCATCCAATTACTGAGGTAAAAACAATGACTGCAGATGCTGGAAACCAGATTCTGGATTAGAGTGGTGCTGGAAAAGCACAGCAGTTCAGGCAGCATCCGAGGAGCAGGAAAATTGATGTTTCGGGCAAAAGCCGTTCCTAATGAAAGGCTTTTGCCTGAAACCTCCATCCAATTACTGCCCTATCAGTTTACTGTAAAGTGACGGAAGGTGCTAAAAATAGCAAATAACTTGCTGCAGAAAATGACAGTCAATGACCATCTGCGTTAAGGAATAATCTAACCCTTGAAATTTAATTGTTTTCCATCACTGACTCCCCACTATCAACATCCTGAGGGTTACACTGACCAGAAAGTCGACTGGACTCATTACATAAATACAATAGCTATGCGAGAACAGGAATACAGTGGTGAGTAACTCAGCTCACCTCCAAGCCTGTCCACCATCTACAAGGCACAGGTTGGGAGTGTGGTGGGATACTCTCATCTTGCCTGGATGGGTGCAGTTCCAATAACATTTTAAGAAGCTTGATATCACGCAGGACAAAATAGCCCAATTGATTGACACCACATCTACAAACATCTTTACAGTTGAAGCTCAGTAGCAGCAATGTGTAATACCTACAAGATACACTACAGAAATTCACCAAATATCCTCAGACTGTACCTTCCAAATCCACGACCACTTCCATCTAGAAGGACAATAGCCCAATTGATTGACACCACATCTACAAACATCTTTACAGTTGAAGCTCAGTAGCAGCAATGTGTAATACCTACAAGATACACTACAGAAATTCACCAAATATCCTCAGACTGTACCTTCCAAATCCACGACCACTTCCATCTAGAAGGACAAGGGCAGCAGAATACATGGGAACACCGCCTGCTGCATGTTCCCCTCCAAACCACTTTCCCTCCTGACATGGAAGCATATTGCCGTTCCCTCACTGTCTTGAGCCAAAATCTTGGAATTCCCTCTCTATTGGCGTTGTGGGTCAACCCACAGCTTATGGACTGTAGCAGCTCACCACCACCTTCTCAAGGGCAACTATGGATAGGCTCTGTTGGAGCTCGAACAAACTGGTTTGTTGCCCATGCCACGTGCTAGCAAGGCGAGGAATAGGTAGTTACAGTGTCCAGGAAGTTGAGAGTAGTGAGGTTAGAAATAAGGTTTCAAGGTTGCAAGAGTGCACTGGTAGGCAGGAAGGTGGTTGAAGTTTATCTACTTCAATGCAGGAGCATCCGGAATAAGGTGGGTGAACTTGCAGCATGGGTTGGTACCTTGGACTTTGATGTTGTGGCCATTTCGGAGACATGGATTGAGCAGAGTCAGGAATGATTTTTGCAGGTTCCGGGATTTAGATACTTCAGTAAGAACAGAGAAGATGGTAAAAGAGGGGGAGGTGTGGCATTGTGAGTCATGGACAGTGTTACGGTAGTAGAAAGGAGGTAGTACAAAGTTGGAAACAGGAAAGATCACCCTGCTGGCAGTTTTCTATAGGCCTCCAAATAGTTGTAGAGATGTAGAGGAAAGGAAAGCAAAGTTGATTCTGGATAGGAGCGAGAGTAACAGGGAATTGTTATGGGGACTTCAATTTTCCAAATATTGACTGGAAATACTATAGTTTGAGTACTTTAGATGGGTCAGTTTTGTCCAATGTGTGCAGGAGGGTTTCCTGACAATATGTAGACAAGTCAACAAGGAGAGAGGCCACATTAGATTTGGTACTGGGTAATGAATCCAGCCAGGTGTTAGATTTGGAGGTAGGTGAGCACTTTGGTGATAGTGACCACAATTCGGTTATGTTTACTTCAGCGATGGAAAGGGACAGGTATATACCACAGGTCAAGAGTTATAGCTAGGGGAAAAGGCAATTATGACACGATTAAGCAAGATTTAGGATGCATAGGATGGGGAAGGAAACTGCAGGGGATGGGCACAATTGAAATGTTGGGTTTATTCATGGAACAGCTACTGCGTGCCCTTGAAAAGTATGTACTTGTCAGGCAGGGAGAAAGTGGTCGAGCAAGGGAGCCATGGTTTACTGAAGAAATTGAAACACTTGTCAATAGGAAGAAGAAGGCTTATGTTAAGATGAGACGTGAAGGCTCAGTTAGGACACTTGAGAGATGCAAACTAGCCAGGGACGATCTAAAGGGAGAACTAAGAAGAGCCAGAAGTCATTGGCAGATAGGATCAAGGAAAACCCTAAAGCTTTCTATAGAAATATCAGGAATAAAAGAATGACTAAAGTAAGATTAAGGTCAATCAAGGGCAGTAATGGGAAGTGGTGTGTGGAGTCCAAGGAGATGGGAGAAGCACTAAATGAATATTTTTCATCGGTTTTCACACTGGAAAAAGACAATGTTGTCGAGGAGAATACTGAGATACAGGCTACTAAACAAGACAGGTTTGAGGTTCACAAGGAGGAGGTGTTAGCAACTCTGGAAAGTGTGAAAATAGATAAATCCCCTGGGCTGGGTGGGATTTATCCTTGGATTCTTTGGGAAGCCAGGGAGGAGATTGCCGAGCCTTTGGCTTTGATCTTTATGTCATCATTGTCTACAGGAGAAGTGGCAGAAGACTGGAGGATAGCAAATGTTGTCCCCTTGTTCAAGAAGGGGAGTAGAGACAACCCTGGTAATTATAGACCAGTGAGCATTACTTTAGTTGTGGGTCAAGTGTTGGAAAAGGTTATAAGAGATACGATTTATAAACATCTAAAAGGGATAGGTTGATTCGGGATAGTCAACACTGTTTTGTGAAGGGAAGGTGTTCTTTATTGAGTTCTTTGAGAAGATGGCCATACAGGTGGATGAGGTTAAAGCAGTTTATGGATTTCAGTAAGGTGTTTGATCATGTTTGCCCATGGTAGGCTATTGCACAAAATAAGGAGGCATGGGATTTAGGGTGATTTAGTGGTTTGGATCAGAAATTGTGTATTCAAAAGAAAACAGAGGGTGGTGACTAATGGGAGATGTTCATCCTGGAGTTCAGTTACTCGTGGTGTACCACAAGGATCTGTTTTGGGGCCACTGCTGTTTGTCATTTTTATAAGTGATCTGGATGAGGGTGTGGAAGGATGGGTAAGTAAATTTGCACATGACACTAAAGTCGGTTGAGTTGTGGATAGTGCCGAAGAATGTTGCAGATTACAGAGGGACGTAGATAAGATGCAGAGCTGGCCTGAGAGTTGGCAAATGCAGTTTAATGTGGAAAAGTGTGAGGTGATTGACTTTGGAAGGAATAACAGGAATACAGAGTACTGGGCAAATGGTAAGATTCTTGGTAGTGTAGATGAGCAGAGAGATCTTGGTGTCTGTGTGTATAGATCTCTGACAGTTGCCACCCAGGGTGATAAAAAGACATAAGGTGTATTGATTTTTCTTGGTAGAGGGATTGAGTTTTGGAGCCATGAGGTCATGTGCAGCTGTACAAAACTCTGCTGCAGCCGCACTTGGAGTATTGTGTACAGTTCTGGTCACCACATTATAGGAAGGATGTGGAAGCTTTGGGAAGGGTTCAAAGGAGATTTACTAGGATGTTGCCTGGTATGGAGGGATGATTTTATGAGAAAGGCTGAGGGACATGAGGTTGTTTTCGTTAGAGACAAGAAGGTTGAGAGGTGATTTAATTGAGACGTATAAGATAATCAGAGGGTTAGATAGGGTGGACAGGGAGAGCCTTTTTCCACGGATGGTGATAGCTAGCACGAGGGGACATAGCTTTAAATTGAGGGATGATAGATATAGAACAGATGTCAGAGATAGGTTCTTTACTCAGAGAGTAGTAGATACGTGGAATGCACTGCCTGCAGCAGTAGTAGACTTGCCAACCTTTAGGGCATTTAAATGGTCTTTGGATAAACATATGGATGAAAAATGGAATAGTTTAGGTTGGATGGGCTTCAGATTGATTTCACAGCTTGGTGCAACATCGAGGGTGGAAGGGTCTGTAATGCGCTGTAATGTTCTATGTTTTATCTTCATGTTCTAATAAGCTGTGAAGCTGGGCTGAGAGGTGACAAATAGAGTTTAATGTGGAAAAATGTGAGGTGATTTACTTTGGAAGAAATAACAGGAATGTGGAGTACTGGGCTAATGGTAAGATTCTTGGTCATGTAGATGAGCAGAGAGATCTCGGTGTCCAGGTACAAAGGTCCCTGAAAGTTGCCACCCAGATTGACAGGTTTGTGAAGAAGCCATCCGGTGTGTTAGCTTTTATTAGTAGAGGGATTGGGTTTTGGAGACCAAGGTCATGTTGCAGCTGTACAAAACTCTGGTGCAGCTGCACTTGGAGTATTGCAGACAGTTCTGGTCACTGCATTATGGGAAGGATGTGGAAGCTTTGGAAAGCGTTTTACCAGGAAAATGCCTGTTATCGAGGGAAGGTCTTACGAGGAAATTCTGAGGGACTTAAGGCTATCTTCACTAGAGAGAAGGTTGAGAGGTGACTTAATAGAGACATATAAGATAATCAGAGGGTTAGATAAGGTGGACAGTGAGAGCCTTTTTCCTCAGATGGTGACGGCGAGCATGAGGGGACATAGCTTTAAATTGAGGGGTGATAGATATAGGACAGATGTTAGAGATAGTTTCTTTACTCAGAGAGCAGTAGGGGCGTGGTACACCCTGCCTGCAACACTCTGCCTGCACCCTATATATGGACACCAAGATCTCTCTGCTCATCCAGACTACCAAGAGTAGACTCACCAACTTTAAGGGTATTTAAATCATCATTGGATAAACATATGGATGAGAATGGAATAGTGTAGGATAGGTGGGCTTCAGATTGGTTGCACAGGTCGGCGCAACATTGAGGGCCGGAAGGCCTGTACTGCACTGTAACATTCAATGTCCTATGTTCCAAAAGTTGGCCCAGCCAGCAATTCCAAAATTCCAGGAGTGAATGAAATTGAATGGAGATAGTTAATTCCTCTCCTGGAGATGATAATTGATGGCAACTTGTGTTGCACAAATATGACTTTTCAATTCATAGGTAAAAACAAGGACTGCAGATGCTGGAAACCAGAGTCTAGATTAGAGTGGTGCTGGAAATGCACAGCAGATCAGGCAGAATCCGAGGAGCAGGAAAATCGACGTTTCGGGCATTCCTGGTGAAGGGCTTTTGCTCGGCTGCTTCCTGACCTGCTGTGCTTTTCCGACACCACTCTAATCTAGACCCTACTTTTCAATTCATGCCTAGATGTGATCCAAGTCTTTCTGCATAAGGGGTTCAAACTGTTTCATTTTCTGAGGCATTAAGAATGAGACTAAATATTCTTCAAACAGTTCTACTTCAGAATTTGTGATGGAGGGAAGATTATGAAGTATCTGAAGATGGCTGAACCTTGCACACGATCCTGAAGCACAGATACTTTCTCTTTTATTGCAAGAATCTTTGCTTTTGTGGAGTTTTCCCTGATATGCATGGATTTCAATTTAACTGAGAATCTGAATGTTCACTCAGTGAAAGGCAATCCCTGAACCAGTACAAAAGAAGGAAATGTCGAGAGCAGAGCATTATGTGTGTAAGTCCTGCTCTGATTTGCTTTTCCAAAATGCATCATCTCGCATTTATCTAAATTAAACTCCATCTGCCACTCCTCAGCCTATTGGCCCATCTGATCAAGATCCCATTGTACTCTGAAGTAACCTTCTTTACCGTCTCCTGCACTTCCAATTGTGCACCAAAAATGCAGTTGCATAAGTGGACAGACCTATTAGAGGAACTTCCAAGCTTGTAAACTGACTGTATGACAATAAAATTTAAAATATAACATCCTTGTTTGGTTAGTCATTAAATTGCATGAATTTTAAAAGACAAACAAGCCTAATTATGAGCTGTCATTCATGTCAGTAAACTTTACGAGCAGTTCCCGGAATACAGAATGGTTCCATAATTAGAATTCATGCAAAAATAAATGATTTAAAAGTGAACATAGGACATGTAGTTAAGAGGTTTGCAGATGATACCAAAATTGGAGATGTAGTGGACGGCGAAGAAGGTTACCTCAGATTGCAAGGGGAGCTTGACCAGATGGGCCAATGGGCGGAGGAGTGGCAGATGGAGTTTAATTTAGATAAATGCGAGGTGCTGCAGTTTGGAAAAGCAAATGAGAGCAGGACTTACACACATAATGGTATGGTCTTTGGGAATGTTGTTGAACAAAGAGACCTTGGAGTGCAGGTTCATAGTTTCTTCAAAGTAGAGTCGCAGGTGATAGGATAGTGAAGGAGGCATTTGGTATGCTTTCCTTTATTGTCAGACTATTAAGTACAGGAGTTGCGGCTGTACAGGCCACTTTTTGAATATTGTGTGCAACTCTGGTCTCCCTCCTATCGCTAGGATGTTATGAAACTTGAAAGGGTTCAGAAAAGATTTACAAGGATGTTGCCAGGGTTGGAGGATTTGAGCTGTAGGGAGAGGTTGAATAGGCTGGGCCTGTTTACCCTGGAGCATCAGAGGCTGAGGGGGTGACCTTATAGAGATTTATAAAATCATGAAGCGCATGGATTGAGGATATAGACAAGGTTTTTTTTCCCTGGAGTGGGAGCTGGAGAGGAACTTGGAGAGGGAGCAGAGGGATTGAGTTAGATTAGATTAGATTACTTACAGTGTGGAAACAGGCCCTTCGGCCCAACAAGTCCACACCGACCCGCCGAAGCGTAACCCACCCATACCCCTACATTTACCCCTTTACCTAACACTACGGGCAATTTAGCATGGCCAATTCACCTGACTTGCACATCTTTGGACTGTGGGAGGAAACCGGAGCACCCGGAGGAAACCCACGCAGACACGGGGAGAACGTGCAAACTCCACACAGTCAGTCGCCTGAGTCGGGAATTGAACCCGGGTCTATGGCGCTGCGAGGCAGCAGTGCTAACCACTGTGCCACCGTGCCGCCCACTAATGAGTTGTCCTCATCCACATTGGCACTAGTGACTTTGATAAGATTGGGATGGAGGTTCTGCTAAAAAGGTGTTGGAGTGAAACTAACAAGCAGAGCCCAGCCAAGGTAATAATCTGAAGATGACTCCCTGAGCCACGGGCAATATGGCTCAAAGCTTGGTCAAAGTGGAATGGGTTTTGGTTAATGGGGCACTAACATCAGACACCTATTCCAACGGGATGGGTGCCATTTGAACCTGGCAAATAGAATAAGTGGAGTTGTTGAAAAACTTGAAACTAATTAGGGAATAGGGTGAGGGGGGATGGTTCGGGGGAGGAGTACGTAGGTTTACAAACAAAGAGATATGGCAGCAATGCAGTATTTACTTTGATAATCATACCCAGATTTCATCAGGAAGGCTGCAGACTTAAGAAAACAGCAGCAAATAGCGTCAAAGCAGGGGAAAGCAGTAAAAGATTAAGATTTATGTCAAGAGTGTGGTGCTACAAAACCATAGCAGATCAGGCAACATCAGAGGGGATTTTCCTGCTCCTTGGATGTTACCTGACCTGCTGTACTTTTCCAGCACCACACTCTCGACTCTGATCTCCAGCATCTGTAGTCCTCACTTCCTCCTGGTTAAGAGTTATGGTTCTTTACTTTAACACATGCAGTATTCAGCCAAAATAAATGAATTACCAACATCCTTTGGAGAGTAAACGTACATTGAAGGCAAGTGGGGTTGGGTTTCAGGATAAGTCTTATTGCATGCATCCACATTGACATATTTGTATAATTAGTAAGGCTTAAGTTACTGAATACTACCCAATAAGTTTAGTGATTAAAAATCCTGACTTGTGTATTAATGTGATATTTTTAAGAAAGATTTAATTTAGCATTTTTTTGAGTGCCAAATATGCTCCTTCAGTGTTTAAGGGGTAAAAAAGAACACAGGAGTAAATTCTAAGGTTATGGTTGGATACATTTTGCATTTGAGCTCCTTTGTGTCTGACAATATCAATAATCAGAAGCCAAAACTGGGATACCTATTATCCAGAGTCAAAAACTCAGAGAGTCATAGGGATGTACAGAATGAAAACAGACCCTTCGGTCCAACTCGTCTATGCTGACCAGATATCCTAACCTAATCTAGTCCCACCTGCCAGCACCTGGCCCATATCCTTCCTATCCTTATACCCATACAGATGCCTTTTAAATGTTGCAATTGTACCAGCCTCCTCCACTTCTTCTGGCAGCATATTCCAAACACGCACCACCCTCTGCGTGAAAAAGTTGCCCCTTAGGTCTCTTAGGTTTCTTTTATATCTTTCCTCTCTTACCCTAAACCTATGCCCTCTACTTCTGGACTCTCCCACCCCAGGGAAAAGACCTTACCTATATCGCCTTCATGATTTTATAAACTTCTATAAGATCACCCCTCAGCTTCTGATGCTCCAGGGAAAACAGCCCCAGCCTATAGCCTCTCCTCTAATCCTGGCAACATCCTTTTAAATCTTTTCTCAACCCTTTCAAGTTTCACAACATTCTTCCGATAGGAAGGAGACCAGACTTGCATGCAATATTCCAAAAATGGCCTAACCAATGTCCTGTACAGCCACAACATGAGCTCCCAAAGTCTATACTCAATACTCTGACCAATAAAGTAAGGCATCCCAAACTCTTTCACTATTCTAGCTACCTGCGACTCCACTTTGAAGGAGCTACGAACCTGCATTCCAAGGTCTCTTTGTTCAGCAACACTCCCTTGGACCTTACCATTACGTGTATAAGTCCTGCAAAGATTTACTTCCCAAAATGCACCACTTTGCATTTATCTGAATTAAACTCCACCTGCCACTCCTCAGCCCATTGGTCTCTCTGATTGAGATCCTGTTCTAATCCGAGGTAACCTTCTTCGCTGTCCACTACACCTCCAATTTTGGTGTCATCTGCAAACTTACTAACTGTATCTCTTATGCTCGCATCCAAATCATTTATGCAAATGACAAAAAGTCGAGGACCCAGCACCAATCCTTGCGGCACTCCACTGGTCACAGGCCTCCAGTCTGAAAAACAACCCTCCACTACCACCCTCTGTCTTCTACCTTTGAGCCAGTTCTGTATCCGAATGGCTAGTTCTCCCTGTATTCCGTGAGGTCTAACCTTGTTACCCAGGGTCCCATGGGGAATCTTGTCGCACACCTAACTGAAGTCCACATAGATAACATCCACCGCTCTACCCTCATCAATCCTCTTTGTTACTTCTTCAAAAAACTCAATCAAGTTCATAAGACATGATTTCCCATGTACAAAGCCATGTTGACTATCCCTATTCAGTCCTTGCCTTTCCAGATACATGTAAATCCTATCCCTCAGAATTCACTCCAACAACTTGCCCACCACTGACGTCAAGTTGGCTTGTCCTTACCACCTTTCTTAAATAGTGGCAGCATGTTAGCCATCTCCAGTCTTCTGGCACCTCACCTCCTCTTGCAACATGTTTGAGGTGAGGGATGCCATGGTCGTCCCTGCTGATTACACTTGCAGGAAGTGCACCCATCTCCAGCTCCTCCAAGACCGTGTTAGGGAACTGGAGCTGGAGTTGGATGAACTTAGGATCATTCGGGAGGCAGAGGGGGTCATAGATTGGAGCTTTAGGGAAGTAGTAACTCCAAAGATGGCAGATAGATGGGTGACAGTGAGGGGGACTGGGAGGAAGCAGCCAGTGCAGGGACCCCCTGCGGCCGTTCCCCTCAAGAACAAGTATACCGTTTTGGATACTTTTGGGGGGGACAACTTACCAGGGGTAAGTAACGGAGCTCAGGCCTCTGGCACAGAGCCTGTCCCCGTTACTCAGAAGGGAAGGGTGGAGAAGAGCAGAGCAATAGTAATTGGGGACTCGATAGTTCGGGGCACAGATAGGCGGTTTTGTGGGAACAAGAGAGACTCACGTTTGGTATGTTGCCTCCCAGGTGCAAGGATACGTGATGTTTCTGATCGTGTTTTCCGGGTCCTTAAGGGGGAGGGGGAGCAGCCCGAAGTCGTGGTCCACATTGGCACCAATGACATAGGTAGGAGGAGGGCTGAGGATGTTAGGCAGGCTTTCAGGGAGCTAGGTTGGAAGCTCAGAGTTAGAACAAACAGAGTTGTTGTCTCTGGTTTGTTACCCATGCCACGTGATAGAGAGTCGAAGAATAGGGAGAGAGAACAGTTAAATCGTGGCTACAGGGATAGTGCAGGAGGGAGGGATTCCGGTATCTGGATAACTGGGGTTCTTTCTGGGGAAGGTGGGACCTCTATAAACAGGATGGTCTGCACCTGAACGTGAGGGGCACCAGTATCCTTGGTGGGAGGTTTGTTAGTGCTCTTGGGGGGTTTTTAAACTAACTCTGCAGGGGCATGGGAACACAGACTGTAGCTTTAGGGTGCAGGACCTGGAGTGTAGGGAGGTTAGGAACATGGCATCAATTTCAAAGGAGGGTGCCTGTAAACAGGAAAGTGGCTTGAAGTGTGTATACTTCAATGCAAGAAGTATACGAAATAAGGTAGGTGAACTTGCAGCGTGGGTTGGTACCTGGGACTTCGATGTTGTGGCTATTACGGAGACATGGGTAGAACAGGGACAGGATTGGCTGTTGCAGGTTCCAGGGTTTAAATGTTTTAGTAGGGTCAGAGGTGGGGGTAAAAGAGGGGGAGGTGTGGCATTGCTTGTCAAAGATAGTATTACAGCTGTGGAAAGGACGATGGATGAAGACTCGCCATCTGAGGTAGTTTGGGCTGAGGTTAGGAATAGGAAAGGTGAGCTCACCCTGTTAGGAGTTTTTTACAGGCCTCCTAATAGTCCTAGAATCGTAGAAGAAAGGATTGCGAGGATGATTCAGGAGAAGAGTGAAAGTAATAGGGTGGTTGTTATGGGCGACTTTAACTTTCCTGATATTGATTGGGAAAGCTATAGCTCAAGTTCGTTAGATGGGTCAGTGTTTGTCCAATGTGTGCAGGAGGGTTTCCTGACACAATATGTAGATAGGCCAACAAGAGGTGAGGCCATACTTGATTTGGTTCTGGGTAATGAACCAGGCCAGGTGTTAGAATTAGAGGTAGGTGAGCACTTTGGGGACAGTGACCACAATTCGGTGACTTTTACTCGAGTGATGGAGAGGGATAAGTGTGCACTACAGGGCAAGAGTTATAGCTGGGGGCAGGGAAATTATGATGCGGTGAGGCATGACTTAGGATGTGTGGCTTGGAAAAGTAAGCTTCAAGGCAAGGGCATAATTGATATGTGGAGCTTGTTCAAGGAGCAACTATTGAGTGTCCTTGATAAGTATGTACCCGTCAGGCAGGGAGGGAAGGGTCGTGTGAGGGACCCGTGGTTGAAGAAGGAATTGGAATCCCTTGTTAAATGGAAGAGGGTGGCCTATGTAAAGATGAGGCGTGAAGGTTCAATTGGGGCGATTGAGAGTTATAAGGTAGCCAGGAAGGACCTGAAGAGAGAGCTAAGAGCAGCAAGGAGGGAACATGAAAGGTCCTTAGTTGGTAGGATTAGGGAAAACCCTAAGGCTTTCAATAGGTATGTCAGGAATAAAAGAATGACTAGGGTAGGAATAGGTCCAGTCAAGGATAGTAGTGGGAAGTTGCGTGTGGAGGCTGAAGAGGTTGGGGAGACACTGAATGAATACTTTTCATCAGTATTCACTCAGGAACAGGACATTGTTTTCAATGTGAATACTGAGTCACAATTAAGTAGAATGGATGGCTTTGAGGTATGTGAGGGAAGAGGTGTTGGAAATTCTGGAAAGGGTGAAAATAGATAAGTCCCCTGGACCTGATGGCATTTATCCTAGGATTCTCTGGAAAGCAAGGGAGGAGATTGCAGAGCCATTGGCCTTGATTTTTATGTCCTCGTTGTCTACAGGAATAGTGCCAGAAGACTGCAGGATAGCAAATGTGGTTCCCTTGTTCAAGAAGGGGAGTAGGGATAACCCTAGTAACTATAGACCGGTGAGTCTCACTTCTGTTGTGGGCAAAGTCTGAGAGAGAATTGTAAGGGATAGGATTTATGAACATCTGGATAGGAATAATGTGATCAAGGATAGTCAACATGGTTTTGTGAAGGGCAGGTCGTGCCTCACAAACCTTATTGAATTCTTTGAGAAGGTGACAAAGGAGGTGGACGAGGGGAAAGCGGTAGATGTGGTGTATATGGATTTTAGTAAGGCGTTTGATAAGGTTCCCCATGGTAGACTACTGCAAAAAATACGGAGGTATGGCATTGAGGGTGAGTTGGAGGTTTGGATTAGGAGTTGGCTGGCTGGAAGAAGGCAGAGGGTAGTAGTTGATGGCAAAGGTTCATCTTGGAGTGCCGTCACTAGCGGTGTTCCGCAAGGATCTGTTTTGGGACCATTGCTGTTTGTCATTTTAATAAATGACCTGGAGGAGGGGTTAGAAGGTTGGGTGAGCAAGTTTGCAGATGATACGAAAGTCGGAGGAGTTGTAGACAGTGAGGAAGGATGGGGCAGGTTACAGTGGGATATAGATAAGCTGCAGAGCTGGGCAGAAAGGTGGCAAATGGAGTTCAATGTAGCTAAGTGTGAGGTGATTCACTTTGGTAAGAGTAACAAAAAGATGGGGTACTGGGCTAATGGTCAGATACTTGGTAGTGTGGATGAGCAGAGGGATCTTGGTGTCCATGTACACAGATCTCTGAAAGTTGCCACCCAGGTAAATAGTGCGGTAATGAAGGCATATGGTGTACTGGCTTTTATTGGTAGAGGAATTGAGTTCCGGAGTCCTGAGGTCATGTTGCAGTTGTATAAGACTCTGGTGCGGCCACATCTGGAGTATTGTGTGCAGTTTTGGTCGCCATACTACAGGAAGGATGTGGAGGCACTGGAACGGGTGCAGAGGAGGTTTACTAGGATGTTGCCTGGTATGGTAGGAAGATCGTATGAGGAAAGGCTGAGGCACTTGGGGTTGTTTTCATTGGCGAAAAGAAGGTTTAGGGGTGACTTGATAGAGGTGTACAAGATGATTAGGGGTTTAGATAGGGTTGACAGTGAGAATCTTTTTCCATGTATGGAGTCAGCTATTACAAGGGGGCATAGCTTTAAATTAAGGCGGGGTAGGTATAGGACAGATGTTAGGGGTATGTTCTTTACTCAGCGAGTCGTGAGTTCATGGAATGCCCTGCCAGTAGCAGTGGTGGACTCTTCCTCATTATGGGCAATTAAGTGGGCATTGGATAGGCATATGGAGGATAGTGGGCTAGTGTAGGTTAGGTGGGCTTGGATCGGCGCAACATCGAGGGCCGAAGGGCCTGTACTGTGCTGTATTCTTCAATGTTCTATGTTCTATGTTCTATGACTATTGATGAAATAAATATCTCAGTAAGGGGCCCAACAATCACTTCCCTAGCGTCCCACAGAGAGACATGATGGATGTTGAGGTTAGGGAAAGGTGTATAACTACTCTTGGGCAGAACAACATAATGAAGGAGGAAGTGTTGGATGTCTTGAAATGTATTAAGGTAGACAAGTTCTCAGGTCCAGATGGAATATATCAAGGATACAATGGGAGGCAAGGGAGGACATAGATGGTGCCTTAACAGATATCTTTGCATTCACCTTGACCTCAGGTGAGGTTCAAGAGGTATAGAGAATGCCCAATAATGTTGCTTGTTTAAGAAGGGGAACAGAGGTAATCCAGGTAATTACAGGCCAGTGAACCTGATTTCAGTGGTGGGAAGCTCTTAGAGAAGATACTGAGAGAGAGGATTTATTTACATTTGGAAATTACTGAACTTATTAGTGATAGGCCCACAAATTTGTGAGAGGAGGTTCATGTCTCACCAACTTGATTGGGTTTTCAGAGGCGGTGACAAGAATGATTGATGCTGCAAGGGCAGTGGTTATTGTCAACATGGACTTTAGTAAGGCATTTGATAAGGTACCTCATAGCAGGCTGGTGCAGAAGGTAGAGTCTCATCGGATCTAGGGTGTGCTGGCTAGGTGGTACAAAACTGGCTAGGTCACGGAAGACAGAGAGTAGTGGTGGAATGGTATTTTTTAGGATAGAAGTCATAACTAATGATGTTCTGCAGCAATCAGTGTGGGAAATATGTTTATAATATGTATATATGATGCAGAAGAAAATGTAGGTGGTCTGATTAGTAGGTTTGTGAATGACACCAAAATTGGCAGAGTTGCAAATAGTGAGGAGGACTCTCAAAGGATACGACAGGGTATAGATAGGTTGCAGGTTTCGGCAGAGAACTAGCAGATGGAGTTTAATCTGGATAAATGTGAGATGATGCATTTTGGAAGATCAAATTCAGGTGCAAATTACACAGTGATGGTAGACCCCTGGGATCTTTGACAGGTCCACAGATCCCTGAAAGTAGCAATATAGGTGGTTAAGGTGGTCAAGAAGACATGCAGCACATTTGCCTTCCTTGGCCAGGGCATCGTATTATGTTACAGTTATATCAAACTTTAATTCGGCCACATTTGGAATATTGCGTGCAGTTCTGGTCATCACACTAGCAAAAAGGTGTGGATACTTTGGAGTGGATATGGAGAAGGTGTACCAGGATATTGTCTGATCCCGAGGATTTTAATTATGAAGACTGGTTTGACAAACTCGGATTGTTTTCACTGGAAAGACAGAGGCTGAGGACTGACATGATAAAGGTCTACAAAATTATACGGGGCTTAGATTGGATAGTCAGAGGCTCTTTTCCCATGGTGAAAGGCCAACTACAAGAGCTCACAGGTTGAAGATGAGAGGGGGAAAGATTAGGGGATTGGTGCGGGGAAAGGTTTTCACACAAAGAGTGGTAGGTGCCCTGATCACACTGCCAGTGGAGGTGGTAGAAGCAGGCACATTGTCAACATTTAAGTCACATCTTGATAAGACATGTGAACGGGAAGTGAATAGAGGGATAGGAACAGCACATGGGCAATAAGTAGCGGATATAAATAAGGAATAGGAATTGACTCAGGCTTGTGGGCCAAATTGTCTGTTCCTGTGCTGTATTGATCTTTGTTCTCTTTATCCTTTGAATGTTAGCCTTTTTTGAAAGAGCAATGGAGAAAAACGAATAGGGAGTACCCTTCCTTCCTTGACTACACTGGGGATAGACTGACCACCAATATCCATTCAAGACCCACCAACTCCTACATTTACCTCACCTCACTTCCTGGTCCCTGCAAGGATTCCATTCCCTTCTCAGAGTTGCTCTAACTCCATGACATTCGTTTTGATGATGCCATCTTTCACTGGGCTGCCTCCACACGACATCCTTTTTCCTCAGTTAAGGACTTCACCCTCCACATTGTGATGGACCAGGTCCTCAGCTGTGTCCAACCTATCTATCACACTTCTGACCTCACCACTTCTGTCCCTTCCCAGAACAACTATAAGGCCATCCCACTAGACTCCGCATTCAAAGGATCACCCTCTGCCATTTCTGCCACCTCTAGCCGGTTGTCACCATCAATCACATCTACTGTTCTCTCCCCTCTACTGTCAGCATTCTGCAAGGACCATCTCCTCCGTGATATCCTGGTCCATTCCTCCATTACTCCCAACACTTTTTCATTACCCCATGGCACCTTTCCATGCAGAAAGTGTAACACAGTCACCTCCTCCATCCTCACTGTCCCAGGCTCCAAACCCACCTTCCAGGTGAAACAGCATTATACTTGCAATTCTAGTCTACTCCTTTTCTTGACAACATTCATTATTTTGACCTCAACTGCTTAGGACAGAATATTCTAAAGGCTCACTATTTTCCAATCCTAATTTCTTAGACTGGGTCCTCTGGTTCTAGATTCTGGACTTCCCAGTTGTCAGGAAATTCCTTCTTACATTTACTCTGTCTCATGATAGAATCAGAATTTTACACTAGTGAAGGAGGTCATTCAGCCCATCATGTTTGTATCAACTCCTGAACGATCTATTCAGCTAGACCCACTCTCCAGTCCTATATCCATAACCCTCTAAATTCATCCCTATCAGATTAGATTAGATTACTTACAGTGTGGAAACAGGCCCTTCGGCCCAACAAGTCCACACCGACCCGCCGAAGCGCAACCCACCCATACCCCTACATTTACCCCAACACTACGGGCAATTTAGCATGGCCAATTCACCTGACCCACACATCTTTGTGACTGTGGGAGGAAACCGGAGCACCCGGAGGAAACCCACGCAGACACTGGGAGAATGTGCAAACTCCACACAGTCAGTCGCCTGAGTCGGGAATTGAACCCGGGTCTCTGGCGCTGTGAGGCAGCAGTGCTAACCACTGCGCCACCGTGCAAATATATATCCAGCTCTCTTTTGAAATCCCATAAGGAATCCACCTCCACCACTCTCCCAGGCAGTGCATTCCAAATCCTAACAACTCTCTGAGTAAAGACGTTTCTCCTCATCACCCTCATAGCTCTCTTGCTGGCAATCTTGAAATTGTGACCCCAAGTTACTCACAAACCAACTAATGGAAACAGAATATCCTTCTTTATTCTCTCAAACATTTTCATAATTTTGAGTACCTCAATACGGTCATGTCTCTGCTCCAAGGACAATAAGCCCAATCTCTCTAATCTTTCCTTGTATCTAAAATCCCTAATTTCTGGCATCAGTCTAGAAAATTTCCTTTGAACTCTGTCCAGAGTTTTAACATCCTTTCTTAAATAAGGTGCCCAGAACTGAACACAATACTCCAAATATGGTCTAACTAATGAATTGTAGAGGTGTAGCATAACTTCCTTGTTTTTATAATCTATGCCTCAATATATAAACTCAAGGATCTTATAAGCCTTTTAGCAACTGATACAACTTGCTTGGCCATCTTCAGAGAACCATGCACAGGAGTACCGAGGTTCCTCTACTCTGTACTCTCCTCAAAGTTGTACCATTGAGGCCTGTACTGTCTCGCTGTATTTCTTCTATCACATTTCTCTGTATTGAAATTAATCTGGCAGGTGTCTATCCATTTGGCCAACTTTTCAATGTCCCTCTGAAGTCATTCAGCATCATCCTCATAATTCACTATTCTCCCCATAGAATCATAGAGTCACAAAGATGTACAGCACGGAAAAGGACCCTTCGGTCCAACTCGTCTATGCCGACGAGATAACCAAACCTAATCTAGTTCCATTCTGCAGTACTTGGCCCATACCCTTCTAAATCCTTCCTATTCATATACCCATCCAGATGCTTTTTAAATGTTGTTTTGTACCAGCCTCCACCACTTGCTCTGACAGCTCATTCTATACACGCACTGCCCTCTGCATTAAAAAGTTGCCCCTTAAGTCCAGTTTGAATTTTTCCCCCTCACCCTAAACCCATCAGCAAATTTAGACTTTATACCTTCAACACCCATTTCCAAATTGTTCATACACATCATTCAGAAAAAGCAAGGATCCCAATACCTTGTGAACACCACTTTCAATTTGTCTTCATCTAATCTTACACTCTGTTTTCTATTTTTTAGCAACTTCTAATCCATGCTGCCAAGGACCTATCAATTTCAAATATTACTAAATTGCAACCAACCTGCCGTGTGGCACAGTATCAAATGATTTCTGAAAGTCCAAACATGCAACATCCAAAGCACTACCCTCATCCACTGCCTGGGTCATTTCTTCAAAGAACACAATTAACTTGGTCAGACATGGCCTGCCCTTGACAAAGCCATGTTGACTGTCTAATGTTAGCTTATTTTTCTCTCCATGTATATTTATCTTACCTTGTATTATGGTCTCCATCAGTTTCTGCACTATTGATGTCAAGTTGACAGCTCTGTAGTTTCCTTGGTTATCCTTTGCCTATTTCTTAAGCACCAGTGTCACATTTGCAATCATTCATTCCCCCTGGACTAATCTTGCATTCAGAGACACTTCTAAAATTTCTATCAATGACTCTGCAGTTTGCTCCCTTGCCTCTCTCAGCAATTGAGAATGTATCCCATCTAGGCCTGGCAACCCCTCCACCTGGAATGTTGCCAGCCTTGTTAGCACCTCTTCTTTATTTATCACCAAACTGCTCAGTTGCTCAACACCCATATTTTCAACTGGGCCATTGTCACCATTTTCTAATTTAGCAAAGACAGAAGCAAAGTATTCATTTCATACCCTGTTCTCCAGTGAGCAGCTTACCCTGCCTGTTCCTTATGGGCCCCACTCTATCCCTCATTAATCTTTTACTATTAATATATATTTTAACTATATGTTTAAAGAACACTTTGCCACTTTACTATCAGTCCTGTTAGAATGTAACAGGTTTCTATTGATATTCCTCTTATTCTTCTAAACTTCAATGAACATAGTCCTAACTGCTGAGAGACCATGGTCTCTCTTCATCCAGAAATCCTGCCATCCCAGGAATTAATCTGGTAAAGCTTTGTTGTACTGCTTCCACAGCCAGACTATCTTTCCTCAGTTAAGGAGACCAAAACGGCACACAACATTCCAGAAGTGGTCTCAGCCAAGTCACTGCTCCTGTTCTTGAATCCGCTCACTATGAATACCAACAGACCATTCATTGTCTACTGCCCCTGAAAAACTACTTTTACTGCATGGTTTACAAGAACACCCAGGTCTCCTTATTAGAAAAAGGATACAGTTGCATTCAAAGCGGAATAGGAATATGTACTTGACTATGTTCAGGAACAACAGGGAAAATTGGACAGGGTAGGCCTGTGACTGATGGAGTCAAGATTAGAATGGTGCTGGAAAAGTACAGCAGGTCAGGCAGCAGCTGAGGAGCAGAGAAGTTGACGTTTCGGGTAGGAGCCCTTCCTCAGGCCATTCCTGACGAAGGGGTCCTGCCCGAAACATCGATTTTCCTGCTCCTCGGATGCTGCCCGACCTGTTGTGTTTTTCCAGCACCACTCTAATCTTGACTCTGATCTCCAGCATCCGCAGTCTTCACTTTTGCCCTGTGACTGATGGAGTTTAGAAAAATGAACCATGATTTTGTGGAAACATAAGAATCTGTGGGAACATGGTAGAGTAAAAACTAGAAGATATTTCCTTTTTGGGGGGGGTTCAGACCTCAGGAACGGTGTTTAAGATTAACGTATCCCTTTTAAGATGGAAATTAGGTGTAATTTTGTCTGACTGAGGAATCATCTTTCTAAGAAAGCAGCGGAGGGTGTGTAATTGAATTTTTCAAGGTAATATACAATTGAGTTTTGATTTGAAGGAGTTAGGGGCTATTGGGGTTTGGGTTGGGGTGGAGCAAGATAGGTTGTGTTGGGCTGAGACCATAACCGGATCAGCCATGACCTTATTGAATGCTAGAGCATACTTGAAGGGCTGAATGTCTTACTCCTGCTCATAAGTTCTAACTCAAGGAGTCTGTGTATAAGATAATGGGTTTGCCATAACATATCCAAGTATAGGTATTGGATCAGTGTTGGAAATCACCAGTGGGCCTTAGGAGAAACTCAACCAAAGTGAGAAATTTTGTGGAAACTCCTTTCAGAAGGGATCATACAGTCATCAAGTCATACATCACAGAAATGGGCCATTCAACCAGTCCATGCTGACTATGTTTCCCAAACACAGTCCCATTTGCCTGTGTTTTGTCCATATCCCTCTAAACCTTTCCTGTTCGATGTACTTGTCCAAATGTCTTTGAAATGTCGTAATTGCACCAGACTCCATCACTTCCTCTGGCAGTTTGTTCCACATATAAACTAACCTCTGTGTGAAAAAGTTGCCACTCATGTCCTTTTTAAATCTTTTTCCTCACACCTTAAAACTGTGCCCCCTAGTTTTGAACTCCCCCATCCTCGGGGGAAAAAAAAAGAACCTTTGCTGTTCACCTTATCTATGCCCTTCATGGTTTAATAAATCTCTGTAAGTTCATCCCTCAATCACCCACACGCCAGTGAAAAAAGTCCCAGCCTATCCTAACAGAGAGTGAGAGAAGTATTCTGTGAGTATCTATGGTTACAGTGGTTCAGGTTGAATGGGCAATCAGAATTGAAGTCATATAGCTGCCAGGCAGATTTGCTTGTACATTAGTTAAACTGACTAAGATAAAAGCTTAAAGTATATCGTGAGTTGAGAGACTAGCTTCAAGAGATTGGGAAACAAGGGATAAGCTCCAAGGAACCACGAAGAGAAAACCCCAAAGATTAATTTATAGCTTTAAGTTAAGGGGTGATAGGTATAGGATAGATGTTAGGGGTAGATTCTTTACTCAGCGAGTCGTGAGTTCATGGAATGCCCTGCCAGTAGCAGTGGTGGACTCTCCCTCTTTATGGGCATTTAAACGGGCATTGGATAGGCAAATGGAGGATAGTGGGCTAGTGTAGATTAGGTGGGCTTAGATCGGCGCAACATCGAGGGCCAAAGGGCCTATACTGCGCTGTATTTTTCTATGTTCTATGTTCTATCCTGATGTCTACAGAATTGTATACTGACACATACACTAAGTTGTGCCACAAATAGGAGAAGGTTAAGTCTTAATCTTATTAGAACATAGAACATTCCACATTGTAGGAATTCTAATTCTAATTCAACTGTACAGCACAGCAACGGGCCCTTCGGCCCACAACATTGTGCCCAGCGTGGCTCCAACTGAAACTAACCCCTTCTGCCTGCCCTTGTTCTAAGTCCTTCCATTTATTGTCCAATAAATCCTGTTAGTTTGCATTATTAACTGTGTTTGCATTTTACAACTGTGGATGCTGGGAATCTAAAGCAACAAATGAAATTGCTGGAAAAATCCAACAGATCTGTCAGCATCTATGGAGAGAAAGCAGGATTAACTTTTTGAATCTAATGACCCTTCTTCACAATGGGTCCCTCTTTATCCATGACACTTATTCTGGGCTTTAGTTTGGAGTTTACATCCCATACACATTATCATAGGCTTTATGTCATATAAACAAATAAAATCATTTGCATTAACTGCGTTTTTTCAATTGACTTGAATGCAATTTCACAACATTTTTGGTGTTACATTTGCATCAATGAACCAAATAAAAAGATACAATCCCTAATGTTATTTGTCTATTCAGAGACTGCAGTAGAAAGGTAAGAAAAGGGTTGAATTTGTGAATAAATGTCTCATTTTCTTTGCCTGCTGTTAAACAAGTGAAAAGTAATGTATTTTCTTTTTTGCTGAAATGTCTATTGTTAGCCATTGGATTTCTACAATTCTGGATTTATCTAATCAAATATTGAAAATATTTTTCCTTCCAAAAGTTAAATCTTCGCCTGTAAGTTTATCCCTGTTTTTAGAAGAATTTTTGAGGCTTATACATTATGATCAATGATCTCTCACTTTGGTAAAACCAGTAGACATGACATTATGAAACTAGTGATGAAGTAAGTGCATTTAATTTTTTTAAAAACAGGCATGCATTGAACAAGTTTACTTTCGTTTACTGAATTCCTACTTGCTTCTTGGTCATGTTTCCTCTGCTTTGCAATTTTGCTTTCTACCTTCCTATCTTTCATTTCCATTGTTGTTTCCTTCCTTGTATCCTTCCCACTCAGATCCCAAGCCCCTGCCATTCTTGTTTAAACCCTTCCCCACTGCTCTAGTAAATACTCCCACATGGATTTTGATCCCAGTCCTGCTGCTGTGTGACCTGTCAACTTGTCCAACTTCATCAAAATTGATCCCAATGTCGTAAGAATTTAAATCCCTTCCTTCTCCATCATTCTCTCAACTATGCATTCAACTGGTCTGGGTAATCCAATCCAAGATGGAGGTCGGGAAAAATTTCTGGCTGAAACAGGCTGCTCCTTTATTTGAGGTATTTTAGATGTTGGAGGTGATTTCCTCGAATTTTAGGAGCAGCAACTACTGCAACTAACGCAAAGGATTTTATTTATTTATATGGCATAAAGCCTATGATAATGTGTATGGGATATGAACTCTATACTAAAGCCCAGAATAAGTGTCATGGATAAAGAGGGACCCATTGTGAAGAAGGATCATTAGATTAAAAAAGTTAATCCTACTTTCTTTCCATAGATGCTGACAGACTTGTTGGATTTCTCCAGCAATTTATGTTTTTGTTTTATATGATGTTGCATTGTTTTGGAACTTTGGAGAAAAAAAAGTCAAAACAACGGCACTTTTAAAAGTGTGAGGAACAGACAAAGGCGAGGTCAGTGCAGGAGAGTGTGTGTGTGTGTGAGAGAGAGAGAGAGAGGGAGAGAAAACCATACTGCTAACTGACAGAGCAGTGAACCTGCGCAGTTACTGTCTTTACTGTTGAATTCATGTATCGCTAGACATCAGAGTGCACCTGGGAAAATTAACAAACAGTGACATTCACAACTGATCTTGGAGGAACCTGTTTGGGAAAGGTCACAACACAGAGACAGATAAGTGAATAGTTTTAAGTGTGGCCTTAGGGTTTGCTGTAAGTCTGCTGTAGTGAATACAGTGGGTTCTTTCCTGATTATATGTTTTATTGAGATATGTCTCTTGATTAAACTTAAAAATAAAAACGATAAGTATTAAGTAAGCCTGGAGAAGTGTTTGTAGAGGAATAAGAATGGGCTATTTTCTGGATCTGCAGATTGGAAAAAGCAAAAATGGCCCTTAGTAGAATGATATGCTCTTCTTGTCGGATGTGGGAGTTTAGGGAGAGTTTACATGTTACTGAGGATTATATCTACAATAAATGCCGTTGGCTGTTCTATTCTCTTTTTCCAGAATTCTCTACCCTGTAGCGCTGAGTGTAATCCTAATATTACTACCTTTTGAGATCAAGCTTTTTAATTTTTTTAGATTCAATCCCCTACAGTGTGTAAACAGGCCATTTGGCCCAACAAGTGCACACCGTCTCTCCAAAGGCTACCCACGCAGACCCATTTCCCTCTGACTCATGCACCAAACACTATGGGCAAGTTAGCATTGGCTAATTCACCTGACCTGCACAGCTTTGGATTGTGGGAGAAAACCGGAATACCCCGAAGAAACCAACATAGACACTGGGAGAATGTGCGACCTCCGCACAGGCAGTCACCCGAGGTTGGAATCAAACCCACGTCCCTGGCACTGTAAGGCTGCGGTCTAACCACTGAGCCACCGTGCCACCCTATTTATTTCCTAGCTCTCTATATTCTGCTTGCAAGACCTCTTTCCTCTTCTTTTACCAAACCAGACCAAAACTGCTGGCTATTTTCCCTCGCCTTTCAGAATGGCATTCTTGACCCTGGCACCAGGGAAGGAACACACCCTCCAGATTCCACTTGCTTGCAGTCGCAAAAGGAACAAGTAAGTTAGCGGGCAGGAACAACAAGCCAATGCAAAGGCAAGTAGCATGTTCCCCTTTGTTATAAGTGGATTGGAGCACAAAAATGAACATCTAACAATGATTGTACAGAGCACTGATGAGACCAGACTTGGAATAGTGTGTGCATTTGGTATGATGAAAGGCTGGGAAAATTGAGCCTATGTCTGCAACTTTAGAAAAATGAGAGTTGATTTCATCGAAACATGCAAGATTTTGAGATGATTTTTCACAGTGAACATCGTTTTCCTTTGCTGGGAATTCTAGAAGGTAGGCACACAGTCTCACGAAAGGTGGCTATTTGTGTTGAAATGAGGAGAAATTTCTTCCCTCAGAGTTTTGAATCTTTGGAAACCTCAAGTTTACAGAGTCATGTATCATTGTATATTCCAGGCTGAGATAGAGACATATTTGGGGTCTCTGGGAATGAGAGAATGCTGAGAGAGGAGGTGGGAGAGGGAGGAAGTGGAGATTGAATGGAAGAAAGGTATTGAATATGTTGAATGGTGAAGCAGGCATGTAAGATCTTATGGTCAACTCCTGCTGCTATGTCTTATATGCTTATGAGCAAAGTCCTGAGGGAACATTCTCCCCCCATTAATTTATCTGCTCCATAAGCTAAACGTGCAGAAGTAGACCATTTGGCCCATCTGCACTGCCATTCAATGTGATCATAGGTAATCTGATGATCCTCAGCTTAACTTTCCTGCCTTATCCACATAAGCCTTGATCCCCTGACTAAGTAAAACTCTTTCTCAGCCTCTAACATACCTAATGACATAGTGATGATGGCTATCTGTGATAAAGAATTCTACAGACTTCTGTGAGAGAAAAACATCCCCCTCATCGCTATCTTAAATGTGCGACTCCTAACTCTGAGATTATACCTTCTGACCTGAAACTTTCCCACACACAATCTCACTGTGCCTACCCTGTCAGGGCCCCTCATAGGAATCTAAGGTCTCCTGTCATTCTTCTAAACTCCACTGATTACAAGCCCAAATGATTCAATCTTTCAAAGTCAGAGAGTCATACACCATGGGAGAGACCCTTCGGTCCAACCAGTCCATGTCAACTATAATCTCAAACTAAACTCGTCCCACACTTGGCCTAAATCCCTCCAAACATTTCTTATTCATGTGCTTATCTAAATGTCTTCTAAACATGTTTTTAAGCATCTTTGGAGGGTCGGTGTGACTCGATAGGCCGAATGGCCTGCGTCCAAACTGTTGGGATTCTATAATTGTATGACATTTGATCCCTTGAGCCTGCTTTGCAGTTCAATGAGAATATGGTTGACCTGACTCAACCCTCCCTCTTACCCCAATAAACATTGTAACTCTACCTGTATTCACCACTTCCTCTGGAAGTTCAATCCACACACAAACCACAGACTCTCTGTAAAATAATTGCCCCTCCACCCCGTGACTTTTTAAAATCTTTCTCCTCTCACCTTAAAAACATGCCCCCTTGTCTTGAAATCCCCCACCTTAGGGAAAAGACACCTGCCATTCACTTTATCTGTACCCCTCATGATTTTATAAATCTCTGTAAGGTCACCCCACAATCTCCTACTCTTGAGGGAAAAATGTCTCATCCAATCCAACATTTCCTCATAACTCAAACTCTCCATTCCCAGCAACATCCTGGTAAATCAGATGAATACTATCCTTCCTATAACAGAGCGACCAGAACTGGACACAGTATTCCTGAAGAGGCCTCACCAACATCCTGTACAACTTCACAACAAAATTCATTCATGCCTGGAATTTAGCTAGCAAAACATCTCTGGTCTGACTTCAATGTCAGTATATCTTTCCTTAGATAATGGCCCAGAACTACTCAGTCTTCCAGGTGTGGTCTG
This sequence comes from Chiloscyllium plagiosum, assembly GCF_037043375.1. Lineage (NCBI taxonomy): Eukaryota > Metazoa > Chordata > Chondrichthyes > Orectolobiformes > Hemiscylliidae > Chiloscyllium > Chiloscyllium plagiosum. The sequence goes on along the minus strand of NW_028270139.1, from coordinate 150,465,193 downwards.
ATTAGCACCTTGTATAGATTTAATATTAATTCCCCATTTTCATATTTTGAAATAAAAAAAGTCCATTTGCCTTCCCTAGTTCCTGCTGAGCTTTGATAATGTGCTAATTGGCAGACATGAGACTTAATTTGTAGTCTTAAAAGCACCAAAAGGTAGAAGTTCTTCAGTTGACTTTTGCAATATTCTTGAAATTGATCATTTTGAACCTTCAAGACAACCTCAATATTCAAGTCAGACCTATCCCACCTCTCTGTGTCTCCATGTAGTTCAGCAATGACTTCTGGTTGAACAGCTTGTTTACATGTTTCCATGCAATACCCTGGCTGGGCTTTTCAGTCTCTGCTGATGTTATCTGGCCAGTTTATGTTTGTAACATTATGCATTACATTTCCAGCACATGCAGTATTTTGGTTTACTTCACTCACAAACATATATAAAATGAACTTATCAACTTGATGTAGAAGTGGGGCATTTGGGGTTACACAGTGGCTCAGTGCTGCTTTACAGCACCAAGGACCCGGGTTCAATTCCACCCACAGGTGACTGTCTAAATGGGTTTGCTCCAGTTTCCTCCCACAGTCCAAAGATGTACAGATTAGGTGGAGTGGCCATGCTAAGTTACCCACAGTATCCAGGGATGTACAGGTGAGGTGAATTAGCCATGGGACATACAGAGATAAGGTTGGGGGTTGGGGGTTGGGGGTTGGGGGTTGGGGGTTGGGTCTGGGTGGGATGCTCTTCAGAGGGTCGATGTAAACTCAATAGGGTAAATGGCCTGCTTCCACACTGTAGAGATTCTATGAATGTATGGCATTTGATCCCTTGGGCTTGCTTTGTCGTTCAATGAGAGTATGGTTGACCTGACTCAACCCTCTCTCTTACCCCAATAACCTCTGAATCTATTGTTCGTCAGGGATCTATCTATTTCCATCTTAAGATAATTCAGAGACCCTGCCTCCAGTGTTTTCTGGGGAAAAGAATTTCAAAGACTCATGACCTCCTGAGTGAAAATATTTTTCTTTGTCTCAGTCTTAAGTGGAAGACCAGAAATGACACTACTAAACAGTAGAACAAACCTAAGGAGTATATAAGTCCGTTCCTAATTCTGCTCCTCTTAACAATGAAAAAGCTTGACTTGCACGAGAAACAAAACAGAAAGCTCATTTCTGGATCGAGCCTTTGAAAGCAGTATTTGCTGGGAGACTGCTTCATCGCAATGGTTCAAACACCCTCCAGTTATTAGAAGAGTATGCCCTCAAGTTACGCAATTTAATAGAAAAGGTGAGCAAACAGTCAGCCAGAATGAAATAGGCAGACATTTTCAGCCATAAAAATAACAGCTTCCTTTTACTTTGTAATCACTTCCCCTTTTCTAAAACTTTCAGTTCACAAATATGATAGTGTTAACAAGGGAAAATGTTTAAAGTCAGTATTTTGGTTGTCAGGATGTAAACCTTTCCTTTCTAGTGTAGACCTTTCCTTTCTAATGTAAACACTTTGAACAAAAACTACAAGGCTTGATTTTCATTCCTGCTGTAATTTGTATTTCTCTGCAAACAGCAATCAAAGCTTTAAGTGCCCTATAACATTTCTATTGAAATTAAACTATAAGGCGTACTCACCTGATAGATTGCCCTCTCACTGCAGCAAACCAGTACCAGCTTCATCTAACCAGTAGCTCATTCCATGCAGCGACTTTATTCTAGAATGAGATGCCCTGTGACGTAGGGAAGCTGCCACACATGCTCACTGGGTCCTAGTGCCTGCCTCGTTCACATACCTTTCCTGCTGTTTTGTTTAATCAGTTGGCATTTTCTGCCTGACTGAGAGACGTGGAATCAGTCAGTGATAGCCAGTACCGTGCCCTTCATGCCGTCCAACCTCTCCAGTGACCCCACGCATCCCCCCCTCCTCCCAAATCCAGCTTCACATGCCCTGTGCTCACTCCCTCTTGCTGATTCAGGCCCTCTGCCTAGGGCGCAATGCCAACCCCCCTGCCATTGTTCCTGCTGAAACAGCCCACAACCAGGGAAAGAACAAGACCCCATTAAGGACCAATCCGTGTGTGTGATGGCAGAGTGCTTAATGAGGAGAAACAATAGCCTAATGGCATTATCGCTGGATTGTTAATCCAGAGACCCTGGTAATGTTCCAGGGACCTGAGTTTGAATTCCACCATGGGATTATTCTAATTCTATCTGGAATTAAGAGTCTAATGATGACTATGAATCCATTGTTAATTGTTGGAAAGCCCCATCTGGTTTACTAATGTCCTTTAGGGAAGGCAACGGCCATCCTTACCTGGTCTGGTCTACATGTGACTCCTGACCCACAGCAATGTGGTTGACTCTTAACAGCCCTCTGGGCAATTAGGAATGGGTAATTAACACTGGTCTAGCCAGTGACGCCCTCATCCAATGAATTAAAAAACTGTCTTTACCCAGAAGGAGAATGGAGATACAGAGTTGGAGAAGAGGGATTGTGAGGATCTTGAGCAGTTTGACAGGGACAGTGAGGAAGCATTGGAAGCTTTGATGAGCTTCAAAGTGGAGAAATCCCCAGGTCCCAGATGAGTTATATCCCAGGCTTCAGTGGTAGACATGAGAGGAAATTACAGGGGCTCTGCCCAAATGTTTAGGGAGTGCCACGATGTCTCAGTGTGGCCAGGGACCCGGGTTTGATTCCAGCCTCGGGCAACAGTCTGTGTGGAGTTTGCACATTCTTCCCGTGTCTGTGTACATTTCCTCTGGGTGATCTGGTTTCCTCCCACAATCCAAAGGTGTGCAGGGTATGTGGATTGGCATCACTCAAATTATCTGTAGTGTCCAGGGATGTACAGGCTATGTGGATTATCCATGGGAACTGCAGGGTTACAGGGATAGAGTAGGGGGTGGGTCTGGGTGAGATGGTTTTTGGAGAGGTGGTGAAGACTTGATGCGCTGAATGGCTTCCTTCTGCACTGGAGGGATTCTATGATTCTCTGGCCAGAGGGGAGAGACTGGAGGACAATGAATGCAGTTCCATTTTACAAGGAGGATGATAAAGATAAACCAGGGGATTACAGACCAGTTAGTCTTACATCATTGGTGGGGAAACAATTGGAGAAAATTACAAAGGGGAATTAATTTTCACTTGAAGAGTAAGGTTTGATCAGGGTTTGACAGCGTGGCTTTGTCAGAGGGAGATCATGCCAAACAAATTTGATTGAATTTTCTGAGGAGGTGACCAGCATGTAGATAAGGGTAGCCATGATGTGGAGGTGCGAGTGTTGGACTGGGGTGGACAAAGTCAGAAGTCACATGACACCAGGTTATAGTCCAACAGGTTTATTTGAAATCACAAGCTTTCAAAGGGCTATTCTTTCATCAGGTGAAATCTGAGGGCAGCACAGTTGATATAACTCATGTATATTTTAGCAAAGCCTTTGACAATGTCTCAAAAGCACATAGGATTCAAGGTGACTTGGCAAACTGGGGAATACAACAGTAGTGGTAAGAGACAAAGGGTAGAAGGCTGTTTATGTGACTGAAGCATGGTGTCCCATGATGTATCCTAGGGGCCAGTGCTGGGTCCCTTATTATTTGTGATGTATATAAACGATACTGAAGAGAATGTGGGGCTTTATGATAAGTGTGGATGACATGAAGATTGTTGGGTGGTTAACAGTGAGGAACAAGGTCTTAAATTACAAGACGATAAAGACAGATTAGACAGATGGACACGTCAGTGCCAGATGGAATCCTATCCTGATAAATGTGAAGTGATTTGAAAGAAGAAACAAGACAGGGGAGTAGTCAATAACCAGCAGGATACCAGGAAGCTCAGATGAACAGAGAGATCTTCAGGATGCTTGTCCATGGATCCTGGAAGGTAGCAGATCAGGTTAATAGAATCATTAAGAAGGCGTATGGGACACTTGCCTTTATCAATCAAGGCATAGGTTATTAGAGCAGGGAGGTTATCTTGGAGCACAAAAGGATTTTAGTTAGGCCACAGCTGGAGTACTCACAATTCCACATTACCATCGAATTCAAATTGCACCATCTACCATGACAGGATTTGAACCCAGAACATAAATCTCTGGATTAACAGTCCAGTGATATTGGCAATAGACCATCACCTCCCCTGATAAAACAATGAAGGATATATTACTAAAAAGCTTCCTGAAGGCTCTTCATCATTGGGCCACAACTTCCCTGCCCAATACTATTTCTGAGACCAGCTTAATCAGAGAGCACAATGTTCTGGCACACCTCATGAAAGATTACAGAGGAGGAAGGAACATTTCCTTTGGTGAATAAGAAACAATGGTCTGTTTTGTTTTGAACACTCTTTATAGAGTGTTCATGTTGTTGTTCAATGTCGGACACCACCACTCTCTGTTGCATGGCTTTGGATGGCCTCTCTTCTATACCGTGTAAAGGACATTGCTTGAGATCATGCCTAGTGGAGGCAATTGAAATGTTGGTCAATTCAAAGCCTTATAAGAAGTCAATCAGCCAGTGGACCCTTATTTTCTTACCGTGACTGACTCCGCCAAACACTAGACCCCTCCCCTCTCCGTTGCTCTGCACCACTGACCTCACACTCTCTCCTCCCTTTGATCTCTCTTCCAGTTCACCATGCCCCTGGACTCTCTCTGTTCCGCACCCTAACCACTGAGTCATTCTGGTGCATCCGAGCCCAAGCAGTCTGTCACTCTCCTGCTCATAATGTACGATGGAAAAGAAAAGGCTGGTGGCTTGTATTGTTTATGTGCACTCACAGAATCCGAGAGTCAGTTAATGCACCAAAGTCAGTTTGTGGCTCATTTGAGACGATTGTTAATCATTAGGAAGTGACATTCCATGGATTCAGCAGATGCATAAATGGCCTTATCTTTGTACAGATCTATGGGACTTAGTAAAGTAATTGTTACAATGCAGGAGAAAGCCATTTGTTAGAACTGAGATAAGGTGGGGGTGGGGAGGGGGGGGGGGGGTGGGGGGAGGTGCAGGAGGGGAAATGAGGAAGCTGGTGAAATCCACATTGATGCCATCAGGAATGAGGCTGGGAGCGTCAGAGGTGGAGATATGTGTTTCTCAACCCATTCTTGGCCTTCTTCCTGCAATTCTTGATCCCCTTGCTATCTATCTCCGTTCTAAATACACTTAATGACTTGGCCTCCACTGCCCTCTGTGGCAATGAGTTCCACAGAGTCACTACCCTCTGGCTGAAGAAATCCCTCATCATCTCAGTTCTAAAGGGTTGACCCCTCAGGTCCTAGTCTCTTCTGCTGTGGAAATACCTTTTCCACGTCCACATTATCCAGGCCTCTCACTGTTCTGTAGGTTTCAGTGAGAAGATGAACTTCAGTCAATAGAACAGAACACGAGACCTGTGCCCAGTCAACCAGTGCCACAAACTAGCATCACAAGTAAGGTGGAAATCACTGTCATAGAGACATTGAGATGTACAGCATGGAAGCAGACCGTTCAGTCCAACCTGTCCACGCCGACCAGATATCCCAATCCAATCTAGTTCCACCTGCCAGCACCCGGCCCATATCCCTCCAAACCCCTCCTATTCATATACCCATCCAAATGCCTCTTAAATGTTGCAATTGTACCAGCCTTCACCACATCCTCTGGCAGCTCATTCCATACACGTACCACCCTCTGCGTGAAAAAATTGCCCCTTAGGTCTCTTTTATATCTTTCCCCTCTCACCCTAAGCCTATGCCCTCTACTTATGGACTTCACGACCCCAGGGAAAAGACTTCGCCTATTTACCCTCATAATTTTGTAAATCTCTATAAGGTCACCCCTCAGCCTCCGACACTCCAGGGGAAACAGCCCCAGCCTGTTCAGCCTCTCCCTATACCTCAAATCCTCCAACCCTGGCAACATCCTTGTAAATCTTTTCTCAATCCTTTCAAGTTTCACAACATCTTTCCGATAGGAAGGAGACCAGAATTGCACGCAATATTCCAACAGTGGCCTAACCAATGTCCTGTACAACCGCAACTCCTGTACTCAATACTCTCACCATAAAGGAAAGCATACCAAACGCCTTTTTCACTATCCTATCTACCTGCGATTCCACTTTCAAGGAGCTATGAACCTGCACTCCAAGGTCTCTTTGTTCAGCAACACTGCCTAGCACTTTACCATTAAGTGTATACGTCCTGCTATGATATGGTTTCCCAAAATGCAGCACCTCGCATTTATCTGAATTAAACTCCATCTGCCACTTCTCTGCCCATTGGCCCGTCTGGTCCAGATCCTGTTGTAATCTCAGGTAACCCTCTTCGATGTCCACTACACCTCCAATTTTGGTATCATCTGCAAACTTACTAACTGTATCTCTTATGCTCGCATCCAAATCATTTATATAAATAACGAAAAATAGTGAACCCAGCACCGAATCTTGTGGCACATCACTAGTCACAGGCCTCCAGTCTGAAAAACAACCTTCCACCACCACCCTCTGTCTTCTACCTTTGAGCCAGTTCTGTATCCAAATGGCGAGTTCTCCCTGTTTTCCGTGAGATCTAACTTTGCTAATCAGTCTCTCATGGGGAACCTTGTTGAACGCCTTACTGAAGTTCATATAGATCACATCTACCACTCTGCCCTCATCAATCCTCTTTGTTACTTCTTCAAAAAACTCAATCAAGTTTGTGAGACATGATTTCCCATGCACAAAGCCATGTTGACTATCCCTAATCAGTCCTTGTCTTTCCAAATAGATGTACATCCTGTTCCTCAGGATTCCCTCCAACAACTTGCCCACCACTGACGTCAGGCTCATTGGTCTATAGTTCCCTGGCTTGTCCTTACCACCCTTCTTAAATAGTGGCACCACGTTAGCCAATCTCCAGTCTTCCGGCTCCTCACCTGTGACAATCGATGGTACAAATATCTCAGCAAGATATCTCCTTTTTAAGTAAAGGTATAATATTGTCAGTTTTCCAATCCTCTGGTACTTTTCTAGAATCTAAGCATTCCTGATGGATTGCTACCAGTGCATCCGTTATCTCTGTAGCTACTTCCTTTTATATCTTAACCTCATCCCTTCATATCCATGATACTTATCGAACTTTAGTCCCATTAGTTTACCTGGCACATTTTCATTAATTATTGTAATTATTTCTTCTCCTCCTTTCATCCCTTGAATATTAAGTAATTTTGGAATACTATTAGTATCTTCAACTGTGAAAACTGAAGTGAAGTATTTATTCAACTCCTCTGCCACTTCCATTATTATTTCCCAAGACTCACTCTCTAAAGAACCTGTGTCCACTTTGGTTTTTCTCTTCCTTTTTTATTAATTTAAATAAGCTGTTGCAGTTTATCTTGCTATAACTTACAACTTTAACATCAAATTTTATTTTCTCCCTCATATTATTTTTTATTTCATTTTTGTTGGCTTTCAGAACTTTCCCAATCCACTCGCTTGCCACTGATCTTTGCCATATTGTGTATTTCTTTCTTTCAATTTGATGTTATCCTTAATTTTCCTGGTTAACCATGGTTGGCTTATCCCCTTTCAAGAATCCTTCTTTTTCGCCAGGATATCTTGGTTGTGAGCCATGGACTATTTTCTTAAATGTCTGCCATTGTTTCTCAACTGTCTTTGCTGCTAAACCCTTTTCCCAGTCCACTCCAACTAACTCTCCCCTCTTTCATTTGTAATTACCCGAGTTCCTCCCTTTTTAACTGAATGCTAAATTCTACTGTGTGATCACTGTTTTCTCAAGAATCATTTACTCCGACACCATTTATTAAATTTGCCTCATTGCGCATCACCAGATCCAAAATAGTCTGATCTCTGCTTGGATCCACAACATATTGTGCTGGAAAATGCCCCAAATACACGATATGAATTAGGCAAAAGTGAGGACTGCAGATGCTTCCTGATGAAGGGCCCCTGCCCAAAATGTCGATTTTCCTGCTTCTGGGATGCTGCCTGACCTGACGTGCTTTTCCAACACCACTCTAATCTTGACACGCTATGAATTGTTTGTCATGGCTACCTCTGTCAACCTGATGATCCCAATCTACATGAAGATAAAGTCAACCATGATTAATGGCTTCCTGAGTTACACAGCTTCATTATATCCTGATTTAGTCTCTGACCCATTGTGGACCAACTGTTAGGTGGCCTATAGATTACTTATACCAGTTTCTTCTTCTACATTTTTTGTCTTACCTAAATCCATAAGTGCTCTAATCATTCAAGATAATTTCTTGCTACTGTAATTACTACCCTTTTCTTCTTGCCTGAGCTTTTGGAAGGTCATATACCCCTGAATATTTTGTTCCCAGCTTTGATCTCCTTGTAACCATCTCCTTAATGGTTATAATGGTTACCCATTTATCTGTGTTTGTGCTGAAAATTCAGCCATTTTGTTCCAGTTCCTATCTGCATAATGAGTAAAGAGCCATTAATTTTGCCTTTTTAGCACGTTTTCCCCCTTTGATCCTATTTATTGTTCTTTTTCTATGTTTGTACACTCTATTCATTCCTGTCCCATTCCGGGTATCATAATCCAACCAAGTCCCCCATAAAGCTACCACATCCTATCCTTTGTAAGTCTATGTTTCCTCTTGGTCAAATGTTCCACCCTCTAATTATTTAAAGTCTGCTTTACAACCGTAATTATTCAATTCATCAGGAACTGGTCTTGGGGTGATTCAAGAGAAGCCAATTCCCATGGAACAGCTCCCTTTCACCCCAATGCTGTTGTCACGGTTCCATGAACTGAAACCCATCCCAACAATACCACTCCTTGAGCAACGCGTTTCACTCCTCGATGACCTTGCCTGACTTTTTTTAAATCCCATGCTGGTTTGCAAATGGCTCAGATGATAATTCAAAATTTATTACTTTTGAGTTTCTGTTTTTCAATTTTTCTCCTAACTCCTAACTGAATGGAGGGTTTGAGTTATGGGGAGAGATTAGACAGGCCAGGACCTTCTTCACAGGAATGTAAGAGGTTGAGGGGTGACCTTTAATGCAAGGTTATAAAATCATGAGGGGTATAGATAAACTGAATGGCAGATGGCTATTCTCTAGCATGGGGGATTTCAAGTCGAGGGGGCAAATTTTTAAGGTGAGAGGAGGAAGATGTATAAAAACATGAGGGGCAATCTTTTCACACAGAGAGTAGTTTATGGGTGGAAATGAACTTCCAGAGAAAGTGGTGGATATGGGTACAATTACAACATTTAAAACATATTTAGTTAAGTACATGAACAATAAAGTTTGGAGGGATATGGGCCAAGTGCAGGTAGGTGGGACTAGTTTGGTTTGGGATGATGGTCAGGATGGACTGGTTAGACCAAAGGGTCTGTTTCCATGCTGTTTGACTCTATCAGTCTCTGAAGCTATGCTCAAAACCCTTTATCAAAATCACCTTTCTAGTCTTGTCAATGTCATTGGTACCAACATGGATGATGGCTGTAGGATCCCTCCCCTCTCTCTCTAAGTTCTTCCCCACCCCCAAAGAGATTTCCTTTTTTTGGCACCAGGCAGGTAATGCACCTGCAGGATTCTCACTCCAGTTTGCAGTGAACAATATCTGTCCCTTAATTGTACTGTCCACAGTCCCAATTACATTCCTACACCCTCTTCCCATTTGAATAGCTGCCTATACCAAAGTACCACAACCAGTTTACTCATTCTCCCAGCAGACCCCACTGTCTTCTGCAAAGTCTGCAAGAACCTCATAAATCCTGGGGGGGTCAAGGCTCCACAATTGCCACCCCCCACCCCCTCCTTTGAGGGTCCTCATATCTGCTTCACTGGCAGGCACACCCACAGACCAGTTCTGAATGACCTTGTCTGAAGGGCGTGACTATCCTCTGGAACAAATTATACAGATAATGTTACCATTTGCTGATGTAGAGGAATATCTGCAGCTCAGACTCAAGATCTTCAACTTGGATCCAAAGTTCTTTGAGCTGCAAACACCTACTATACCTGCATCTGCCGTTGATCACATTGATGTCTAGCAGTTTCCACATACTGCAGCAGCAACACATCACCTGCCCTGCGACATGAGAAAAGGTTGCTGATTGGACCAATCAGAGTCTGAGAACTAAGATTGACAGTTAACTATATTTCTTCTCCATGCTAACAATGGTCCAACCAATCAATATTCCTTTTTCATACTGTTTAGACCATGAGATTATAATAAATAAGAACAGAAATAGGTCATTCAGCCCTTCAAACCTGCTCCACCATTCAATAAGACCTGACATTCCTCAGGTGTAGTTTCCTGTCCTGTTTCTTTATCCCATGATTCTCCTCATCAAGAATCTATTCCAGCCTTAAATATTCACAAGGACACTCCCCATGCCTCTCTATGATAGGAATTCCAAAGACTCACAATTCTCTGAGAAAAGAAGTTCCTTCTCATTTCAGTTTTAAACTGGTGCCCTGTAACTCTGAGACTTGCTCGCTGTTCCCAGACTTTATTATGAGGGGAAACCTCCTCTCAGCATTTACCCTGTCAAGTCCCTTAAGAATCTCAAATGCATCCATTTTGATCAAATTTATTTCTTGTGTCCTGGTCCTAATTAGGGTAAGGAAAAATGTTTCAGCATCCTGTCTCCTTTTAGCAATGCCTAAATTTGGTAATACCATTGCATTATGTAACAAAGCCTTGGAATGTGGTGTGCCTTATTGACTTCTCTCTCAAAATTACCTACCATATTTAATGACTTATGCACATAGATCGCTCTGTTTCTGCCCGCACTTTAGAGTTGCACCTTTTGTTCTATAATGTCTCTCCACACTTTTTCTACCAAACTGTATCATAAAGACCATGAGAAATAGGAGCAGAATTAGGCCATTTGGTCCATCCAGGGGAGAAAGTGAGGGCTGCAGATGCTGGAGATCAGAGCTAAAAATGTGTTGCTGGTAAAGCGCAGCAGGTCAGGCAGCATCCAGGGAACAGGAGAATCGACGTTTCGGGCATAAGCCCGAAGAAGGGCTTCCTGAAGAAGGGCTTATGGCCGAAACGTCGATTCTCCTGTTCCCTGGATGCTGCCTGACCTGCTGCGCTTTTCCAGCAACACATTTTCAGCATTTGGTCCATCCAGTCTGTTTTGCGATTCGATCATGGCTGGTATGTTTCTCAACCCCACTTCCCTGCCTTCTCTCTGTGACACTTGATCCTCTTACTAAACAATAGTCTATCTCTGACTCAATCTGGTCCTGTGTAATGAGACAGGAATAATTAACAACCTCATAGCTAGGGATCCTCTTGGAAGGAGCGATCACAGTATGGTTGAATTTACAATAGAGACGGAGAGTATAAAGATAAAATCCAATACCAGGGTCCTACGATTAAAAAAAGGAGACCACAATAAAATAAGGGAGGACTTGGCTAAAGTAGACTGGAAACAGATTTTATGGTGGGACAGTTGATGAGCAGTCAAGGACTTTCAAAGCAATTTTTCAAAGTGCTCAGCAAAAATATATTCCAGTGAAGAGGAAGGACTGTAAGAAAAGGGAAAATCTGCCATGGGTGTCTAAGGAAATAAAGGAGGCTATCAAAGTGAAAGAGAAGGCATACAGATCAGCAGGAAACTTGAAGATTGAGATAACCTTAAATGTCAACAGAAAGCCACTAAAAAGAGCTATAAAGAAAAGTAAGATAGAGTATGAGAAAAAACTAGCACGGAATATAAAGACAGATAGCAAAAGTTTCTATAAATATATAAAATAAAAAAGACCGGCTAAAGTAAACATTGGTCCTCTAGAGGATAGGAAAGGGAGCTCAGTAATGGGATATGATGAAATGGCCGAGGCATTGGGCAGGTATTTTCTATCATTCTTTACAGTGATTATTACGGAAGAGCTAGTGTTAGGCAAGCTAATGGAGCTAAGGATAGACACGTCTCCTGGCCCTGATGGAATGCATCCCAGGGATGCTAAAAGAGATGGCGGGAGAAATGGTAAGTACACTGGCAGTAATTTTCCAAAATTCATTGCTGGGGCAGTCCCAGCAGATTGGAAAACAGCAAATGTGACACCACTGTTTAAAAAGGGAGGTAGACAAAAGATGGGGAATTATAGACCGGTTAGCTTAACCTCTGTAGTGGGGAAGATGCTTGAGTCTATTATCAAGGAAGAAGTAGCAGGGCATCTCGATAGAAGTTGTCCTGTTGGGCAGATGCAGCATGGGCTCATGAAGGGCAGGTCATGCTTCACAAATCTTTTGGAATTCTATGAAGATATTTCAAGCAAAGTGGACAATGGGGACCCAGTGGATGTGGTGTACCTAGATTTCCAAAAGGCCTTCAACAAGGTGCTGCACAGGAGGCTGTTGCATAAGATAAGGATGCATGGTGCATGGGGTAGAGTATCAGCATGGATAGAGGATTGGCTGACTAACAGGAAGCAAAGAGTGGGGATAAATGAGTGTTATTCTGGCTGGTAATCAGTTACTAGTTGTGTGTGTCAGAGATCTGTGTCGGAACTGCAATTATTCGCAATTTATGCAAATAATTTGGAGTTTGGCACCAAGTGTAGGGTGTCAACGTTTGCCGATGACACTGAGTGGCAGAGCCAAGTGTGCAGAGGACAGTGAAACTTTGCAGAGGAACATAGATACATTGAGTGGGCTAATGTCTGGCAGATGGAATACAATGTTAATAAAAGTGAAGTCATACGTTTTGGTGGAGTAACAGTAAAAAGTTGTAGCATGCTGCTATGCAGAGAGACCTGGGTGTCCTTGTGCATGAATCACAGATGGTTGGTCTGCAGGTACAACAAATACTTAGGAAAACAAATGGAATTTTGTCCTACATTGCTAAAGGGGTTGAGTTTAAAAACAGAAAGGTAATGTTACAGCTGTACAAGGTGCTGGTGAGGCCACACACTGTGTGCTGTTTTGGTGTCCTTACTTGAGAAAGGATGTACTGCACTGGAGGGGGTGCAGAGGAGGTTCACTAGGCTGATTCCGGAGTTGAGGGGATTGGCTTATGAGGAAACACTGAGTAGATTAGGAATGTAAAAATTGGAATTCAGAAGATTGAGAGGGGATCTTTTAGAAACATATAAAATTATGAAGGGAATAGATAAGATAGAAGTCGAGAGAATGTTTCCACTGGCAGGTGAAGCTAGGACAAGAGGGCATAGCCTCAAGGTTAAAGGGAGCAGATTTAGGACTGAATTGAGAAGGAAATTCTTCACCTAGAGGGTTGTTAATCTATGGAATTCCCTATCCCAGTGAAATATTGAAGCTACTTCAGTAAATGTTTCTAAAGCTAAGGTAGATTTTTTTTGACCAATAAAGGTCTTATCGTTGTATTTCCTATTGGATTTTGCTGAGTCATGATTATCTTTGCTCCATGTCTCATTAGGCCACAGGCGCCCATCTCTCAGTTGTTAAACCTTGTTCCCTTTGACGGTTCACTGCTGAAGCCTTTTCGCTTGGTTTATGCTTTCGGGCACTTGAGAATGAACCTTATCTCCTCCAGCAGCTCTCTGTCCTTTCACCCCTTCCCCCTTTCTCTTCCCCACACCGGTGCTCTGAGCTGTTCTACCTGAGAGGAGCTGTACAATGAGATGGTTGTTTTCCTGCAAGTTGCTGCATTCTCTCAGATGGGAGGAATGCCAACCATAATTCAATTCACGTACGGTCAGAATTAATCTCTTCAATAATGCTTCTTTGTTTTGCATTAGTCACACCTGTTCCTGTAGAATAATGAGTTGTGAAATAGTAGGAATGATAAATAAAAATGAATTTAAGGGCCAGATTCTAATTAAACCAGTATCTATCCAGGTATTCATCCACATTGTCAACTTTCGCCCATAGATATTTTTTAGTTAATTTTATTTAACGAAATGGGTGGAATTACTCATGTAGATATGCCATAGGGTTTGGGGGATATTGAAAGTGGATAAATATCTGCTCATTAGCTGCAAGAAAGAGTTTGAACTCCTGGGAGTGAAGGGTTGTCTTTAATGAATCACAGGGGATAGTTAGTTGCTACAGGATACAGATATAATCAGATTTGCATCATGTATTGTTTTCCTGAAATAATTCAAGAGTAAACAAGTATCATACATCATAAATATCAATTTAAAAGCTTCCCTTATATTCAGATTGTGGTAGCTACTTAAATGTAGGGAGACCATTTGAACAACGCAAAACAATACCGGACTTGTTAAGGTAGACACTGAGATGATAAAAATGTAGAAAATGGGAGCTGGCCATTCAGTCCTGTCTCTGCTTTCTCCTCATACTCTTTGGAACCCAGTCTCGTTACACTTCCCTCCTTCCCAATGTGTTGCCATCCAGATAATAATCTGCTTCAAATACAGAAGTTGCTGGAAAATCTCAGCAGGTCTGGCAGCATCTATGAAGAGAAATCAAAGTTACTGTTTTGGATCTGGTGACCCTTCCACAGAACAGCATCTGCAATTCTTCAGTTTTTAATAATCTGCCTTTCTGTTTTAGCTACCAAAATAGATGACCTCATATTTATACACATTATACTGCATCTGTCATGCCCACTTGCTCAATTTGTCCAAATCACACTGAAACATCTCTGCATCCTCCACACAGTTCAACCTCCCACCCAATTTTGCATCCTTTGGAGATATTACATTTGGTTCTCTCATTTACATCATTAATAAATGTTGTGGATAGCTGAGGCCCAAAAGCTGATCCCTGTGGTACCTCACTAGTCACTGGTTGTCAATCGGAAAAAGTATTCCTAGACTTTGTTTGCTATCTGTCATCCAATTTTTTTCTATCTATTTCAATACACTGCCCCCATTCCCATGCGTTTTAATATTACACTGTAATCTCTAATGTAGGATTTTGTTGAAAACCTTCTGAAAATCCAAGAAAACCACATCCAATGATTCCTGTCCATCTTTTCTACTGGTTATATCCTCAAAGTAGACTTGTCAAGTAAGGTCCTAAGGAGTGTTGCTGAACAAAGAGACCTTGGAGTGCAGGTTCATAGCTCCTTGAAAGTGGAGTCGCAGGTAGATAGGATAGTGAAGAAGGCGTGTGGTATGCTTTCCTTTATTGGTCAGAGTATTGAGTACAAGAGTTGGGATGTCATTGTTGCGGCTGTACAGGATATTGGTTAGGCTATTGTTGGAATATTGTGGTCTCCTTCTGGTCTCCTTCCTATCGGAAAGATGTTGTGAAACTTGAAAGGGTTCAGAAAAGATTTACAAGGATGTTGCCAGGGTTAGAGGATTTGAGGCTGAGGGAGAGGCTGAACAGGCTGGGGCTGTTTTCCCTGGAGCGTTGGGGGCTGAGGGGTGACCTTATAGAGGTTTACAAAATTATGAGGGGCATGGATAGGATAAATAGGCAAAGTCTTTTCCCTGGGGTGGGGGAGTCCAGAACTAGAGGGCATTGGTTTAGGGTGAGAGGGGAAAGATATAAAAGAGACCTAAGGGGCAACTTTTTCATGCTGAGGATGGAACATGTATGGAACGAGCTGCCAGAGGAAGTGATGGAGGCTAGTACAATTGCAACAGTAAAAAGGCATCTGGATGGGTATATAAATAGGAAGGGTTTGGAGGGATATGGGCCAAGTACTGGCAGGTGGGACTAGATTGGATTGGGATATCTGGTCGGCATTGACGAGTTGGACCGAAGGGTCTGTTTCCATACTGTACATCTCAACGACTCTATGACTATAAGTATGAATTGCCTTTTGCAAATTCTAGCCGCTTCTGTCTCATCTGTCACTGTCTTCCAAGTGCCCTGCCAATAAGTCTTTTTTTAAGGAGCTCGGCCCAGGCTGCAGCACCAGCAGTCGTGGTAGCTGCTTATGCAGCTGAACACAGCTCAAATCAAAGGTAAAACAACACAAAAAGAAATAATAAAGAAAACCACAAGTACAAATATCTTCCCTGGAAAAGGGGGGAAAGATAAAGAAACTCTCCTCCTCCAAATCCAGAAAGCAATAGTAGCGGCAGGAACATACTGACAGTGGCCCAGCCAGCACAGAGTCAGTCACCTCGGCTGAGGGGATTCTAAATCTCCTGGTTGAATTTTTTCTTTTTTCTCTTTCTTTTCCTTATATTCAATGTTATGTTTGCACAGGTGTACAACACAGTGAAGAACAACAAGTGCGTAAACCTTTATTTATATTCCACTACCAGGAAGAAAGGAAACACCAGTGTGCCCTTCTCAACAAAGGGCAATGCTGGTGAGTAAGTATTTTATATTGGCCTTTAGTTCAAAGGTGTGCCGTTGAGGTGAATTGGCCATGCTCAATTGCCCACAGTGTTCAGGATGTGCAGGTTAGGTGCCTGAGTCAGGGGAAATGTAGAATAATAGGGTATGGAATGAGTCTGGATGGGATACCCTTCGGAGGGTTTGTGTGGACTTGTTAGGCTAAATAGCTTGTTTCCACGCTGTAGGGATTCTGTGATTTGCCTTGCTACTGATGTCAGGCTAACCAATTGAGAATGCCTTGATCACCATTTATAAATAATGCTTCCTCTTATGGGGGTGATGAGAACATAACATAACATAACGTAACACAGTATAACACTGAGGTCCCCCTATCAAGGTGGACATGAGGAGATATTTTTTTCTCTCAGAAGTTTGTTATTCTGTGGAATTCTCTTCCCTATCAAGTAGTGGAAGATGTGACATTAAATTCATTCAGGGTTGAGTTAGATAGACAAGGAAGTCAAAGGGTTATGGGGAGATCAAACAGGAAAGTAGAGTTGAGATCACAGGCAGTTGAGTCAGGATCTTATTAAATGGTGGAGCAGAATCATAGGGTGGAACTGTTTTGAATGCTAAATCGGAATTAACAAGAGAGGGGTGTGTGTGTGTGTGTAGCATGCACAAGTGTTTGTGTGTACATGTGTGTGTGTGTTTTTCTGTGTGATTGTGTGTGTTTCTGAGTGTGTTTCTGTGTGTGTGTGTGTGCACTTTGGCAGCTGGTGACTGGTGGAGTTCTGCAGCAGACCACAACAATTCATGTTATACATTAACAATCCTGACAAAGGAACTGAGGGCATTGTTGCTAAGTTTGAAGATGTCACAAAGATGGGTGGAGAGTAGGTAGTGTTGAGGAAGCAGTGACCCTGCAGAAGGATTTGACTAGGCTAGGAGAGTAGACAAAGAAGTGGCAGATGAAGTAAAACGGGAGGTTATGCACTTTGGTAGGAAGAATAGACGTGTTGACTGTTTTTAAAAGGGAAATGCTTTGGAAATCCGAAGCACAAAAGGATTTGGGAGTCTGAGTTCAGGATTGTCTTCAGGTTAACATGTAGGTTCAGTTGGCAGTTAGGAAGGCAAATACAATGTTAACACTCATTTCAAGAGGGCTAGAATACAAGAGTAGAGATGTACTGCTAAGTATGTATAAGGTTGTGGTCAGACAGCATTTGGAATATTGTGAGCAGTTTTGGGCCCTTTGTGCAGGAAAGAATATACTACCATTAGAGGTGGTTCAGAGGAGATTTACAAGAATGATCTCAGGGATGATGGGCTAGTCATATGAGGATCAGTTGTGGATTCTGGGTTTGTACTCGATAGAGTTTTGGAAGATGAGGTGGAGATTTCATTGAAACTTACAGAACACTGAGAGGCCTGGATAGATGGTCATGGAGAAGATGTTTCCACTGGTAGGAGAAATTAGGACCTAAGGGCACAGCCTCAGAATGAAGGGACAATCCTTTAAAACTGAGATGAGGAGGAATTTCTTCAGCCGGAGGGTGTTGAACCTGTGGAACTCGTTGCTGCAGAGGGCTGTGGAAGCCAAATGATTAAGTGTATTTAAGACAGAAATAGATAGGTTGTTGATTAGTAAGGGGATCAAGGGTTACAGGGAGTAGGCAGGAGAATAGGGTTGAGGAATTTTAGACATGATCAAATGGAGAACAGACCTGATGGGCCAAATGGCCTAATTCTATTCCTACACCTTATGATGTAATGTTGTTTCCAGCAACTTTCTGAATTCCCTTGATACAACATTCTGTAGTATATATTTCTGTATTGGACTCTTAAACAAATAGCAAACACAACTCACTTAGTTCTTAACATGATTATTTAAACTTCACTTCCATTGACTTCTGTTTGTGAAACTTTCTGTTCCTGAGATTAACCTACTCAGGACTTTTCTCCTGCTCAAACCATTCTGGAGACTGCTAACCTGCACTGCTGTTCCTGTGGGATTTTACCCTGAAATGGCCTCCTTGTACAGCGCGTTTGTACCATCATGGACCTTCTGGATGGGTTTTCCTTTCTAAAGGAAAAGTACTTCTGTCTCTGTCATAAGGCATCTTATGTCTTTTCTCTCTTTCCTCAACCACTGAACTATTCACCTCAATGATTTTCTGAAAGTCTGTTTTGAATGACTGAAAACACATTTCCATACATACATTGTTCTACTCCAGAACTCAAAAATGAAACAACCACACAATATATAGAGATACAAATCAAACTTAAAGCTATACATGGTCCTGGAATAGTGGTGCTGGAAGAACACAGCAGTTCAGGCAGCATCCAAGGAGCAGCGAAATCGACGTTTCGGGCAAAAGCCCTTCATCAGGAATAAAAGTGATGAAGGGCTTTTGCCTGAAACGTTGATTTCGAAGCTCCTTGGATGCTGCCTGAACTGCTGTGCTCTTCCAGCACTACTAATCCAGAACCTGGTTTCCAGCATCTGCAGTCATTGTTTTTACCTCTATACATGGTCCTGACCACTTCAGAAACCAAATTATAAATATTAATGATAATACATCATGAACTTCCTTCATATCCTTTCTCTTTGCCAAATTATTTTAAACCGTCCCAATCATGATAATAAAAACCTCCCTGTGAGGACATTGGTGCCCCATTCTATTAAGATACAAAAAGTAGTCATTTGAATTGATGCCTTTCTGTTCCACAACTAGTCACAGGAGCCCAAGAATCAGAAACCTGTGTCGAAATGCTCAGCCAGCCAATAGTATTCTTGTTACACGCACTGTGTATTTATTGCGTGCATGCAAGGAGACTCAACCAGAGGATCAGAGACTCCCATGCCTGGAGAATCTGAAACAGACAGTTGCAATCATACTTTTACACATAAATCAGCACTCCCCTTTTACTATTTACATTTTGATTTCAAGCCTTAACAACACAACAGACCAATCATATCCTGCTCCAAACTGCTTAGCTGACCTACTTTCCAGTTACTGCCCCACTTTGATCCCTTCTACACTCCCCTCTTTTGTCCTTTTAGGACAACCTGAGAGTTCAATCTGATCCAGTCTTTGGAATTCTATATCCTTGTCCTCTGGTCCTATCATCTGATGGACTATGGCATTAGCCGTAGCCTGTTTCACACACACTGCTGCAAAGGGTCCTGACAGACCATGGTGTTGGCCATAGCCTGTTTCATATACACTGGTGCAAAGGGTCCTGATGCATCCTACCAGAACCAAGACAATAACCGTCAGAAACACATGTTACGACATGGCGGTGAACCCCTCTGCTAATTCAACCAAACACCCAGAAAAGCTCACCTCGCATTGTAATCTGTTAAGTATGAGAGACAAAGAACTCCCAAATTCCACTATTTAAAGAAAAAATATCAATTTATTCTTTAATTCTAAAAGTGAACATTAAACAACAGCTATTTACAACTCTAAGCCTCCTTTATCCTAACTGCTTGTAATCTTCTTCCAACTCTATTACCATATACTATTCCAGTAAATGCCCTTATTAAAATTACGTCAACTTAATTTTCAAAACTCTACAGCAGCTGTTGTCTCCGGTGTGAGTCTTCCTCTGCCTGTAGATCTCCCTGGGTCGTCTTCGGTCTTTTGCTGCAAAGTTGTTTCATGTGAAAAGGTACCTTTGATAGAGCGTGTTTTGCTAGCAGATATTCTGACAATGGCAGTTGATCGGTCTCTCTCTGGCTAACTCTCAAAACGTCGGCTTCTTTTATACGCCAAACATCAGATTGTCTCATTGGTTCAATGTTGTCAAAACAGTAAAATATAAATTTGTTTGGGTTTTATTATTCTGGGGCATAATTTAAACCGGTTGGTTAAGTTTGAACAGTTGTGAAAACACAGCAACCAAAAACCAGGTATTTGTTTCACGGTTTAATGTTACATATTTTCAATTTTCCAGTTCACCCTGAGACTGCTAGTCAGTCACATGACATATGCCTGCAATCTCTTAGCACAAAACAACCTTCACTCTCTCTTAAAGGTGCAGTACATGCCTTTAGCTTCATAATATATTGCCCTGATATACCAT
The DNA here is from genome assembly GCF_037043375.1 of Chiloscyllium plagiosum. Lineage (NCBI taxonomy): Eukaryota > Metazoa > Chordata > Chondrichthyes > Orectolobiformes > Hemiscylliidae > Chiloscyllium > Chiloscyllium plagiosum. The sequence continues at coordinate 150,444,954 of NW_028270139.1, read as the reverse complement.
CGAGCAATTGAGCTTCCCCAATTTCCTAGCATGGCCTGAGCCAACCTATTGGGTCCCTGAAGACAGGGGGCTGTTTAGGTTAGTCCATTTCCTTATGGATATGGTCAGCCAAGTTGGTGATTTCCTCAGCGTTATCAGGGATGTACAGCATTCCTGACCTATAAGGGCATAAGTGCCACCTTTCTCAGCTAAGTTCAGAACTAGGCAATTCTACATAGGGGTGGCAAGATTCACAAATTTTTCAGCATTAATCTCACCAAGGGCCTGAGAGGTGCCATTGACTCTGTGTTCTAGGATAGCTGCCGCATTGGTAGATTCTCTAGCTCACTTGGCTGTAGCATACGGAGGAAACAAAATAGCAAAGAATGGTTCTGTTTCTGGAGTGGCCTGTTTGTGTACTGTGGAGTGGATTTCAGACACGTCATAAAGGTGATGCATGAATGGAACTATAAAAGCAAGGTAACAGGAGCCTGTCCATGATGGGGGTTTGGGGGAGGGGGGGGGGGCGCAACCAGGTATATGCCTTGTGTCCACAAATAAAATATGTGCCATTGTATGGGACCAACTGAGTGGTATAGTCGGAAAACTAGGGATGGTCAAAGGTCCCCGCCGACGTGAAATTGATAAAATTAAGTTTAGATGGAGGCCAAGTGTAAGGCGTAACATTAAAATATTGGGCACAACTACTTTGACCAACCCCTAGGCTCTGATCTAATGAGGCAATTTCTGAAACCAGATCTCATGTACCTCATTTCCAGCCATACATTGTTCCATCCCTGCTCCACTCTGATCTCCAGCCCGCTGGCCAGTGCATGGCACTGGGAGGAATATAGATAGTCATAGTTTCATAGTAATAGAAGCAAGAGTAGGCCATTTGGCCCATTGAGCCTGCTCTGCTATTCATTAACATATCAACCAGGATTGAAGGATTGAATGGCAGAACAGACTCAATGGATGGAATGACCTAATTTTGTTCCTATGTTTTATATTATTCTTTTTATTCTCAGCCCCAGGGGCGGCACAGTGGCTCAGTGGTTAGCACTGCCGCCTCACAGCACCAGGGATCCGGGTTTGTTTCCAGCCTCCAGTGACTCTCTGTGGGGAATTTGTACCTTCTCCTTGTGTCTGCGTGGGTTTCCTCTGGGTGCTCCAGTTTCCCCCCCCACAGTCCAAAGATGTGCAGGTCAGGTGAATTGGCCATGCTAAATTGCCCATAATGTTCAGCGATATGTAGGTTAGCTGCATTAGTCGGGGGTAAATATAAAATAATAGAGTAGGGAAATGGGTCTGGGTGGGTTACTCTTCAAAGGGTCATTGTGGACTTGTTGGACCGAAGGGCCTGTTTCCATACTGTAGGGAATTGCATCTCATCTCCTGAAAATCTAAATGTAGGAGCTGAAAACTGCCCCTTTCTATGTTGTTAGTATCATATATTTTCTAACTCTATTTTCTAACTTCTCTTGTCTTCCCTTATCATGTACCCACTCCACGATAAATCCTTTCCCTTGACACCAGGGAGGTAATGCACCATGTGAGACCCACAATATTGGGGACAGAAATGCTTGTCTGTCTCCTAACTATGGAATCACCTGGAGCAACATATGTTGCATTGTTTTGCCTTCTCCCTCCTCGACAGTCCCTGATCTATTGTTACAGATGGCGATAGGTGTGTTAATATCATGACCAGTTTCTGAATATTTTTGACACTGAGGACGTGAAATCATACTAGTGCAAATTGATGAACATTTGTTAACTATTTACAAGATTTATACAACAAGAACTCCATTTGAACCTTCTCTGTGAAGTCCCAGTGCAAGTGTCAAGACATCACTGATGATATCAGCGATTAGCATGAAAACATGAACCCCTTATAGCACAGCAGGAATAGTAAATTCTGGATTGCAGCTTTGGGAGAAGGACTCTTACAAGTTGCTAAGAATGAAGTCCATGCCATCCTTCTGGGTTAGACGATCTTAGCTGAAACAATGGCTGGTTCTGATGATCCTAAAGTTGATAGCACCCTGAAAGACTTTGGACTCTTGCATCAAACCTGGTCATCTCCCTGTGTATCCAGGGAACCTCCCAGTTCAGCATCTTCCTCTTCAGTAACAGCAGGGGGTACTAACGATAAGATGCACTGCAGAAATTCATCAAAGATCCCTAGACAGCACCGTGCAAACTCATAACCATTTCCACCTAGAAGGACAAAGGCAGCAGATACATAGGAACACCACCACCCTTAAGTTCCCTTCCAAGCCACTCACCATCCTGACTTGGAAATATATCACCATTCCCTCACTGTCGCTGGGTCAAACTCCTGGAATCCCCTCCATAAGGGTATTGGGGGTCTACCCTTAGCAGGCGGACTGTAGAGATTCATGACAGCAGCTCACCGCCACCTTCTCAAGAGCAGATAGAAACAAGCAATAAGTGTTGGCTAAGTCAGTGACATCCACGTCACATAAGAGAATAAAGTAAAAGCAGATCCTATTCTTCGGAAAGGACAGTACCCATGTCTATGTCTCTCACTGCTTCTCAATGTCTGTGGGAGGAGACTGGACACAATAAATACAAACATGCCCAAACAAAGCAGGACTGTCTGGCATCAGGATCCTAACCCTTGGAAGGCAGGTTTGTAGAGCTGGCAGAGAGAATTGACACCAACCCGCAGCCCCCCCCCCAACCCACCCCCCACCCCCTCGAATCCCCAGGTCCCTTCTCCTGCAATTAGAAAAGATACAAAACCCTCCCAGTACACCATCCCCCTCACCTCCATCCAGGGCCCCAAACAGTCCTTCGGTGAGACAGAAGTTCACCTGCCTCTCCTCCAACCGAGTTTATTGCATCATGTGGTCTTCTCTACACTGGGGAGACTGAACGTAAACTCAGGGAACGGTTCACTGAGCATCACCAACAGGGATCAACCGGACCTCCTAGTCACCTCCCATTTCATTTCCCCTTCCCACTCTCTTTCCGACATGACCATCCTTGGCCTCCTCCATTGCCTCAATGAAGCACACTGCAAATTGGAATAACAGCCCCTCATCTTCCCCCTGAGCAGCCTATAGCCCAGAGGACTCAACATTGAGTTCTCCAATTTCAAATAGCCTCCATTCATATGCCCCGAGTCCCTATCAGCCCCTCCCCTTCCCTTCCACTCCTCCCTGCCAGCAACCAGGTTCATTCCTCCCATTGACCAACCAGGTCGTGCCCTCTACCTTTCTTTACCTATCCCCACTTCATCACCCTGTCCCCGCCTCCCCCTTCATCTGCAGCTCCCCCCACACCCACCCCCAGTCCTGAAGAAGGATTACACTCGAAACGTTGACTTCTCACCTCCTGATGCTGCCTGGCTTGCTGTGTTCTTCCAGCCTCCTGCCCGTGTATATTCGATAGAACAAAGCAACCAGGCTTGTGCAGAAGGGCTGACTGGACTAACACAAGCATCCAGTGAGAATCCCTCCTTCCTTTACTCACAGCACACATGTAGCAGCAACACCTTGATGGTGTCTTGTGTAAGGCCCACAGCACTTAGAAATCTTTATGGTCGTCCTTGAGACCATTCAAACTCAGGAGTGAAACGAGAAGACCTCCATTCTACCCCTCTACTAGCACCTCTAAGACCACCTCTGGGGAGGGAGAGCCATGACCCTCAGAGAAATCACTGTCTCGGCGTTTGACCATTTGTCCGTCAGCGCAGACGTTCACCTCAATAGGTTCAGGGTCACATTCTAGCAAGTGTAGAACTGCCACAGGTCCACCGCTGGGGATGGAAGTCCAGACTGTGGTCAGACGACATGAGATGTCCATGAAAGTGCTCAGCAGGCTTCCTCAAACTCATCTGCAGGTAGCGAGGTAGCACTGAGGGGTAAAGGCAAGAGAAGAAAGAGTTACGTATATTGAGGAAGAGCCACTGAACCTGAACACTCTGATTTGTCTCCACAGATGCTGCCTGACCTGCTGAGATTTTCCAGCAATTTCTGGTTTTCTTTCAGATTTCTAGCATCCTCAGTTTTCTTGGTTGGGGGTAAATATAAAATAATAGAGTAGGGAAATGGGTCTGGGTGGGTTACTCTACAAAGGGTCATTGTGGACTTGTTGGACCGAAGGGCCTGTTTCCGTACTGTAGGGAATTGCATCTCATCTCCTGAAAATCTAAATGTAGGAGCTGAAAACTGCCCCTTTCTATGTTGTTAGTATCATATATTTTCTAACTCTATTTTCTAACTTTTTTAAAGAATATTAAAATCACTTTGGATTCACTGGTGTCAAAGTTATATACAACCAAACGTAGCACTAAAATAAAGCATTTTCTATCACATTAATGTGATTTTTGACAAGGCTTTTGATTATTCTTGCTTCCACTACAGTGATCTTTGAAGGCAATGCCACTATACATGTGCATCGTGTAGTTTTCAGAAAGGGTTCCAGCAATGAAGAAACTTCAGTTATGAAGTTAGATTGAAGACATTGGGACTGTTCTCTTTGGAGAGAAGAAGACCGAGAGGAGATTTGATAGAGGTTTACAAACCCATGAGCAAGCTGCATTTGGGACAAACTTCCTGCTCGTAAAACAAAAAACAAGAATGAGAGGGCAAAGGTTTAAAGTGATCTGGAAAGGGTGAAGTGAGAAAAAGCTTTTTCACTCTGTGAGTAGTTAATGCAGAATGCACTGCCTGGAAAGCTGGTGGAGGCAGCTTCAATTGAAGCATTTAAGAGAGCATTGGATGATTATATTGATGGAAACTCATTATACAGGAGATACTATCGCAACCAGTTGATTTCTGTGCATGCAGCTCAAAGCAGACATATGGGCAGGCAGAGTGACAAAATTGCTGTACACGGCACATGGCGTCAGTACAGTTGGTTATTGCATCGTAAGCTTTTGATGCATCATAAGCATTTGAAATAAAGTAACACACAGCACATGGCGTCTGTAGTGACAAGTACTTTCAGCTACAGGGATTGTGAGAGTCAGGCACTTGGCCATGAGTTGCGTCGGTGAGATGATTTTTAAGTTTTGTCCAACACATTACACTGTGACTACCTTTCAAAGGTAACATAAAGTTGCTCTCGTCTTACCAGACTGTAGGACTGCTCTCTCATTCAAGAGAGATAACTGGTGGTGATTTAACCTTGAGGGTCACCACACCAGAGGCGAGGGGAGAGCTAGAGACAAAAACTCCTTCGTGGTCACCTCAGCCAGTCTAGGAATTGAACCTATGCTGCTGGTGTTATTCTGTATTGCAAACCAGCCATCTAGTCACTGACCTAACCAGCCCCCTCATTTCAATAACAGCTCAATGGCTGCAAATCATTTCGTGGCTCTGGATTTATAAATAACCTTGCTGTAAGCTTCCCAGTTGAGAATACATGGGGTCTTGTCATTTCTGGGTTTTGGAACTCTCTGGATGGAGGAATGATGTTAGACTGCACAAGTGTGTGAACCAGAAAACACTGCAGAATAAATACTTATCTGAAAATGAAAGAACAATAAAACATTACGGGGCAGTAATAAAAAAAATGTTCTACCCACTCAAAAACTGTCTTCCCTCTTTGGTTAATGGACTAAAATGAAGCAATGACTCTCAAGGGTCTGCTGATAAAATTCAGCACTCCTGCTTTCTAACTTTCTGGACTGGAGACTAACAAACATGATTCTCTTTAAATGTTTTCATGGGTTGTTTGTGTGTCTCCTATCCTCTCTCATCCCACAAAATAATCTTGGGTGTCTCCTGACCGAACTTGCAATTCTTCCCCTCAAAGTCTCCCAATTTACCTTAAAAAAAACTTTTATTACATTGAAGACCTATTTTACATCTCCCTTTCATATTAAGGAGAGCAAACCGAGTTTTTTTTTTAACTCAGTAACCCATTATAGTACCCTCACCCCTCATGTCATTCCTGAAAATTTCTTCTGAACCCTATGTGCAGCATTCACATCCTTTGAAAAACATGGTGCCAGACTTTAGACACAACCATGTTTCTCTGATCTTTAATCTGTGAGTGGGACATATTTAGAAGAGGACCTCCCACTGTAGATCCTATTGCAATTGTTCTGCTGAGGACATAAGCGATTTATACATGGTCCTTTCCCTTTTGTACTCTTTGCAGTTATTTATAAAGTCCAGAGTCATAGGAACTTAAGAACGTAGGAACAGGAATAGGCCACATAACCCCTTGAGTATAACCCTAGGTACTGCCTTTCAACAATCTCATGCCTGATCTGTGATGTAGCTTCCCATGCTTGCCCTTCCCCCAAGTGCCCTGTGAACTTCTTTAACAGTAATCTATCAATCGTACATTTGCCATTCACAATTAACCCAGCACACGCAGAAGAGAATCCCAACCATTCAGCACTGTTTGTATATACGTGTGCATTTGACTTTCATCCCTGAAAGGTCTGCTATCAATCTTTATCTTACGTCCTCTAGTCTTTGACCTCCCAGTCAATTGAAATAATTGCCTCTATCTCAGTGCACTTAATAACGTGAAACTTAATTCCCCATAGTACAATGTTAGTTTGTGGAACTTTTTTTTGCGAAATTGAACCTGGGCTTTGTATAAGTGTGGCTTCTACCCTCTTGTATGCCAATCCTTTTTCTAATAAATGTAGCATCATAGAGATCTATCAGCACAGAAAAAGGCCCTTCAGACCACAACATCTGCACAAGGTAAAAACATCCCCCTGAATATTCTAATCCCATTTCCCTGCATTTGGCCCTTGATATCACAAGTGTACATCAATGCACCGCTCATCTGGCCATGCTCAAAGACTTCTCTGTTTCTGCACCATCATTAAAATGAAACCCTATGTAATTTAGATTCGCTAACATCACTTTTTGTGTATTTCATCACACTTCTCTGCATTAGGTTTTGACTAATTTCTCTTTGCCTATTTCATGATTCAGGAGAAAGTGAGGTCTGCAGATGCTGGAAATGTGTTGCTGGAAAAGCGCAGCAGGTCAGGCAGCATCCAGGGAACAGGAGAATCGACGTTTCGGGCATAAGCCCTTCTTCAGGAATGGGGAAAGTTTGTCCAGCAGGCTAAGATAAAAGGTAGGGAGGAGGGACTTGGGGGAGGGGCGTCGGAAATGTGATAGGTGGAAAGAGGTCAAGGTGAGGGTGATAGGTCAGACTAGGGTGGGGGCGGAGAGGTCGGGAAGAAGATCTCAGGTTAGGAAGGCGGTGCTGAATTTGATGGATTTGACTGAGACAGGGTGGGGGGAGGGGAAATGAGGAAACTGGTGAAATCCGAGTTCATCCCTTGTGGTTGGAGGGTTCCTAGCCGGAAGATGAGGCGTTCTTCCTCCAACCGTCGTTTTGTTGTGGTCTGACGATGGAGGAGTCCAAATACCTGCATGTCCTTGGTGGAGTGGGAGGGGGAATTGAAATGTTGAGCTACAGGGTGGTTGGGTTGGTTGGTCCGGGTGTCCCAGAGGTGTTCTCTGAAACGCTCCGCAAGTAGCCGGCCTGTCTCCCCAATATAGAGGAGGCCACATCGGGTGCAGAGGATGCAATAGATGATATGTGTGGAGGTGCAGGTGAATCTGTGGCGGATATGGAAGTTTCCTTTGGGGCCTTGGAGGGAGGTGAGGAGGGAGGTGTGGGCGCAAGTCTTGCACCTCCTGCGGTTGCAGGGGAAGGTGCCGGGAGTGGAGGTTGGGTTGGTGGGGGTGTGTGGATCTGACGAGGGAGTCACGGAGGGAGTGGTCTTTATGGAATGCTGATAGGGGAGGGGAGGGAAATATATCCTTGGTGGTGGGGTCCGTTTGGAGGTAGCGGAAATGACGGCGGATGATGCGCTGTACATGGAGATTGGTGGGGTGGTAGGTGAGGACCAGTGGGGTTCTGTCCTGGTGGCGGTTGGAGGGGCGGGGTTCCAGGGCGGAGGAGCGGGAAGTGGAAGAGTACCCCGCCCCTCAAACCGCCACCAGGACAGAACCCCACTGGTCCTCACCTACCACCCCACCAATCTCCATGTACAGCGCATCATCCGCCGTCATTTCCGCTACCTCCAAACGGACCCCACCACCAAGGATATATTTCCCTCCCCTCCCCTATCAGCATTCCGTAAAGACCACTCCCTCCGTGACACCCGGACCAACCAACCCAACCGCCCTGTAGCTCAACATTTCAATTCCCCCTCCCACTCCACCAAGGATATGCAGGTCTTTGGACTCCTCCATCGTCAGACCACAACAAAACGACGGTTGGAGGAAGAACGCCTCATCTTCCGGCTAGGAACCCTCCAACCACAAGGGATGAACTCGGATTTCACCAGTTTCCTCATTTCCCCTCCCCCCACCCTGTCTCAGTCAAATCCATCAAATTCAGCACCGCCTTCCTAATCTGAGATCTTCTTCCCGACCTCTCCACCCCCACCCCAGTCTGACCTATCACCCTCACCTTGACCTCTTTCCACCTATCACATTTCCGACCCCCCTCCCCCAAGTCCCTCCTCCCTACCTTTTATCTTAGCCTGCTGGACAAACTTTCCCCATTCCTGAAGAAGGGCTTATGCCCGAAACGTCGATTCTCCTGTTCCCTGGATGCTGCCTGACCTGCTGCGCTTTTCCAGCAACACATTTCCAGCTATTTCATGATTCAACCTTCTTCCAGTTGCAAACTTGGGTGGGTGGCAATGAGAAATTCAGAAGAATTGACTGAGATGTCGAGTGAGGTCTGTCACGATATCAGAGCAACAAGTTGCATTTTCCAACTGAGTTCCAGATGTCGAAAGAAACTTCTCGCCATTGAGAAGCCCATGAAAAAGAAGAATTCCGGCTCAGTCTCACCCTCATTTGTACATAAACACACCTGGTTGATCTTCAGGTTTCTGTTTACCACCCTCCAAAATGGAAACCACATACGGGAATATTCAACATAAAAGTTTAAGTGGGTACCTGGTGACTCTAGCTCATCGCTTGCTCCTCTGGAAACCAAACACCATGGTCTCAGGGTAGGTTCCAAGGGTAGTAGCAGCACACATCCCATGTCCATGAACCTTGGCAGCCAAGACCATACCAGCCTCTCATGTTCTACTGCCACCCAACGCATAGAAAGTTCCATTCTGATGTGCATCTTTCATTGCACTGCTGCAGATGATAGACTTGGTGTGCAGGAATAGGCATCAATAAGGGATTGGAACAGACTGCAACTTGGGGCTCCTCACTTCCTTTCTCAGCGTTCACTCACTCTGTTTAGATATTTACAGCATCCTTAGCTTTGGACAGAGTGAAGGAATGTATAATACTTCTATCTTGACTTGCCTTTTTGTGCAAACACAAAGCCAGACAGTTTATTATGGTGGTCAGCAATCATCAGACAGGTTGCTGTGTGAACATGATACTATATCAATCCCACACCTGCATCATATGCCAGCATCATACAATGAAAATACACAAGACGTGCAACAAGAAAATAGCCATTTTTTGGGTGGCACGGTGGCACAGTGGTTAGCACTGCTGCCTCACAGCACCAGAGACCCGGGTTCAATTCCCGCCTCAGGCGACTGACTGTGTGGAGTTTGCACATTCTCCCCGTGTCTGCGTGGGTTTCCTCCAGGTGCTCCGGTTTCCTCCCACAGTCCAAAGATGTTCAGGTCAGGTAAATTGGCCATGCTAAATTCCCCATAGTGTTAGGTAAGGGGTAAATGTAGGGGTATGGGTGGGTTGCGCTTCGGTGGGTCGGTGTGGACTTGTTGGGCCGAAGGGCCTGTTTCCACACTGTAAGTAATCTAATCTAATCTAATCTAAGTCATGTCTCAAAGTCTTCAGAGGCTAGTCTTCAGTCATGTCAAGGGAAGACACTTTTCAGCCATGGGCTCCTGTTAGCGCTGGACAAAGGCAGCCTCTGATATCACTGAGGAAGCTTGGACATGGTCACTTAGCCAACTGGGATGCTCATTCTCCTTGTAACTAAAGAGCGGATGCGATTGGCATAGCACCACCACCACTAACCCCTTACCCCCCACACCACTCTTTCTCCCCCATCTGGACTGTTTTCTCCTGGAATGAGGGAAAGGGAGGGTTTGAATGAGATGAAAGTAGGAGGCAGAACTGGTATTGCTGGAGCGGTTGGTCAAAAGGTGATGAAGTGCCTTGAGCAAGTGAAGAGGCAGCACAGAGGCCATGCAGGGCTCGTGGTGTGAGGGAATTGGATGAGTCAGGACAAGTGAGGGAAGATGTTTCAAGCAGTAGTGAGAATGTACAGCATCTGCCTTGGAGGGAAGATGGTACAGTGGCAGAGATTGAGTGACTGTGAGGTAGTAGAGTAAAAGGTGGTGGCACTTATCCTGGCAGAGTGGAGAAGACCTTTTTCCAGCAGTGTTGGGTGTTCCTTCCAGCCAGATGGCTGAGATTGCACTGACCTGGGTGGTAACCTAAGCCTTAGGCTGGCAGGCCTTAGTGACTTGCCTTACTCTGCCGGTCTTAGAGACGGAGAACTCCCACCCTTGCATCAGTAGGAGCTCCAAGCGACCATCCACAAAGTGGGCACAAAATTCCCTTGTCTGCCATGCCAGGGCAAATGTCACCAAATGCTTGACCGGGTAAACAAAGACCTTTTAAAATTGGCACTGATACCATGGTAGTGCTGATCACTTTCAGCTACAATGAGGGAGAATCAGATTAGTGTCAGATGAGAGAGAGAAACCATCGGAGTGGTGCTCCGAAAGCTCGTGTGTTTCCAATTAAACCTGTTGGACTATATATAACCTGGTGTTGTGGGATTTTTTAACTAAAAAAAAGGTAAGACTCAGCCCATAGTTTCTCCTCTAACTTAGTGTTCAGGTGAGCTTAACTTATTATTGCATTAGATAACCAGCACTACTCTTCAAATATGCCCTGCCAATCACTTGACCTTTGTCAGGTTTCTGGAACCTTCCATAAAACATTCTCATGCCTTTCCATTCACTAATACTTTAGGCTAGTGCCAGAGTCCACTGTTCAAAATACAGAAATTTAAGGGACTGATAACACGCTGATATCTTTTTGCAAGTCGCACAAGGAATGGCAGTCCCTCTTCAGCTGTCACACTTTGATGGACAATGACATCTGTTTTCCAAAAATAAATCCACTAGCTGCAAGCAACTCATTTCTCAAAGGGGTGCAGAGATTACACGTGTGACATTGGAGGTTTAATACAATACCTGCCAAAAATTTCCCTTTTTTCTTTGAAACGAGTTGCAACTCTTTGTCGGAAGTTAAAGGAATATCTGGTAGTTTGTCTGAATTAACCAAGGGGTCATGTTTCACCAGGTGGGTGTTCCCACAGCCTTCATCCACCAACCACCCCCACTCTCTGCACCAATTTTTAGGTTGGTACAGGCTGGATGATCCAGACCATTTATAGAGCTCACTTTCGTCTGTCTGAATGTGTCAAGATTAGCTGAAGATTAGTGGCCAAGGTTAAAGCTCGTAGTGCTGGGCTCTCGCTCATTCCCTCAATGACAGTGGGTGATATGGATAAAGTAGAAATCTTCGACACGGATGGCAAGGGAAGAGGGTTGAAGGCCAAGCAAGACCTTCTGACTGGGGATGTGGTCTTTGCTGAGCCAGCATATGCTGCAGTTGTGTTTGACAAGTAAGTCAGTCTGTCTATCTGTTGTAGAACACAAGCCTTCTTATGTTGCCCCATAATGCAAACTTTGGAATCAAAGTCAAATGTTGAACAGGAGTTTTTATTTTAAATTTTATTTTAATATAACATCACTTCTTCAATCGTTCTTTCATTATTGACTGTTGAATTGATTGAGTTCCCTGCCTTGATTGACTGAATTCTGTAAGGAGTGTTGTCCTGAAACTGGGGTCTTTAGTCCCACTGGATACTGCAGTCTTCGTAGGACAATCATGTGGAACCACTTTACAATGCTGTGGGGAGCTACTTGGCTCAGTTCTTGCTGTTTGGAAGTTTTCAGGCTAAATGTATTTCTTTAGGGGGTAAGGTTCAGAACTTAGAGTCATAGAGTCATACAGCAAGGAAACAGACCCTTCGGCCCAACTCATTGGTGCCAACCAGACATTCCAATCTGACCTAATCCCATTTGCCAGCAGTTAAATGTAAACTGCCATTTATTCCATAGAAACCAAACAGGGCTGGTTTTGAAGAGGTTGTTATTAAAATGGGTGAAAATTGACAAGACCTCTTTTTGTTTAGTTGCCATCCCTGGGAAGGTGATGATGAGCATTTCTCTTGAACTATGTAGTCCTTGTGTTGATAACACTTGTTAATTGATGGAAATGCAGGGTTTGAACCTAGTAATGTTCCAGAAATGGTGATAAAGTTCAGATCAGGATGATCCTGATATTGAGTAGAACTTGCAGGTGATGCTGTGCCTACAATTCTGATACTGTTATTCTTGTTGGTGGTGGTCACAGTTATTGACTGGGATATGGTATTGAAATGTGGACAGCAAGAGGTTACTCTGAATCTTGTAGGTCACAGTTATTGCTGTCATAACTTGCTGGGAGACGCATCCAGTAGCAGATGTCCTGATCAAGTGGATTACACACTGCCGGGATGATTTAAAATTTCAAATATCCTGGTCACTTTGTCAACCCAATCCTAGCTGGGCTGTGTATATTGTGAGGAATATTGAATGAGTGGGAGGTGAGTCATTTGTCAGAGTAAAGGAGTTTTTGTGCCCGTCTTGTTGCTTTGACTTAGCATTGTTGACAAAAAGATTTAGAATCACAGATTCGTGGAATTCATGAAGGAGGCTTTTAGTCATATCTAATTTAAATCTCTACAAAAACAAGTCACCTATTTCCATTCCTCTGTCTTTTCCCTGATAGAATCATAAAATGGATGATGGTGGAATATTTATATGTTAAAAACACAGGGAGAAATGCAAGAAATTACAAAGTGGTTACCCAGTCTCCAATGACTTCACAATGTGAAGGAGACCGCATTGTCAGCAGGGAGTACAGAAGGCTAGATTTGAAAGAAAAGCTAAAGTAAACTGCTGCCTCACCTGTAAGATGTGTTTGGGACCCTGAACAGTGAGAAGGAAGAAATAAAAGTTCAAATGTCACACTTTCTGTCATTGCATGGGAAGGTGGGACGGGTTTGTTCTCAGCAGAGCTGACTTATTCTCTACCATTCACACCTGCTTTGTATCCACATCACTCCTTTGTTACCATTAGAACTCACTTTGTCTGTTGCTCCAGGTGTTCTCATGATCTGTTCCTCTCGCTCCTGCCCCCCCCCCCCCTTTGTCAACAGCATAAAAAGCGTCGTTTCCAGCTCTCTTCTATTCTGAGGAAGAGTCATTGGATTGAAATGTTTCTCTCTCCAGAGACGCTGCCAGACCTACTGAGTTCCTCTGCCACTTCTGTTTTTATTTCTGATCCCCAACATCCATGTTAATTTAGTCCCAAGTAACTCAATAATGGGTTGCATCAGGAGTGTCCCTCCCAGGGGGAAAGCAGAAATGTTTTTTGGAATGTCCTGAAGGGACAAAATATTCTGGGTGACTCTTAAAATACCCTGTTTTGTGATTAACTTGAGATGGTGCATTTAGGAAGACACAAACTGCATCAAGTGACTTTGTTGGGGATGTGCAGAAGTCAAATCACCAGAGACAGAATGTAAACTTCAAAACAACCTATTTGTCCCACCCTTCCTAGTAGCAGAGTCTGCAGAACAAACATGGGAGTTCTCAACCATTTTAGAACCAATCGAGCCAGAGTTGAAGCAAGTCATTTACATCCCTGAGGCACTGCTTAAGGTGAAGGAACAGTTGGTAACACTCGTTCAACAGAATCTTAAGGTTCTAGGCTTAAGTCTACTTCTCAGACGAGAGCTCCAAACCTGACACACATACATAGGAAAAGGTGGAGACCATTCAGCCTTTCAAGCCTGTTTCACCATTCGATAAGATCATGGCTGATTTGTGCCTAACAGCATATACCTGCCTTGTACCCATATCCCTTGAAACCCTTGATTAATAAAAATGTATCTATTTCAGATTTAGGTTTAACAATTAAATTAGTATCACCCACGATTTGAGGAAGAGAGTTCCAAACCTCCACTGAATGTCCTGACTCTAATTCTTTGACTATGCCCCTGGTTCTAGAATCTTCAACTGCTGGAAATAGTTTATCTCTATCTACCTTATCTTTTCCTGTTAATATCCTGAACACCTTGATTTGATCACCCCTTAGTCTTCTAAATTCTAGAGAAAAATGGCCCAGTTTGTCTAATGTCTCCTCATAACTTAACCCCTCGGTCTCATCCTTGCAAAGCTGTGTTGAGCTCCCCCCCCAGGGTCAAATCATCCTTCCTAAGGCCTGGTGGCCTCATCTGCTCATAGTGGTCTAAGTGGGGTCTAACTAAGGTTTTGTATTACTGCAGCATAATATCTGCATCCTAATCCTCCAGCCCTTTAGATATGAAGGCCAACATTCTGTTAACCATCGTGATTATTTTCTGAACCATCACATTTTAAAGAACAATTCACCTGAACCCCAAATCTTGACGGACTGTATTTAATTTAGTGCCTTCTAAAAAACACCCAGATCCATCAGTCCAAAACAGATAATTTTACATTTGCTGATATTAAAATCCATCTGTTACAGCTTTGCCCATTCACCTAATCTATCAATAACCTGTTGCAATTTTATGCTGCTGTCAACACTCTGAGCAATGTTGCCCCATTTTGTGTTGTCAGCAAATTTACATGTTTGACTTTTTATGTCATTATCTGAGTCATTAATGAATATTATGAATGATCAAAGCCCCAACACGGATCCCCGTGGAACAGCAGAACTTACATCTGGTCAGAGTGACTACTTAACGTTATTCCAACTCTCTCTTTTCAGTCACTCAACCAATTTCCTATCCATGTCAGTAATTGTCCCTTAATTCTGTGGGCTCTCACCTTAGCTAACAGTCTGTGGGACTTTGTGTCGGACAGTTGGTGGCACAGACAGAACTGTGCTATGTGATCTGAGGTGCTATTTTTTCAATGTTTTATTAAAGCAAGTCCCCATCTTTCTGCTTAGATGATTGTTAAAGATCCCACAGCACCACTTTGAAGAAGAGCAAGGGTGTTCTACTTGACCAATATCTATCCCTCAAACAACATTACACAAAACGGATTATCTGGGCATGATCACATTGGTGTTTATGCGAGTTTGCTGTGTACAGGTTGGCTGCTGCATTCCATATACTGTAAAAGTGACGACACTTTGAAAGCAAGGCATTGACTCAAAAGCACTTTGGGGTATTTCATGATTTTGGAAAATGCAAGTCCTTTGTTTAATTCCAGAGAATCATGATTGGGAAATGAAATAACTAAAGCAAGGTAGCATCTCAATTTATTTAATAGGAAGACAATCAATTCTATTATACCTCCTGTGTTAAAGGCCTAAAAGTCGGAATTAGTGGTGATTGTTGAAAGAATTCCATTGAGGCTGGTATCCAGCCACCAAGTCACCTGTTGTTTACAGATGGAGAGTCCTTGACATAGATCCAGCTCCTTCAGAGCCAGCTCTCAGAGCAAACAGAACCTCTGACACTCCTGCTCTCATCTGTCAGCCAGGACTCCCTGATTGGTCCAAATTAACAGTCCCAATCAGGGAACTCAGATTGTATACTTTACCTGCCTCATTACAACTACTACAATTGACATCCACAATGTTTCTGCCTTTCTGCAGTGCTAGACTGGGGAAATCCAGGCTGGTCATGTTGTTGCTCACTCTAGAATTTGAAGCAAATAAAAAATTCAGCATAGATTCACCTGAGAAGTTACCTGACAGAAAATGTCAACTGACAAATGCCGTTGACATTGGAACTATTGCCGCAGTGAGAAACCAGCAACTGCATTGTGCTCACTGACAGGGGATATTTTGCAATTTCCAACAGTAAATTTTGGCACAGATCTATTTACAAACAAAACTTGTAATAGCAGAAAATAAGGTCTGTAGGCAGCAAGCATATGTTCAAGAATTAAAACTAAGAAAGATATGGAAGTGAGGCATCTGTGGAATCCATGATTTCTTTGTGAGATATATAGCAACTTAGAAAAATAGAAACTGTTCTAAAAAGCAGTTCAGTTATAAAAAAGCACTTGAAGCACGTCTAACCTATACTCAAGTGGTTGCTCTCTCTCTTTCTCTCTCTCTCTCTCTTTCTCTCTGAGTTGGAAGGTTGTGCGTTCAAATCCACTTCAGAGACTTGATCAATCTATATGTTGATGATTTGTGTGTGTTGCTAAACCACACCGTGTACCATAATTTCACAATGAATTTCACAATGAATTTCACAAAGAGGGCAAGTCTACTTAAGGACTATCCCAGTACGTCAGTGCAATACTGATGGAGTACTGCACAGTTCAAGGTGCTGCCATTGAACGGGACTTAAAGTGCACGTAAAAGATCTGATGTGAGGAACATAACAGTTCTTCTGGTATCCTGACCAACATTTGTCTCTCAACTAATATCACACAGAACAAATTATGTGGTCGCTTATCTCTTAGCTTTTGTAGGTCCTTCCTATGCACGCACTGGAGGTTGCATTAGTTTACCTCAAAAATACAACACTGGCTTTAGCCTCCTTTGAGCTGCCCTTCCTTATATAATTAAGTCAACTGAGATTTAAGGAACAAGTTGAAATTGTTAAGGGTGCAGAGCAGTGTAGATATTGAGAAAATGAATGAAGAGGAAGTTGACATTGACCTTTTGGCAGGGTAAATGTTGTGGACATTAAAAAGGGATATATAAGGGCCAGAAGAAAACTGAGTGTTTTAGGTAGGCAAATGAATAGGAAGCAAGGCAGCCCTGGACCTATAGATGATGTGTTTGGATGACCTGCTCTGAGTTTGGCTCCTGCCTGAAACATCGATTTTCCTGCTCCTCGGATGCTGCCTGACCTGCTGTGCTTTTCCAGCAACACTCTAATCTTCTCTCTAATCTCCAGCATCTGCAGTCCTCACTTTCGCCTGATTGGAATAAACACCACAGTATGTGAGGTCTTTTTGGAATAAAGAAGAAAACTGTCCAGGATAATAAAGATAAATCTACAATTTAAACCATTGAAGATTAACATCTGTGAAAATTACACTTTAGATATTGATTTCACAAAACTATAATCTCTCTTTTTAATTTCAGTCCATTCTGTTTTCTCTGAGGGAACTGTCACTGTACAGACCTATAACCAGGTCTTGCAGTTACTACAGTACACGATGGTGCTCATGATTCTGTTAAATGGCAATAGTTCAAAGCTATAAATACTGTGGGTGCTGGAGATCCAAAATAAAAACAGAGAGTGCTGGAGAAACTCAGCAAGTCTAGCTGCAGCTGTTGAGAGAGAAACAGAGTTAATGCTTGAAGTCTGATAGCATTCTTCTTTGCAGAGATTTCCCCACCAATTTCTCTTTTTATTTGTGGTTCAAAGCTAACTTGGATTAAATGTGTGTTTTAGTTGATCCAAGGCCATTGACAACCAGAGACAGGAGTGAATGTAAGCCAGAATACTGATTAGTTACAGATCTGACTGTCGGAATGGCATTGTTGAATTCACTCACACAACTCCCTGATGCTACGTTATAACAGTGTGGTTGAACAATGTGCCATGATGGGATAGGTGTCACTGGCATGCCAAGCAGTTATCACTCTCAGGAAGATGGTAGTGAGTCACTCTCTTCAACCGCTGCCATCCTTGGTGATGTGGGTATACCCCACTGCGGTGTGAAAGGACTCTAAGGGAGCGAGAGCACCCCCCCCCCCTCCTCCTTCTGCACCAGTGAAACCAAATGTATAAAGTCAATGCTGCCTCCTTCGAAGGCAAGTGCATTTTGGAGGCGGAGATAAAACACAAGGAGAAGAAGTCATGAGCCAGAAACCCACCCTAACCTCAATTGTCTACAGTACTTGGGGCAGAAATCAACCTCAACAGTCAGCAACATAGCCACCAGAACCTTACTGAGCATACCAGGTGATGAAGATGATTACCTTCACCTTGGATGATGGATGGAAAGGGCAGTTAGACAGCGAATTGAATTAATATGACTCAGTGGCAGCGAAGGAATGAAACTATATTTCTGTTTAGGTATCTGTGACTTGGAAGGAAACTTAATCATTACTCTACTGTGCTCACAGTATTGGATAATGCGACAAATAAGAGGCGCTGCATCAAATTCATCAGGCAGATACTAATTGTGATCTCCATTCTATGCTGGATTGGGTGAAGTAATCTAAGGCAATATTTCTGGTCACCACAATTACCCTCAGCACTCTGTGGGCAACCAAAGGAACAGAATAGCCAACAATTATCCAGTGATCCTTTACTCCAAAACGCAATACATGGCAGCATGAAAGGGGAGGATTGAGCTGGGCAGAGATAGCTACAAATGCACCACTGATAGTCACTGTTGGTGCTCACATATGGAGAAGGCACTTGACGGAGATACCAGGGACAGGGGTTTGGGTTACACGACATGCAAAGCCATTCTCCATCCACAGGCTGCGACTTTAGTGAAGGAAGGAGGTGTGGAAGGTGTAAATGAAGGGGTAGTAAAGGACTGTATCACCTAATGCGCTTAACAGATGGCAAAACTGAAGAGTAACATTGCACAAAGAAACATGAAACATTCTTTGCTGAGAATTGATAGCTGATACTTTGACGGAAGGTCAAGATGAAATGTCAACTGAAGTTCATGGAGTTTCTGCCGTCAGGGAATGCCATCATCTCATATAGCTAATTAATAATAATTTACTACTTTTCAAAAATGTATTCATGGGATGAGGGTATCGCTGGCCAGGCCAGCATTTATTGCCCATCCCTAATTTCCCAGATGGCAGTTAAGAGCTAAACACATTGCTGTGGGTCTTGATCATATGTAGGCCAGACCAAGTAAGGAAGGCCGATTTCCTTCCCTCAAGGACATTAGTGAACCAGATGGGTTTTTAATGAGAGCTTAATGGTCACCATTAAGAGATCAGTTTTCATCTCTATGTTTTATTTTTAATGAATTGAATTTATTAATTCAATTTAAATTCCAGAAGCTACCCCTGCAAGGTTTGAATCCATGACCTCAGAACCTCTAACTTTGAGGCAGAGGTTCCAGATTTCAAGTTTAATAACCCCTATTGCTACATGATGGTCATCTCCCTGCTATGCTAACCTGTTAGACTGAAACTCTCCGTATCCCAGATAGCAACCCCATCATTATCTGAAGATCAGGAGGAGAATTCACCCTGGTGTTCTGGCTTGTATACATCCTTTCTATGATTATAATAGTGATGATACATCAAAAATACGCCATTGGCTGTACAACACTTCAGGATATGAGATCTTGAAAGGCGCTACATCAATGAAATCTTTCTGAAATCAACATCACAAAAACAGAAACAAACGATTGCCTTTTTAAGTAGACAGTGCTTCCTTCAAGATGTTGTCACCCTCGTTGATACTCAGGTTTCTGAAAGGGCTTGGCTGAGAGGCTGCTGGGAAATGCAGAATATGAGGAAGCAGTCTCAGGATAATGGGTCAATGACAGGCGGAGAAATTTCTCCACTCAAATTGTTGCCAGTCTTTCAAATACTCAACCCTTTTGGGTTGGGGCTGCTGCATTGTTGAATGTATTTCTGTCTGTAATAGAAGGGAGACAAGGGATATGGGGAGCAGGTGGAAGAAATGGACTTTAGGCAGAGATCACCCATAATCACATCAAATGCTCGATCAGGCTGGAGGGGTCTCTGCTCTTGTACAATTGTGAGCATTGAGCAGAGATGGCTCGGGAATGCTCGGTTGATTTCTGTGCTGCCTGTTACAATGTCATCCATTTATTGTCCTCTTGAAATCGCTTTGGTTGTGGGCAACCAACTCCTGTAAACCATAAGCATTCCACCTTCCCTGCCCCCTGGGGGACATTTCCTTTTCTTTTCAGTCATGGGATGTGAACATCGCGAACGTTTCATGTCCATCCCGAGTTACCCTTGAGAAGGTGGTGGTGAGCTGCCTTCTTAAACCGCTGCAGTCCGTGTGCTATAGATTGACCCACAATGCCACGAGGGAAAGAATTCCAGGAGTTTGACCCAGCATCAGCTAAGGAACAGTGATGTATTTCCAAGTCAGGATGATGAGTGGCTTAAGACCATAGGACCATGAGAAATAGGAACAGGAGTAGAATACTGAGCCCATCAAGCCTGCTCCACCAGTCAATAAGATCATCGCTGATCTGACTTTCCTCATGTCCATGTTCCTATCTTTTCACCATAACCCTCAATTCACTGACTGATTAAGAATATATCTATCACAGCCTTAAATATACACAAGGACTCTGCCCCATATCCTCCTCATCTCACTCTTTAACCGCCTGTTTTTTTGCATCATGTCCACATCCAAGATTCTTCATCAGACCATGTCCAATGAAGCATG
Organism: Chiloscyllium plagiosum; assembly: GCF_037043375.1. Taxonomy (NCBI): domain Eukaryota; kingdom Metazoa; phylum Chordata; class Chondrichthyes; order Orectolobiformes; family Hemiscylliidae; genus Chiloscyllium; species Chiloscyllium plagiosum. The sequence goes on along the minus strand of NW_028270139.1, from coordinate 150,424,569 downwards.
AAGGCTGTTGTGTGTCAGCATGAGTGACATTGTCATTCATGGGTTTCACAAAAGCCATATCTGAGACACTGGAGGATGGTTTTGGTGGGGAAGGTTGGTATCTGGTCTCTGGACAGCAGTGGGAGTCCTCGAGTGGCTGTCTTCAACACAGCCATCTTCAGTTTCTTTTTCAGTGACCCTCCCTCTGGTGTCAGACGTGGGAAGGTTCACTCATGAGATACACTGATGGGGGACTTAGCTTAAGGGCAGTACAGTGGCTCAGTGATTAGCTCTGCCACCTCATAGCATTAGGGACCCGGGTTTGATTCCAGTCTCGAATGACAGTCTGTGTGGAGTTTGCATGTTTTCCCAATGTCTTACCTGCAAGAGTTCTGCTGATTTCTTTGGTTCCCTCCCACAGTCCAAAGATGTGCTGATTAGGTGGATTGGCCATGCTAACTTGTCCATAGTGTCCAGGGATGTGCAGGCAAGGTGGATTAGCCATTGGACATGCATATATGTGGGCTTACAGAAATAGGTTAGGGGTCTCAGTCTGGGTGGGATGCTCTTCAGAGGGTCAGTGCAGATTCAATCCACCAAATAGCCTCACTGTAGGGATTCTATGATTCTGAACAATTCTCTGTTCTTTTGTTCTGCCTTCCAAATGAACAGCTTGGTACTTTCCCACATTATGCTCCATGTACTAACTTTTTTGCCAATTTATGTAACCTATGTCTCTCTGTAAACTGTTTGGATCCCTCTTACAACCTGCCTTTCCACCTATTTTTGTGTCATCTGCATCTTCCTTTCTCCGCGTCATCAATTTATGTTGTGAAGCACTGATCCCTGTGGAACTCCACTGGTCACATGTCGCCAAGCTAGAAAATAGCGTTTTTTATCCCCACTCGCTGTTGCCTGCCCATTTGTCAATTCTCTACCCCTGCTAACATACTACCTTCAACACCGTGGGCTCTTAAGAGTTAATCTTTTGTGAGATACTTTATTTAGCATCTTCAGGAAACGCAAATGTACACACCAACTGGTTCCCCTCTATCTACTCTGGTTGAAATTTCCTTGAAAAACTCCAAAGAATTAGTCAGACATAATGTCCCTTTCATGAATCTGTGATGACTCTGCTTGATTAGATTATGATCTTCCAAACATTATGCTATTACCTCCTAAATAATTGATTCAAATTCTTTTCCAATAATAGATATTTAAGCTAATCAGAGTTTAGATCAGAGTGGTGCTGGAAAAGCACAGCAGGTCAGTCAGCATCCGAGGAGCAGGAAAATCGATGTTTCGGGCAAAAGCCCTTCATCAGTATTCCTGCATCTGCAGTCCTCACTTTTGCCTATTTCGGCTAATCAGCGGATAGTTACCTGCTTTCTGCTTCCCTGCCATTTTCAACAGAGGCTTCCCTTTGGCAACAAAAATAGAAATTGCTGGAAGAATTCATCAGGTCTAGCAGCATTTGTGGAGAGGAAGCAGAGTTAATGTTTTGGGTCCAGTGACCATTTTTCAGAACCCTTCAGAAGTGTCACTTAAGAATCCTTTGGTACTTCTTCAGAATTCTTTGAGAATTCTTTGGTACTTGCAACCAATGCACCCACTATCGCTGTAGTCACCCCATTTAGGACCCTTGGATGCAAGACAGCAGGGCCAGGGGACGTATCTGCCTTTTGCTCCATCAGTTTGTCGAATACTACTTCTTCAGTGTTGGTGATGGTACATAATTCCTCTCCTGTATTCTCCAGTATTAATGAAATCTTCAAAGTATCTTCCACTATAGAGACTCATGTAAAATATCCATTTAACCCCTCTGCCCTTTCTTTGTACCCCAAAACTATCTCTCCAGATTCATTTTCTAAGGGGTCTATGTTCACTTTGACCTATCACCTCCTTTTTATATATTTAAAGAAATTCTTATTATTAGCTTTTATATTTCTCACTAGTTTTCCCTCATAGTTTATGTTCTCTGTCTTTATTACCTTTATAGTGGTCCTTTGTAGGATTCTGATTTTATTCCTGCCTTCAGGGCTATCACTAACTTTGGCCTCCTTATATACTTTTTCTTTCAACTTATTTGACAGGGAACATAGTGGTGAGGTGTTCCCATGTATCTGCTGCCCTTGTCCTTCTACATGGTAATGAGCATGCGTTTGGTATGTTTTACCTACCTATCGTTGGTGAATTTCGGCAGTGCACCTTGTAGATAGTGCATACTGCTGCTACTGAGCGTCGGTGGTGGTGGGAGGGGATGCTTGTGAAATAGGTGCCAATCAAGCCGGCTGCCCTGTCCTGGATGGTGTCAAGCTCCCTGAGTGTTGTTGTAGCTGCACCCATCCAGGCAAGTGGGCAATATTCCAACACACTCCTGACCTGCGTCTTGTCGATGGTGGATATGCTTGGGGAGTCAGGAGATGAATTTCACCCCTTTGATCCCTTTAATCCTAAGAATTATGTCTAACTCGTTGTTGGAACATTCAATGTTTGGGCCTCAACTGCTTTCAATGGCAAAGAATTCCACAGGCTCACCTATGAAGAAATTTCTCCTCATATCAGTCCTAAATGGCCAACCCTATATTCTTCGACGGTGGGCCCTGGTTCTGAGCTCCCCATCATCGAGAACATCCTGAATGCTTTCTTTCAGCAATTGTGTACAAGGACATCCAGGTCTCCTTGCAGCTCTCCCTTTTCAAACTATCGGCTTTGGATGACTATCTACCTTCCTATTTTTGCAACCAAAGTAGATGTCCTCACGCTTAGCCACGATATATTACCATGCACTTAACTTGTCTAACTCTGGTTTGGCTCACTAATGTCCTTCAGTGAAGGAAATCTGACAAAGGGTTTGGAGTGATAGTCACCTCCTGACTCTCCAAGCTTGTTTACCATCAACAAGACACAGGTCAAAGTGTGATGGAATACTCCCCACTTGCCTGGATGGGTGCAGCTCCAACAACACTAAGGAGCTTGACACCATCCAGGAGAAATCTGACAACCTGGTCTGGCCTACGTGTGACTTCAGATCTTAATTGCCCTCTGGGTAATTACAGATGGGCAATAAATGCTGGCCCGGCCAGTGATGGCCACATCCTGTGAAAGAATAAAGAAATCACGTTGAAGCATAGACCATAAGACCATAAGACCATAAGACATCGGAGCAGAAGTAAGGCCATTTGGCCCATCGAGTCCACTCTGCCATTCAATCATGGCTGATGGGCATTTCAACTCCACTTACCCGCATTCTCCCGTAGCCCTTAATTCCTTGTGACATCAAGAATTTATCAATTTCTGCCTTGAAGACATTTAGCATCCCAGCCTCCACTGCACTCTGTGGCAATGAATTCCACAGGCCCACCACTCTCTGGCTGAAGAAATGTCTCCGCATTTCTGTTCTGAATTTACCCCCTCTAATTCTAAGGCTGTGTCCATGGGTCCTAGTCTCCTCGCCTAACGGAAACAATTTCCTAGCGTCCACCCTCACAATTCATCATTCCCCCTAACTTTGCGTCATCTGCAATCTTTGTGATTCTATACTTAATTCCCTCATCTTCATCCTTAATATATATCATTAATGTCTCGGGTCCCAGCACTGACCCCTATGATACCCCAATAGCCTGTATGTACTTGGAAATTGACCCATTAATTCTTACTCTATATTTCCTATCTCTCAGCCAGTTCTCTAGCTATGTCAGTACACCTACCCTCAGTCCCATGTGCTTTAATTTTATATGCTAATTTCTATGTGGAGCTTAGTTGAAAGTCTTCTGAAAGTGCAAGTAAACTACATTCACCGGTTCCCCCTTATCGACTCTATTATCTACATCCTTGAAAAATTCCAGGACGGAAATGAACTGCTTCAGTATATGAGGAGCAGCAAATGGTGCTGAACATTGTGCAATCATCAGCCACTAACCTCACATTATGATGAAGCAGCTGAGGATGGTTGGGTTTAGGAGACTACCCTGAGGAACTCTTGCAGAGATGTCCTGAAGCTGAGATGGACCTGCACTGTGTTGTCTACAGCAATGCAACTTTCCTGGAATTTCTAAAATGCAAAGAAAACACTGTCTTTGGTCTCAGGTGACCCATCATCCTCCCAGATGATAAAATAAAGCAAAGGACTGTGGATGCTGGAGATCTGAAACAAAAACACAAATTGCAAATGGAACTCAGCAGGTCTGGCAGCATCTGTAGGAAGAAAGCAGACTTAATGTTTTAACTCCTCATCAGAATTGGTAACAGCTCAGGAAAAAGTGGTAACTATGATGAAGATGAGGTGGAAGGACAGAAGGAAAGCAGAATAAATGATAATGAGAGCTTAGAATATGAGAGAATAGGTTGGCTGGGTTGAAAGCAACCTGTATCATAACAGGACTGGATGTGGGAATTGTTAAAAGCCATGGAATCAGGCTGTAAGGTTATTGGACTGGGTATTCAGTGCTAGAGGCTGCAGGGTCCCCATGTGGAAGATGAGATGCTGCTCTTTAAACTGGCACAGAGGCTTGCTGGAGCATTGCAGAGATGTTGTATGGGAACACGGAGATGTGTTGAAATAGCAGGCAACTGGAAGCTCTGAGTCATTTTGACGCACAGAACCAAGGTGTGTGCAAAGTGGTCACCCAGTCTATAATTTATCTCCCCAGTGCAGGGGAGATCACACTGTCAACAGTCAATACAGAGAACAGCTTGAATGAAACATAACAGCATCTCATTTGCCGATTGGGGCTCAAGTCAATGAGGCAGTATGGAACATAGAACATAGAACAGTGCAGCACAATACAGGCCCTTCAGCCTATGACGTTGTGCCGAGCATTTAGCTTAATCTAAGATCAACCCAACCGACACACCCCTCAATTTACTGCCATCCATGTGCTTGTCCAGCAGTCGCTTAAATGTCCTTAATGTCTCTGACTTTACTACCATCGCTGGCAGGGCATTCCACGTACCCATCAGTATCAACTAATTTGATTCCCTCCACATGATATCAAGAAACAGTTGGAGACACTGGATGCAGCAAAGGCTATGAGCCCTGACAACATTCTGGCAACAGTACTGAAGACATTTGCTCCAGAACTTGCCGCTCCCCTAGCCAAGCCCTTCCAGTATAGTTCCCCTAGCCAAGCCCTTCCAGTATAGCTCCCCTAGCCAATCCCTTCCAGTATAGTTCTCCTAGCCAAGCCCTTCCAGTATAGTTCCCCTAGCCAAGCCCTTCCAGTATAGTTACAACACTGTGAAAAATTGCCCAGGTATGTCTTGTACATAAAAAGCAGGACAAATCCAACACAGCCAATTACTGTCCCATCAGTCTACTCCCAATCATCAGGAAAGTGATGGAAGGTATCATCAACAGCGCTATCAAGCAGCACCTGTTCAGCAGTAACCTGCTCAGTGATGCCCAGTTTGGGTTCCATCAGGGCCACTCAGCTCCTGACCTCATTACAGCCCTGGTTCAAATATGGACAAAAGAGCTGAATTCCAGAGGGGAGGTGAGAGTGACAGCCCATGATATCAAGGTCCCATTTATTGATTATCTCCCTCTTAAAGATACTCAGTGACCTGGCCTCCACAGCCTCTGCAACAATGAGTTCCACAGATTCACTAACCTTTGGCTGAAGAAATTCCCTACTCATCTCAGTCGTAAAAGGTTATCCGTTCACTCTGATGTTGTACACATGGGTCCCAGTCTCTCCTACAAGTGGAAACATCTTCTCTATGCCCACTCTATCCAGACCTCTCAGTATTTAGTAAGTTTTAATCAGACTTCCTCCTCATCCTTCTAAACTCCATCAAATACAGACCCAGAGTCTTCAAATGCTCCTTGTATGGTAAGCCCTCATTTCCAGGATTATTCTAATGAACCTCCTCTGGACTCCCTCCAATGCCAAATCATTGGAGCCCAGAATTGCTCTCAATATTCCAAATGCAATCTGACCAGAGTCTTGTACAACCTCAGCAATACATCTCAACTCTTGTACTCTTGCTGTCTTGAAATGAGCATTAACATTACATTTGTCTTCCTAGCTATCAAGTGTACCTGCACATTAACCTGAAGTGAATCATGGAACTCTCAAGTCCTTTTGTGCTTCAGATTTCCAAAGCCTTCCCCCACTAAAAGTTAGTCTGTCTCTACTCTTCCATCCAAAGTACATAACCTCACACTTCCCACATTATATTCCATGTGTCACTACTTTGCTCACTCTCCTAATCTGTCGCAGCCCTTCTGAAGCCTCCTCACTTCCTCAACCCAACTGTCCTCCACTTATCTTTGTGTCATCTGCAAACTTAGCAACAATGTCTTCAATTCCTTCATCCAGATCATTAATGTATAACATGAATAGTTGTGGTCCCAATACCTTCCCATAGGACCATGGGAGCAGGACTTAGGCCATTCAGCCCATCAAGTCTGCTCCACCATTCAATCATGGCCGATAAGTTTCTCACCTCCCATTCTCCCGCTTTCTCCCCGTAACCCTTGATCCCCTTGACAATCAAGAACCTATCTATCTCCGTCTTAAATGTACTCAATGACCTGGCCTCCACAACTTCTGTGGCAGTGAATTCCATAGATTTACTATTCTCTGGTTGAAGAAGTTTATCCTTATCTCTTTACCCCTGAGGAACTCCACGAGTCACCAATTGCCAACCTGAAAAAGACCCCTATGTACCCACTCTTTGCTTTCTGCCACTTGGCCAATCCTCTGTCCATGTCAGTCTATTGCCCCTAACACCTGGGGCTCTTGTTCATCAGCCACATGTGCAGCACCTTGTCAAAGGCCATCAGGAAATCCAAATAGGTGACGTCCACTGGCTCTCCTTTGTCTAACTTACCTTATCACCTCCTCAAAGAATACTATGAAATTGTTCAGGCATGATCTCCGCTTGATGAAGCCATGCTGATTCAGCCATATTTGCAGTACTCTGCAATCTCATCCTTATTGATGGACTCTAAAATCTTACCAACGACTAAGGTCAACTCACTGGGTTATGGTTTCCAGTCTTCTACCTCTCTCTCTTCTTAAACAAGGATGTTACATTAGCCATTTCTCAAACCTCTGGGACCCTCCCTGACTCCAATGATTCATGAAAGATCACCACCAATGCCCCTACAATCTCCTCAGCTATCTCCTTCTGAACTCTGGGGTGTAGTCCATCTGGCCAAGGTGATTTATCCACCTTCAGACTTTTCAGCTGCCCCAGCATCTTCTCCTTAATGATGGCCACTACAGTCTCTGCCATCTGAATCTCTTGAAGTTCTGATATCCTGCTAGCGTCTTCCACCATGAAAACTGATGCAAAGTATCTATTCAGTTCCTCCGTCATTTCTTTGGTCCCCATTACTACTTCTTCAGCATCATTCTCCAATAGTGCAACATTCACTTTTGTCCCTCACTTACATATATTGGAAAGTGGGCAGCACGGTGGCACAGTGGTTAGCACTGCTGCCTCACAGCGCCAGAGACCCGAGTTCAATTCCCGTCTCAGACTGTGTGGAGTTTGCACGTTCTCCCCATGTCTGCGTGGGTTTGCTCCGGTTTCCTCCCACAGTCCAAAGATGTGCAGGTCAGGTGAATTGGCCATGCTAAATTGCCCGTAGTGTTAGGTAAGGGGTAAATGTAGGGGTATGGGTGGGTTGCGCTTCGGCGGGGCGATGTGGACTTGTTGGTCCGAAGGGCCTGTTTCCATACCGTAAGTAATCTAATCTAATCTAAAACCTCTTGCAATTTTAAAAATTACTCACTGACTTACTTTCATAGTTCATCAGCAACAATTTCTCTACCCCCACCCACCCCATTTATTGCTTTCTTCAGTTCTCTTCTGCTGGCTTTTGAAGATTTCCCAATCTTTGAACTTCAATTAATCTTCACTGCATTGTAAGCTTTTTCTGTTGTTTTTATGCCTCCCATGATTTCCTTAGTTGCCTTATCCTCTCTTTAGTCTCTTTTTTTCCTTCCTTGGGATGAATTCCTGCTGTGAGGTAAAAACAATGACTGCAGATGCTGAAAACCAGATTCTGTATCAGTGGTGCTGGAAGAGCACTGCAGTTCAGGCAGCATCGAGGAGCAGCGAAATCGACGTTTCGGGCAAAAGCCCTTCATCAGGAATATAAAGGGCTTTTGCCCGAAACATCGATTTCGCTGCTCCTTGGATGCTGCCTGAACTGCTGTGCTCTTCCAGCACCATGAATTCCTGCTAGGCCTCCCAAATTATGCCCAGAAACCCTGCCATTCCTGCTCCACCATCTTCCCTGCTCAGCTCCCCTTCCAATCAACTCTGGCCGGCTCCTCCCTCATGTCTTTGTAGTTCCCTTTACTCAATTGTAATATCATTGCATCTGATTCCAGCTTCTCCCACTCAAACTAAGGCTGAATTCTGTCATATCATGGTCACTGCCCCCTAGGAGTTCCCCCACCTTAAGCACCCTCATCAAATCTGCCTCATTATGTATCATCAAATCCGGAATTGCTTGTTCCCTAATGGATTCTACTAGAAGCTGCTCCAAAAATCCATCTTGTCAACTTTCCATAAATTCCTTTCACTACCAATCTGATTTTCCCAGTCTACCTGTATTTTGAAGGCCCCCATGATTCCTGTAATAGTACCTTTTCTCCATCTCCTGATTTATTTCCTTCCCCACATCCTGACTACCACTAGGAGGCCTGAATATTACTCCCACCAGGGTCTTCTCTTACTCTGCAGTTACTCCTCTACCCACACAGATTCTATAACACAGCTTGCTATTGGTTTAATTTCATTTCTTAAAAACAAGGCAGCCCATCCTCATCTGGTGTCATTAAGGGTTGAAGGAGTAAGGCAGATAAATAGAGTTAAAGATTATCAGATCAGCCATGGTCTCTTTGAGCAGACCTGCTGAGTGAGTTTGTCCTGTTCCTTGCTCTTATGGTTTTATGGTCTAGAATTTTAGATTTGTTTGGCCTACCTTTTCCTTTCAGGTGTGTGTAACTTCACTGTGTCCAACTCATCTCCTTCTTTGTTCAGCCAGAGATTTTTTTGTGATTAAGTCATTAATCACAATAATGTTGAAACTCAATGTCATGTTCAGCAACAAGTGATTAATAATTAGGCATTTGGGAGCTCAGGAACAGAGGCAGATCATTTAGCTGTCGAGCTGATTCTACCATTTAATAAAAGAATGATTGATCTGTAACCTGACTCCATATCTCTATCTTTGCCCCAAATCCCTTGATACCTTTGCTCACCAGAGCCTCCAATTTAAAATTAGCAGCATATTTAACATGGACTGCCTTTTCGGGCAGATGGCGGTGTGGTAGTGATGCCCTTGGACCAGTCATCCAGAATGCCAGTTTAATGTTGTAGGGTACACATACAAATGGCAGCTGGTGGAATTTAAATTCAATTCATAAATCTGACCTTGAAAAATAATCTTAGTAATAGTGACCACTACAACGATCCTTAATGGTTGTGAAAATGCATGTAGGCATTGATGTCCTTTCAGGAAGAAAATCTGCTGTCCCTACCTGGTCTGACCTATACAGCGGCATGGTGGCTCAGTGATTAGCACTGCTGCCTCACAGCACCAGGTTCGGTTCCACCCTCGGGTGACTGTCTGTGTGGAGTTTGCACATTCTCCCCGTGTCTGCGTAGGTTTCCTCCAGGTGATCCGGTTTCCTCCCATAGTCCAAAGATGTGCGGGTCAGGTGAATTGGCCATGCTAAATTGCCCATAGTGTTATGTGCATTAGTCAGAGGGAAATGGGCCTGGGTGGGTTACTCTTCGGAGGGTTGGTGTGGACTGGTTGGGCCGAAGGGCCTGTTTCCACACTGTAGGAAATCTAATCATGCTGATTCCCTCAAGGAAAAGCTCTTAGCGACCCATTGAAATGGCCTAATAATCTGTCTGTTCGAAGGCATGATGTCCACATCCTCAAAGAGAAGAAAGGAACAAAGATATGGAAGAGAATTCAAAGCTTCTATCACACTTTGCATCTAAAAGTATTTCCTAACTTCAATTCTGCAATATTTGATTTGGTTTATAATTGACATAAGTGCCTAGATACAGTGAAAAGTTTTGTGGAGTACAGACAGATCATACCATACAAAGTGCATCAGAGTAATAGAACAGATCGAGGAATACAATGTTATGGCAGCAGAGAAGGTGCACAAAGAGTGAAATCAACATTAAAATTTCAGAAGTCTAATAACAGCGGGGAAGAAGCTGTTCTTGAACCTGTTGGTACGTGTGTTTAACCTTTTGTATCTTCTACTCAACGGAAGAGTTGCAAGAGATGAGAACTGGCATGTGGAGGGGTCTTTGAAGATGCTGGCTGCCTGTTGAAGACAGTGCCAAGTATAGATGGAGGTGATGGAAGGAAAGTTGGCTTGCGTGATGGACTAGGCCATATTCCCAATTCTTTGTAGTAATATCAGGTCCTAGTTTTGAAGTTATGTTCTTGCTTCTAGGCTCCCCTGCTACCTCTAACTCTGCTATCAGATCTCCCTAATACTTTGATAACACTAATCAAATCCTGAACGAACCTTCCAAATTACAGCAAATACAACACAATTTGTGTAATCACTATTAATATGTCAAGCCCTGATTCTAAGTATCATTATTTTCTCTCCTTTTGTGAAATGTGAGCAGTGCTGGAAGACAGGCATTTATTACCCATTCCTAATTGCCCTTGAGACAATGGAGGTAAGTGGCTTTCTTGAATTACTGCAGTTCATGTAGTGTACGTACACCCACAATGCTATTAGAAAGTGAGTTCCTGGACTTTGACTCAGCGATACTGAAAGAATGGTGATATATTTCCATGTCAGGATAGTATGAAGATGGAAAAGATCTTGCAAGTGATGGTGTTCTGAGGCATCTGCTGCCCATGTCCTTCTACAGGTAGTGGTTGAGGGTTTGGAAGAGTCTTAGTGAATTACAGAAATGTATTTTGTTGCTGGTACACACTGCAACCACCATTGATAACAGAGGGAGCAAATGTTTATAGTAATGAACAGTGTGACAATTAACTGGATAAGTGACTGATATTTCATCACACTCCAGACATGTATCTTGCAGATGGTGGATTGGCTTTGGCAAGTATGGGTGGCATGGTAGTTTAGTAGTTAGCACTGCGACCTCACAGTACCAGAGACCAGTGTTCAATTCCAGCCTTGGATGACTGTCTGTGTGGAGTTTGCACATTCTCCCTGTGTCTGTGTGGGTTTCCTCTGGGTGCTCCAGTTTCCTCCCACAGTCACAAAGATGTGCAGTTTAGGTGGACTAGCCATGGTAATGTGTGGTGGTGGGCCCTGGGGTCTGGGTGGAATGCTCTTTAGAGGGCTGGTGCAGATTTGATGGACCAAATGGCCTCTTACTACACTATAGGGAGGCTCACTGAGGAAGGGTCACTTGGCCCACAACGTTAACCCTGATATCTCTCCACAGATGCTGCCAGACCTGCTGAGCTTTTCCAGCAACTTCTATTTTTAATTCTGATTTACAGCATTCGCATTTATTTTGCATGTTTTTATATGGATATGCAATGCAAGCTTCAGACCTTGTCTTGTGGCTATAGTATTTAAGTGGCTGGTAAATCCACATCTCCTTCTCGCTCTCTAATTATATATCTGACATACCAAGGGATTAGTAGTAGTGAAGAGTATTTCACAATGCTTACCACCTGTTGAAATACACAACAGTAGAGATGCAAAAACATTCCACTATCAGTTGCTAAGGAACTGGAATTAGAAACATCCATAATTCAGGGAGCGGTTACTTCAACTATGCAGCTCAAAACAACCTGCATATCATATTTTTAAAATGTTATTCACTGAAATCATAATTTGTGTAATTTACACATCTAGAGGTCTTAGGGGTTGGGAACAAACTGGTTGAAAGTGATGAGAATAATGTGTTTGCATGGAGGGGTAGATCAAATGACCTACTGCAACCATAGCATATGAACACAGTGATAATAACTTCCAGTTGCATATTCCTTTAGCTTGGAAAAATGTCTGAGGCTTTTCAAAGAAATATAATTAGATTAGATTTCTTGTGGCATTTTGCACATACTAATATAACACAGAAACTCAGCCTTTTATAGCAAAGAAATTTCAGTAAGTTTAATGACAACTAACTCTGTAAGTGAGTATGATATCTCAGACTCACTTTTAGTTTATCTTCTATGCATAAATATGATAATACTGTGTTATGTGCATAGTTTGCTGATTGATTGGTGAACTGATTTAAATAAAGAACTGTGGATGCTGGAGATTTGAGTCAAATAAAATCAAATTGCTGGAGGAATTCAGCACATCTGGCTGCATCTGTCGAGAGAGAAACTGAGACAACATTTCAAGTCCCGTGACCCTTAAGGAGGCTGAGTTTCTTCAGCAATTTATTTTAGTTTGTCCTACTGACTGACTGCTTGCTTAACAAGCCAGTGTCTGAGAGTAAGAGTTAAAAATCACACAGCACCAGGTTATAGTCCAACAGGTTTATTTGGAAGCACTAGTTTTCAGAGCGCTGATTGTGGAAAAGCCACCTGATGAAGGAGCAGCGCTTCGAAAGCTAGTGCTTCCAAATAACCCTTTTGGACTATAACCTGGTGCTGTGTGATTTTTAACTTTGTCCACCCTTGTCCAACACTGGCTTCTCCACTTCGAGAGTAAGAGGACAACTTTCATCCATTGTAACACCATTGCAACATAATAACAGCAGGAGACCATTCAGCCCTCAAGTCATTCTAGACTCACCCTCAATACCATTTCCCCAAGCCCTCTCCAATTCCCTTCACATCATATGGTAATTAGAAATCAATCAAGTTTGTTGTGAATTTACTTAATGGCTGAGTTTCCATAATCTTCTGGAGTAGAAAAATTTCAAAGATTTACTATCCTCATCCCAGTCCTGAATGGTGTGTCTCCTGGTTCTAGATCCCCACAGCTAGGACACTCAACATTTACCCTAATCATGTCTTTAAGAATGTGATAAAGTTCTATTTGATTATCTCTCATTCTTCTAAACTCCAGAGGAAATGTGCCCCAGTCTCCTCTAGCTCTGCTCGGAGGACAGTCCACCACCCAAATAATCAGTCTGCAGAAACTCCTCTGCACTCCAGCTATGATCAGCACATCCTTTCTTTGGCCATCCTTTCTGGAGTATAAACATAAAGAAATCTTGCTGAAGCTATATGAGGCACTAGAGTCATCAATTCAGAGAGAGGTACAGCATGGAAACAGACCCTACGGTCCAACTGTCTATGTCGACCTGATATCCCAAATTAATCTAGTCCCATTTGCCAACATTTGGCCCATATCCCTCTGAACTCTTCCTATTCATGTACTCATCCAGATGCCTTTTAAATGTTGTAATTATGCCAGCCTCCACCACTTCCTCAGGCAGCTCATTCCATACACGTACCACCCTCTGCATGAAAGAAGTTGCCCTTTAGGACCCTTTTAAATCTTTCCCCTCTCATCTTAAACCTATGCTCTTGTTTTGGACTCCTCTACCATGGTAAAAAGATCTGGCTATTTACCCTATCCATGTCACTCATGATTTTATAAACCTCTTATAAGGTCACCCCTCAGCCTCCAAAACACCAGGGAAAATAGTCCCAATCCATTCAGCCTTTCCCTATAGTTCAAACCCTGCAAATCCTGGCAACATCCTTACAAGGATTCACCCTTTCAAGTTCAACAGCATCTTTCCGATAGCAGAGTCAGACCACAGCTGGAATACTGTGAACAGTAAGGTCCCCTTACCTCAGAAAAGATGTACTAGCATTGGAAGCAGTCCAGAGTTCACTAAGTTGATCCTGGGTATGGTGGGGTTTTCTCATAAGGAGGGCTGAATTAGATTGGGCATGTACTCATTGGAGAATGAGAGGAGAGCTTATTGAAACAGTGCAACTTGAGTAATCTCTCTCGATATTTCAAACCTTAATTCTAGGTATTATTATTTTCTCTCCTTTTGTGGAAATGCAAGCAGTGCGTAAGACAAGCATTCTTAGGGGGCTCAAAAGGGTATCCAGGACAGATTGCTTTCTCTTTGGGAAGAGTCTAGGACCAGAGCATAATCTCAGAGTAAAGGGTCACACATTTACAACAGCAATGTCACCTCTCAAAAGGTAGTGAATCTATGGAATTCTTTACCATAAAGTGATGTAGAGGCTGCATTGTTAAGTGTATTCATGGCTAAGATGGACAGATTCTTAATCAGGAAGGAGAACAAGGGTAATAGGGAAAAGGCAGGAAAGAGGAATTGAGGATGATGAGATCAGCTATGATTTTATTGAGCAGACTCACAGAACCGAATGGCCTACTTCTGTACCAATATCTAATGATTTTATGATCAAGGGACCAGAGCTCACACAACATTCTAGATTCAATCACACGAGTGTCTTTATAACTGAAGAAAGTCTTTTTTTTAATCCTGTATTCAAATCTTCCTGCTTTAAAGGTGAACCTTCCGAAATGCTTACTGCACCTGCTTTTAGTTTTTAGTGACTCAGATCTCAGAAAGTCTCCACACAATTAAAAAATGTTCAATGAGAATTTATGTCTGAATGGAAAAAGTCAATGTGGATATCTGAGGGGGAAATTATGCTTGACAAAGCTGATGGATTATTATTAGAAGGCTAGATAATGGGGAATCAGTGAATGTGTAATATTTGAATTTTTACAAAATTTTGGATGATTGGTAAATGAAATTAAAGTGCATGTAATTGGGGATAATTTAGAAAACAGAGTTCAGGAAACATTGTTAAGTTAGCAGACTGTAACCAGTGGGATACTGCAAGGATCAATACTTGGGCCCCAGTTGTTATCAATTTATATCAATGATTTTGACATGGAGACCATTAGTAATATTTTCAAGTTTACAAGTGATACAAAACTTGCTAGAAAGATGAGCTGTGAGGAGTGTACAAACAGGCTTCAATTGGTTTTAGACAGCCTGAGCGAGTGGGCAAGTGTGTCCCAGATGGAGCATGGAGTTGTCCACTTTGGAAGAAGGAACGGAGTATTTCTTAAATGGTGAATTTTCTCCCTCTCACCTTAAATGCATGCCCCCTAGTTTTAAACATTTCAAATCTTGGAAAAAGCTTCTGACGGTCAACACCATCTATGCATCTCATAATTTTATAGACTTCTATTAAGTCTTCCTTCAGCCTCCGCTGCTCCAGTGAAGACCATCCAGGTTTTTCTAGATTATCCATACAGCTCATACCCTCTAATCCAGGCAGCGTCCTGGTGAACCTCTTCTGCACCCTCTCCAAAGCCTCCACATCCTTCCTGTCATGGGGCAACCTGAATTACATGCAAAAAAAGTTTAGTATGCAGGTACAGCAAGTGAGGATGGCAATTTCCTTCCCCAAAGACAATTAGTGAACTAGATGAGGGTTTTTTTGTCCTCCTGAGAATCAGCAATGCTTTCATGGTCATCATTTGAATCTTAATTCCAGATTTTTACTGAATTCAAATTCCACCATCTGCTATGGAGGGATTTGAACCCCAGATCTGAGACCATTAATGGGTTCATGGATTCCTATTCTAGTGATAATACCACTAGGGACCACTGGAACAGAATGCTTAAAGCAGGCTTGCAAACAATTGGAATAGAGAACTCTGATGAACTTGCTTTGAAGTGCTCCCAATATCTTTTCTGAAAAAAGGTAATCAGTGCTGTAAACAATACTCTAGGTGTGGCCTCACCCTGTTCTCTCTATAACTGAAGACTAACATCCCTACTTTTTGTCTTCAATTCCCCTCGAGATAAATGGTAACATTCTTTTGGCTTTCCTGATTACTTGCTGTGTCTGCCGTCTCATCTGTTTGCGATTCATGCACTGGGACACCCAGAGCTTTTGCATCTCAAAGTTCTGTAATTTCTCACCATTTAAATGATATGCTTCCTTTTTATTTTTCCTGTCAAATTGACAATTTCACATTCTCTCACATTATATACCATTTTCCATTCGCCACTCATTTAGCCTATCTGTATGTTTTCATAGACCCCCTTTTGGCCTCTTTACAACTTATTTACCCAACAAAGGGTTGTCAGCAAATTTGATATACCTTCCTGAATTATTCAGAAACTTGGAGAGCCTGGAATGCCCCCATTGTTTTCCATATGGCGATGTCTTGGTCAGCCTGCAGGAGGCAGTGGCGAACCACATTGTCCATGAATAGATTAATCTGTAGGAAGTCGAGGCCTAACGTTGGAACTGTAGACAGGGGAACAGATGATGGTTTACGTGGTAATACGATCCCCTGCACAGCCTTTGTTATCTACCTCTTTCTGGCTTTCATACATCAGCTCGTGTCAACTAAGAGAATTCCACACTAACCATGCACCAGTGCCTGCAGAGTGAATACAGCCTGGTTTGTTGCTATATATGGAAAAAGACAGGAAGACAAATTGACATTCATTTTTAGAACGGGAATGTGCAGTTATGACTGAAGGGTGCTTGCTGGAGTTTTTATTAGGACATTCATTCAATATTACCTTAAATATTCGCAAAGTGGGCATTTGATGAGATTCAATGTTCCTTGGATGCAAACAACAACAACTTAGATTTCTGTGACACCTCTTGCTGTGAAACTTTCCAAGAAACCTCTTTGGGGTGTCAATTGATAAACAAAACCCCGAGACGCTTTGGAAAGCAAAGGAGAGATGATCAAAAGTTTGGCTAATGAGTTAGGGGCATCTTAAAACTTGTTAATAAAAATACAAATTTTACCCTGAAAACTGGAAAACATTAACAGCAGGATTCTAATCACTCACCTTGCAATTTTGTTAAACAAATTACCAAGGAGCGAGAGGTTTATGGAGGGAAATTCCAGAGTTTGGGGTTGAGGGCATGGCCAAAAAGTGGTAACGAAGGATAACAGCATCTTCAGTGGGTTTGTAGAGGTCGGGGAGGTAGGGAGAGCCAGGACCATAGAGGGATTTTGAAAAATGGATGAGAATTATATGTTACCAAGTTCCAAACTATTGATCATGTGGTTGACAATCCGATGAAACTTCTTGGAATGCTTCACAGCAAGAGGTGTGATCGAAATCTGAGTTTTAGATTCGATTCCCTACAGTATGGAAACAGGCCATTTGGCCCAACAAGTCCACACTGACCCTCCAAAGAGTAACCCACCTGGACACATTTCCCTACTCTATATTTACCCCTGATTAATGCACCTAACACCATGGGCAATTTAGCACAGCCAATTCACCTAACCTGCACATTTTTGGATTGTAGGAGGAAATTGGGGAAAACCCATGCAGACATGGGGAGAATGTGCAAATTCCACACAGACAGTTGCCCGTGGCTGGAATCAAACCCAGGTCCCTGGCACCGTGAGGCAGCAGTACTAACCACTGGGCCATGGTGCTGCCCATGGTGCTCGCTGTCTTTTGTGCCCAAGGAATGTGGAGCCACAAGGAAACCACATCAAATATCCACTTTGAGAATAATTATTCACCTCTGGATCAATAGTCTAGGGATAACACCACAAGGTCCAGTTTCTTGACATCCTTCTGAAAGCACAGTGCCCCAAATTGAAGTCTAGCTGAGGCCGAACCAGTTTCCCATTTCTCAATATTGCCACCCATCCCAGTATCACCTTTCCTTGTAACAGCTTTGTGACGCCTCCTTCAACAGTAATTGTCCCCGCTTGTGCGATTTCAGTGACATCGGAAACTAAAAGACGAGCTTTTTAATTTCTTTTTCCCTCACGACAGCCTCGTATATGAAGTGTGCCACTGCTGTTTCAAGAAGCAAGCTAAACTCCAGCGTTGTGGACAGTGCAAGTTTGCACACTACTGTGACCGGACCTGTCAGAGAGCAGCATGGACCGAGCACAAGAACGAGTGTCTCGCCATCAGGAACTATGGCCAGCCCACCAATGAGACCGTCAGGTGAGTCTGAGATGCTGCTCTTACCACCTTGCAAGACCTACATCGAAAGGCCAAAGGGATTGAAGGGAGGGTAGGGATGGATAGAGTGGAGATCGCATATGTTAAATACATAGCTCAGATCAAAAGTCTAGAAGTATTACTGATCATGGAGAATGATCACTTTCCAGCTACTGAATGGTGCACTCAGAGTGGGTCCTCAAAACAAAGTAGGAATTTTCCATTTATTTTGGATAAACTGTGGATATAGATCATATGAGCAGTAGCAGACTATTCAGCCCATTGGTCAGATTCACCACCCCCTAACAGAAGACATTCCTTTTATTGCTATCTTAAATATGATTTAATAGAGTGAGACGTTTGAGTTAGCCAAGACCTTACTTGATTGCCTGAGGAGGCTGGAGAGGAATTTTCCCAGGCTGTTTCCTCAAAGGGCGACTTCATTTTAGTTTGCTTCTTAACTTTGCTCTTTCAGGAGGTCGCGAGAGTTGTTTTTTAATCTTTGTTATTAATGTCGTGTGGGCATACCTTGCAAGGCCAGCATTTTCTGCCCAGTCTTAATGGCCCTTGAACAAAGCAGCTTGTGAGGCCTATTCAAAGGCCAGTGAAGAGTCAACCAACAGTTTGGAATCACCGTAGACCAGGCCAGGTAGGGATGGCAGGTTTCCTTCCCTTAAGAGTATTAGTGAACCAAACAAGTTTTCAACAATAATTGATGGTAATTACATTTTGTCACCATCACTGAAACAAGTTTTCACTGAAATTAAACTCCCCCAGAGACCATGAGGAGATTTGAACCTATGCCGCAGGAGCATTAGCGTAGGCCTCTGCATTATTAGTGCAGTGACATTACTGTTATGCCCATGTAAAGCTTAATTAGGCAGGCTTCTAGCACTATCTGATCCTTTCCTAAGCTTTTATTTGTTTCTCTCAAAAACTCTGAGATGAAATTAATCTTTTCCACCGGAGATTTTGAAAAAGGGAACTCAACTTTGCAAACTCCCAGCAGTAATGAGCAGAGTTATAAAAGCAATCAATTTTAATTTAAACTCAGGTCTTAGAGAAACAAGGATTGACATATTTTGCCCCTGGCAGTTCTAATAGGGTCCCCTTTATCTAGCCATCTTTCCATTCACTATGAAAACCATTCCTTATCTGGTTTTAGAGAACTTGTTTTATGGTAGAGTGGTGGTTGGTGAACAAATCTATTCAATTTTCTATCTAAAGAACCATGGAAATGATACAGCACAAAAGAAAACCATTCAGCCATCTTGTCCATGCTGACCCAAAGACACTAATTTGCCCTTTCTAATCCCATCTTCCTGAACATAGCTTAAGATGCCAATTCAGATACTTTTTAAAGAGACTTTAGGGTCTCTGCCTCCACTAACAACTCAAGCAGTGAATTCCAGACACCCACCACCCTCTGCATAAAAAATAGTTTTCCTCATGTCCCCTCTAATCCTCTGCCACTCAGCTTGAATCTATGAACCCTAATTTTTGAACTCTCCTCTGGGGAAATAGCTTCCTCTTTCTACCCTATTTCTATCCCCCACACTTCAATCATGTCACCCCCTCAGCCTTGTCTGTTCCAAAAAACACAATCCCAATCTTTCCAACCTCTCCTCATAGCTACAATTCTCTAGCCCTGGCATCATTTTAGTAAATCTTCCCTGCACTCTCTCCAGAGCGAGTATGGCTTGTAAGTGATGACCAGAACTGCACAGAATGCTCCCAAGAAGCTGGTGGGATTATGCAGTTGAGGCAGGAGTAGGAGTTAGGTAGGAAATGCCTACTTCGCCATGATGATATCATAGCTACCCGGGTGGCTGAGGATTCCTGGTCGGGTTAAGTCACTAGTTATTATGGGCTTGGTGATGGAAATGTGTTGCTGGAAAAGCGCAGCAGGTCAGGCAGCATCTAGGGAACAGGAGAATCGACGTTTCGGGCATTAGCCCTTCTTCAGGCTTGGTGCTCACATTGCATCCATTTAAGAGCTGCAGAATGACTGAAGGTTGAAGATACTGATGAAGATTCTGGAAAGTGAAACTAGGCAGTCATATCGTGTCAGTTTTGATCAGGCATCAGCAGTTTGATCTGGGTGTGAAGCAAAGTTTAAAAGCTTAGTTAGGACATGGGAGCCACTGAGAGAAATTGCATTATGAGAAGAGTGAGGGGCAGAGCAAGGTATCCTTGTTAAGCCCAGGAAGAGCACTCTGATCCTGTTGGTAACACTGGCATGAACATGGATCAGGATGACTTTGTCAGGCCATGATTTTGCCATCTTAGTTATGCCTTTGGTAGTTGGCAATGGCAGCTTTTCCATATTTGATGCAAAATCAGTTAAGATGGGGGGTGGGATGGGGGGACGGGCTGAGTGACGGGATGATGTCAAATGCATGACCATTCCCGTCTATGCTATCTTAACCCAGCCCTGTGATTCCTGATAGTGTAGGGATCATCCAAGAGGTAACATTGCTCAACAGAAGGACTGTGCTGTGTGATTTCCGGAGCTTGGTTTTACCTGATCTATGCTAGAATGTAGAAAATTAAGGGGTAATCTAATCAAAATCTTCCAGACATTATCAGGAAAAGACAGGGTAAATATAGATAGACTACCTTCACTGGTTGGGGATTCTAGAACGAGGGATGCAGATCATTCAGGAGAGATGTTCGGAAGCACTTCTACACACAAAGGGTTTTGAGAGTCAAAGAGTTATAGAAATATACAGCAAGGAAACAAACCCTTTGGTCTAACTCGTTCATGCAATTGATATTGGATCAGTTGTTAATTGTAAAAGTATTAAGGGATATAGGGCTAAGGCAAGTATGTAGAGTTGGGACACAGGTTAGACATGATCTCACTGAATGGTGGAACAGGCTTAAGGAGATGAATGCCCTGTTCCTGTGATGCAATGAATGCTTTTTTTTTCCAGTCACAGGATGGTGACATTGGTGGCTGAGCCAAGATTGACTACCCAAACCTCATTCAGAAAATTATATTGAGCTGCCTTCTTGAACTACCATAGTTTATGTGGGAGGCATAGTGGCTCAGCAGTTAGCACTGCTGCCTCACAGCGCCAGGAACCCAGGTTTGATTCCAGCCTCAGGCGACTGTCTGTGTGGAGTTTGCACATTCTCTCTGTGTCTATGTAGATTTCCTCCGGGTGCTCCGGTTTCCTCCCACAGTCCAAAGATGTGCTGGTTAAGTAGATTGGCCATGCTAAATTGCCCTATAGTGTCCAGGGATGTGAAGGATTGGTGGATTACCCATGGGAAAGGGTAGTGGGAAGGGTCTGGGTTGGGTGCGCTTGGGATGGTTGTTGAGAACTCAAATGGCCTGCTTCCACACTGCAGAGATTCTATGTGTGTGGTGTAGTTAAACCCACAGTACTGTTAGACGATAAGTTCCAAGAGTTTCACCCAGCAACGATAAAGAGACAGTGGTGTATTCCCAAGTCTGAAACATGAGTGTTTTGAGAGGTGTCGGCTTTTATTCCCACTTTGCCTGATCTGTTGGATTTATACTCAATATCAATATTCCGAAGCAGTTATAACAACAGTGAATACCAAATTTCTCTTTATTGAAGCAAGGTGCATGACAAAATACTGCAATAATATTACTATGTCACAAGCTTATGGTATAATGCTTACAATTGCAAGTGATGCAGTTTACATGGGCTTATTTGAGGATCAGAACAAAACAGATGATCCTGAGCTAGCTAACTATTGCTCTAAGGCAGAGTTTCTTATAATCCTTTTCCATGAATGTGGCCTGTGTGACACTGTCCAATCTTCAGAGACTGATCGGTTTTACCACTGGCAAAGATTACAAGAGTATAATTTCTTCAATGGTCCAGTTAATCTTTATCTTGTTAATAAAATTGCTTGTTTCTCCTGGAAAGAGGGTTATCTCTCGATTTTAATGAACCTTGACCTCAGGCCAGCCCAACAAACCTTGACCTCAGGCCAGTCTGTTTAGATTGCTTGTGCCAGCTATTTCCTTATTATTTCCGTGTCATCCAATCACCCATAATGATATTTCTGCAGCACTTTGTAACAATGGCAGGTGATTAGAAGGTTCACAGCTAGTGCCCTGTGTCTGCTGTAAACAGAATTTGAGCCAGACCCTCTGCGTCACCACTTTAATCCATCACTGACTGAGCTGTAAACACACATATCCTTTCAGAAAACACAGGAAGCTCTTAAGAAATCCCAGGAACCATCTAATGGCTAGGTCACCTTCTGACCTATTGACTCTTTCTAACAAGGTTTTTGTTTCTCGTTTTGGTTAACCCAACAAACTTAGGGTTACCAATTCAAGGGGAACTGACAGCTAATGGTACTCCCCTGTATCTGATACCCTTCCCCATGTAAGTGGTAGTGATCCTGTGTTTGGAAGGTGCTGTTGAAATAATTGCTATTATGTGTATTACCAGGCCTAAAAGTAGCATAGAAGCAACAGTAATGTTCTAAAGCTAACTGGTTACATATACTTGAGGGTGAATCACTTTGGGGGCTACAAGGCAAGGACAGAGACCTGGTGTCATTTGGATAACACATTTCAAACACTGCCACCGTCTCAATGAACCCGCTGTGCTAAGTAATTTAATAGAGTTATAGCGCTTTTACCAGCATGGAAGAAGGACCTTCGGCCCGTAGTGCTCCTGCCAGTCATTTGGGAACATGAACAAAGAACAAGAGTAGGCCATTCAGCCCTTCGAGCATGCTCCACCATTCAATAATGTGGAGGTGCCGGTGTTAGACTGGGAACCAGTCTGGCTCAAGTTTGGGATACAGACAGATTCACACCTTTAATTCATTGTCTGAGCCAAGATGTCACCTTTCTTTATAAAACCTTAAGTTATCTCGAGAATGTGACTTGAAAGAAGTTCTGGGATTTACATATTGGACTATAACCTATAACCAAGTGTTGTGTGATTTTTAACTGAGACTATTCAGTAAGATTAACCTCAATTCTATTTTCCATCAGATTCCCAATAATTTTCCATCTCCTTGGTGATCAAACATGCATCAATTCTAATTACATTTCCCAATACTTGGCCATAACCTTGTATTCAATGGCATTTGAAATGCTCATCTACATAGTTCTTAAATGCCTTGAGGGTTTCAGTCTCTTCGGCAGTGAGTTCCAAATATCCACAACCCTCTGGATGTAGAAGTCTTTCCTCAAATCCCCTCTGAACTTCCAACTCCTTATCTTAAAACTGTGCCCCTTATGAAGGGGAGAAGTCCTATTCTCTGTACCTTGTTTATACTGCTCAGAACTTTGTACACCACAATTAGATCCCCTCTCAGCATTCTCTGCTGGAGAAATGACTCGATATTTTGGCGTTGCTTTCAGGCTGGCTTCCCGTATTCTGTGGCGAGTGGCGAGAGAGGGAGACAATGTTTCTGAAGACCGTCTCTCATCCCTTGCGGATCTCCAGGACCACGTGGATGACCTGAGTGAGGAAGAGAAGAGGCAGCTCATGTCAGACGTTGAAGTTTTGCACAAGTATTGGCGCTCAAACGATCAGCGCTTTGACAGTCAATCCATATCCCATATATTTGGAATGGTAAGCTGTGTGGAAACTGTGACTGCAACTTGTTAAACAAAGTTACTGCTAAAAATGACTTTCAGTGATAGGTGTCACGTGTGTATTATGCTGCGCAAAGTTGATAAGATTTACCAGACTGATTCCTGAGATGGCATAAAGTTAAAAATAACGCAACACCAGGTTATAGTCCAACAGGTTTAATTGGAAGCACACTAGCTTTCGGAGCGACACTCCTTCATCAGGTGGTTGTGGAGGATACAATTGTAAAACACAGAATTTATAGCAAAAGTTCTGTGTTTTACAATTGAGCCCTCCACAACCACCTGATGAAGGAGTGGTGCTCCAAAGGTTAGTGCTTCCAAATAAACCTGTTGGACTACAACCCGGTGTTGTGTGGTTTTTAAGTTTGTACACCCCAGTCCAAGGAGAAAGTGAGGACTGCAGATGCTGGAGATCAGAGCTGAAAAATGTGTTGCTGGAAAAGCGCAGCAGGTCAGGGGCAAGTCTGTTTGAGAACGTGGCTCGAGTCCTGCAATCTTCTTTCCGGCCTATCACCCTCACCTTAACCTCCTTCCACCTCTCGCATTCCCAACACCCCTCCCCCAAGTCCCTCCTCCCTACCTTTTATCTTAGCCTGCTTGGCACACTCTCCTCATTCCTGAAGAAGGGCTCATGCTCGAAACGTCGATTCTCCTGCTCCTTGGATGCTGCCTGACCTGCTGCGCTTTTCCAGCAACACATTTTTCAGCTCACACCCCAGTCCAACACCGGCATCTCCAAATCCTGAGATGGTATGACTGACGTAGAAAAGAGGCTGGGTCAGTTAACACTGTATTCACTGGAGTTAAAAGAAAGAGGGGGAGATCTCACAGAAACCGATAAAGTTTGAACAGGACTCCACACGTTAAATGTAGGAAGGATGTTCCCACTGACTGGGGAACTCAGAACCAGAGATGACAGACTAAGGATTGAAATAAGGAAAAATGTCTTCACCCAGAGAGTGGCGAGCCAGTGGAATTCTGTGCTGCAGACCCCAAAACATTGAGGCCAAAATAGTGAATGATTTCAAGAAGGAGTTAGATATAATTCCTCAGGATAAGGGATCGAAGCAGAGGGGAGAGGAAACCACATTGTGAGCAGCGAATGCAGCAGACTAGATTCAGCGAAAAATGCTTTGGAGAAAATAGTGCGAAAGTTTGGCAGTCAGGCAGTTCAAGCTATATCACATGTTGGAATGGGTCTTCGGAATATCCAGGGTGGTGATGGTAGTGGTGGTGGTGTGGGTGGGTGTAATTTCAAGGACATACAGGCACTGAATTTTAGGATGGTCTGCAAGTACCCTTGATACTCAGAAAACGTGGAGGATACACTGGGGTACTATATATAGGATATAGGCAAAAGTGGAGTAATTGCTCTCAGGTATTATGAAGAATTTATGAAAGAAATTGGGAATAATGTATTGGATCAATAATTAGGTAATGTAAACGAGGAAGTGAATGTGTTTCACTGGCTTTGAGTTAGCTGCTGCATTCCAACACTTCTGAATGACTTTGCCCTTCTCTTTGTACAAATGTGCTCTTTGCGCCACCTGGAGGTGGTGATGGAATAATTCAGTCTTGGAAGAGGACCTGAAAGAGTTTCCCGTGGGATTACCCCGCAGCACAGATTGGTACAATTTCACAAGAGTTTGGGTTAGAGTGGTGCTGGAAAAGCACAGCAGTTCAGGCAGCATCCGAGGAGCAGTAAAATTTCACAAGAGGAAATCTCACATAGAGACCACTGTGTCTGGTTTAGGAGATTGAACTAGAAATCTGATATGAGATTGGGAATGAGGCTGTTGGGAATTTAGGTTAGGACCCCTTGTTAGGAACTGATCCCAGTTCTGCTTCAGTGCATACAGTCATGTGGCCTCAGAATTTCCTGGAGTCTGTGACATCAGTACAGTGCACTAGTATTTTACATCACTTCATACACTAATATACAGGAGCATGATTAGACCATCCACACATGAGCCTGCTCTGCCATTAGATCTGATTAAGGCCTTTAACTCCATCTTCCTGTCTATCTCCTTTGCCCTTTGACTCTCCTGTCAATCAGGAAGCTATCTTCCTCAGCCTTATAACATATTCACCAATTACCTGATATGAAGTTGATTATCCTAGCATCAACTTGTGGCCATAACCAAACCAGCTGCAATGCTAATTTTACAGAGGAATGCTATTTTACGAATCCTGATGACTTCGATATGAAAGTTAAAGGAATGTAACTCACATGTTTGAAATAATACAAAAGTTTCTTAATATTTTGAAAACATCTTTGTCATTGTACTTAAGAAACATTGACAATTCTTGGCACAGACGGACATTATTTAGCACATTTGGCTGAATTTTCCCCTCCCTTGAGGTATGACAAGGATGAATAATGGAGTGAGTTATTTTTAGAAAGATATCCATTTTGGCCACTTCAGCAGTTAAGCACTGGGTGAAAAGGTCTATTGGAAACTGTCTTGGCCTGCCAATAATCGGGGGCCTGAAGAGGTGAATTAATGACCACTTAAGGACTTCAAGTCACCACCAGAACGACTACTTGCATTCCCTGAAAAGTGGCTGGTCAGGAAAATTAGGGCTACTTGCCTGATCGGCAGGGATAGGTACTGAGGGGTCTCCACTTGAAAATCAAGCCCAACCCCCGCCCTTGTCTCTGACTCCTGGAATCCATCCCATGATAAAGTCCCCCCACACTTCCCACCCCACCAGAACTGAAACAGGAAGACTTATGCTCTCACTGTTGGATCACTTAATGATTAGGCTTCAATCGATGGTCTTTAGGGCCCAGAATCTGCCCTTGAAAATACTCACCCTTACATTTTAGCAATCCACTAGATCATTGTGTCTGTACCAGCTGAGAGAAACCTATCCAACCTAACTGATCTTCCAGCTCCTGCTCCATACCACTGCAGGATACACCATAACTAATGCATATCAAAGTTTTAATTTAGATGCTAAATAAATTCTGTGCGAATGGTGTGGCTGTAAAAGTCTTTGACTATAGTAGGCATCTGTGACAAATCAGTTTGTTCTCAGCCCTGGAGCTTCACCATAAACTGAGAGAGGGATCAAAATTAGTCCAATCACAAAACATACAAAGGTGACCGTAACAAAATTGTCACAAATACCCATCTGGTTCATTAACATCTTTTAGGGAAGGTGATTTAATTTCCTTACCCGGTCTGGCTTACTTGTGACTCCAGACCCACAGCAATGTAGTAGACTGTTACCTGCCCTTTGAAATAAAGGGGGAGGCAATGGCCTGCTGGTATTATCGCTAGACTATTAACCCAGAATAATGTTCTGGGGACCGGGGTTTGAATCCCACCACAGCAAATGGTAGAATTTGAATTCAATTTTTAAAAAATGTGGAGTTAAGGGTCGACTTATGACCATGAAACCATTGACAATTGTCAGAAAAATTCATGTCCTTTAGGGAAGGAAATCTGCCATCCTTACCTGGTCTGGCCTACATGTGACTCCAGAGCCACAACAATGTGGTTGACTTTCAATTGCCCTCTGGAATGGCCGAGCAAGCCACTCAGTTGTATCAATCACTAGAAAGTCGCAACAAAGAACTGAAACCAGACAGAGCACCGGCATTGACCTTGGAACTGTAAAAGACAAGTCGTTGTGTCAAAATCCTGGAATTCCATTCCTACCGGCATTGTGGGTCAACCCACAGCAAGTGGACTGCAGTGATTCAAGAAGGCAGCTCTCCACCACCTTCTCAAGGGCAAATAGGGATGGGCAATAAATGCTGGCCAGCCAGTGACACCCAAGTCCCTCAAATGAATTTTAAAAATGGCTGAACGAGCTACTCAATTGTATCAACCATTAGAAGGGAGAAAAGGAATTACGCCAATGGATCTCCTGGTATCGACCTGGGCACCAGAAACAACAATAAGACCAAAACAGCCCTGCAACGTCCCGCTTATTAACATTTGCGGCTAGTCCCACAATTTGGATAGTTGTCCCAAAGACTAGTCAAGTAATAATTATACTTACAGAATTACACCTTACAGACAAGCTCTCTGACACCACCAGCCCTGGATATATCCTGTCCCACCAGCAGACAGACCCAGCACAGTGTTATATTGTTGGAGGGAGTCACCCTGGATGTTCTCAATATTGACTCTGGAGCTCTCTTGCTTCAGGTTAAACATGAGCTAGGAAACCTCCTACTGATTATGATGTAATCCTCCTTTGGCTGTTGACTCTGTGCTCCTCCATGTTGAACATTTGAAGGAAGCCTATGAGTGGCAAGGAAGTGAAACCTACTCTGGGTTGGGGGATTTTGAAGTCCACCTAACACTTCTTTACTCCCCCATGGCATCTTCCTATATCCTTGCATAGGGTGGAAACTTGCCCATTCACATTGTCCATCCTCACTGTCCGAGGACACAAACACACCTTCTAGGTGAAGCAGCATTTTACTTGCCTCTTCTTTCAATCTAATCTACTGTATAATACAGTCTTCTTTCCACTGGGGAGACTAAATGAAGACTGGGTGACCACTTTGCAGAATACCTCCACTCTGTGTAGGGATGACCTCCCATTTATTTAGCATTTCAATAAACCACCTTTGCTCTCATGCTAATATTTCTCGGATCTGCTAGAGTGTTCCAATAAATCTTAATTTTCTACTTGGTCCCTTCACAGTCTCTAGGACTCAGTAATTAATTCACAATTTCAGCATTTGACCACACAATGCCAGTTCTCCATTTTTCTTACATTCTTCCCCAACCCCAGTGTGCCCAATTGGAAGAGTCATATAAGACACAAAACATGCACCTCTCTTTCTCCACAGATACTGCCAGATCTGCTGAGTTCCTCCAGCATTTTCCAAGTTTGTATTAAGCTCTCCCTTGTGTTTGGCCAAAATAGATTGTTTACTCACACAAAACAGATCATGTGGCTCTACACAATATGAGAAGAACTTGCTTTCTACAAATTTGTTGCCATGTTCTCTGTCCTTGTTGTGCTACAAAACTACTTAATTGGTTGCAACATGCTTTGGGAATGCCTTGAGGTCTTGAACGTTGCTATGTAAATGCAAGATTTTCTTTAAAGAGGGAGAAATGTGATCAATAATTTAGAAAGAGAATTTAACGCCACTTTTAACACAGGATTTAACAGCTCATGTTTTTAATTCTCCAGATAAACTGCAATGGCTTTACCATCAGTGACCAACGCGGATTGCAAGCTGTGGGAGTTGGATTATTTCCAAACCTCTGTCTTGTAAATCATGATTGCTGGCCAAATTGCACAGTTATACTGAACAATGGCAAGTGAGTACAAAAAATGATAATTAGAATAAAGGGTTAAACATAGTTGCATGAGCATTATTATTTTTGGGGAAGGTGGAATCCATCTGAAAACAAATTGGTGAGTCAAGTGTAATATGAATTATACTGATATAAATGTGTTGTTTCTGTACTATATTTTAACTTGGCCTTAGCATATCATAGTTAATGAATTCCAAACAATACAGGACAACTACTCAGCCACTGATTCACCCTTGAGCCATCTATGACATTCAATTAAATCAAGACTGATCAGTACCTTAACTCCTTCTAACTGGCTTGCTTTCATCACTCTCAATAACCCTAACTTAACACATCTCCATCAAAGTTATAGAAGATAGTACATTATAAGCAAATGGTTAAATTCAGAGCCCACCAGATGCTCAGTTCAGCAGGTACCACTCTTGCCTCTGACAGTGACGTTAATGGGCTCAAGGCCTCCTCCACAATGTGCAGCACGTAATCCAGGCTGGCACTGAGGGTATTTCTCATTCAGATGAAATGCTGAACCAAGGTCTCAACTGTCTACTCTCAGAGATGATCAGAAGAGAATGCATGCACTATTTAGAATAATATCATGTGATATTATCCCTATTGTTGTGGTTAATATTTATCCCTCAATTTACTGAAAAGATAGCATCTAGTTATTATGCTGAATGAATTGCAGTCACTCTGTGTGGGAGCTTCATGTATACAGGTATCTGTTGTGTCTTCTACATTACAACAGTGACTACATTTCAAAATTATTTCAATGAACTTTGGGATATCACGGTGCTATATATTTTATATACATGGCCTCTCTCCCTTCTATAAAATGCTGCAGAAGTGTAGACATTCCACTGGTATAACGATGGGACCTCAATGAATTGGAAACTGATTGTCCTTTGGGTTCTGCTTTACGAGGCCCACATGCAACTAGTGTGACATGCCTGCTTCTCTCCCTCTTACACACGCACACATAAAAGACACATGCATACACACACAGAGACACAGATACACACACACACACATGCACATGTACATAGATACATGTCCTGCTAGCTCTGATTGAGTGCAATGTGAGGGATTCACAGGGGATCCTCAAGTCCCTTGATCCACATTATCACATCACAGTGAGGAAACAACAATGAATTTCTAAATCAGTCTCACATGGGAGCTGGTTGGTAGTGTTCCCATGAATGCATTGTCCTTTTTGATCTAAGTGGTTGGTAGAGGTTGTGGGTTTCTGGATCAATGGTGCTGGAAGAGCACAGCAGTCTGGTTTCCAGCATCTGTAGTCATTGTTTTTACCTTAGAGGTTGTGGGTTTGGCAGGCCCTGTTGAAGATGCTGGATGGGAATGTTATTGGTTACAGAATGTCTTGGTTGTGTCCAGATGTTATTCGCAACATCAGGCCCCTAATAGTGTTGGTCTTATTGAGTCCTCCAGAGCCTAGAAGCTATGGATACACTTGGATGAAACCTGATTGTTAATACTAGGCTATAGTTCTCACCATAATGAGTTATGACCCAGAACAAATAACTATGCTCCCCCAAAATGTAACTTCCTACCCAATGTCTGGAGGCTCAGTATTCCAACTAAACTCCAGACATAACCAAGACAATTGTCCTTATCCTAGCCTGAAGTTTACATTCAACAATTTCCCGAAAGGGTCACATGATAATTGTGGGGAATGCTGAGATCCTATTCTGGATCCTATGCTGATGCTGTAGCTGACCTCAACAAATGGAAGTCAATGAGTAATTGGGGCTGTTCTTGTTCTGGTCCTGTGCCACTCTCTGTTCATTTACCTACATCAGATTATCCTGATTGCCTGGTAAATTAAATCACCTTCTCTCATTCCATGGGACAGTCATCAAGGGAATTTGGAAATTCGCAAAAAGGGCAGGGACAGAAAGTCTTTCAGTTCCCAAAATGTTTACTTTGAGCTCCCAGGGGATAAAACTACTTCTCCTTGTTACTGGGATTGCAGGAAATAGTTTGCTAGCTCAGTTGTGTTTGAGTGC
The DNA here is from genome assembly GCF_037043375.1 of Chiloscyllium plagiosum. Classification (NCBI taxonomy): domain Eukaryota; kingdom Metazoa; phylum Chordata; class Chondrichthyes; order Orectolobiformes; family Hemiscylliidae; genus Chiloscyllium; species Chiloscyllium plagiosum. Next base: position 150,393,775 of record NW_028270139.1, on the reverse strand, counting down.
TGGACTGTGGGCTCATAATTAAGCCCAAGTTTTATATACTAACAGGACTATTTATTCCTGAGGTGAAATGGGAACACTCTGCAGTACTCATTACCTTGTTGCTGGACCTGGGTAGCAAGCTGGTAACCAAAAAAATGCAGTTAGGCCAGCCACCATTGTGTGGAGACAAGGTAGGTTTAGGTTTAGATTTTATTGTCATGTGTACTCAAGTACAGAAGTACAGTGAAAAGTGTATAATGTCGCCACACACAGCACCATCTTAGATACCAAGGTTCACAGGGACAAAACAAAAGCTGAGGTATAAAGTGGTAAAACAGAGAAACAAAGTTAAAAAGCTAAACATCACAGACTTTCATAGAATAAGTAGAAAAATAAAGAAATAAGGTTATAATTAACATTAAACATTAGGTAGATGACACAATGGGGGAGATTTTGGAGAGAAGATAAAATGATCTCACTTTCCATATCAGAAATGATCCTCATTCACATATTCATAGCTCAAATTGATTAGTGTATTGATGTTTACCATTCTGACACTTTCCTGGTCCATCATCCAACTTCCATGCTCGATAAACCTAAATTCATCCAAAACCTATTCTTTAATTTGTTTCTCTTTGCCTACTGACTGACAGTGGCTCTCCTGTTGACAGGACTCCATTTATAAAATTCTTAACTTTGTTTCCAAATACCTTTCTATCCCATAACCTCCTTGACCCCATCAACACCCCCACCCCCTAGATCTCCTCATTCCTTTCATGTACATCCCGATTTTAACTGCTTCATTCCTGGTGGCTGTGTGTTCGATTGCATAGCCCAAAACTCTTAAGTTCTCCTCCTAAATCCATTCTTCTCTCTCTCTCTCTCTCTCTCTCTCTATCATTTCCTTGACAATGTAGTTAGTTACCTTTTCTATATTGCTTTATGTTGCTGGATGTCAAACGTTATTTGATAATCCCTCTTGTTTTGGAGTGGATTAGTATGTTAAAAGCCAATTATTAAGTGTTGCTGAGTGTGATTTCTTTAATTCTGTTTTGGTTGTGAAATGTAGCTTTTTATTTTGTTTTTCAGTCGCTCTGCAGTTTATTCAATGTTTCACACACAGATGAGGTGGGTTTTGATGTTGCTATTGACATCAGTGTTTTTTCTTCCTCTTCCTGTATGGCATTAACTCTACACAATATTCACTGTCTAAGAGATGTAATAAAACAAATTCCCATTCCTCCTGAGCTTAATCCTTCCAATAAATTCTGCCAATAAAGTAACAAAGAATGAGCATGTGATAAAGATGAATCTGTACAGGTCAAAGGAAAAGAGAATGGCAACAGTTCTCAGAATGGTATAATTACAAATGGTGATTGTGGACAGCAGGACAGTAAGCAACTGAAGTAGAGACAAAGGTTAATGTTGGTAACAAAATGTGCTGGAGTTCACAACGGGTCAGGCAGCATCTATGGGGAGAGAATAAGCTAACGTTTCAAGTCTAGATCACTCTCATTGACTCTTCATGTTGGGTACAGGACCCAACTGCAATTGCATTTGAGAAGTTGGTGGTGAGCTGCCTTCCAGGTCTGGATGGTGAGTGGTTTTGAGATGAACTGGTAGGTGGTGTGTGCAATCGTTATCTAAAAGCATTAGGTTTGAGAGGTTACTGGACATAGACCCAAAGGACGATTTCAGGGATAGGACACTTTAATTGATGAGAGTGCAAAAGCAATAAAGTGTTTCCTTTATAAAATACTGGTTAGAGCTCAGCTGGACTATATTGTCCAATTGTAAGCACCAAACCAATGTTCCCTGTAAACCATGAAGCAGAACTCTACCTGAGTGCTCCTCTGTGGGTTGTAGCCAAGATGGGCCCTTTGTTATCATGCAAAACGAAAATATAAAGATGCTATTCATTTATACAAATCATCCAGACTCTCCAAAAAAAAAGTCAGAAGGTGATTAACATTATGCCATAGGAAAGATGGAAGATATTAGCAAGGATGTACAATAGATTTATTTCCTTACTGAGAGTCGGCCTCATGGCCAGAGAAAAGGCGACTTTGCCAGAGTGAGACTGAAACAGAGTAACTGGAAATTTGGAGCAAAATGGGAATTTAGGGCAGAGGAAGAAAGAGATGCTTTAATTAAAAGTTACTGCAAAGAAATGAAGTCTTCAGAGGTGAGAGATGCATAGGAAAGGAAATAAAGCATCACTGAAGAGGTCTTCCTGCACAGAAACCAACAGCAGGGTGAGTGTGGGGATAACTATTGATTGGAGAGTTGGTCTTCAGCACTTCCAACCTTTAAAGGGAAAGTTGTGTATTTAGTTTGCGTTTAAGTCACCAGAAGGTTTTTCTCTCTTTCTTTCTGAGAAATAGCTTGATAGGTTTTCATAATACGTCTGTACTTATTCTCAGGATAACAAATTTTACTTAGAGTTACAGGATGGCAGGTCAAAAGGGTCAAGTGGAGTGTACATCTTGAGATATCTGACAAGTCTTGGATATGTGATCTGTCCCAGAGAAATATCTGCAGGAAGTTCACCAGCTGCTCAAACTTGAGATCTGGGTTTCAGAATTTGATCCATAGTTGTTGTAAATTCACGCGATAGATGACTATGTGGAAAGCATTTATAGGGAGGTGGTCACGCCTCAGATTAAAAAATGCAAAGGCACAGAGACCAGGCAGTCTAAGCAACTGTCAAGTAGTGCAGGAGTTTCCTGAATTCAACATATTTGCTAATTGGCGTGCCATTTTGGAAACAGGAGAGTGCAGTCAGAGCCAAGCCCTGGCACCATGGGTGACTCAGCTGTCCAAGGGAGGAGGAAGAAGAGTTAGAGGAGATTCTACAGATGGAGGATCAGTCAGGTGTTTCTGTTGCAGCACATGTGACTCCATATACGTTGCTTTCTTGGTGCCAGGGTCATGGGTGTCACAGAGTGGCTACAGGACTATTCTCTAAAGGTGGGGCATCAGCCAGACGTTACAGTCCATACTCATGCTAATGACATATGTAGGAAGAGGGATGAGGTCCTGAAGGCAGATTTCAGGGAGTTATGGAGGAAATTAAAAAGCAGGAGCTCAAGAGCAGTAATCACAGGGTTACACCCAGTGGTATGTGCTGGTGAACATAAGAACAGGAGAATTGATTGATTGAATTTCTTAAATGGTGAGAGATTAGAAAATGGAGATGTGCAAAGGTGTTCTTGTCAATAAATCACTGAGGGTTAACATGAAGCTGCATGGAGTGTTTCCCACTGTTGTCAGTGGACCCGGGTACAAGAGCAGTGACGCCTTGCTTCAATTGTATAGGAGATCTGTTAGGTCGCACTTCGAGTACTCTGTACAGTTTGCTCTCCTTACCTCAGGAAAGATGCTACTGCAAATGAGGGAATGTAATAATGGTAAACCATACTTGTTACCTGGATGGTGGGACTGTTCTACGACGATACATTGGGCTAACTAACTCTGGGTTCCTTACAGTTTCGAAGAATGAAAGGTGATCTAATTGAAACCTACAGGATAGTTAAAAGGATACCCATTGTAGCTGCAGGTAAGGTGTTTCCCATGGTTTACAGTCTAAAACCAGGGGGCACAAAGGGGGTGGGGGCAGTGCTAATTAGGTCTGAGATGAAAAGAAGTCATTTGTTTCCCACAGAGGGCTGTGGAAGTTGGATTCATCTTATTTCCCTCAATAGCTGCTCAACAGCTCAGTCTTTGCGTTTGTTTAAGGTAACGATTGATGGATTTCAGTGGTGGAAAGGGTTATAGCGATGGGTTCAGAAAAAGAGCATTAAAATGTTTGATCAATTACTCCCTGACACAGGAAACAGAGAAAGCTAAGAGGAATTCAAATAAAGGTTGAAAACATTTATAGAGGATTTGTTTGAGTGAATTGGACTATTCCCTCGGGTGACATGGTTAGAGAAAGAAATGGTTGGTTTGTATTTGGAAATGTTTTAGAGCATTAGGGATTGTATGTGAAAGTGGGAAAATATCAAGCAGAGGACGTGGCAGGTCATGAAGGAGAAACATGGAAACTAGGAGTAGTAGTAGGCCATTCAGCCCTTTGAGCCTGCTCCATCATTCAATATGCTCATGGCTGATGCTCTATCTCAAAGTCATATTCCCGCTTTCCCACCCTACCCTCTAATGGCTTTGAAATCTAAAAATTTAGCTAATTCTTGAATATATTTACTGACTTGGCATCCACAGTCTTGTCATAGCCGAACATTTCCCAGGTTCACTGCTCTTCGAATGAAGAGACTGTTTCCTCATTCTTAGTCCTAATTGGCCTATCCTGTATCCTGAGACTGTCCACTGGTTCTAGACTCCCCAACCAAGGAAACCATCCTTCCTGCATTTAGCTTGTCCAATCCTGTTAGAATGTTTCAGATCCCCTTTCATCCTTCTGAATTGTAGTGAATAAAGGCCAAGTTGAGCCAATCCTCCCTCTTCAGATAGGAAAGTGTTGTGTAGTCCATTTTCGTTTGTTCTAGCACAAATACAATGGCCTGTTGTAAATGTCTGTGGTAACAAAAAAATCAGGCGAGAAAGTGCGATGTCAATGCTATTAAAATACATTTTAACTCCAATCTTTCTAGTTCAGATATTGACTATTACGTATTCTCAGCACTTTATATTTCTATGTTGGATTGAACCTCATTATGAAAGAAATCAACTGGTTTAAATTTAACCTAAATAAAAGCTGAAAGAACTGTGGATGCTGTAAATCAGAAACTAAAACAGAAATTGCTGGAAAAGCTCAGCAGGTCTGGCAGCATCGGGAGAGAGAAACCAGAGTTAATGTTTCAGGTCGAGTGACTCTTCTTCAGAACTTCTTCAGTTCTGAACAAACATTAACTCTGATTTCTCTCCACAGATGCTGCCAGACCTGCTGAGCTTTTCCAGCAATTTCTGTTTTTGTTTAAAATTAACTTATCTTTCACTTCTAAATGCTAACTGACTGGTCCACGGTGACTTCTATTTGTCTGTGTAAAAATAAATGAATTGTTACATCCAGGTTGTCAAATCAAACCACAATATCTCACCCATTCACCCACTCTTCACCACTGGCAGATGTCCAATTTGTTAACAAGACTTCATGCTGAACCACATGTACATATCTTGGTCACTGGTTGTTTGTGCCAGCATGCAGATGGCATCATATATGCAATGGTACATGGCATGATCCACAAAAGCTGCACCACAAAGACAGGGTCTCTTAATCTTAAAAGCAACGCAAGTAGAACTTGTGCATGTAATCTAGGCAGATGCTCCACAGTTTGGAGCAGGTGCGAACATTTTTTGGGTGTCATGTGACTTCTGACTTTGTCCACTCCAGTCCAACACCAGCATCTCCACATCATTATTTTGGGATTGCTGGCTACCATCACATGAAGGATTGAAGTTGAGTTCCACATCAGGATCTGAGAAAGAAATCTACTCGAGACCCAAAGAAATCAGTTCAGACCAGCCAATTCACAGGAAGAATTAATTAGGGGGGATAGACCAATGGAGGTCAACACCAACCAAATGTAGCCCCCAGAGTGAATCTGTCTGAATTGTTTCCACCTCTGCTTGTGGGTACATAGGAATAATGCGTAGAACCTTCCTATTGATTCATAAAGATTTTTTAGCATAAATGCAAGCTGCTTAAGTAACTTGGCATGGTGCCATTGGCTAACTCTTCTTATGCTATAAGCAATTTTAAAAAAGAAAATGAATTAACTATTATTTTCCAAATCATCAATGAAAGGAAAGGTTGAACAATGTATTTATAATGGAAATTTCCACCACTTAAAGCTGACAATTGCCCAGGAAGCAGCACATTTACTGTGGAAACCTGAAAACTGCATTCATTGGCCTCCTTTTTGAGTATCTGATGAAACGTTGGAATGTTACCAATCCTTCAAAGGTGAAGCCAATCAGACCTGGGAAACATTGACTAATTGTGACTTTTTCAGTTCAGATCTGAACTATATCCAGGAATAGAATGGCTTGGTGGCTCAGTGGTTAGCACTCTGCCTCACAGCTCCAGGGATTTGGGTTTGATTCCACATTTGAGTGACTGTGCAAACTGACAGACATTCTCCTGTGGCTGCGTGGGACCCTTCAGTTGCTCTAATTTCCTCCCACTGTCCAAAGATGTGCAGGTTAAGTGGATTGCCCATAGGTCAGGCTAAATTTCCTATAGTACTCGGGGATGGGGTGGGTGGGTCTGTGTGGGATGCTCTTTGGAGGATTGGTGTAGGCTGAATGGCCTGCTTTCACACTGTAGGGCTTCTAAGATACATACTGTGAATGAACAAAGGAAACAAGGCTTCATGGGATATTTTCTTATTTAAAGGTGCTGTCTAAAGTCATGCTTTGTTGAATAAAGCACTGTCTGTTCGTAGCATCAAAGCACCTAAAATTGAATTTCAGAAGAGCACTGAATTAGAAGAGTTCATTGCGTCGGTCCCAGCTCTTTGGTGGAACTATCTATTTTTCTTCACTTTCCATTTTCCCCATAGTCTTGGATTTTTATTCTCTTCAAGTATTTAACTTATTATCCATTGAAATTTATTATCAAATACGCTTCCACCACCCTTTCAACCAGTAAAATGATTAAAAGCATCCGATCAATCTTATTTCCCTGAATGGCTGTCTAACTGAATATGCTTGGCCCTGTTTGGTGCTCCGTTTGGGTTCAGATAGACACAACTAATTTTACACAGGGATGCTTATAATCAGTACAGTCCCACAAACAAATACTGTAGATTCAACCCAGAGTCAGCTGTGGCTGAAATCCCCATGTGAGACTGGAACAAGAAGTGTAGGCTGACTCTGCAGTGTGGCATTAAGGCAGGTGGAAAAGATCTGGAACTATTTTCCAGAGACTGATAAGCTGTCCAATATTCAAGCCTCAAAACACATCTAAAATGCATGATCACTTCAATGTTTTTTTTTGGCATGTTACTGTGTGTAAATTGGCTGCTGCATCTCCTTCATAACATCAAGGATTAGATATCAGAAGCACGTCACTGGATGTAATGCGCATGGTGATGTCATAAGGTCGCGGAAGTCTCTATATAAACGCAAGCGTCGAACACTTATCTCTTCCATCATGGTTATATACTTTGATAACTATTGTGTCTTTGACCCCCAAACTTTCTTTCCCTGATCCATTGAAAGCCCGTATTTAATTACACGCAGAGTGCATATACTCCAATAGGTGGAGATGTCGGTGTTGGACTATGGTGGACAAAGTTAAAAATCACACAACATTAAGTTATAGTCCAACATTAATTTGGAAGTACTAGCTTTCAGAGCGCTACTCCAAAAGCTAGTACTTTCACATAAACCTGTTGGACTATAACTTGGTATTGTGTGATTTTTAACTAAACATATCCCAATGACAGATCAGATTAAATATTTGAGTGTACCAACTTGTCAGCAACGGCTAGACAGTAAAATGATTGTTTCCGGTTGGAAAGTATATAGAACAGGATAATGCCTCGTCTCAAAATGAACCAAAGTTTCAAGCGTAAAAGTATCATTTTACAAAAGTTTGAAATTGCGCGACAGTCACACTTTCAATTTGAACATGGGTGAAGACTCTTCTGAAAAAACCCTGCAGTCAAATTCACCTGAAATTTTCAAAATATAAAATCCCACAAATTGTGTTGAAAATTTAACCCTTCCATTTAAAATTGTTGTGCTTGTTATCTTAAGAAATGTGTTCCTTAGAGACCATTAACTTTTTAAAAATAATAGAATTTTCACTTGATAGTTGAAGAAGTGATGTAGAGTCAGTGTCATACAGCATGGAACCAGACCCTTTGGTCCAAACAGTCTATGCCGACTATAATCCCAAACTAAACAAGTCCCACCTTCCTGTTCATGGCTCAAATCCCTGCACGGTGGCTCAGTGGTTAGCACTGCTACCTCACAGCGCCAGGGACCCAGGTTCAATTCCTGCTTTGGGTAACTCTCTGTGTGGAGTTTGCACATTCTCCCCGTGTCTGCATGGGCTTCCTCCCAGTGCTCTGGTTTTCTCCCATAGTTCAAAGATGTGCAGGTTAGATGAATTGGCCATGCTAAATTGCCCATAGTGTTAGGGGTAAATACAGGGGAGGGGAATGGGTGTGGCTGGGTTACTCTTCAGAGGGTTGGTGTGGGACTTGTTCGGCTAAAGGGCTTGTTTCCATACTGTAGGGAATCTCATCTAATCTAAAACCTTTCCTATTCATGTACTTATCCAAATATCTTTTAAATGTTGTAATTAATTCCATGTCCACCATTTCCTCAGGAAGTTTGTTTCATATATGAACCACCCTCTGTGTAAAGAATTTGCCCCTCATTACTTTTTAAAATCTCTCTCCTCTCACCTTAAAAATGTGTCCCCTCGTCTTGAAAACCCCCATCCAAAGACAAAACAACTACCATTAACCCTACCTATACTCCTCATGTTAAGTCTTTTACTATAACAAGCAAACTAAAGCATTATTGATTACATGCTGTTTCATAGGTAACTTATCAATTTAACTATAGAACAGAAGTTTCCTCTTCTACTTTTAGCACAACTAGAAAATCCCACTTCACAGTTATCTTTCACTCTATGCCAAACACAGCAATTTAACTTTCCTGAACTACAATGACTCTTAGCTCCCAAGAGTTGATTTCCATTCTTTCCTTTCCCCTACTTAATAACCATTAACCCCAGAACATTTCCAGATTCTACGCGATTGTCTCTCTAGTGTTAGAGTAGGTGAAAGGTTGAATCTCATTTCAAATCCTCATGAATTTAGTCTTTTCACTCCAAGCATGATCTCTCACTGGCAATGAACCATGCCTCTAGTTGCTCATTCTCTCTCATGAATCTTGGCAGACTAATTATATCAGCTTCAGCGATATCTTAGAAACTCTTTCCCTCGAAAAAACCCCATCGATGGTTTCATTCCTTGAGTCCGGGTGGAAATGCTAATTAGACACTAACGCATTCCATCTTGGCAATAAAGTGTATTGGTATCCTCTTGATAGTCTCAACACCTTCATGGGACTTTGGAGGCTAGTGGTCTAACCAAGTCAACACAGATTCTGCTGCCACTGTCCTCACATGGGAACACCTTACATGTCCTTTCCAGCAAAATAACTAAGGTCTTCCTCAATCTTTCTCAGCCATGTTAGCCAGCTCTGCTGTTAGGCCAATATCAGAACAGCTCACACAACCTCCTTTACTTTCTCCTATATTAATGACACAGTCCCGAAACATAGCAATTTTACAAACTTTGCACTTGCAACAATATTATAAACTCGGTGTCAGAATACGCAGCATGGCAATTAAATAATGCAAATGCCCATATTATGATTTTGTGCTAACAGCCTGCAACATAGAGCCAACAGGCAGATAATCAGGTCTTGGGGCATGACTGTAATAGCTTTCCTTATTTCACCCTTGTAAAAAATGACCTTTCTTGTCAACAGAATTGAACTTCGGGCAATCCAGAAAATCAAGGCGGGAGAGGAACTGACGGTATCATATGTGGATTTCCTGAAATTAAGTGCAGAGAGGCGCAGCCAGCTTAAAAAACACTATTACTTTGACTGTACCTGTGAACACTGCACGAAGGGAATCAAAGATGACCTGATGCAGGCTGTGAAGGAGGAAGATGGCCAAAAGGTAAACCAGCAGGAACATCAGTGTGATAAATTGAGAAAACAAGATGAGAAAGCAAGGAAGCAAAAAGGGAAATAATATCAGAGTGTGACAGGAAGGAATAGAATGCACAATCATTAGACAGCCCCAGCAGATAAAGCTAGGGGTTACAGAAAAAGGAAAAAAAGACAGAACTGAAGCCTCTGTATCTGAATGCTCATGGCACAAATGGAAATAAATATATATGATCTGAAAGCTATTGCAAAGGCATGACTGCAAGATAATGTAGACTAAAACCTGAATATTCAAGGATATATAACATTTAGAAAGGACAGAAAGCTCGGAAAATATAGAGGGTAGCTCTGTAAGTAAAAGTGACAATAGAACAGCAGAGAGAGATGACCTTAGTTCCAGAGATCGAGATCAGTTTAGGTAGAGCTGAGAAATATTGGAATTAATAAATCATTTTTGGCAATGGTTTATATACCCCTGTAGCAGTGGTCACATTGTAAGATGGGGTATATGGGAGGTAATAATGGGGAGAAAGGTATGGTGGTCATCATGGGTGATTTTAATTTACTTTGTGTTTTCTTGCATTAACAAAAAGAAATAATCAGGCAGAGTCAACATGCATTTGTGAAAGATAATCTATCTATCTCAGTCTTCAAGGACTCTGCCCCCACAATCCGGTGTGGTGAGGAGTTTCAAAGACTGATAACTGCCTGACAGAATTGGCAGAATACTGAGGTGCAGAGGTATCTGTCAGTCTTGGTACATGAGTCACAAAAGGTGCACTACGATGGTCCCTGGTGTCGAAGGATTGCCTTATGCACAAAGGTTAAGCAGGAGTTTTACTCACTGGAGTTTAGAAAGAAAAGAGGGTGATCTCATTTAAACATTAGGATTCTTAAAAGACTTGGCAGGGTAAATGCTGAGAGGATGCTTCCCCTGATGGGATACTCTCGGAATAAAGGGGTGCCAATTTAATCTGAGATGAGGAGTTAAAAATCACACAACACCAGGTTATAGCCAAACAGGTTTAATTGGAAGCACTAGCTTTCGGAGCGCCACTCCTTCATCAGGTGGTTGAGCAGTGCTCCGAAAGCTAGTGCTTCCAATTAAACCTGTTGGACTACAACCTGGTGTTGTGTGATTTTTAACTTTGTACACCCCAGTCCAACACCGGCGTCTCCAAATCATGAGAAGAGGAGGAATTTCTTCCCTCAGAGGGTTGTGAGTCTTTGGAAACTCTCTGTCATAGAGACCTGTGGGGGCAGAGTCCCTGTGTATATTTAAGACTGAGATAGATAGATTCTTAATCAGTAAGGGAACGAAGGGTTACGAGGAAAGGAAAGGAAAGTGGACATGAGGAATGTCAGATCAGCCATTATCCTACTGAACGGTGGAACAGGATCAAGGGGCCATTTGACCTACTCCTGTTCCTATTTCTTCTGGGTTGAGATTGGAGAACATTAATATGCAGATGCAACAATGCTGGCATTTAGAATGTTATCTTTTTGCAAGAGGTATAGAATATAAAATTAGGCTTGTTGCATTTATACAAGACATTGAGGCCATACCTGGAATACTATGTGAAGTCTCGGTCTCCTTATTTAATGGTGGAACATTGGGATTGTATCCATTGGAGTTTAGAAGATTGAGTGGTGTGATGTGAGGTAAAGATCTTGAGGGGGTGTGACATGGTGAATGTTGAAATGTTTCCCTTGGTGAGAGAACTAGAATTTAGGGAAACAGTTCAAAAATAACGGGTTTCCTCTTTAATTTGGAGATGAAAGGACATTTTATTCTCTCTCAGCGTCTTGTGAATCTTTAAATTGTCTTCACCTGATAATGCTGGAGGCAAGGTTATTGGATAGGTTTACAGCAGAAATACATAGATTCTTGGTTAACATAGAAGTCAAATGTTATTAGAAGGAAAGGTAGGATAGAGGACATAACCAGATCAGCCATGATTTTATTAAATGGCTTGGCAGGTTTAAGGGGCCAAATGGCCTATTCCTGCACTTTGTCTATAAGACTTCAACATGGTCTGACAGAGGTCTGTGTGTAATTGAACCGAAAAAGATACTAAAGTAGGACTGAAAAGTCAGGTATTAGTCTTGGATAGCCAATGAATCCAGTCAGTTTACCAATGTCCTTTGAGGGAAGAAAGCTTATCATTGTCCATTGTATGACTGATGTATGACTCATGCCCCACACTCATGGGGTTGACGCTTAACTGGTCCCTGCAAGGACCTGAAAATAGTCAAGTGCATTACACTCACATCACACATGCAAAGAATATTAAGAATTGCAATTGTTCAAGAAGATGGCTCACCACAGTGTTCCCACAACAACTAGCAACAGTGCTTATTTTGCTAATGATGTCTTTATCGCAGGACCACAGTAATACATAATGGAATTCACATTCTTTTATAACTGTTTTATTGGGATCTCGGTGATTAAGGCATAGTGCGGCCATCAATCCTTCTTTCTACTCTTAAAATAATGAACTTTAATGGATTACACAAACCCCCATGGGGCACTGTAACAGTAGCAAAGAACAATCAATGGAAACATACAGAATGGAAATTTGTCAAATCAAAATAATGTAGTCCAGTCTAACTATGGTTGGTAAAGTACAGATCATTGTTGAGCCTAATCAACAGCCTTAACTTGTCTTACATATTAAGAGATCATTTTTCATTAAGCGTTCTTGGGATGCGTGTGTCATTGGCTAAGCCAGGATTTATTGCTCATCTATTATTGTCCAGAGCGCATTAAGAGCAAATCACTTTGGAGTCACATGTTGACCAGACCAGCGAAGGACAGCACTATCCTTCCCTAAGGGACGTTAGTCAATCAGATGAGTTTTTCCAGACAAATGGCGATGGTTTTATGGTCATCATTAATTCCATTTTTTTTCAAATTTGAATTCAAATTCCACCATCTGCCATTGGAGGATTCAAAGCCAGGTCCCCCAGAATAGGGGTGGCATGGTGGCTCAGTGGTTAGCACTGCTGCCTCACAGCACCAGGGTCCCAAGTTCGATTCCAGCCTCGGGCAACTGTCTCTGTGGAGTTTGCACATTCTCCCAGTGTCTGTGTGGGTTTCCTCTGGGTGCTTTGGTTTCCTCCCACTGTCCAAAGATGTGCAGATCAGGTGAATTGGCCGTGGGTCTAGATTAGAATGGTGCTGGAAAAGCACAGCAGTTCAGCCAGCATCCGATGAGCAGTAAAATCGACGTTTCGGGCAAAAGCCCTTCATCGTGAATTGGCCATGGTAAATTGTCCATAGTGTTAGGTGCATTAGTCAGAGGGAAGTGGGTCTGGGTGGGTTACTCTTCGGAGGGTCAGTGTGGACTGGTTGGGCCGAAGGGCCTGTTTCCACACTGTAGGTAATCTAATCTAATATTATCTGAGTCTCTGGATTAATAGTCTAGTGCTAATACCAGTCGGTCATTATTAGCATTAGGTACAAGTATAATAGCTATGATAGCATCATATGGAGCATTATAGCAATAGGTAAAAGCATTTCTTATCTTGTTCATTTGAAGTGGGTGCCATTGGCAAGGTCAGCATTTTTTCACCATCCCATTTGTCTTTGAGAAACTGGTGATGAAATGCCTTCTTGAACAACTGCAGTCAACTTGATGTTTTTTTTAAGGGAGGATGTTCGAGGATTTTGCTCCAGTGACACTGAATTGGGCAGGTTTCATAACATGTACAGAGAGGTCTTCCTGATTATAATTCCGATCCTTTTTGGTGAAAGTGCCTGCAGGAACTGTGAAAACAGACTGACCTAAATAGAGCAATGCAGTCATTCTGTTACAATCCTGTTACATCTATGCCTCTTAAACCAGTAACCACCACGTATGTTGCATTTTAGCCTTCAGGTGAAATAGTGAAGGAAGTTATCGAGTTTTCAAAGATGACGTTGGAGAAAATTGACAAAGATCGATCTGAGGGGTTGTGGAGTAATGTAAGTACCGGTCAACATTGAATAGAACTAGCTTTAATAATGAAATGTTATATTTGGATACATAAGGACTCACCTTCTTCTTCGCCAGATACCATCCTTGATTATTTGTGGTCAATAATGATGTCTTACGCAATGACTTTCGTGTTGAGCATAGTGTGGAGGCTATCCCTATGTTTGCCTCGGTTGTGATAGGGATTGAAACCCTGACTGTTGAAACTATTCTGAAGCACAAACTAACTGGTTTAGCCAATTGAGCCCCTTGCCCCCTCATTGTAATGATATATACATTTTTTTTCTTTTAAACACTCAGCTTTTTACCCTAGCTTCACTAACAGTTAAAAATCACACAACACCAGGTTATAGTCCAACAGGTTTAATTGGAAGCATACTAGCTTTCGGAGCGATGCTCCTTCATCACCAATTAAACCTGTTGGACTATAACCTGGTGTTGTGTGATTTTTAACAGGCAGAACCTAGAGGAATCTTTTGATAACCGTACAGCAGTGAAAGAATAATGCCCTCCATTGTTAGTGTCTCTTTTAATCTCTGCCTGAGTTTGGTGAAGTTGCCATCTTACTAATTACACTCAACATATAAAGTTAAAACTATTTATTAAGCCTAACTACTCTTTTAGCAGCACTGTCAATGACTAGTAAATGATGCATCTCATTCCTTTAAGTAGTAAATAGTTCTTGGTGAGTTGAAAACTGTCAAGAACATAAGAACAGAGGAACTAGGAGCAGGAGTAGGCCATCTGGCCCCTTCGAGTCACTCCACAGTTCAATACAATCATGGATGACCTTTCTGTGGCCTCAGCCCCACTTACCTGCCCTCTAACTATAATCCTTAATTCCTTTACTATTCAAAAAGTTATTTATCTTAGCCTTGAAAATATTCAACGAGGTAGCCTCAACAGCTTCACTGGGCAGAGAATTCCACAGAGAATTCACAACCCCTTTGGAAAAAGAAGTTGCCCCTCAACTCAGTCTTAAATCTGCTCCCCCAACCCCCCTTATTTTGAGGCGATGCCCCATCCTTGCCTAGTACGGTGCTCCTTTACCTGCTGGAAGCCTCACTGCCGACCTCCTTTTTGTGACGTCATGGCTTCTCTGAAAATGTAAAATATATTTTGCCTTGCTTTTCGGTTTCTCTATTATCTCTCCTTCTTAATTCAGTTTCTCTTTCCCTCTTTTTAAGTCCCTCTGCAAGTGATTTACCATTGAATGCAATCACTCGCATTTGCCTACCCTCTCAGTCCTTCCTCAGACAATGGATTGCTTGGCTGCAGAAGGAAGTCACTCAGTCTCCAGTCAGACCCAGGCTCCTGCTTTATCCTTCTGGCCTTGTCAGTTTACTTACCCCCTCTAGTGTTCATCCAGTTTCCCTTTGAAATCTGAGTCTATGGGTAGCAGGGTCATTCATTGCATAAAGTGTAGTTCTCAGGACTCTTGTGGAGCAGTGGTAGTGTCCCTTTCTCTGAGCCAGGCGGCCAGGGTTTAAGTTCCACCTGCTCCAGAGGTATATAATGTGCACTTAACCTGCACATCTTTGGATTGTGGGAGGAAACTGGAGCATCCGGAGGAAGCCCACGTAGACACGGGAAAACGTCCAAACTCTACACAGACAGTCACCCGAGGGTGGAATTGAACCCGGGTCCCTGGCACTGTGAGGCAGCAGTGCTAACCACTGAGACACCATGCTGCTTCAATTATTGTAATATTCTAGATTTTCATTATGCATCTACGTGCACTTCTTATCTACAAATCCTTCTCTTTACTCTTACCTCACATTTTCATCACAGATTCATGTTAAACATGCCCTGTTAAAGCAGTTGCATTTATAGCCTTTTTCTGAGTGGTGGCACTGTATAGCTGCTGATTTGCAATTCCCATGTTCAAACCAACTCAAACTCTCTGGTTCCCAATTTGCTGTCAGTTTTTCCCCCACTATAAATGTTATCATAAAAACAAGAATATGATGTAGGTATGTGTTTTGCCATCTGCACCAGGTCACTACAATTGAAGGGGTAGGGCCAATTTCTCTAGGCGTACTCTCCGGATTTACAGAATAGTCACAGGATTGAAGTGGATAAAAACTTTGGACTTGGGGAGAGCAGAAGGATCCTTGCAGATATCTGCATGCTGTGTGACATAATCAGGATAGACAAGCAGGACATTGGAAGAACACAAGGCAGGCAGCATCAGTAAGTGTTTCAGGTGTAATCCTTCTTCAGGACCGTTCCACCTCCTGATGCTGGCTGGCTTGCCGTGTTCTACCAGCTTGTCGAACCTTGGATTCCATCATCTGCAGTTTTCTTTTTGTCTCTAACTAAGTGTGATATAATCAGAGCTAAGTGGTTGGGGATTGGAGTTGGAGGAGAGGGAGGGGTTATGTCATAGAGTCATGGAGTCAAACAGCACAGAAACAGTTTCTTTGATCCACTTGTCCATGTCAACCAGATATCCTACATTAACATAATCCCGTTTGTCAGCACTTGGCCCTTATCCCTCTAAACCCTTCCTATTCATATACCCATCCAGATGCCTTCTAAATGTTGTAATTGTACCAGCCTCCACCACTTTCTCCGGTAGCTCGTTCAATTTAGACACCACCTTCTGTGTGAAAACGTTACCCCTCATGTCCATTCTAATTCTTTCCCTTCTCACCTTATACCTGTACCCTCTAGTCTTGGACACCCCTGCCCTAGGGAAAAGACCTTGGCTGTTCAATTTATCCATGCCCCTCATGATTTTATAAATCTCTATAAGGTCACCCCTCAACCTCCAATACTCCAGGGAAAAAAGTCCCAGCTACCCAGCACCTCCTTATAGCTCAAACCTTCTAGTCCCAAAGGGACATTCTTGCAAACGTTTTCTGCACCTTCTGCACCTTTTCCAATTTAGTAATAACCTTTTTATATCAGAGCATATAGAACTGAGCAGTTGTCATACTGGTAGCTTCCAGAGACAGATTAGAGCAGATAGTTGAGGTTGTTTCAAAATGGAGAGACTCCCATGTCAGCTTCACTCAATTTCAGTTAAGGAAGGGTTTTTTTAGCCAGGCTGTGTTTAATTTAGGTGGGACCGAAGGATGGTGTGGTGTGGTGTGGGGACTGTCTGGGGTTGTGGTGGTGGCAGTGGTGAAGGAGGAACTATCTGGGAGCACCTCTTCAGAGGGGCCTGTCAATCCTGAATCCAGAAAATTAGGGAGGGTCTCCTTTGATCACTTTAACCCCAAAAACTATATCTAACTCCCACTTGAAAACATTAATGCTTTAGCCTCAATCGCTTTCAAATGGTGGAGAATTGCACAGACTCAGCAAACACTGGATGAAGAAATTTCCCCTCAGATCTTCATTCTGGGCAGCTGGAGCCTCATCCTCCTCTAATTCACCTCACCAGGTTCTGAATGAACCCGATGGATTGTCCAGCTAGGTCAATGTCCCCATCACACCTCGTTCAGGATGGCCCAGCAGCAGGATGGCACTTGCACACAGCCAGTGCCCCTGTTAGCTGCTCCCCGCCTCTGGTCCTCCATCTTACTAGCTCTCAGAATCCTGCCTGTAATGTTAGCAATGGCTGAGCACTAATCCAGCTCCTGCCTCCCAGTTCTAAGACAAAGTGGTATTAAATGGGTGAGCTTAGATATGAAATACTAGCCTGTGAGTGTTTGGACATCATGAACTGATATCTTCCCCTCGTCCCCTCTCTCTCTCTCTCTCGCTCGCTTTTTCTGTGTTGTGTTTCTTTCCCCTCCCCCACCTTCTGTCTTCACCCACACTTCTCCACCTCCCTTTCTCTGCACATTTAGGTTGTGAAGCTGTGTCGCGATTGCCTGAAGAAACAGGAGCCCGTCCTGGCTGATACAAATCTTTACCAGCTGAAGATTCTCAGCCTTGCCTCCGAGGTGCTGTCCTACCTGCAGCACTTTGAAGAGGCAGCAGGAGATGCCAAGAGAATGGTGCAGGGATACCAGTGAGTGCCAACAATTCTCTCTTACAAACCAACGTGGGAGGCAGTGTTAGAATGGTCAGGTCACTGGATTAGTAAATGTGACTGCTTTAGCCCCATGGGATTACATTCCACCACGGCAGATGGAGACGTTTTGTTTTGCTGATGACCTGGAAAATAAAAAGTCTAATGGTGACTATGTAGTCACTGTTGATTGTTGCACAAAACCCTTTAATTTACCAATGCCTGCCTCTTAAGGAAATCTATCATACTTACCAGGGTCTGATGTACGTGATGTGGAAGTGCCGGTGTTGGACTGGGATGGACAAACTGAGAAGTCACATGACACCAGGTTACAGTCCATTATAATTATTTGAAATCACAAGCTTTTGGAGTGTTGCTCCTTTGTCAGATGAAATTTCACTTCCCCTGATGAAGGAGCAGCGCCCTGAAAGCTTGCGATTTCAAATAAAACTGTTCGACTATAACCTGGCATCGTGTGACTTCCTGTCTGGTGTACATGTGATCCCAGAACTACAGAGTTAGAGTTGACTTTTAACTGATCTTTCATCAGTAAGTTCCAGCCTAGCTAGTATAAGAGTAGATCCCTCGAGCCTGTTCCACCACTCAATAGGATCATGGCTCAGCAGACATTCCTCATATCCACTTTCCTGTCCTGTAATTCTTGATTCCCAACTGATCAAGAATGCATCTATCTATCTCAGCCTTAAACAGCCACAAGGGCTCACCCACAGCTGTCTGTGGCAAGGAGTAGCAAAGACTCACAATCCTCTGAGAGAGGAATTTCCTCCTCATCTCAGTCTTAAATTGCCATCCCTTTATTCTGAGACTTTACCCTCTAGTTCTAGACTCTCCCATGAGGGGAAATATCCTCTCAGCATTTACCCTGTCAAGCCCTTGAAGAATCTTATATGTTTCAATGAGATCACCTCTCATTCTTCGAAAATCCAATGGTTAGAGTCCCGACTGTTTAGCATTTGTTCATAAGACATTCTGGGGAGGGTCCTGGTCTTCATATCCTGTGAACAACTTTTTTTTTAAAAGGTCCATGACAGTAACACAGATACCATCATCCCCCATCTTGAGAATTCTTTCTGTCTTTGAGAATTCTTTCTGTCAGCAATGCCTCAGTTGGTACCACTATTGATTCTGAGTTGCAATGTTGGGGTCAAGTCCCATTCTCGAAACATCTGTCCATAATACCGGCCGACGCTCCAGTCTAGTACAGAGAGAATACCATACAGTCAGTGGTGATATCTTTCTGACAAAACATTAGACTAATAGCATTTCCCCTTTCAGGTGGATCTAAACAATCAAATCCTACTAGTTACCAGAACAGGAGCATTCTGTCCAGTGTCCTACCTAATGTTTATCTCACAATCATCATCGGTAAAATCAAATCATCAAATCTTCCTTGGTCATCCACCTCAACATTAACTCTGCTAGAAACCTGCTGAGTGTTTCCATTCCTTTTTAACTCAGTGCTGTTTGTGGGAACTTGCTGTGCACAAATTAGCTGCCCTATTTTCTACATTACAATAATATCCACATGTCAAAAGTATTTGACTGGAGGTAAGGTGTTTTAACTACCATGGGGGTTTGCCAGATGCTATATAAATGCATTGCCTCCCCTCTTGGGAGATAAAAAATTGCTGAAACACCAATTTCACAAATGGTTTCTGCCTAGCTCCGTCAACCATCTCATAGAATCCTTACAGTGTGGAAGCAGGCCATTCATCCCATCGAGACGACACTGACCGTCCAAAGAGCATCTCACCCAGATCCACAACCCTCACCCTCATAATCCGGTATTTGCCATGACCAATCCATCCAACCTGCATATCTTTGGATTGTGGGAGGAAACTGGAGCACCCAGATGAAATCCACATAAACACAGGGAGAATGTGCAAACTCCACACAGACAGTCGCCCGAGGGTGGATTCGAACTTGGGTCCCTGTTGCTGTGAGGAGGGTGCTAACCACTGAGACACCGTGCTGCCCATTTGTTATGTAGACCTGGACAAAAATGAATAAACCTTCTGCTGTTGTTTAGGCGTTATGGCCTAGCCCAATATTGTTCTCACATAATGTGGGATCTTGAGTTTTCCCAGTAAAAGCTCGTATTGAACATTCAGGCTTGCAATCTACGGCTGACCTTCTGAACATGCGAGCAACATTGAAACTAAATGGTGAGCAGCAAGCCTGGGAGCATTGAATCAGAAAGCATTTGGAAAGCTTCAACAGTGAGTACTATGATAATGTTCACTTCTGAGTTCTACACTTTA
The DNA here is from genome assembly GCF_037043375.1 of Chiloscyllium plagiosum. Taxonomy (NCBI): domain Eukaryota; kingdom Metazoa; phylum Chordata; class Chondrichthyes; order Orectolobiformes; family Hemiscylliidae; genus Chiloscyllium; species Chiloscyllium plagiosum. Next base: position 150,373,913 of record NW_028270139.1, on the reverse strand, counting down.
GGAAGGATGTCAAGGTTTTAGGAGGATGCAGAAGAGGTTTACTCATATGGTATGGGGCTTCAGCTAAACAGAGAGGTTTCTCCATTCTTCCTGGAATAGAAGGTTCAGAGGAGCTTTGATAGGGGTTCACAATCACAAAGAGCCTTTTTTTAATAGAGTAAATTAGAATAAACTTTTTTTAACGGATGAAGAGTCACAGATTCAAATCACTGGCAAAGAACCTAAAGGGAAACAAAGAAAAGTTTATTCTTTATACATTACTTCGCTGTGATCTGGACAAAACATTCTGAAAGTCATAGAGTCATAGAGATGTACAGCATGGAAACAGACCCTTCAGTTCAACCTGTCCATGCTGACCAGATATCCCAACACAATCTAGTCCCACCTGCCAGCACCCGACCCATATCCCTCCAAATCCTTCCTATTCATACACCCATCCAAATGCCTCTTAAATGTTGCAATTGTACCAGCCTCCACTACATCCTCTAGCAGCTCATTCCATACACGTACCACCCTCTGTGTGAAAAAGTTGCCCCTTAGGTCTCTTTTATATCTTTCCCCTCTCACCCTTAACCTATATCCTCTAGTTCTGGACTCCCTGACCCCAGGGAAAAGACTTTGTCTATTTATCCTATCCATGCCCCTCATAATTTTGTAAACCTCTATAAGGTCACCCCTCAGCCTCCGATGCTCCAGGGAAAACAGTCCCAGCCTGTTCAGCCTCTCCCTATAGGTTCAAATCCTCCAACCCTGGCAACATCCTTGTAAATCTTTTCTGAACCCTTTCAAGTTTCACAATATCTTTCCAATAGGAAGGAGACCAGAATTGCATGCAATATTCCAACAGTGGCCTAACCAATATCCTGTACAGCCGCAACATGACCTCCCAACTCCTGTACTCAATACTCTGACCAATAAAGGAAAGCATACCAAATGCCTTCTTTACTATCCTATCTACCTGCGACTCCACTTTCAAGGAGCTATGAACCTGAATTCCAAGGTCTCTTTGTTCAGCAACACTCCCTAGGACCTTACTATTAAGTGTATAAGTCCTGCTAAGATATGCTTTCCCAAAATGCAGCAGCTCACATTTATCTGAATTAAACTCCATCAGCCACTTCGCAGCCCATTGGCCCATCTGGTCCAGATGCTGTTGTAATCTGAGGTAACACTCTTCGCTGTCCACTGCACTTCCAATTTTAGTGTCATCTGCAAACTTACTAACTATACCTCTTATGTTCGCATCCAAATCATTTATGTAAATGACAAAAAGTAGAGAACCCAGCACCGATCCTTATGGCACTCCACTGGTCACAGGCCTTCAGTCTGAAAAACAACCCTCCACCACCACCCTCTGTCTTCTACCTTTGAGCCAGTTATGTATCCAAATGGCTAGTTCTCCTTGTATTCCTTGATATCTAACCTTGCTAATCAGTCTCCCATGGGGAACCTTGTCGAATGCCTTACTGAAGTCCATATGGATCACATCTACTGCTCTGTCCTCATCAATCTTCTTTGTTACTTCTTCAAAAAACTCAATCAAGTTTGTGAGACATGATTTCCCACGCACAAAGCCATGTTGACTATCCCGAATCAGTCCTTGCCTTTCCAAATACATGTACATCCTATCCCTCAGGATTCCCTCCAACAACTTGCCCACCACTGAGGTCAGGCTCACCGGTCTATAGTTCCTTGGCTTGTCTTTACCGCCCTTCTTAAACAGTGGCACCACGTTTGCCAATCTCCAGTCTTCCAGCACCTCACCTGTTATTATCGATGATACAAATATCTCAGCAAGAGGCCCAGCAATCAGATTCAATTGGGACATTCAAAACAGAATCAAATAAGGGTGTAGGTTTGCTCACTGAGCTGTAGGTTTGATATCGACTGGGACAACACACCTATCCTGGGACAGGCCAAGCAAAGACATGCCAGAGAATTCCTAGAGGCCTGGCACTCCAACCACAACACCATAAACAAACACATAGACCTAGATATCATCTATCAACCCCTCAGAAAATGAACAGGAAATGACATCACCACAAACCCCAGGAACCCTATCCAGGACAAACATATAAATAGAAAGCAGGAGACAACAGCTTCACTTCACTTGGAGATCGCCACAGATGATGTTACCTAGCCAGGTAATGAAACGTCTAGATACCAAACCTACAGCTCAGCGAGCAAACCTACACCCTAAACCTCAACCTGAGCTACAAACCTTCACAAACCTTGCAGAATCGAATAAATACTTCAAGGGAAAAAAATCCTCTGGATTGTGGGGAGAGGGACTGATGGAATAGTTCAGCTGTGGCATAGCATAACAGACTGAAATGTCATCCTTCTGTGTTATTTCATTCAATGATTCTACCACCCAGTGTCATTGATGGCTGCCTCCTTGAGCTCAAGACAGACTGATACCAATCCTGCGTTTCCCAGTTTAGAGTGATTCAGTGCAACATAATGCTGTTTCTTATCAAGCTCCTTCAAATGCTTTCAGATTTGGGACATCCACCAGGCTGTCATTGCTGATGAAGTAGAGCAGGCCATTGTTCAGCAATAAGTAGGTCTGGATTAAGTTTGTATCATATGGAAATGTTAATAAAGTTTATTGACTTGACAGGAAACTCTACCATCACAACAATGCCCAGCTGGGAATGTCTCTGATGAGGGCTGGTGTGACACACTGGCATGCTGGGCTCATCGAACCAGGCCATGCTATGATTTGCCAAGCGAATGGGATTCTCCTGGTGACACACGGTCCCACCCATCCAATCACCAAGGATGTTGAGGTCAGTTCTAAATGCAACATTCTCATTGGAGCTCTGGGTGTATGCAGTGACAGGAGTGATGACACAGTGAGTTAGGAATCCGGAGCACAGTGTGAGTTTAAAACTGAACCAAACTCTGTATCCAATCCATCACTTACTGCTCGTGTTAGTCTTTCGGTTGTCATTCAGAGGTGAGGGTCTACTTTTGCGTGGCAGAACTTGCTCACCTTAAACTCAAACCAGTTTATGGTCAATATGTAGATCAATTCTGCAAATGTGGTGGGCAATTGGCTGGTAATCTTGAAATGCCATTCAGGGCAGGTCGCAAAACAACCCCATCCCTTTAAACAGCATACTGCTTGACAGTATTAAGTGTGTGTTAACTGAAAGAATTCCACAGAGTCCAGTATCCAGTCACCACGTCACTTTACAAGTGGAGAGACCCGGACACTGATCCAGCTCCCTCAGAACCAGCTCTCAGAGTGAACAGAAGCTCTGACATTCCTGTTTATATCTGTCAGCCATTGATCCGTGATTGGGGATATTAATCTGATCCAGTCAGGGAACTCATATTATGAGGCCCACCTGGCTGACCTTGTTACAATCACGATATTAACTGTGTTAAAATCCTCAGAGATTACAGCATAGAAGGAGGCCATTTAGCTCATTGTGTTTGTGCTGTCTATTTGCTAGATTATAAATTCATCCTGCAACTAAAGAAAAGACTCTAATCAGGAAGTGAACATGTAGATTTTAAGTGCGCAGCTGGAATATAAACTGGCATAGTATTCACATTTGGTCTGTTCATAATCACTGAGTTCTATTGTAGCTTCATCCATGAATTCCATTAGAACCACACTTTTCCCTGTTGTGAACTGGCCATTCATTGCACAGGACACTTAAACCAAAGCCATATTTTGTCATCCGATCGGGTATGATTTGGGCGATGGAGATAGGAGAGTTCTCCCGACATGTTGGCAAAGATTTGTCCCAGAACCAACACCTCAATGCAGATTAATTAGATAACCATCTGTAGCATGGAGCTGTGTTCACCTACATAACACAACCACATTTCCAAGTGACTATTAGCTGCAAAATATTTTGAGCCTTTTTTGAGAAATGTGATATGGTGCAAGCACAAAAATTAGATACACATTTATCTCAAAAACAAATTAAAGCATTAATGAAAAGCATGCTTCATTGTAATTGTGGCTGCTGCTCTTTAATTCCTGACAACTGTATGTGGTCACTAATTCCAATGTTCTCACTCATTCAATAATGATATTCCCCACAATTTGTTTGAGTCTCAGCGTCAGAAGGTCACAGTTATTAACTCCGATGGGTTTGATATCCAAATCCTATAATCCATTGTAAATAAGATTGTGCATTTGGAACAATTATATTGATCAAAGTCAAACACAGACATGATTTCCAATTGCTCGCTCTCCCTAATGTTGTATCAGAATTGTTTTCACTTCCTGCTTCCTTTCTCAATGACAAGAGGAGAGTTTGTAATTTGGTGTGAAACAAACTCTTCTGCTTAAACTTGCTTTCAGATCAAATACAACCACAAATCCCAAACAAAGTAGCAGGCAAATCATGTGCCTGATGTTTTTTCAATGCAATTCACACTTCCATTGAAAACCACAGTGGGTCTCATGATGACAGAGTGTGGTAGCATGGTATGTTTAGGTTGGCTGGCCAGGAGAGATGACCGAGTCTCTGAATAATAATTATTTATTACACATTAAGGAACTAACTGTAACCTTAAAGGAATGTTGCTTGGTCTAATAAAGTTAAAAATCACACAACACCAGGTTATAGTCCAACAGGTTTATTTGGAAACACCAGCGTTCAGAGTACTGCTCCTTCACCAGGTGGACAACCACTTAGTGAAGGAGCAGTGCTCTGAACGCTGGTGTTTCCAAGTAAACCTGTTGGACTATAACCTGGTGCTGTGTGATTTTTAACTTTGTACACCCCAGTCCAACACCGGCACCTCCACATCGGGTTTATTGAAGCCTTGCTCCTTCCCTGAAACATACTCTCTGTCGATCCCTTTAATCTTCATGTTGGGGGTGCTGTTTCAGTCATTAACCATTTCAAACTCGTGTACTGCAGGGAGAGAGATGAATTGGCATGGAAATCAAATTTAAGCGTTAATATAACAAGGAGGATGACAAGAAAAAAAAGGTTTCCATGGGAACATTGGAAAGCACTTGTAAACTAGATAGGGCAAGGAATTTAGAAGTCAGGGGCCAAACTTCGTTGGGGAGAGGTGGAGAGGTGAAGTCATTACGAACCGTTGACCAGGTGATCTTCACTTTAATTGCAGCTGAAATCAAGCTGGTTCTGTAATTGATAAGAGGATGTCAATTTTCCTTGTTACCACTCAACCATCATTCCAAATGTTAGTGCTGCACAGGGCCATGGCAAGCTCCATGCTGTATGACCACGACTGCTGTCCAGCAGGCAACAAATAGTAAAACTCAACACTGCTTTCTCGGTCAATCCAAACTCTGAGAGGGCAGACTACAGCAGTTATTGCCAAGTTTCATTGTCCCTGGGATTCCACCCTGGGGGGCAGTGCAGCTCCAACAGGCAGAAATGGTTCTTGATCACCCTGACGTGTCTTCTTGTGAAAGCTTACATATATATATGTAGTAGAAGGTGCCCAGTAAAAGATCCTACAGCACAGTTACCCAGCAAGGACCGACCAAGCTGTATAAAGAGATATCTGGACAGAAGATCCATCAGGACCAAAGCATTTTCAAACATATTGAAGATTTTGAGGAGCAGAGGCGAGAGAGGAAGCAAACCTGAGGGGACTAGGGAGGGAGTTTGAAAGCTTAGGACTTATGCAGTTCAAGGTACATCCACCAATAAGGGATTGATTAAAATTAGGGAATGCATCGTTCAAGTTGCATTGGGTAACATTTGCGCTACACAGTGTCAGGCAATGACCCATCTCCAGTAAGAGGCAATATGACAACTGCCCCTTGACATTCAATGGTGTTAGTATCACTGAATCCCCCACTATCAACATCCAGATGGTTACCATTGACCAGAAACTCAATTGGAGTCACCACATACAGTGGTTATGAGAGCAGATCAGAGGCTAGGAATATTGTGGCAAGTAACTCACCTCCTGACTCACCAAAACCTACCCACCATCTACAAGGCACCAGTCAGAAATGTGATGGAATACTCCCCACTTGTCAGGATGGGTGTAATTCCAACAACATCCAAAATGTTTGACACCATCGAGGACAAAGAAGTCTGCTTGGCACCACATCCACAAACATCCACACCCTCCACCATTAACATTCAGTAGCAGCAGTGTGTACCATCTATAAAATGCACTGCAGAAATTCACCAAAGATCTTTAAACAGAGCCTTCCAAACCCATGGCCACTTCCATCTGGAAAGACAAGGCTAGCAAATACATGGTAACACCACCACCTGCAAGTTCCTCTCCAAGTCACTCACCCCATCCTGATTTGGAAATATATCACCGTTCCTTCATTGTAATTGGGTCAAAATCCTGTAATTCCCTCCCTAAGGACATTGTGGGTCAGCAATTTGTAGCTCAGGTTGAGGTTCTTGATGTAGGTATGCTCGCTGAGCTGGAAGGTTCATTTTCAGATGTTTTGTCACCATATTAGGTAACATCTTCAGTGAGCCTCTGGATAAAGCACTGGTGGCATGGCCCACTTTCTATTCATGTGTTTAGGTTTCCTGCAGTGACGTCATTTCCTGTTTGTTTTCCTCAGGGAGTGGTAAATGGGATCCAAGTCAATGTGTTTGTTGATAGAGTTCTGGTTGGAATGCTATGCCTCTAGGAATTCTCATACGTGTCTCTGTTGAGGATTGGTATTACCATTCAATGTGAGCTTTGCTAACTGCCTCTTTGCTGACAAAGGGCATGAGTGCAGGTAGGGTGTGTAACTCAATCAGTCTCTAAGTAGTGCCTCTTGCCTTTGAATACACCATCCCAAAGAATCTTGCTAATAGACCCAAAAGGATCTTTACACTAAATACATGTGGACCTTCTAACTGACCATCTGCATGAAAGGTGTGAAGGAGGCAGTGTCCTTTTTACTAATTTACAGGAGGATCAGTGTTGAGGTTTACACATGGGCACACAAAATTGTTAGGATCCTTTGCGCATTCCTAACATCATATAGATACAAAGGTCCAACCCGCTTCCTAGTCAGATTTCCAACCAAGCCTCCACTCACGTAGTGCTTACTTTCCATCTTCCTGCTCTTGCAATTAGTTAGTGGTGAAAGAAAGATCTCTGCTTAACTCATGATCAATATATAGGAGAGAATGAACGCTTTGGTGGTTTAACACGAGTAGAATCCCTGACCTATGCCTAGACTTTAGTGATGCCTGAGACTCAGCCATCCTCAGCATCCCTGGGGCATGGGGAGGAGACACAAGTTATGACTGTTCAATAAGCTCTTGCTGAAGGTGCATCCATATGATGTTCTTATGAAAAGAAACCCAGCAAAACACAATGGATTTTTATTGTTTTCTAAAGCAACATTAATGGATTTTGATTGTGACTGTCTTACAGAGCATGCGGTGCCAGACAGAAATGGAGCTGCGAATGTTCAAGGAGAATGAATTTCTTTATTACCAGATGAGAGAGGCAGCGCTGAAGAATCAGAAAATGCAAATGATGGCAGAACCTGCCGGGGAGTATGTCAAGGAGCTGTTCCACAGGAGAAAATAAGATACTCCCAAGACAACTTGCTGCAGGAGTTCTGAGCTCATTAGCTTTACATGAAGAGTGGTTGAAAAGGGGATGCAAGTAGAAACAATTCAACCGCAATCAGAACTGGTGTTAATCACGGCTTGTGGACAAGGCAGTTAAGAAAAATTGGCAGCAGTTTTCTTTCCCGTCTCAATGGCATCTTGTGCATTTCTACATAATTCATTTCAAAAAAAAAATCACAACATCAGGTTATAGTCCATCAGGTTTAATTAGAAGCACTAGCTTTCGGAGCGACGCTCCTTCATCAGGTGGTTGAGCTACACTCCGAAAGCTAGTGTGCTTCCAATTAAACCTGTTGGACTATAACCTGGCATCGTGTGATTTTTAGACTTTGTACACCCCAATCCAATACCGGCATCTCCAAATCATACATAATTCATGCATTCATAAAGTAGTCACAAACTGTTTTGTCAAACATGCTTTTCACTGAAGTTTGTGTGTGATGTTATTCAGGCTAATCAGAGTGGGGTGGGAGTAAGCAGGGAGAACTGTTCACAGGGGGGAGTAATAGTAACCAGGGTGACACTCTAGGTTAACTCTCTCACTGCAACAGTCAATTAAAGTCAGATGGTGGATAACCATAGAGTGATAAATGGCATTAGGCTAAAATTATCTCCTCCCATATAAGATCACATTCTTTTCTACTGTCATGGTGCTCGATGATCTACGTGTGCAGCTCTCCTTGTTTCTCTCTTCCGTATGTTGCAAAAACCAGTCCTATTCCAGTGAACAACAATTCTGTCTAAGGTTTGCTTGTTTTGCAGAGGTTATGGGACAGAAAAATTCTTGGTTGGAGACTGAGGTTTTAATTCACGAATTGTGGACATTGCTGGCTGAGCCAGCATTTACTGGTCATTGCTAATTACCCTGGGAGGTGGTGTCGATATGCTGTCTTCTCAAACCATTGTGGTGCAGGTATAAGCAGAGCACTTTTAGTGAGTTCTAGGTTCTTACCCCAAATCACAAGGAGCAGAAGTGTGTTGGAGGCTGCAGGAACACTAATGCTGCCAATCACACTATTAGTCAATTGACGTGATAATAAATGATATTGACCCTTCAAGGAGGAAATTTGCCATCCGCACCCCATTTGGCCTATATGACTCCCAAATCCAACAGGATTGGTTCTTACCTACTTGTGGAAATGGCTTAAGATCTGTCATATTAAAGAAAGTATCCCACCACCACCTCACTAGATTGGCAAGGTCAACACTCCTGCTTATGATGTCCATACCCCTACACAAGTGAAACAATTTTCTTAAAATGGAGGAACAACAAATGGAATGACAGATCGCGTTCATGACGTCTAATCATTGGAGAGAAAATAATGCTACAAATAGTCTAAACAATGAAGGTGCTGACAGGAATTCCTGTTTTTTGTTTAAGTCCCCCACACAACACTATCTGTAGTTTAATATTTACATTTACCAGTTTTATGTATTAAACAAAGTGCTGTGTACCTCAAACGATGACAGCTACATCAAATAAAATTAAACTTTTCTCCTACTCCTTAATGCTTACAAGAACTGCATTGACTTCTTACCACTATTGAGCTCTCATGCACTGCAATTTCTTTTTGTCCCATCAGAATGAAAGATTAGAGAAAGCTTAACATGCACACCATATCAAAGATAGTGTAAAAAGCAGATTCTCTACTAATCCATACTGCTGTCCAAGATCAACCATATTTAAGTTTAGCTATGGATCACCTAATAAGATCAAAATTTTCATTAAAATGGAGTCTATTGGCAGCTATAGTTTGCTGTTATCCCTAGCACATCTTTCCATGAGCATTTGCTTCTGTCTATGCTATTAACTATAATAAATATAGATTTGCAGCTACCATTAAGCAAATTTCTGTTTGTCACAGCCAATGGACGGCATACAAATCATTGTTTACTTCAAATCATCCTCCATTCAACTGTAGATTTTGAAAATCCATGAAGGGGATGTTGGGGCCATTAGCTAGGCCTGTATTTGTTAACCAAGGAACAGTTTAAAAAAAAATCACTGTTGCAGGTCTGGAGTCACATGTAGTGTAGGCCTGACTAGGTAAGGACAATTGATTTATTTACAACAATTGTAATCACCTGCTAAGCTTATGAAAAAGTTGATTTTTTTTTAAATAAAAGTCAAGTCACTCATGGTGGGATATCTGCTCTATTAAACAGGGGTTCTGGATTATAGCCTAGTGACACTCTCCTACCAACCATCCCCAACATTGAGAATGTTTGCAGTTCAATTAATTTCTTGTTGATAGGTGGCAAAACTTGGTCAATATCAATTCTGGATTACTCCCATAGCAAGCCATAATAGGACACTGCCAATACAATGGGCTAGACTAGAGAAAATAAAAGCAGTCAGTTGCTAGATAGCCCTCAGCTCTCATCTGTAACCTCAAAACTCTACCTTTTTTAAATAGAGAGAAATTTATTTCACAAAAATTCATTCCCCAGCATATGCTCCTATTCATTCAGGAAGGAGATTCAGAGTTATCTTCAACCTCATGGCTCAGTGCTAGGGAGAACCATAAGAGATATGCTTTTCACTTTGCTACTGCACTTCAGAAATAGGTTATAGATTATGCAGTGCTTGGGGTATGTAGTGAATGATACGGAATTATGCAAGTCTTAGTCCAGTGTCATCTGCACTCCCTTCAAATCCAGTACAAGGTGCAACATGAAAATTTATTAAAACAAAAAAAAAATCAGTTTGCAGAAGCACTGTCCCTGCTTTTAACCCCATTGAGCTTACTTGGGATCAGAACAAACTTGAACTTTTAAAAATAGATCAAACTGTTTGTAAAGAGGCAGGAAGAGGGGAAAGATACCAATGAAAGTAAAGATCACATCACCATGGATCAGTGACAGCAATCAAATATGTAGAAAAAACTGAAAAAAGGTTTAAGGGCAAGTTGAGGGTCAAGTTGTAATAGCTTTTGCATTGATGGAGCTAGGTTTACATAGAGTCCTGCAGTCTATAGAATGAGTGACCAGAAACTAAAAATGACAACAATTCTCCACCCTGAAGACTAAGCAGTTACTTGTCCAGTTGCAGTTCACCAGCATTCCCAACAGTACTCTAGGAGGCAGCTTTCCCTTCCATTTGGTAGGGAAAACAATGCAGAAAAAAAAACTGATTTGGCCTTTAAACCTTACTTGGGCAGTATCCACAAGTGAAGGATCTTAAACTTTTTGCAGCCAATTAAGTGACAGGTAAATAAAGGAGGATCAATTCAACCCTGTGTGTTAGGTGTTTCCTGTCTAGGAATTGTTAGTAATGGATGAACTTTACCTGAGGTTTGGGTGTAAATAAAAAAAAAAGTGCTTTATGGAAGTTACACGAGTACTATACAGGTTTAAGGTTGATGGAAGTTGCTATAATCCCAGGGGGCACAGGACTATTCAGATGAATAGTAATCAGTTTCACCAAAAGCATCATGCATTAATAATGAGAAAGGTTACAATGAAAATCTAACTTCATAACATTACTGTACTAATTGAACCCACTGTCACTACAACCCATGCCAACTGTCCAGCCAAATGAGCTAACCAACCCCATGGTATCAGGGTTGCTTTGGCACCATATGGACACCAACAATACTTCAAGTAGATTCACAGTCACTAGCCACAACACTGCTCAGTTCACAACATTTTATTTTCATAATGAACTACAGGTGATCTTCTTCAGCATCAGGCTCTTCAACTTTTTTGCTTATTTGTTTGTAAACAACATCACCAAAAGTGATGGTCTGAAAGAAACAAAACAAGTGTTAAAATTATTAAAATACAGAAGTGCAGTGGATAGAGGTAATGGCACTCAAATCACATTTAAAGGCAGCATTATAGGTATAAAGCCAGTGCATACAAGTCTACATCACCTCATTCTAGATAGAGCACAATCAATCCAAAAATTGACTTCTGATCAAGTCCAACAGGAAAGGCTGCTTAATGAAACAGCCAAGTGTACAGCTCAACAATGTATTAGTGCACAGAGGTTATTCAGCTTCATCTAGAGACGATTTATGAGTTGTACATGATCATACAGATGAGCATACAAGTGATGATCAAGCCAACTGGTCTCAAGCCTTCATTTCAATAAGTTGTAGACCTGCTTTCTTGTCTACTGTCAATAGCTCTAATGCCCTTACCTCATGGGCTATCAAGCTCTGCTTGATATTCAAAGGCTCCTTTTCCTTAAGGAGAAAGTGACTAAGCATTAAGACCCTCTTCCATCACATTTGGATTTTCCCCTCATTCTGGATTTCAGATGAATTACTACCTTATGTCCAACCTGGAAGAACACAGGATGGCTCACCAGAAATGCAAAGTCTTTTCTTTAAGCTCCATAGGATAGAAAATCTAGCCTGTCTAATCCAGACAGGCAAGCAAACCCTCTAAGCAGCTTCTGACCCATATCCAGCATTTGGGGTGACCAATACTGTGCAAAATACTCTAGATACAGAATCACCAGTTCCTGGTATAACCAAGAGTGTTTGAGAAAGTAAGTAGAGGTTAATCAATTTTAACAATTTGCACTTGCATGCCTGACCTTTGCATCATATACTAAACATCTTGCTCCATCTCAATGGAGCAAATTCACCATGCTGTTCATTGTTCCTGACCAATAAAAACTTCCATAAGTGCCCCATTCTTCCTGAAGAGGTATATTGGAAGTTTACTCAAAACCATCATTCCACATGGAATCTGCCTAAAATGACCAAAAAGTCAATAAGTAGAATTTCAACATTCCCTTAAAACCATTAATACTGACATTTTTTGCCCAAGATTATGTATGGTTAAAGGAAACCAAACTATAAGGGCTATACTGTAGTTGCCTCCAGGAGTGCTTAGTTTTTTCAAACTAAATCAGCAAATGGAGGAAAATGCTTGACCAACTTCATTATCCCCATGACCTAACCCATTCTATACCAACAAGCCACCATTTGTTTTGTTTGCTCAAGTAAATGATGCTCAGATCTGCATATTAGCATCCAATAAGAGCCATGAAAACATCAATTTATAAAGCTTACATTTGTCAGCTGATCTCCATTGAACTCTGCAACAGAAGTAAAGTCTTTCGCTTTAACGACTAGTTTATTGCCTCCCTCTAGGTTCATTACAGCCTGTACAAATAAAGTGGAGATAGAATTTCAGAAAGATTCCAAGTAGCCCTTGTAATCTTTAACCACTTTAATGCACAAATTACAATCAGCAAGCCTTTTTTGGCATAAAACCTCAAGTTTAAAAATTTAGTTACACAAGCTTTTATTTCTTCTTAAAACACTAGGTTCTTACCTTTATCTTGTCTCCTGCAGGAGTTTGCACATGTGTCTCTTGTCCAAGTGTAAAGTTATTGACAAGTACTTCATCACCAGTTTGTATAGCAACTATAAAGTCTTCTCCATTTTGGACAATTTTAGTAACTCTCTTGAGGTCTTTGATTTTTTCAATCATGTCATCTGGGACTCCTGGAGTGTAAAAGGTACCAAATTACTGACAGCTTCAAGTATTAAGTTAACAAACAGTTGGAAGATTCATACAGTCTGACAAGTAAACATTGAACTGACATTTTAGAAGTTTGAGTGAATAATAGAAAACAAAGGTCACTAAACTGGTGAACTGAAGCCAGACTTAGAAATTAGACCTTACTGTTGACCTTGTAAAATGAAGGTGTTTATGAACAAAACAAACAAGACCCAGGTACATGATGAAGATGTACATAAACATTGACCTCCGTCAATCAGATTTTTAGAATCTTGTAGGATTTTGGGAATGGTGAGCATTAAATATTTCAGTTGCAATTCAGAGATTTCCATTTGCATGACAATTAACTCAATCCTAATTCAATCATGACTCGTTCTAAAGGAATTGAATGCCTGCTCCAAGGTTATTTTCTTACCAATTCCTTTTAGGCCAAGCCCTGATCACCCCCAATTTTAAATATACCTTTGAGGCCACACAGATTAGATGCTGGGGTTGGAAGGTTGTAGTGATGGACATACTACAGTTCTAGAAAGATAGATAAAAGAAAGCTCTGTCTGTGAACTGACAACAAATGTTGCAATATTAACCACAAACTTGCTGGGGTAGAGGGGAAAGGGATTTCTGCCTGCTTTTCCTTTCTTGGGCTGGGATTAAGGCTCTATTTTGATTAGTAGAGCAAAGCAGGAGTCTTAGAGGGTTTGTTCTTAAAGATTGGTTTTGTTGCAGGATAACAAGCAACTACAATTGACATTGTAGTCAAGAATACAGGAGATGAAATAACAGATCTGTTCAGATTGCAAGATGTCAGCCTTCCCTTACATGAGCACAAGAACAAGTTCTACAGGCTCCACAATGAACCCATTTGTACCACGTGCATGTATTTATCACAATAAAACTGAACATAAAAAGGAGTCTTTAAAACAAAACAATTTTCCTGGCAAAAGGGTGCAATGAAGCAGGAGGATTGTCAATAGCTGGAGCAAAGAATCACTCCTCCTCCCCCCATCCCCCCCGCCCGCCCCATATTCAGACAAAGTGGTCCAGTTGGAGAGAAAACATTCCAAATAGAGTTTGGAACATTTAGCTCATCTACTGAGGTTCTGCATTTAGTCTTGAACTCACCCAGAACATCCATAAATAGTTCCACATTTTCTTGGCTCTGGAGTTCATATCGTCCACTGAAGTCCATTATAGGTTGTTCAGAACTAGAGGGGCAACTGTTGCTTTATACAGATTCCTTGAGGTAGAGAGAAAGAACTTGAATCTTAGGCAAGTTACTTGAGAAAGATGCACAGATTAGACCAACAATGGTGAGGTGGTGAGCCACACCTGGAGTACGTGCAGTTCTGGGTCTCCCAGTCAGCAGAAGGACATTTCTGCTATTGAGATCCAGCAAAGATTCACTGAACTGATTGCTGGGATGTCAGGACTGACATTAGGAAAGGTTAGATCATCTGGCCTTGTACTCAAGTGGAATTTAGAGGGATGGGTTGGTGAATCAAACCAAATTCTGATTGGATTGGACAGGCTAGATGCAGAGAGGACTTTCCCGATGTTTGAAGAAGCCCAGTTGAGGGGGGTGGAGTCAATGAAGAAATTCTGTGTCATCTCAGTCCTAAATGGCTCACCTCTATTCAGAAACTCAGTTGTGAACCTGTAGAATTCCCTCCCACAGGAAGCTGCTGGGGCCAGTTAGTTAGTTAGATATATTCAAGAAGGAGCGGAACGTGACTCTTGCAGCCAAAAGGAGAGCATGGGAATGGGATAGAGAGATTGCATGGTTGGCCATCATCATGTTGAATGGTCGTGCAGATATGAAGGGCTGACTGGCCTACACTTATTTGCTATATTTCTAATTGAAGTGACCTAGTTGCTCAACTTATAACAAAATCAGAGACATGGTTACAATGAACCACTCCAAGCAATAGGAAGGCTCTAAAGAGATCCTAGGCGCACACAGATGCATTAAATCCAGGTAATGTGAAGTTTCTAGGATCTTACTGGAAGAGGAAAAGTTACAAGAATTCCAATGTGATCATTCCTTCTCTGGTTATCATAACCAAGATGCAACTTTTATTCCTTTGGTCACATACCACAGACTGTCAGTACCATCAAGTAGAATCATTAAAATATTTGCCTTTAGTTTTGTCTAGAAATGTACAAATCTCCACTTCCTACTAGGGAATACAATCTCTGCTTTAACTGTTTCTGCAGTCATCTGGCCCTCTGTTTAAAAGGGAATGAATCAACATTCTGCATTAAAATGTTAAATGTCAAGCCAATATTAAACTATTTGCCTTTAGCCTGATTGGTTTGGAAACCAGAGGGCCTAAGTTGCATGAAAACAACCAGATATTATCTAAAATCAGGATACTTTTCCCTATCTATTTGTGTTTCACTTCCACATACCAAGCCAGAGTTAAAGAAACAAGGAACAGTAGTTTATGATTTGGTTCTGGCCCTAAATTGGAGAGAGATTCTAACTGATCGAGCATCCTTTGTCAGTAAAATGGATAATATCTCAAACAATATTGTCTGGGAAGGGCTTTTGCTTGAAATGTCTATTTTCCTGCTCCTTGGATGCTGCCTGAACTGCTGTGCGTTTCCAGCTCCACTCCAGAAGTGTGCCAACCTCCACTATTGCTTTTGTTATTGATTAAGGGAACAGTTGCTTTCTAGTCACTGTTCTGGTTGCATAACCGTTTCTACCCTACGGTAAGAACACTGAACTGACTCAAACAGTAAACATTTACCTGTATCTGTGTTTTTCCACTGTTTGCCTATTATTTACTATTACTAAATTGTCTTACGAACAATACAGGTAGATCGTATTGCTAAGCTTTTCACTGTGCCTTGGTGCACAGAATAAATTCAATTCAAATCATAGCCTTTAGTTTGGCACCCCACAAGCTGGCCATTCCTCACCAGACATCTGTTCTTAAACCAGAAACTCCTCAAAAGAAACCCCAACTCAAGGAACATCCTGGTGCATCTCTTCTGCACCCTCTTCAGTGCATTTATCCTTCCTACAGTGCAGTGAATAGAATTGCAGACAGTACTCCAGCAGTAAACAAAATCTTAAGCAGTTCCAACATAATTAAAATACCCTCTATGCTTTTAGCTAACTTCAGATGTTAAAATACACTTCTGGAACAATTAAAAATTGAACCTGGATCTGCACAGCCACTACCACAGGTGTCCTTCCTCCCTGCTCTAATTGAGAGAGCAATAGAAACACAAACATCTCATGCCTTTACTTTTATCTGCCTGTTGGAAAAAGTCAATTGAAAATATTTAAGCATGAAACTAAATCTCTAATTTACTAGAATTTTGATTAAACTGCAGGCCAAAGTATAACAGAAACTTAAAGGCTATACAGGTATCTTGCCCCACTCTTCACCTTTAAAAATCCCATTTGAAATAAAAAGACATCTTGTGCTTTGAATTACATCAGTGACATCTTTAACCAATCAAGTCTACAACAGTGCTATTTTAGTCCTGTGAAGACTTAGTGTCTAGACCTCAAATTGAGGTCTTTATATGTTTTGGGCTTAGATTTAAGTGAATTATGTCACAAACTTAGGTCTTAGTTTGTAACTAAGGTTACCTTTTGACAAGGGGCATAAGTAAGGTGGTAAATAGCCAAGGTCTTTTCCTAGGTTAGGGCAGCGGTTTAAAAGGGGATAGGGGAAAGAGATTTAGAAAAAAAAAGGGACAAGAGGAGCAACTTTTTCCACAGAGTGGTGAACATATGGAATGAGCTACTAGAAGTGGTAGAGGCTATAATAATATTTAAAAGGCATCTAGATAGTCATACAAATAGGAAGTACTTAGAGGAATATAAGCCAAACAAGGTTAGATTAAATTTAAAGGATATCTGGTCAGCTTGGATAAAGGTTTTGTTTCTATGTTGTAGATCTCTATGACTACTGAGTTATCCGACATATTCTGTCTTTCCCCACTATCACTCAATGGTGTTACAAACATAGCCAGAAAGAGAATATAGTAGTCAAGTTATTATTCACAGAAACTAGTAAAAGTTTCATGTAAAGCCTAACTTAACTTGAACCAACAAACCTCAGTCAACTACAAAAGACAAAATAGTACAAAACAACAAGTTCACCTAAACAGGAAGGCAACAGTTAAGCAAAATAATTGAACTCATACCTTAGGAACAAGGGGAAAAAAAACTAAACAGACAAACAAAAATCACCCCCAATGGGACAATTTATGTGAGCTTCATTTGGGCAGCATCCTGGAATTAAGAGGAACTAAGGACCTTTAAATTGATATCAGGATATTTCCAGAGGAATTTGGGGAAAACTGCTGATGTTTAAACACAACAATCAAGTCTCATTAAACTTTGATTAAGAAATCAATTGGTGAAAGATGCTGCAGACAGTTGAAAATAATAGGTTTAGCTTCCCCAGCCAAAGGGTGTTGACAACTGTCCTATTACTGAAAGTTACCTCCTCTCGGCTGCTAAGCAGACCCAGGCCTGCTTAGGTCTTGGATGGGAGACTTCCTGGGAGTAGCAGGTGTAGTAGGAGAGCTTTTGTCATGTAGTAAATGTGTTGCTACTTGAAGCATAGGTTCAAGATCCCCCTGCTCGAGAGGTGTGCCATTACATCTCTGATTAGAAAATTGCTGCTAGTCAAAGGTTTCTTGCAGTGCAGTGGTATTATCCCTCCCTTCAGGTCAAAATATCTGGGTTCAACTCCCACCAACCCCAGATATACATCATAACATGCCTAAATAGTTTGATTTAAAACAAACCCATGCTACTCATTTGTCAACTCTGTTTCATGCCTGTCCTCCTTTAGACTTTTTAACTTCACTTGCTTAAAGTACCAGGTACTTCCAAGGAAAGAGTTAATCCTCATAAGAGAAGGAAGCCATTCAGCCCACTAAGCCATTCTGCTATTCAAGATGATCGCAGTTGATTGACACCATTTTACACATCCCATATCCCCTGCAAAACAAAAGCAAAAATCTGTGAATATTGAACATCTGAAACATATGCAGAAAATGTTGGAGAAACTCAGCAGATCCAGCAGCATCTGTGGAGAGAAGTTAATGCTTCAAGTCTGAGGTGACTTTTTTTTGGAACTAATGGGGTTTGGAAAATGTTGGTTACTTGCGTTTCTTTCAATCTGGGCCATTGCATTCACTGCTCAGAATGCAATTTCCTTTACATCAAGTTAAAAATCACACAACAGCAGGTTATTAGAATAGGTTTATTAGAAAGTACAAGCTGTTGGACGGCAGCTCCTTCATCTATGCTGCTTTCTCCCCACCCCCACCCTTCTCTCATTTATTCACCACCCTTCAGGCACTCTGCCTGTATTCCTGATGAAGGGCTTTTGCCCGAAATGTCGATTTTCCTGCTCCTCGGATGCTGCCTGACTTGCTGTGCTTTTCCAGCACCACTCTAATCTAGAATCTGGTTTCCAGCATCTGCAGTCCTTACTTTTACCAAATAGCCTGCTTCCCCACTGTAGAGATTTTATGATTCTACGCCTGTGAGGCTTTAAAATTCCATTCCCCAAGAAGCAGCGAATGAAGTGTGTTTAAGTATATTTAAGTCAGAGATAGATAGATTCTTGATTAGCATTGTGACTCAGTGGTTAGCACTGTTGCTTCACAGTATCAGGGATCTGGGTTTGATTCCACTCTCAGACGATTGTCTGTGTGGGGTTTGTACATTCACCCCTTGTCTGCATGGGTTTCCTCCCACAGTCCAAAGATGTGCAGATTAGGTGGGATAGCCATGGGAAATGCAGGGTTAGGGGGATAGGAAGGACATGGGTGGGCTGAATGGCCTGTTTCACCACTATAGGGGTTCTATGAACCAGACAGGTGTAAGATTATTGGGGATATGCAGGAATGTTGGGCTGAATCAGATCAGCCATAACATTATTGAGTGGTGGAGCAGGCTCGAAGGGTTAGTAGCCTAATCTTTCTCCTTGTTTGCATGCTTTTTTTGAATATTATTTAAATGGTGAAAGATTGCAGAAATCTGAAGTACTGAGGGATTTAGGAGTCCTTCTGCAAGAATCATGAATAGCTAACATCCAAGTTCAGCAGGTATTTGTAAAGGCAAATGGAATTTTGGTCTTTATTTCAAAGGGAATGGAGTATAAAAATGCCCCGGTTTTGCCAAATCTATATAGGGCACTCTTCGGGCCATACATAGAATACAGAGGGCAGTTTTGGCCCCTATATCTGAAAGAAGATCTATTGGCACTGGGTGTAGAGAGGTTGTTTCCACTAAGTGGGAGAATCTAGGATTTGAGCAGATAATCTCAACATAAGCAGTCACTCCCAGTTAAGATGAGAATGAAATTCATCTCTCAGAAGCTGGTGAATCTGTGGAATTCACTGTCAAGAGTGGACCGTGAAGTATAACTGTATCTGAGACAGAGATTTTTAATCATTCAGGGAAATAGGCTGTATGTGGAAATGAAATTGAGAAGTATCAGATCAGCCATGATATCATTGAATAGTGGAACAGGCTGGATGGGCTGAAGAGACGACTTCCATTCCTTTGTCCTATATTGATCCAGATTGTTGCTGCTATTCATTGATTGGAAATAACTTTGGTGTCATTAAAAGTTCAGTAAGTAATTAGTCCTTTATGAAAACTGCGTAGACTATATAGTAAGTATCCTCTCTATCTGATCTTTCCATTTAGCATTGAGGCATGTGTTCCTTTGACATTATACCTGCAGAATATACCTTTCCCTACAAGTGTCAGAGTAGGTGGCAGGTAGGGCAGGTTCATGCCAGAAAGATACCCGCCCATTCAAGCCCCCTCATCAATCGGGTTCTGGATGGGAAGGTCGATGGGTGACATTCCTAACCTGCCCTATGATCTCAAAATGTAAATATTTGAGATGGTGAGTGACATGGATTATCCCAATAGTCTGACAAGAATGCAGGATTGTTCCACGCTTTGAAAGCAAAACTCAGCAAACTACACTCACATTTTCCTGAGTTACGTGGAGGTGGATATTAAATCCTGGCATTGCTTACAAATTTTTCTGTGACATGGAGTGCACCACAGTGTATAAGAAGGGTTCTACAGTGATCTTCATTGATCCCATCAGAAACCTGACCTGCATTGATGTTCATATGGTTAGTGGGTGACACGGTGGCAGAGTGGTTAGCACTGCTGCCTCATAGCGCCAGAAACCCAGGTTCAATTCCTGCCTCAGGCGACTGACTGTGTGGAGTTTGTACATTCTCCCTGTGTCTGCATGGGTTTCCTCCGGGTGCTCTGGTTTCCTCCCACAGTCCAAAGATGTGCAGGTTAGGTGAATTGGCCATGCTAAATTGCCCGTAGTGTTAGGTGTAGGGGAATGGGTTAGTGTGGTCTTGTTGGGCCAAAGGGCCTGTTTCCACACTGTAAGTAATCTAATCTTAGTTGCCATCAGGATCTTTCTTGCCTTACAGCTATAGAGGTCTACAGCATAGAAACAGATCCTTCAACTCATCGAGTCTGTGCTGATCCAAAATAAGCACTTAACTATTGCAATCCCATTTTCCGGAACTTGGCATCACAAGTACACATCTGATTACTTCTTCAATGAGAGTTTTAGCCTCTACCACTCTTAAAGGCAGTGTTTTCCAAAACTCTCTGGGTGAAAAAATGTTTCCCCGCAGCCCCTCTGAACCTTATCTTAAATTTTTGCACCTGGTCACTTATCCCTCCACTAAGAGGAACGTTTACTTGAAAATAATTATATCCACCCTCAATAGTCAAGTATGATTAATACAATTTGTGATACCTGTCACAAAAGGGTAAATTAAATTTAGACAAGTCAGTGGACAGTGGCACTGGTTTTATTTTGATACTTTACAATGTGATACAATTCACTACGTTTTTGTTCTGCAATGGTTTCAACTGATTCTCTTGCTGATTCGTTTGTAGGCAATGTCGCCAATAGTCATGGTCTGAAATGAGAGAATAAAATTGAATTAGTTTCATTTAATCAAGGGAAACTGTATAACTCTGACACTGATTACAGCTTTGCTTGGTTGATTGCATATTCCTCAATGAGTCGCAGTTTCATAGTGTGCCTCCACTTTAAACTAACAATTCATTTCAAAAGGAAGAAAAAAAATAAGTTGTATAGCACCTCAGGACATCTTGAAGTGTGTTACAGCGAATGAAATACATTTTTGAAATGTAACCGTTGGTATAATGTTTGAAAGCCAGAAGCCAATTACATCTTGACACCAAGAACAGCTATGTAAGAAGCCTACTCATTGACTACAGTTCAACCTTCAACACTATTATCCCCTCGAGACTGATTACTAAACTTAGAGATCACAGCCTAAGCCCCACTGTCTGCAATTGGATCCTCAGTTTCCTGACCCACAGGACAGTGAAGATTGGAGATGATATTTCATCCTCACTAATACTCAACACTTGGAGACCCCCAGCGGTGCCCACTCAGCCCCCTACTGTATTAATTGTATACCCATGACTGCGTCGCCAAATACTAGACGAATGCCATTTACAAGTTTGTTGATGACACCACCATAGTAGGCCAAATCTCAGATGGCGATGGAACAGACTATAGGTGAGAGGTGTAAGATGTGGATAAATGGAGCACT
Source organism: Chiloscyllium plagiosum (assembly GCF_037043375.1). NCBI lineage: Eukaryota > Metazoa > Chordata > Chondrichthyes > Orectolobiformes > Hemiscylliidae > Chiloscyllium > Chiloscyllium plagiosum. The sequence goes on along the minus strand of NW_028270139.1, from coordinate 150,352,254 downwards.
GAGAACAACCTAGCTCTCAATGCCGGCAAAACCAAGGAACTCATGATTGACTTTCGGCAGGATGTTACTCATGCCCCCTACACATTAACAGCACCAAAGTGGAACGAGTGGAGAGTTTCAGCTCCTGGGAGTGGTCATCCACAACAAGCTTTCTTGGACTCTTCATGTGGACACACTGGTTACAAAGGCCCAACAACATCTCTTCTTCCTCAGGCAGCTGAGGAAATTTGTCATGGCGGCGAATACCCTTGCCAACATTTATAGGTGCGCCATCGTAAGCATTCTGACTGGATGTATCACCAGCTGGTATGGCAACCGTGCCATTCAAGGTCAGAGACGGTTACAGAGAGTGGTGAACTCATCCCAGACAACCACAAAGGCCAACCTCCCATCTAGAGAATCCATCTACCAGGCCCGCTGTCAAGGAAAGGCCGCCAGCATTCTCAAATATCCATCCCAACATGGCAATGCTTTTCTACAACCTCTACCATCGGGGAGAAGGTACAGAAGCCTGAACACATGCACCAGCCGGTTTTGTAACAGTTTCTACCCTACTGTTAGAATGCTGAATGGACTCACAAACTCTTAACATTCACCTATACCTGTGTTTTTGTTTTTGCTGCTGTTTACCTATTATTTACTTATCTATGCTACTTAACTCTGTGATCTGCCTGTATTGCTCACAAGACAAAGCTTTTCACTGTGCCTCGGTACACAGGACAATAAATTCAATTCAATTCAATTCAACATAGTAAGTTCACTTAACCTGCAAAATATTAATGGATAGCTAGTCTGTCTTTGCGATGTTGATTAAGGTATAGATATTGGGAGGATGATGAAGGAGCAAATTACTGCAGATGCTGGAATCTGTACTGAAAATAAAAAAATGCTAGAAATCACATTGGGGTTATCATAGCAATTATGGAAACATGGCTCAGGGATGGGCAGCTTAATGTTCCAGGATACAAATGCTACAGGAAGGATAGAAAGGGAGGCAAGAGAGGAGGGTGAGTGGCATTTTTGATAAGGGATGGCATAACAGCTGTGCTGAGGGAGGATATTCCTGGAAATATTCCAGGGAAGTTATTTGAGTGGAACTGAGAAATAAGAAAGGGATGATCACCTTATTAGGATTGTATTATAGACCTCCCAACAGTCAGAGGGAAATTGAGAAACAAACTTGTAAGGAGATCTCAGCTATCTGTAAGAATAATAGGGTAGTTATGGTCGGGGATTTTAACTTTCCAAACACAGACTGGGACTGCCATAGTGTTAAAAGTTTAGATGGAGAGGAATTTCTTAAGTGTGTACAAGACAATTTTCTGATTCAGTATGTGGATGTACCTACTAGAGAAGGTGCAAAACGTGACCTACTCTTGGGAAATAAGGCAGGGCAGGTGACTGAGTTGTCATTGGGGGAGCACTTTGGGGCCAGTGACCATAATTCTATTCATGTTAAAATAGTGATGGAAAAGGAGAGACCAGATCTAAAAGTTGAAGAAAGCCAATTTTGACAGTATTAGGCAAGAATTTTCAAAAGCTGATTGGAGGCAGATGTTCGCAGGTAAAGGGACGGCTGGAAAATGGGAAGCCTTCAGAAATGAGATAACAAAAATCCAGAGAAAGTATATTCCTGTCAGGGTGAAAGGGAAGGCTGATAGGTATAGGGAATGCTGGATGACTAAAGAAATTGAGGGTTTGGTTAAGAAAAAGAAGGAAGCATATGTCAGGTATAAACAGGATAGATCGAGTGAATCCTTAGAAGAGTATAAAGAAAGTAGGAGTATACTTAAGAGGAAAATCAGGAGGGCAAAACGGGGACATGAGATAGCATTGGCAAATAGAATTAAGGAGAATCCAAAGGGTTGTTACAAATATATTAAGGACAAAAGGGTAACTAGGGAGAGAATAGGGCCCCTCAAAGATCAGCAAGGTGGCCTTTGTGTGGAGCCACAGAAAATGGGGGAGATACTAAATGAATATTTTGCATCAGCATTTACTGTGGAAAAGGATATGGAAGATACAGACTGTAGGGAAATAGATGGTGACATCTTGCAAAATGTCCAGAGTAGGAAGCGCTGGATGTCTTGAAATGGTAAAGGGTGGATAAATCCCCAGGACCTGATCAAGTGTACCCGAGAACTCTGTGGGAAGCTAGAGAAGTGATTGCTGGGCTTCTTGCTGAGATATTTGTATCATTGATAGTCACAAGTGAGGTGCCGGAATACTGGAGGTTGGCAAATATGGTGCCCCTGTTTAAGAAGTGCGGTAAAGACAAGCCAGGGAACTATAGATCGGTGAGCCTGACCTCGGTGTGGGCAAGTTGTTGGAGGGAATCCTGAGGGACAGGATGTACATGTATTTGGAAAGGCAAGGACTGATTAGGGATAGTCAACATGGCATTGTGCATGGGAAATCATGTCTCACAAACTTGATTGAGGTTTTTGAAGAAGTAACAAAGAAGATTGATGAGGGCAGAGAAGTAGATGTGATCTATGTGGACTTCAGTAAGGCGCTTGACAAGGTTTCCCATGGGAGACTGGTTAGCAAGGTTAGATCTCACGAAATACAGGGAGAACTAGCCATTTAGATACAGAACTGGCTCAAAGGTAGAAGACAGAGGGTGATGGTGGAGGATTGTTTTTCAGACTGGAGGCGTGTGACCAGTGGAGTGCCACAAGGATCGGTGCTGGTTCCTCTATTTTTTGTCATTTACATAAATGATTTGGATGCAAGCATAAGAGGTACAGTTAGTAAGTTTGCAGATGACACCAAAATTGGAGGTGTAGTGGACAGCGAAGAGGGATACCTCAGAGTACAACAGGATCTGGACCAGATGGGCCAATGGGCTGAGAAGTGGCAGATGGAGTTTAATTCAGATAAATGCGAGGTGCTGCATTTTGGGAAAGCAAATCTTAGCAGGACTTATACACTTAATGGTAAGGTTCCAGGGAGTGTTGCTGAACAAAGAGACCTTGGAGTGCAGGTTCATAGCTCCTTGAAAGTGGAATCACAGGTAGATAGTATAGTGAAGAATGCGTTTGGTATGCTTTCCTTTATTGGTCAGAGTATTGAGTACAGGAGTTGGGAGGTCATGTTGCGGCTGTACTGGATATTGGTTACGCCACTGTTGGAATATTGCGTGCAATTCTGGTCTCCTTCCTATCGGAAAGATATTGTGAAACTTGAAAGTGTTCAGAAAAGATTTACAAGGATGTTTCCAGGGTTGGAGGATCTGAGCTACAGGGAGAAGCTGAATAGGCTGGGGCTGTTATCCCTGGAGCGTCGGAGGCTGAGGTTTACAAAATTATGAGGGACATTGATAAGATAAATAGACAAAGTCTTTTCCCTGGGGTCGGGGAGTCCAGAACTAGAGGGCATAGGTTTAGGGTGAGAGGGGAAAGATATAAAAGAGACCTAAGGGGCAACCTTTTCATGCAGAGGGTGGTACGTGTATGGAATGAGCTGCCAGAGGATGTGGTGGAGGCTGGTACAATTGCAACATTTAAGAGGCATTTGAATGGGTATATGACTGGAAGGGTTTGGAGGGATATGGGCCGGGTGCTGGCAGTTGGAACTAGATTGGGTTGGGATATCTGGTCGGCATGGACGGGTTGGACCGAAAGGTCTGTTTCCATGATGTACATCTCTATGACTCTTCATCAGAACTGGTGTGAAGTGTGGACAGGACAGCATTTATGTAATGGAGCGGAGTGAGGTATGGTGTGGAGTGCTGGGGGAGAAAGGATGTTGATAAAACAGATGAAGTGATTGTAATGTGAGAAAGGCAGAACAATGGTGTGTCTAACCGCCAGACTAGAAAGAACAGAACGTAGGGGTGGAGGGGGTTCAGGGCAGAGAGGACAAAGTGACAGAGAATACAACAAGTAAAGCTAAAGTAAAGGGAAGGAATAGGAGTGGGTTCACAATCTGAAGGTGTTGAATTCAATATTAAATCCAGAGGATTGTAAAACACTGAGTCTGAAGATGAGAGCCCAGTCTGTCTGTTCCTCTGGGTTCCAGATGGATGATAATCACCCTAAAGCATTGTTCAAGGAAAACGATTGTTTCCTCAGTCAATATCACCAAAGCCTGATTAAGTAGTGTGATAAAAGGTGTCTGCTTTATATAATTAATTAATTAAAATTGTTTAAGAGTTTGGATGATAAATATTGGAAAATGGAAATGGTTACTTTTGTGAAGTGTTTAAAAAATAAGTTGGTCAGACAGTCCTTCTGATACTGTGACTTTATCCAATACAGAGAACAAGGAGCTGCCTGGAATATTAATGCAAAATATACTGCCACCTGCAAGTCCCCTCCAAGTCACTCTCCAAAATCCTGGAATTCCCTCCTGAAGGGCATTGTGGGTCAGTCAACAGTATGTGGGCTGCAACAGTACAGCAAGGCAACTCACCATCACATTCTCAAGGTGACTGGTTACAGGCAATAAATGCTGGCCGGCCAGCAATGCCCACATCCCATGAGTATATAATATAAAATTGTCTTCATTGTGCTAGTTTATGACAGGGATTATAAGCATTGGAGCCTATTAAGCTGATTCATGACAATCATTCATTGATTTTAACCAAAGAAACCCAGAGATTGAAAATTTAAGGCCTTTCAGAGTGGACCTGACTGGGATCACATATAGTTTCTTTCCTAGATAGGAGTGTTGAATAGTTAAGGGAAAATACAGTGACCTCAGCAGAAAAGTTTACTTTGTGCAACTTCTAAACCAGAAGTAATTGATTAGAAATGTGCAGGCTATTAGAGGCTGAGAAAGTCTAAGCTCTCAGTTTTGTGAACATTCATGGAAGAATATTTCATAGTTCACAGGAAAGATTGGAGGAGAATCAGAACTTACATATTTGATATAATCACATATTTGATTTAAAGGTGTAATTTCTCTGGATTTGAATCTCTGTAAGATGTTGGTGATGGGGGAATAGGATAAAACTTTGTTTTGCTGAGTGATTGAAGATTTTCTGCATGTGTACTTTGTTAAGACAGCATGATTGGCTATATTTTGTTTGCATTTTTTGTGTCATAACCTTTTGTTTAGTTTTAAAGAACATCTGTAGCATTTTATGACTATGAGAAAGATATTAAGTAAAACCTTTTATAAATCTATGGAGATTTACCCAGATTTCATTTTAGGATTGGGCTTGACCAATGGCTGGGATCATAATACTGACCATTTATTAAATTGATGTGTATGAGATTATATTGCAAAAATAATTGAATACTTATGAATGCCTCAAGAACCATCCACAATGGGGCTTGAATTCCATTCTTTTTTTCTATGACCTTTTACATTAAGTACATAAAGACCATGAGAAATAGTAACAGGAGTCGGCCATTCAGCCCCTTGAGCGTTTTTATCCATTCAATAGGATTATGGCTGATCTGACATTTCTCATTTTACTTTCCTGCTCTTTCCCTGTAACCCTTGATTCTCCAAGCGATGGAGAATCTCTCCATTTCAACCTTAGTATACATGAGCACACTGGCCCCACATTTCTCAATGGCAAGGAGTTCCAAAGACCCACAACATCTGAGAAAAAAAATTCTTCCTCATCTTAGTGTCATGGAATTTTACAGTACAGAAGAAGGCACTCAATCCATCATGGCTGTACCAGCTCACAAAAGAGTTTTCCAGCCAGCACCATTCTCTAGCCTTATTTCCATAGTCCTCTAAAGTCATCACTTTCAAATACATATCCAGCTCTCCTTTGAAACCTCCTATGAAACCCACCTTCACCACTCTCCCAGGTACTTCATTCCAAATCCAAACAAATCTGAGGAAAGAAAGTTTCTCCTTATCCCACTCCAAGCTCTCTTGCTGGAAATTTTGAAATTGTGACCTCTAGATACTGATGTAACTGTTAGTGGAAACAGAATATCCTTCTTTACCCTGTTAAAATTGTTCAGAATTGAGATTTTTCCCTCACCTCCCATCTCCAAATCAGACTAAAAGCAAGGATTCCAACACTGATCCCACTTTCAAATTTCCAATCTGAGAAATGCCTATCTTCTGTTTCATAATATCTAAAAACTCCTAAATCATGCTGCCAAAGACCCATCAGTCCCAAACATTTCTAATTTGCCAACTAACCTGCCATGTGGTATCTCAGCCTTAAATTGGTACCGCTTTATTCTGATATCCTCTGGTCTGAGTTTTGTTCTTTTTCTATTATTCTCTAGGATTGTGTATCATTCCATTGACTTTTCACAACTTCTGGTCACCACAGAAGCGTATCCCTTGATAGTGAGTGACAGTAATCTCAAACAAATTAGTCTTCTTATCCAAAACTCCTGCACCCCGCAGTTAGGTGTAAGAGACAAGGAAAGCAAGGATTGTTGGGCAAGAGGCAACATTCAAGACCTGGCCATTTTTCCCCCTAAATAAACACACAAATCAAAGAACAGTGCAGGTCAGGAACAGGCCTTTTGACCTACCAAGCCAGCACCAACACATGGTGCCTTTCTAAACTAAATACCTTTCACATCTACGCTGTCTGTATCCTTCAATTCCCTCTTATTCATACATCTGTCAAGATGTCACTTAAATGTTGCTCTTGAATTTGAAGTTCAAATCCTGTAGCCTTGTCAACTTATTTAGATCAACATCACACAGTCAGTGAGAGGTGATCAGTGCTTTCAAGATGCTCATGGCTGGTTCAGCTAAACAATTCCAAACTGAGAACTATAAGGAACATCAAAACAGAACTAATGGCAACTTACATTTGTTAGTTGGTCTCCGTTGATCTCTGTAACTGAAGTAATATTTTGTATCTTGGCGACAAGTTTATTGTTCCCATCACGATTAACTATGGCCTAGGTAATTAAGAAATGAGACATTAAATATGAGGTTTCGAAATGCATCTAATTTAGGTTTTGCCTGACACCAATATAACTTAATATTATAGTCATGGTTCCTCAATAACCCAAGTTTCCAGTCAGTATCCATCCAGATATTTGGATTTTCACTCCTTTAGCCATTGTGAGGTTAACTTTCTAACCAAAGTTGACACAATATTGCTCCAAGCTTCACGAAGTTTAGCCGAAAGACAGATTTATAACAAGCCTTAATTATCCTCAGATTTTGTCAGCCCCATGCCTGTCAGATCTGGGTTTCCAGTTGTGAGGAATCATGAAGAGGCTGAATTGAATATGTGACAGGGCAGAGAGCTTCCAACACTGAAGCAAAATACCGCAAGTGCTGGAGATCCGAAAAGAAAATCAGAGGTTGCTGCAGAAACTCTGCAGGTCTGGCAGCATCTGTGCAGGGAGAAACAGAGTTAACGTTTGGAGTCCACTGTCACTGTTCTTCAGAGATGTGGAGACATGTGGAAATACTATGTGTTTCATGCTGTTAAAAAGAGGGAGGAGAAGCAAGTGGAATAAAAGGAACAATCAGGAAACATTAACTGGCATTGCACATCCAAGGTATCATGGAGAAAATGACAAAGGGTTCAGAAAGAATTTGCAAGGATGTTGCCAGGGTTGGAGTGTTTGAGCTATAGGGAGAGGCTGGTGCTGTTTTCTCTGGAGTGTCAGAGGCTGAGGGGTGACTTCTTGAAGTTTATAAAATCATGAGGGGCATGGATAGGGTAAATAGACATGGTCTTTTCCCTGGGTTGGAGGAATCTAAAACTACAGCTCATGGATTTAAGGTGAGAGGGGAAAGATTTAAAAGGGATCTGAAGGGCAATGTTTTCACACAGAGGGTGGTATGTGCATAGAATGAGCTGCCAGAGGAAGTGGTGGAGGCTGGTACAATTACAGCATTTAAAATGCATGTTGATGGGTATATGAATAGGAAGAGTTTGGAGGGATATGGACCAAATGCTGGCATATGGGACTAGATTAGGTTAGGATATCTGGTCAGCATATTCGAGTTGGACTGAAGGTTCTGTTTCCATCTCTATGACTCCATGATTCTGAGTTTTAAAAAAAAATTCATTAAATATAGGTATCGCTGGCCAGGGCAGTATTTATTCCCATCAATAGCTGCCCTTGAGAAGGCTTGTCTTGTTTTCTCGAAATGCTGCAGTCCACATGTTGTAGGTAGAGTCACAATAGCATTAGGGAGAGAATTCCAGGGTTTGGACCCAGTAACACTGAAAAAGACAACAATATATTTCCAAGTCAGGATGGTGAGTGGTCTGGAGGGGAACTTGCAGGTAGTGGTGTTTCCATGTATCTGCTGCTCTTGTGAGTTTGGAAGGTATTTTTTTCTAAGGACCTGCGGTGAAGAGCAGTGCATCTTGTAGATGGTACACAATGCTGCTGCTGTGCACCAGTGGTAGAGGAATTCAATGCTTGTGGATGTGGTACCAACAAGACAGGCTGCTTTATCCTCGATGTGTCAAACTTCTTGAGTGTTGTTGGAGCTACACCCAAATTTTACAGGTGACCTTCGAGGGACCTTATTATCAGAACTGCAGCTGGGAGTGTCCGGATTTCAGAGCCTGAAGCAGTTAAATGTTTGCTTTTAAGCTTGATAAAAGTTTAAACCTTAATCTGTATGTTTTTGTCAATCTATGATAGTGAGTAAGGTTAGATTTTTTGAAAATGTTTTACTGACATCTGTCTCTTAATTAAATTTTTTTAACATAAAACGTAAGTATTATGTTATTCTGGAGCAGTGTTTTTAGAGCAGTAAGACTGTGCTATTTTCTGGTTCTATCGATTCTTAAGGCACAAAGGTGGCCTTCAGTAGAGTGACGTGCTCTTCCTGATGGATGTGGGAGATTAGGGAGAGTTTCCATGTTACTGATGACTGTGTTTGCAGGAAGTGTGTTTGGTTGTTTATCCTAGCGGATTACATGGATTGGTTGGCAGTTAGAGGCAGTGAGGAATTTACATTAGCTAGGGGGGTGTGATGGATGGCAGTTTCAAGGAGGGAGTTAAACTGCAAACGCAGTCAGATAGATGGGTTACCTCCAGGAAAGGTAGGAGGGGTAGTCAGGTAGTACAGGAGTTTCCTTTGACTTTCCCCATATCAAACAAGTAGACTGTTTTCATCAGGGGTGATGAACTCTCATGGGAATGTAGCATGAACAGCCAAATTTCTGGCACCTTGACTGGCTTTACTGTAATGAGGGTTATGTCAGTTTCCAAACAATCAATTGTGACAGGGACTCTCTATTCAGAGGCACAGACAGATATTTCTATGGCCGGCAGAGAGAAATCAGAATGGGTGTGTTGCCTCCCTGGTGCCAGGATCAAGGATATCTCAGAGAGATTGCAGAATACTCTTAAAGGAGAGAGGGATCAGCAGGAGGTCATTGTACACAGTGGACCTAACGACATAGGAAAATAAAAGGAAGGCCAAGGACACAATATAGGAAATTAGTCAGGAGGTTAAAAAGTAGGTCCTCAAGGATAGTAATATCTGGATTACTCCCAGTGCTACGAGTTAGTGAGAGTAGGAATAGGAGGATAAAGCAGATGAATGCATGGCTGTGGACTGGAGAAGGGGACAGGGATTAACATTTTGGATCTTGGAATCTCTTTTGAAGTGACACTAAGCAGGACGACGTGCACCTGAGTTGGAAGGGGGCCAATATCCTGGTGGGGAGATTTGCTTGTGCTCCTCAGGAGGCTTTAAATCAGTGAAGGTGGAGGGTGGGGGTAGGGATACTCAAAGAGTTGGAGAGAAAAAGAGTGAAGTCTGAGACTGATAAAATTGAGAAGAGGAGCAAGTCAAGTAGTTGAGGCAGGCAGGAGCGGCACAGACAAATAGGTAAGACTGGTAAATTAAACTGCATTTATTTCAATTCAAGAGGTCTGACAGGTAAGTCAGATGAATTGAGGGCATGGTTGGGAACATGGGACTGGGGTGTCATAGCAATAACAGAAGTGTGGCTCAGGGAAGAGCAGGACAGGCAGTTTAATGTTCCAGGACATAGATGCTATAGGATGGATAGAAACGGGGGCAAGAGAGGTTGGGAGGGTGGGAGGATGGCATTTTTGATTAGGGATAACTTCTGGAGAATATTTCTGGGAGTACATCCATTGAAGTAATTTGAGTGGAACTGAGAAATAAGAAAGGGCTGATCACCTTACTGGGATTGTACTATAGGCTTCCCAAAAGTCAGCGGGAAATTGAGAAACAAATTTATAAGGAGATCGCAGTTATCTGTAAGAATAATAAGGTAGTTATAGTAGGGGATTTTAATTTTCCAAATATAGACTGGGACTGCTACAGTGTTAAGGACTTGGGTGGAAAGGAATTTGTTAAGTCTGCACAAGAAAATGTTCTGATTCAGTATGTGGATGTACCTACTGGAGAAGGTGCAAAACTTGACCTACTCTTGGGAAATAAGGCAGGGCAGGTGACTGAGGTGTCAGTGGGGGAGTACTATGGGGCCAGAAACCATAATTCTATTTGTTTTAAATTGATATGGAAAAGGATACACCTGATTTAAAAATTAAATTTCTAAATTGGAGTAAAGCCAATTTTGACAGTATTAGACAAGAACTTTCAAAAGTTGATTGGAAGAAGGTATTCACAGGTAAAGGGATGGTTGGAAAGCAGGAGGGCTTCAAAAATGAGATAACGAGAGTCCAGAGGCAGTATGTTCCTGTTAGTACGAGTGTAAGGCTGGTAGGTGGAGGGAATGCTGGATGACTAGAGAAATTGAGGCTCTGGTCAAGATAAAGAAAGAGGCATATGTTGGGGATAGCCAGTAGGGACAATTGAATCCCTTGAGGCTTTTCAGGGCAGTAGGAGTATGCCTAAGAGGGAAGTCAAGAGGCAAAGAGAGGACAGAAGATAATTTTGGCAAATACAGCTAAGGAGAATCCAAAGAGTTTCAATAAACACATTAAGGGCAGAAGTGTATCTAGGGAGAGACTAGGGTCCTTTAAAGATCAACAAGGCTGTCTTATATTTAGAACCACAGGAAATGGATGATATGCTGAACAAGTATTTTGTGTCAGTTTTTATCGTGAGAAGGTTATGGATGGTAGAGAACTTGGAGAAATAAATTGTGATATCTTAAAAAGGGTCCATATTACAGAGGAGGAGGCACTGGATGTCTTAAAATGCATAAAGGTGGATAAATCCTCAGGTCTGATCAGGTGTATCCTAGAACTTTGAGGGAAGCTAGGGAAGTGATCGCTAGGCCCCTTGCTGAGATATTTGTATCATTGACAGTCACGGGTGAGGTACTGGAAGACTGGAGGGTGGCTAATGTGATGCCATTAATTAAGAAAGGTGGTAAGGAAAAGCCTAGGAACTATAGACTGGTGAGCCTTACGTCAGCAGTTACGTTGTTGGCGGAGATTTTGACAGGCAGGATTTCCGTGTATTTGAAAAGGCAAGGGCTGATTAGGAGTAGTCAGCCTAGATTTACGCATGGGAAATCGGGTCTTACTAACTTGATTGAGTTTTTTGAAGAAGCGACAACAAAGATTTATGAAGGCAGAGTGGTGGCTGTTGTCTCTTTGGACTTCATCAAAGTTTTTGACATGGTTCTGCATGGTAGACTGGTTAGCAATGTTAGATCTTTTTAGATTAGATTAGATTACATTACAGTATGGAAACAGGCCCTTTGGCCCAACAAGTCCACACCGACCCGCCAAAGCGAAACCCATCCATACCCCTACATTTACCCCTTACCTAGCACTACGGGCAATTTAGTATGGCCAATTCACCTGACCCTGCACATCTTTGGACTGTGGGAGGAAACCGGAGCACCCGGAGGAAACCCACGCAGACACGGGGAGAACGTGCAAACTCCACACAGTCAGTCGCCTGAGTCGGGAATTGAACCCGGGTCTCAGGCGCTGTGAGGCAGCAGTGCTAACCACTGTGCCACCGTGCCGCCCACTCATGGAATCCAGGGAGAACTAGCCACTTGGACACAAAATTGGCATGAAGGTAGGGGACAGATGGTGGTGGAGGGTTGTTTTTTGGACTGGAGGCCTAGTGTTGCGCCACAAGGATTTACAGGGTTGACTGCTTTTTGTCATTTATATAAATGATTTGGGTGTAAATGCAGGAGGTATGGTTAGGAAGTTTGCAGATGATGCCAAAATTTATATTGATAAATATGAGGTGTTGCATTTTGGTAAGGCAAATCAGGGCAGGGGAATGGTGTTGAACAAAGAGATATTGGAGTGTGGTTCATTGTTTCTTGAAGGTGAAAGGGGTCGAGAAGAAGGCATTCAGTATGCTTGCCTTTATTGTACAGTTCATTGAGTACAGAAGTTGGGATGTCATTTTGAGGCTGTACAGGACATTAGTTAGGTCGCTATTGGAATACTGTGTTCAATTCTGGTCTTCCTTCTATACGAAAGATGTTAAACTTGAAAGGGTGCAGAAAAGATTTACAAAGATGTTGCCAGGGTTCAGAGGGTTTGAGCTAAAGGGAGAGGCTGAACAGGCTGCGACTATTTTCCCTGGAGCATCAGAGGCGAATGGTGACCTTATAGAGGTTTATAAAATCATGCGGTGGATGGATAGGGTGAATAGCCAAGGTCTTTTCTCCGGGGTAGGGGAGTCCAAAACTGGAGGTCACAGGTTTAAGGTGAGAGGGGAAAGATTTAAAAGGGAGTCAAGGGGCAACTTTTTTTATGTAGAGGGTGATTGATCTATTGATTAATTAATTGTTATGTCTACTCTAGTACAGGGAAAAGCTTTGTTTACGAGCAGTACTGCAACTCATGGTAAGCAAGGACATACAGCTCAGAGGTAATAAACTTGGAAGAGCGTGGAATGGTTATGAGAGATGTTAGAGTTAGATCTGCCACAGGAAGCTCGCAAGAAGTTGCATGGTGTCGGTGGAATGAGTGCCAAAAGATATGGTGGAGTTGATATAATTCCAATATTTAAAAGGCACCTGGATGGTATATGAATAGGTAGGGTTTAGAAATGGGCCAGGTGCTGGCAAATGGTACGAGATTAATTTCGGATATCTGGTCGGCATGAATGAGTTGAACTGAAAGGTCTGTTTCTGTGTTGTACAATTCTATGACTCTAAATGAGCAGCATTCCATCACAGTTCCAAGTTGGACAGGCTTTGGGAAGTCAGGAGGGGAGTTCCTCGCCACAGGAATCCTAGCCTCTGACCTGCTCTTGTAGCCATTGTGTTTATGCGGCTAGTCCAGTTCAATTTCTTGTCAGTGGGAGCCCCCTGGCGGTCGATAGCTGGTTATGCAAAGGAAGGACACAAATCCAGAGTAGGTTAAAATGACAGGGTAAAGATGAGCTCTGACGTGAAAAGCTGACATTAAGGGAAGGGGGTGCTGTATTTAAAAAAGGAGTTCTGATCTTAGTAGTGTGAAGTTGTTGAACTCAATGAACTTTTTAACTAAATATATCATTACAACTCCTTTTGCTATAAATTCTGTTATATAGTCATGTTCTACGACCACCTGATGAAGAGTTATCACCTCAAAAGCTAATGCTTCCGAATAAACCTGTCGGACTATAACCTGGTGGTGTGTGTTTTTAACTTTGAACTCAATGAAGGTTGTGAAGTGCCTGAACAGAAAATAAGGTGCTGTTTGTTCAGTTTGCAGTGGGCTTCACTGTAACTGCAGAGATGTGAGCCTGAGAGCAGGATGGGATTTTGAAATGGCAAGTGATCAGGAGATTGGGATCCTGCAGACAGACTGAGGGCTCAATCTGCAGTTGGTTTCCCTGAGAGAGAGAATTGAGAGCAGCAACTGCGATAAATAACAAGTTACAAAGTAAATAAACACTGACGTCTTGCTTATCTGACCAGCCTTATCACCCCAGTGAGGCACTCCCTCATTACACTTTGGATTTAATCTGTGATTTTCAGTTTGCAAATTCATATAAATGCCTGTTCGCTAATCAGGCTGTTCCATACAGGAACTGGAATTAATGCTTTTCAATCAAATAAACGTGAGAGAATCCCATGCAGTTCACAGAAACATTGTTACAGGAGTCTTGCAGGTTAAAATGACAATTAGCAAAAGAACCAAAGGCAATATGAGGAAAAGTTATTGTTATCTGTCAAGCGATTAGGGCATAGAATGCATTTCAGATAGTACAGTAGAGGTTGATTCAAGTGGAGCTTTCCAAAGGGGATTGGAAAAGTATTTGGAGGAAGAAAAAAAATTAGAAGGTTACAGTGAAGGAGAATGGTGGGAGGTGGAGCATCTCAATTGCTCTTTTCGAAAGTATGCAAGCTTCCTGAATGGCTGCATAGACTCCTGTTGTGCTGAAACCATTTTGTGATTCTTCATTGCAATTGGAATATGCACAAAAGAAACTGAATGTGCAGTCAGAGCAGAAAGGTTGTAGCGTTATGGTGAAAGAGTTAGAGAGTGAGACTAATTTGATAGGTCTTTCAAAATACCGGCACAGTAACATGTGCTGAGAAATCTCTTTCTATGCTGTATAAGTCGATGATTTCGTTATTTCAGTTTGAACCTATATAAACAGGTAAAATAAAGCCGCAGAATTGCACCTTCAAATACAGTTTACAGCCTGAAAAATGAGATGAATGTGCACCCTTCATAGTCATTGGAAATGGAGGGAAGGATTACCTTAATTTTGTCTCCTGTAGGAGATTCTATTTCAGTCTCCTCCCCAATTGTAAATTCATTCACCAGCACTTTACTGCCTGTTGTGACAGTGATCTTAAAGTGGTCTCCAGTTTCGACAATTTCTGAAGTGCTCTTTTGATCCTTCCCTTTTTCGATCAAATCGTCTGAGAGTCCTAGAAATTGCACAAGACCAACAGGATTATTGATAGTATTTGAACCAAGGATTTCACAATGGGTGAGATGGAAGTGAACAGAAGATTAGAAAGGGCCTGAAAGATTGTCAAACCAAAGGCAGAATGGGTTCAAGATTGGATGATAGCCTGAGAGATCTTGGAAGCAAATGCAGTAAAGAAAGACTACCTGCCTCACCCTTTACCAGAGCGATTCCTGGGATGGCGGGACTGATGTAGAGATAGGGACTGGATCAGTTAGAACTATATTGACTCGAGTTTAGAAGAATGAAGCAGTGTTCTCAGAGAAATCAATAAAATTCTATAGGATAAGACAGTGCAGAGATGTGGGAAGAATGTTGTTGATGACCTGGGAGTCCAAAACCAGAGGTCACAGTGCAAAGGTAAGAGGTAGGCCATATAGGGCAGAAGTGAGGAGGAGATTTCTTCACCCAAAGACTGGTGAGCCTGTGGAGTTCTCTGCCAGAGGAAACTGTTGATGCTAAAACATAGAAGACATTCAAGAAAGATGAAGATATAGTTCTTCGCCCTAAAGGGATCAAAGGATATGGAGAGAAATCAGGCCTTAAAGTCCCCTTCCAGTGTTTGAACTCAGAAGAGAAATGAATGAAATTGAAAAATGAAAGAAGTCACACAGTTGAGCAATGTGATTTAAGAACTTCAGTGCCAGTCTGATCCCAGGAAGGTTGGCCAAGTATCCCAAAAACTGGTAGATGATATTTATTTGGTTGTTTGCACCAAGTGAGGTACTAGCCTTACCTAGAAAACACATACTTGTAAAACTTACAATACTGTATCCAAAATAAGATGTGATTCTACAATTGGCCAACATTTGCTGGATATTCTGGAATGTGGAGAGAATTACACTGACAACTAATTGAGGAGTGTCAGTCAGGCTCACAATGTGTTGCACATGTTTTTTATTCATTCATAGGATGAGGGCATTGTTAGCTACGCCAGTATTGATTGCCCATCCCAGACGGCAGTTAAGAATTAACCACATTGCAGTGGGTCTGGAGTCACATGTAGGCCCGACCAGGTAAGGATGGTAGATTCCTTTTCTAAAGGACATTAGTCAAACATACTGGAAGCTACACATATTAATAGACAGGAACCTTTTTTTTGCAGACAGAGCGAACATGCCTGCTCTTGGACACACTGCACCTGTTTCAAATCAACAAAGTAGGTGACAGCCATTAGCTTGTCCGTTTCAGAGGTGAATTCCAATAAAAGTCAAATTGTCTGGTTTTAAAATTTAACCTTGGACTGTTAATTGTCATTCGGCATTAATGACTGCATTCCCCTTGGCTATACCTCTGCCAATCAGAGTCCACTTGACAACCACTCATCATTCCCCTCTGATACAACATAAATGTCAGTTCTCATTTTAAATTTGTACTCTTGTGAAATTTCCTGAGGGGTACAAGATGAACAGCTTTGCTCACCAATATTTAAGATCTGCGCTGCCGAATGAGTGTAATTAACTTATTCAGGATTTTTGGAAACTGATTCTTTATTTTTGCTAGTTTGTTAATTAGATTTTAATGTAAGCTTTATAATGGGCATTATGGCAGTCATAACATTACAAGATATATCAGTCTCTAAAAGACGAATGCGTTGACTTACTCACGATATTTACAATCAATGAAGCACTTTCAAAGAGTAGTCAGCTCTGAGCTGTGGTTCTGTCATCTCTGAGCCATGCAGTTTCTGGTTTAAGTACCCCTCCAGATCTTGAGTACAAAGATGTTAGTTCGCATACCAGGATCATACTGAGGGAGTGCTGCACTGTCAGAGTGCTGCCCTTTGATAAGAATTTGAACCAAGGCCCCATCTACTTGTTTGGAGGGATGTGAATGATCCCATGGCACAATTTGGAAACAATGCACCACAAGGAGAAACATCCTTTCAATGCCTACTTTTTCAATCCCCTTTAACCTGTTACATACATCCATTAGATCAACCCTTATTCTTCTGAACTCTCAAGAGTAGAGGTCTAAACTGCTCAACCCTCTCTTCATAAAACAATTTACTCATTTCTGGAATTAATTTAGTGAGCCTCTTCTGAACTGTCTCCAATACAATTACATCCCTCTTCAAGTAAGACACAAAATTGTACACAGTGCTCCAGGTGTGATCTCACTACTGCCTCGTTGCAACAACACTTCCCTACTTTTATATTCTATTCTTTTAGCAGTAAATGTCAAAATTCTATTTGCCTTCCTTATTATCTGCTGTCCCTGCAAATTAGCTTTCCGTGATTCATGTACAAGAACACCACCCTTCAAAGTATACTTAATGGTAAGGTCCTGGGGAGTGTTGCTGAGCAAAGAGAGCTTGGAGCGCATGTTCATAGTTCATTGAAAATAGAGTCGCAGGTAGATAGGGCAGTGAAACCAACATTAGGTATGCTTTCCTTTATTGGTCAGTGCATTGAGTATAAAAGTTGGGAGATCAGGTCGCAGCTGTACAGGACATTACTTAGGCCTTTGGAATATTGTGTGCAATTCTGGTCTCCCTCCTATCAGAAGGAGGATTTGAGCTATAGGGAAAGGCTGATTAGGCTGGGGCTATTTTCCCTGGAGTGTCAGAGACTGAAGGATGACCTGATAGAAGTTTATGAAATCATGAGGGGCATGGATAGGATAAATAGACCAGGTCTTTTCCCTGGGCTGGGAGAGTCCAGAACTAGAGGCTATAAGTTGAGGGTGAGAGGGGAAAAAATTAAAAGGGACCTAAGGGTCAACTTTTTCACACAGAGGGTGGTGTGTGTATTGAATGAGTTGCCAGAGGAAGTGGTGGAGGCTGGTACAATTACAGCATTTAAAAGACATCTGGATGGGTATATGAATAGGAAGGGTTTGGAGGGATATGTTGGCAAATAGGACTAGATTAATTGAAGATATCTGGTCAGCACGGTTGAGTTGGACAGAAGGTCTGTTTCCGTGCTGTACATCTCTATGACTCAATGACTCTATCAGACAGTAAAGCATCATGAGGTATCTGGTAGTTGTGCAAGTCACTATATAAAATGTTTTAACAGTGTAATGCACTCACCTGAAGGAAGAGAGGATTACTGAAGGAATGCCTCCGACTGTGCAGCATTCCTTCAGCAGTGCCCTTCTTTACCATTAACTTTAACTCAGTGGTGACAGGGTTACAGAATGACCAAAGACTGTTACCTAAACTGAAAGCAACATTTTGGTTCCATTCAATGTTAGTTGCAACTATGGTGGCCCATCAGGTCTGGTTGAGGGAGAGCCTTCATAATTCAGATTATTCTATCTAACGGTTTCCTCTTAGATTTAAATCATGCATCTCAGATTAGACCTCCCAAAGTGCCACTTTGGTTTTAGCAGTCACCTTGCCTTATTTTGGAAGTTGACCAATCGGTTGACAAGCCTTGAAATTGCACTATTTACACAAAATAAATAGAAGGTGGAGGTACAAATGTACAGGCTTGAGGGCTCTAAATACAATATCAAAATAAATAGGTGACTGTTGGTTGATATATTTAAAAGCATTGCATCAGTAGCTACAGTGACAGACTGACAGAATATGATGAAAGTAAACATTTCAGCTCAGTAGCTGAATTGCTTATTTAACAGTGCAAGAGGTGTAATTTTTCAGCTGGAGTGCTCCGTATATTTATCTAAACATATGCGAGATCGACAATGAATGAAGAATGGAAAGGCTGTATATTAAACTGTATACTGTGAGAAAATGCTTTTAACTCTATTTGTACATGGTCAGAACTCTTTAATGTGGACAGAGTCATAGAGTCTTTGAGGTTTGCAACATGGAAACAGGCTTTACAGCCAAACTTGTCTGTAACTGACTGACCCATCGACATAAAGGTAGTGCTTTTGAGTTGCTTGATCTGGAGCTGCTGGGATTGATCTTGCATCGGTCACTATTATGGGTGACACAGAATCACCTCCCTGCCCCACATCAGTCCTGATGTTTTCTTTGCCATTGCCTACAAATTCAGAGAGAAGGCAAACGGACTGACGATTCACAGCCATCACACAAGATCAGGAACTACCTCACTCTCCCCGTGTAGGAAACCAATTTTAATCAAAACATTTTGCGGTCAGTTGAAACAGTCAAACCTCAGTCTTTATGGTATTAACAATTGAAGCTGATTATGCATCATTTGCTTTGAGGTCAGCTTGCCAACTGAACACACTTAGGTTGACCTTAGGTGCCGTATAAATATCTTCAAATTTTATGTCATGATTTGAAACACATAAACACATTGAAAATCTTTGCACTCACCAATAGCTTTCATAAACTCTGCAAACTTGTCCTGACTCTGCAGCTCATAACGTCCATTGAAGGCCATTGTGGGCAATATTTCTCTGTGTAACCCAACAGGATGGGAAAGCCTTCTCCAGATTGCTGCCTTGCTTTATAGGGATTTCTTCATCTGGCAAGGGTAAAGGTGTAATGCTTTATGGTGATTTTGAATCATTAACTCACTTACACAATGTGAGTGACTCAGCTCTGATGTGGCAAGAGGCATTGTAGCCATTAACACACTCACGTCCATTTTCCCCAACCTTTTCACTTTGAATGTGCTGATTCATAGTGCCAATAAGTGCCAACATGGCCCAGGAATTGCTACTCCCACAAGATGTTACAACTTTGAGTTTGCAACGAGTGATGTTCTGCTCTGCTGTTCCAGCTTTGCACTAGATCATTGGTGGGAAATGGTTTATGTAGAATTTTATTGATACACAACAATGAAGCCATTAATCACACTAGCTCCACATTATCTGTATAGATTTCATACTAATTTCCTCAGACTTCTCCTCTTCCAGTAATATCAACATAACCTTCTATTCTTTCTCTCATATGTTTACCTAACTTCAGATTAGATCCATTTATTCTATATTCACCTCAAGCACTCACTGTAACAGTTACTCCCACATTTTCACCACTCCCTTCAACCAGACTCTTGGATTTATTTGCAAATATGTCATAGTTTTGATGACAAGCATCAGATTCCATTGGCACTACCATCTCCCTGTTTCCAGCTGTATTGAAAATGGTGAATAGCCCTTCATCCTGACCCTAAACTGGCCACTGTAAAGATTCAACAGGCCTAAGACCAGGCAGACTGACTAGCCCAAATCCTGCACACTGTAATATGGGACACAGGTTAGAGGTGAGTGGGAAGGAGATGGTGCAGCCAATCAAACAATTTTTTGAGGTCCCTGTCCCCAACTACATTAGCAAGGATAATAAGATGCTGCCAAATGGAACCCACTTATTGCCCCTGAACCCTGAGGCTAGTTAATAGCTGATTATTAGGAAACTGATGAGCAAGAGTCTATTGGGTAGACAGTTGGGACCAGGAGCACCTCTCATGGATGATAGAGAAGGAAGGCTGCTGAGAAATATCCACATTGATAATTGAAAGATCAGCTGACCAACTCCAGAAACTCAGGATGATAAAACCAGTAAAGCTTGTGAATGATGCATTCTTGAACACGATAGAAACATCCACCAGTATGACCAATATGTTTATTTCCAAATATTATTCTTGGTTTTTTTTTTAGATTAGATTCCCTACAGTGTGGAAACAGGCCCTTTGGCCTAACAAGTCCATACCAACCCTCCGAAGAGCAACCCACCCAGACTCATTCCCCTACACCTAACACGATGGGCAATTTAGCATGGCCAATTCACCTAACCTGCACATCTTTGGACTGTGGGAGGAAACTGGAGCACCCGGAGGAAACCCACACAGACATGGGGAGAATGTGCAAACTCCACACAGACAGTTGCCCGAGGCGGGAATTGAACCCAGGTCCCTGGCGCTGTGAGGCAGCAGTGCTAACCACTGAGCCACCATGTTAATGTTTTTGTTTACTGATTATTTTTCCCTCTGGGGTTAGTAAGCTCCACTGAGAAATGGAGGAGGCCTCAGCTCATAAGCCAGCCTCCCAATCTCTCTCCTGGTGTCAGTCACTTTGGCCAAAATAGATTCAGGGCTTCAACAGGATGGCTGACCCAAGAGCTTGGCAGCCAACTCGGCTCATTAAGATCTTGTTAAGGACGTTGCCATAGACTGAGTGCAAAAACCCAGTCAGCATCTAGATATCTGATGTGAAGTGGTGGAGTCTATCTTCTGAGGATGGGTTGCACCTGAACTGGAGGACAACCAATATCCTGGGCAGGAGGTTTGCTAGAGCTCTTCAGGAGGATTTAAACTGGACTGGCAGGGGGTAGGAACTGGATCAGAGGGTGGAGTAGCTTATGAACAGCCAGAAATAGTGTGCAGAGAGTCTGTGAGGAGTGATAGACAGTTGACAGGGCAAAGGTGCAGTCTATTTCAACGCAAGAAGTATCAGGAATAAGGGTGATGAACGTAGAGCATGGATCAGTCCTTGGAACAGTGATGTTGTGGCCATTACGGAGATTTAGATATTATGAGGGCAGGAATGGTTGTTGGATGTTTCAGGGTTTAATGTTTCAAAAGGAATAGGGAAGGTGTTAAAAGAGATGGGGGAGGGGCATAGCTAATCAGGGTTAGAATCACAGTTGCAGAAAAGAAGTTTATTGAGGAGGGTTTGTCTACTGAGTCAGTATGGGTGGAAGTCAGAAATGGGAAAAGAGCAGTCACCTTATTGGGAGTTTTCTACAGACCACCAAATAGCAACAGAGATACGGAGGAACAGATCGGGAGACAGATTTTGGAAAGGTGCAGACAGAAACAGTGCCATTGGTAACGTTAATTTTCCTAATATTGAATGGAACCTCCTTAGTTCAAATAGTTTGAATGGACTAATTTTTGTCAGATGTGTCCAGGAAGGGTTTCTGACTGAATATGTAGATAGGCCAACTAGAGAGGAGGCCATATTGGATCTGGTTCTGGATTAGTGGTGCTGGAAGAGCACAGCAGTTCAGGCAGCATCTGAGGTGCAGCGAAATCGACGTTTCAGACAAAAGCGCTTCATCAGGAATAAAGGCAGAGAGCCTGAAGTGTGGAGAGATAAGCTAGAGGAGGGTGGGGGTGGGGAGAAAGTAGCATAGAGTACAATAGGTGAGTGGGGGAGGGGATGAAGGTGATAGGTCAGGGAGGAGAGGGTGGAGTGGATGAGGCAATGGGGAGTTACAGATCAGCTAGGAAGGATTTAAAGAGAGAGTTAAGAAGAGCAAAGAGAGGACATGAACAGTCTTTAGCAAATAGAATAAAGGAGAACCCTAAAGCTTTCTATAGGTATGTGAGGAATAAAAGGATGATTAGGGTAGGAATAGGGCCAGTCAAAGACAGAAGTGGGAAGTTGAGTGTGGACCCTGTGGAGATTGGAGAGTTGCTAAACGAACATTTCTCATTGGTTTTCACTCAGGAAAAGGAGAATATTGTCAAGGAGAAGAATGAGGGACGAGATATTAGACTAGAAAGGATCGAGGTTAGTTACGAACAGGTGTAATCAATTCTAGAAGGAGTGAAAGTAGACAAGTCCCCCAGGCCGGATGGGATTTATCCGAGGATTCTCTGGGATGCTAGGAAGGAGGTACTGGAGCCTTTGGCTTTGATCTTTGAATCGCCATTGTCTACAGGTTTGGTACCAGAGGACTGGAGGATTGCAAATATTGTGCCCTTGTTCAAGAAGGGCAGTAGAATGACCCAGGTAATTATAGACCAGTGAACCTTGCTTCTGTTGTAGGAAAAGTTTTGGAAAGGATTATAAGAGATAGAATTTATAATCATTTAGCAAGCAACAATTTGATTGCAGATAGTCAACATGGTTTTGTCAAGGGCAGGTCATGTCTCACAAACCTCATTGAGTTTTGTGAGAAGGAGGCCAAGCATGTAGATGAGGGTACGGCAGTTGACGTGGTATACATGGACTTCAGTAAAGCCTTTAGTAAGGTTCCACATGGTAGGCTGTTGGAGAAAATGCAGAGGCATGGGATTGAGGGTTATTTAGCAGTTTGGATTAGAAACTAGCTTTCTGAAAGAAGGCAGCGAGTGGTGGTTGATGGAAAATATTCAGCCTGGAGTCCGGTTACTAGTGGTGTGCCACAAGGATCTGTTTTGTGCTTATAATTTTTATAACTGAGTTAGACACAGGCATAGTTGGAAGGATTAATAAATTTGCGGGTGACACTAACATCGGTGGAGTAGTGGACAGTGTGGAAGAATGTTACAGGTTGCATAAACTGCAGAATTGAACTGAAAGGTCGCAAATGGAGTTCAATGCAGCTAAATATTAGGTGATTCACTTTGGGAAGAATAACAGGAAGGCAGAGTATTGGGTCAATGGAAAGATTCTTGGTAGTGAGGATGTGCAGAGGGATCTTGGAGTCCATGTACATAGATCCCTGAAAGTTGTCACCCAGGTGGATAGTGCTGTTAAGAAGGCATGTGGTGTGTTGGGTTTTATTGGTAGAGGGATTATGTTCAGGAGCTTTACAAAACACTAGTGCAGCTGCACTTGGAATATTGTGTACAGTTCTGGTCACCATATTTCAGCAGGAATATGGAAGCATTGGAAAAGGTGCAGAGGAGATTTACCAGTATGTTGCCTGGTCTGGAGGAAAGGTCTTATGATGAAAGGCTGAGAGGCTTAAGTCTGTTCTCATTAGAAAGAAGAAGGCTGAGACAGGATTTGATAGAGACATACAAGAGAATTAGATAGGGTAGACAGTGAAAGTCTTTTTCCTAGGATGATGATGTCAGCTTGTATGAGGGGGCATAGCTACAAATTTTGGGATGATAGATTTAAGACAGATGTCAGAGGCAGGTTCTTTATGCAGAGAGTGGTAAGGATGTGGAATGCCCTACTCAGCCACATTTGGGAGATTTAAACAAAGCTTGGATAAGCACATGGATGATGTGATGGGGTAGTGTAGGGGGACGAGCTGAGAATAGTTCGCAGGTCGGCACAACATTGAGGGCTGAAGGGCCTGTTCTGCGCTATATTGTTCTATGTTTTATGAGCATTAGTGGTATGGGGAGTGATGCTTGTGGATGTGATGCCAAACAAGGGGGCTGCTTTGTCCAGGATGATATCAAGTTTCTTGAGTATTGTTGGAGATGCAGCCATCCAGGCAAGTGGGGACTATCCCATCACACTCCTGAATTGTGTTTTGTAGAAGGTGGATAGAGTGTGTGGAGTCAGCAGATGAGTTACTTACCACAGTATTCCTAGCCTCTGACTTGCTGTTGTAGCCAGTGTGGTTGCATGGTTAGCCCAGTGAGGATGGTGAGGGCATCTCTACATTATTGTACCCTGTCAGGTACCTACCCTTTCCTGCAGCCTATCCTCTGTAGCTGGAAGGGTCTTTTGTGTGAGGAAGTCTGTCAGCTTTAATAGAACCAGGGGATAGTCTCTATCCTTGAAGAAAAAAACATACAGTAATCTCACGAATGACACATCGAATGCAGATTGTACTTCAAAATGAAGTCCATTGAAACCCAAACATTCAGTCCGAAGTATTACTTTTTTTCTGCCTTTCTAGGATGACAATTCTAGGGCTAGCATCATGCAAAGCTCAGTTCAGGAACTGTTGCACCACTAACCCCTTGCTCACCTCCCCTGAACCGAGACAAAGTCTCAACTCTTGTTTCCAATCATTTAAGTGAAAATTCAGAGCCGTGTTTGTCCTAGTCTCTCTGCTTTGGCTGTTAGACTGATAAAATAAAAAGACTACCTTAACTTCTTTCCTTGTTAATGTTCCCAATCCAATTTTGAATATGAAGAACACTGAAAGATGAAGAAATTAATCCTCCTGTTACATGCAATGGACTTTGCTCCCACTAATATTGGAAATGTTATTAGAAAGCCACAGTCACTGCCAAAACTGGGAAACCTCTACGAAGTTTCAACATGGGGAGGTCATGCTTGACTAACCTATGAGAATTCTTTGAGGAAGTAATGAGCAAATTAGACAAAGGAGAGGCAGTAGACGTAATTTACTGAGATTTCCAGAAGGCCTTTGACAATGGGGACCGCACAGGAGGCTGGTTGATAAGGGAAAAGGTATTGGCATGGATAGAGGATAGACTGACTGGCAGAAGGCAGAATGGGTTTAAAGGGATCTTTTCCAGGATGGAAGCAGGTGACAAGTGGAGTTCTACAGGAGTCAATGTTAGGACCACAACAATTCATACATATTAACGATCTGGACAAAGTAACTGTACTGATTGGATTTAAAGCCGGGTGGATATCATTGAGTGTGAGATCTTTCATTGGGGTTATTAACCTCGACCAATCAGGGAGCCCTGGCTGCCAGATATGAACAGGGGATTCTGACAGTCTCCTCATTCTAAGGACTGGCTGTGACCTGGCTGGTCAGAGTCTATGTACTGTGCTGATGTAAATAAAGGGTGACTTAGTGACAGGATACCGATGTCAGTGCATTATTTCAGTCACTGAGGGCATCATTGCTATGTTTGTGGATGACGCAAAGATAGGTAGAGGGACAAGTAGTGTTGAGAAAGCTAGGAGGCTAGAGAAGGACTTGGACAGGCTAGGAGAATAGGCAAAGGAAATGGCAGATAGAATACAATGTGGGAAAGTGTGAGCTTATACACATTGATAGGAAGAATAGAGCATACTCTATTTTCTAAATGGGAAAGGATTTTCAAAATCTCATGCTCCAAGGGAATTGGAAGTCTTAGTTCAGGGTTCTCTTAAAGGTTAGGGAGCCAATGTAATGTTGGCATTTATTGCAAGAAGGCTAAAATATCAGAACAGAAATGTATGGCTGAGGCTGTATAAGGTTGTGGTCACACATCATTTAGAATATTATGAGCAGTTTTTGTGCCCTATATCTAAGGAAGGATATGCCAGCACTGGAGGCGTTCTAGAAGAAGTTTACAACAATGATGTCAGGGATGAAAGACTTGTCATATGAAGTGCAGTTGAGGATTCTGGGTCTGCATTACAGAATAATGAGAGGCCTGAATACGTGGAGGTGGAGAAGATGTTTCTACTAGTACGAGAGACTAAGACCTGAGGGCACAGCCTCAGAGTGAAGGGATGACCCTTCAGCCAGAGGGTGGTGACTCTGTGGAACTCATTGCTGCAGAGGGCTATGGAGGCCAAGACATTGAGTGTCTTTAAGACAGCGATAGATAGGTTCTTGATTAGTAAAGGGATCAAGGGTTATGGGGTGAAGGCAGGTTGAGAAACCTGGCAGCCATAATCGAATAGTGGAGCAGATTCAATGGGCTGAATGGTCTAACTCTGCTCCTATATCTGGTGGTCCTTTGGTCAGATAAAATGGCAGGAAACCTTACAGTTTGAATAATGGCTTAAAGAGTTTATTTTTTTCCCCCTCTGACTGAACATATCAATACCAAACCCAACATATACTTAGCTGCAGCACTGATGTTCTGGTAAGCATTAATATTTATCCTCTCTCTATCTAAGATATCTGACCTGTGGAGTGATTCCAACAACTGGTCAACATTCAGCTTTAATGTCCTTCAGAGAGGGAAATCGACCGTCCTTACCTGGTCTGGACTATACGTGACTCCAGACTGACAGTGACATGGTTGACTCTTAAGTGCCCTTTAGCTGGTTAAGTTGGGCATGATATGCTAGTCTAGCCAGGGATGCCCACATCCCATGAACAAATATAAAATATCTCCCCAAGTTCTAGGTTTTTCATCAGTCAATGAAAGTCATAAATAACTTCAGTGACTTGGTAAAATGGATCAATAGCTGGTAATCCGACCACTCTGGAAACTGACCAACAGTGGCTCTACTTGAATAGAAACTGGGAGAGAATTTCATTACTATCCACCGATGCAAGAATAAACACGCATCCTGTAGTTGTAGTTTAAGGAATTCTCCTCCTCTGTCTTAAATTATTATACTTTCAAAGCTGGGATAGACAAATATTTAATCAGTAAGGAAATCATGGATCTGCTAATCCTGAACTCCACTTTCCTGCCTATGGAGAAAAGGCAGGAAAGTGGAGTTCAGGATTAGCAGATCAGTATGATCTCATTGATTTGGCAGAACACACTCAATGGGCTGAATAGCCCACGTCTGATGCTATTGCCTTGTTATTTTATGGCTTTATGGAAGGGTTTGGAGGGGTATGGGCCGGGTGCTGGCAGGTGAGAATAGATTGGGTTGGGATATCTGGTCAGCATGGACGGGTTGGACCAAAGGGTCTGTTTCTTTGCCGTACATCTCTCTGACTCTATGACTCTAATTGAAATGCGATTGAATGCTTTAGCCATTTGTCTAGCCTTTAATCGGTCATGAATCATATTGGGAATGCTGCCAATTGTGAAAATATCCTTTTGTAATTGATTAATGAGTTTCATATTGACTTTTTGCAATTTAAGATTAGATAACTTTGTTGGGTTTGAATTAATTGTCAATCAAATTGAAATGTTGATACATTATGTACATACATAGAAATAAATACCTATAATTTCAAAATTTTAAGAACATAAGAACTAGGAGCAGGAGTAGACCATCTGGCCCCTCGAGCCTGCTCCGCCCTTCAATAAGATCATGGTTGATCTTTTCATGGCCTCAGCTCTACTTACCTGCCCTCTCACCATAACCCTTAATTATGTTACTGTTCAAAAAATTATCTATCTTAGCTTTAAAAACATTCATTACGGAAGCCCTGTTCTCATCTTCTGCCTCGGGATCCTCCAACCCCATGGCATCAATTTGGATTCCACCAGTTTCCTCATTTTCTCTTCCCCCACCTTATCCCAGATCCAACCTTCCAGATCAGCACCGTCCTCATGACCTGTCATATATGTCCATCTTCCTTCCCAATTATCCGCTCCACCCCCCCGACCTATCCCACCTCCATCTACCTATCACACTCTCAGCTACCACCACACCCCAGCCCCACCCTCCCCCCTTTATCTCTCCACCCCGTCGGCTCCAAGCCTCATTCCTGATGAAGGGTTTTTGTCCAAAACGTCGACTCTCCTGCTCCTTGGATACTGCCTGACCTGCTGTGCTTTTCCAGCACCACACTCTCAACAAAATTCCATTTGCCTTCCTAATTACTTGTTGTACCTGCAGACAAACCCTCTGTGATTTATGCACAAGGACACCCAGGTCCCTCTGCACAGCAACATGCTGCAACTTTTTACCATTCAAGTAATAGTCCTTTTTACTATTACTCCAACCAAAATGAATGACTTCACATTTATTAACATTGTATTCCATCTGCCAGACATTTGGCCATTATTTAAACTATCTATATCCCTCTGCCAAGTTTCACAATCCTCTTTTCACTTTGCTCTACCAGTCATCTTAGTGTAATCCAAAAACTTTAATGCACTACATGTGGTCCCCAATTCCAAATCATCTATGTAAATTGTGAATAATTACGGTCCCAACACTGATGCCTGAGGGACACCACTAGTCACTGATCACCAACCAGAAAAGCATCCCCACTCTTTGTTTTCTGTTAGTTGACCAATCCTCTATCCATGCTTGCATGCCTTGCACTTTTACCTTATGCAGCAGCTTTTTGTGTGGAATCTTGTCAAATGCCTTTTGGAAATCTAGATATATCACATCTACTGGGTCCCCATTGTCCATTGTGCTCATAATATCTTGATAGAATTCCAGTAGATTAGATTAGATTATTTACAGTGCGGAAACAGGCCCTTCGGCCCAACAAGTCCACACCGACCCTCCGAAGAGCAACCCACCTGGACCCATTCCCCTACATTTACCCCTTCACCTAACACTACGGGCAATTTAGCATGGCCAATTCACCTGACCTGCACAGTTTTGGAGCGTGGGAGGAAACCAGAGCACCCGGAGGAAACCCACACAGACACGGGGAGAATGTGCAAACTCCACACAGACAGTTACCTGAGGCGGGAATTGAACCCAGGTCCCTCACGCTGTGAGGCAGCAGTGCTAACCACTGTGTCACCGTGCCACCCACATTAGTTAAGCATGACCTGCCTTTCATGATCTTATGCTATGTCTGCACAATGGGACAATTTCTATCTAGATGTCTTGCTATTTCTTCCTTGATAATATATTTACGCATTTTCCCCAATACAGAAGTTAAGCTAACTTGCCTATAATTCCCCATCTTTTGTCTACCTCCTTTTTTTAAACAGTGGCATCCCATTTGCTATTCTATAACCTGGTGGAAATGCCCCAGAGTCCAATGAAATTTGGAAAATTGCAAGTGCATTGGCTATTTTTCCCACCATCTCTTTTAGCACCCTGGGATGCATTCCAACAGGGCCAGGAGACCTGTCTACCTTATGTCCATTAGCTTGCCCAACACTATCTCTTTTGTGGTAATGGTTGTTTCCAGGTCCTCACCTATCTTAGTCTCTTCGTCACTTACTGGCATGTTATTAGTATGCTCCACTGTGAAAACCGATGCAAATTACCTGTTCAATGCCTCCGCCATTTCCTCATATCCCATGACTAAATGCCCCTTCTCATCCTCTAACGTACTGATGTTTACTTCAGCCACTCTTTTTCGTTTTATGTAATTGTAGAAACTTTTGCTATCTGTCTTTATATTCTGAGCTAATTTACTCTCATAATCTATCTTACTTTTCCTTATAACTCTTTTTGTGACTTTCTGATGACTTTGAAAGTTTTTCCAATCTTCTAGTTTCCTGCTGATCTCAGCCACTTTATATTTCTTCTCTTTTAATTTGAGAGTCTCCCTTACTTTCTAAGACACCCATGGCAGATTACTCTTTTCCTACAGTCCTTCCTTTTCACTGGTATACTGTATACTTTTGCTGAGACTTTAAAAAAATTGCTTTGAAAGTCCTCCATTGATCATCAATTGTTGCACCATAAAGTCATTGCTTCCAGTCTACTTTAGCCAACTCGTCCCTCATCCTATTGTAGTCTCTCTTGTTTAAGCACAGGATCCTGATATTGGATTTTATCTTCACACTATCCATCTGTATTCTAAATTCAACCACACTGTGATCGCTCCTTCCAAGAGGATCCCTAGCTATGAGATCATTAATTATTCCCATCTTAATACATAGGACCAGATCCTTGTCAGTTCCACTACATATTATTCAAGAAAACTATCATGGATATACTCAACAAATTCCTCCTTGTGGCTACCCTGACCGACCTGGTTCATCCAACCAACATGTAGATTGAAATCCTCCAAAATAATAGCCATTCCTTTTTCAGGCAATAGTAATATCTTTGTTTATTACCCATACCAACATATTATTATTTGATGGCCTATCAGTGACTTTTCTTCTTAGAATTGTTAATTTCCACCCAAATGGATTCAACTTTATTCTCCTTAGAACCTATATCATCTCTCACTACCATCCTGATGTCATCATTAAATATCAGAGCTACACTACCTCCCTTACCTCCCTGTCTGACCTTCTGAATAGTCTGATACAAAGGGTGTGGTGGTGGAAAACCACAGCCGGTTAGGCAGCATCCAAGGAGCAGGAGAATCCATGTTTCAGGCATAAGCCCTTCATCAGGAATGAGACTTGTGGGTAAGAGGGGCCGAGAGATAAATGGGAGGGGTGTGGGTCTGGTGGGAAGGTAGCTTGGAATGCGATAGGTAGATGAAAGTGGGAGTGACGGTCATAGGTCAGAGAGGATAGTGGAACAGATAGGTGGGAAGGACGATGGACAGGTAGGACAGGTCAAGAGGGCGGTGCCGAATTGGAAGGTTGGGACTGGATACCCCTGGATATTTAACTCCCAGTTGTGACCATCCTGTAACCGTGTCTCTGTAATGGCTACTAAATCATACTCATTCTCGATGATTGTGCCGTTATCTCGTCTATCTTGTTTTGAATGCTACAAGCATTCAGGTAAAGTGCCTTTATGCTAGCTTGTCTACTCTCTTTATGAATTCTAACATCTTCATTAGTAATATCTACTAATTTATCCTTCCTTTTAACTTCTTTCATAGTCTGCCACGTTATTATACTCTCCTGCACACATACTAACCTGCGGCCTTCCTTTCTATGTACCATCGTACTTCCTGTCATTTTCCCCTTCCCTTCCCCCGATTCACTAGTTTAAAGTGCTAGTGACCACCCTATTTATCCTTTTCACTAGAACACTGGTTCCCAATCATCCTTCTTTGCTGAATAAACCTGAACATGTATTGAAAAATTGGAGTTTTGTCTTGTGTAAGCTTCATCCAGGTCAGGGAGGGTTAGCAATTCTCCTTGTTGATAACATATTCAAAGGACCTTAGAATGGAAACAAAAACAAGTTGCTGGAAAAAGCTCAGCAGGTCTGACTGCATGTGTGAAGAGAAACTAGAGTTAACATTTCAGGAATGGTGACCATGAGGAAGACTCACTGCAGTATTCCTAGCCTCTGACCTGCTCTTGTAGCCACTGCATTTATGTGGTGAGTCCAGTTGAGTTTCTCATCAATGATGACTTCCAGGATATTGATCATGGGGGAATTCAGTGATAGCGATGCCATTGAATGTCAAGGGGTGGTGGTTAGATTGTCTCTTGTTGGTGATGGTCATAGCCTGGAATTTCTATGGCATGAATGCTATTGGCCACTTCTCAGCCCAAGCCTGGATAATGTCCAGATCTTGTTGCATTTGAACGTGAACTGCTTCAGTGCCTGAGGAGTCATGACTGGTGTTGAACATTGTGTAATCATCAGTGAACAACCCCACTTCTGACCTTACTATGGACGGAAGCAGCTGAAGATGGTTGGGTCTAGGACATTACCCTGAGGAACTCCTGCAGAGATGTCCTGGAGTTGAGATGACTGACTTCCAACAACCACGCTCATCTTCCTATGTGTCAGGTATGACTCCAACTAGGGGAGCATTTTAGCCCCTCCAGCCCTGAAAATTAGTATCAAAACCAGAAATTGCTGGAAAAGCTCAGCAGGTTTGGCAGCATCTGTGGGGAGAAGTCAGAGTTAACATTTCAGGTCCCGTGACCTGACAATTAATCATCATCAAGTACTTCTTTTTTGCAGTTTCTTAAATCATTTGTTTTCACTATCCTGAGAGCTCTCTGTGTCAAATAGATTCTCCTCATTTCCCCATTAATTTTTTTGCTAATCACTTTCATTCTTCAATCAATGATGGATCCACATGCCACAAGATACAGGGTTAAAGTTTCTGTTCTATCCTGCAAAGATGTTTGGGGGGTCGATGGACAGGAAGGGTATTTAATTTGGCGCAATAGTCACGTAACTGAATCCTACAAGCTTTCCACATCTGTCAGAATTAGGTTTTGGGAGGGAAGTCCCATGCTCAAACCTTTCTGCTCTGCTGCTGATTGAGGCCTTTAACTGCTAAGGACCCATCCCACCACCGCTGATATTAACCCAGCTGCAGGAAGGCCGGTCAATATGTGATGTGCATGTCAGATAAAACTGTGTGGTCAGCCCATCACCTCAATCGAAAATACACAATGTCTGACTAAGAACTCAACATTGGGAGCCCACTGAGAGTGAACCACCCCCACCCTGGCTTTGCCATATGCTCCCACCCCTGCTAACCCCGTCTCACTGAAAGATTCCAGTCATTATCTGCTTGTGGTCTGGGTCACTCTTTGATCCTCAATCCAAAAGACCATAGAAGACAAGGGAACAGAAATAGGCCATTCAGCACATTAAATCTGCTCTATCATTCAATGAGATCACAACTGATCTGTTAATCCTCAATTCCATTCACCTCCTTTTTTCCCCATAATTCTTGATTGCTTTACTTACTAAAAATATGTCTATCTTGCTCTCAGATATACTTAATAACCAGCCTTTGTAGTAAAGAATTCCACAAATTCACTCCACTCTGAGAAGAAATTCCTTTTCACCTCTATTTAAAATGGAAAAGCACTTATTCGGAAGTTATGACCTCTGGCCCTGACTCTCCCATAAGGGGAAGCAAGATTCTGGATGTAGGTTTGTTCGCTGAGCTGGAAGGTTTGTTTTCAGATGTTTCATCAGTGTACTAGGTAACATCATCAGTGAGCCTCCGGATGAAGCACCGGCTACATAGCCTGCTTTCTTTTTATATATTTAGGTTTCCTGGGGTCAGTGATATCATTTTCTGTGCTGAAGCCATTTCCTGTGGTGATGTCATTTCCTGTTCTTTTTCTCAGGGAGTGGTAAATGGAATCCAAGTCAATGTGTTTGTTGATAGAGTTATGCCACCAGTGTCAATATGCCACCAGTACTTCATCAGGAGGCTCGCTGGTGATGTTAACTAGCATGATGACGAAACGTCTGAAAATGAACCTTCCAGTTCAGTGAGCAAACCTACATCCAGAACTTCAACCTGAGCTACTAATCTTCTCAAAACTCAGGAAACAAGATTTCCACATCTACCCTGTTGAGTCCCCAAAGGAGATTTATGATCATTCTTCTCATTTCCAATGAGTTACAGACACAACCGGCTCCATCTCTGCTCATTAGACAACCCCTCTGTACGTGGTATCAGCCTCGCGAACCTTCTCTGGACTGCTTCCCATGTCTGCATATCTTTCCTTGAGAAGTCCCAAACGGTTTGCAGTATTCCAGCAGTGGTCTGACTCATACCTTGTATAGTTTGAGTAAAACCTCCTTACTTATGTATTCTATTACCTTTGAAATAAAGACCAGCACCCCATTTGCCTTCCCTATTAACTGTGAACTTGGATTCTAGATTTTTATGATCCATTTGCAAATTCCTCTGTTCCATTGCTCTCTGTCATTCCAGCAGCAGCCACAGCCTCTACAGCGGCACTGTGGAGGGAAAGGGCCACTAGTCTATGGGATTGGTCAGTCATTCTCAGTGGGCGGGCTCTCTGCCCTGGGGTCCTGATACCGTTGTTGCTAGCCTCAACAAAGTCCAGTTGCTTTGGGTTCGGTGGGTTTTCCCAATAAGTTAGCAGCATGGATCTCTCACCTACTCATCAACCAATGGGGAGATACCCAAAATCCCAAGATACTGCCTACATCAGCCCCAATCCTTTATCAAAACTATTCATAATTTTGATTATGTCAATTAAAATGTTTAATCCTTTATTGGTGAACAATGTTGTGTTGGCTACTTAAAAGCCAAATCATGTGTGGCACGTTACTGTAGTGTAATGGTTATTGCGTTCGCCTAACACGCGAAAGGTCCCCAGTTCAGAAACAGCTTTGTTCTGGATGGCAGTTGCATGGGTTGATGTAAGTGGAGCTTTCTTTTTTTTAGGGAACTGACTCTGTGCTGGCTAGTGTTATAGTCAGTATGTTACTGTTAGTTTCTGCTTCCCTTTTTTTGGAAGAGGAAACTTGATTCCTGAACTGGCTGAATTATTTAGCCAGTTTGTTAACTGGCATTCCTTTTAGTGAGGACTGATTGTTACACTCCTGATGCACATAATGTGTTTCAGGTGTAAGTCAGTTCTCATTAGGGGGTTGTTGTTTCACTGGCTGGTTACAGCCTGTGTGTTACTCTCTTCTCTTTTTTTTTGAGAAAAGGATAATGTTAATTTTAGTGGTAGAGCTTAGCCCTTGGACTCTAGTTTCCTTTGTTTTTTTGTATGTGTCTTCACTTTTTTATTGGTGTTTGGACTGAGCTCTTGTGGAAGACATACATTTTACCAGAGGGGTTGTTCCAGTGGGGAGGCCTAGCCATGGGACTGGGCCTCTGAAGATTGAGCACCTGTGCGTGTGCTGGGAGGTGAGCACTTGCTGTATCCTGGAGTTTGGGAGAAGACCTTTGTTTCCGGAGTGGATCAAACCCCTGTGAGTTAACTGCACCTGTACAATGTACTATGTTCCTGTGAGTGGGCCTGGTTTTCCAAGGCTGGGCCAGGGCTCCATGGAGACTGAACACCTGTGTGCTGTGGGATGTGCATTTGCTGCCTTCAGGAGTAGTCTCTAGTTTGGAGTGGACTCCATTTTGGACAATGCACCTCAAAACCTGGAGTGGACTCCATTTCTGGGAATGGACTCTATATTTGAAGACTCTATTTGGACTGTGTACCAGAAAGGACTCTCTTTTTTTGGTAATTAACTGTATGTGATTTTTGTTGGGTCTATCACTTGCACTGTCTTGCGTGTCCCTGGGTCTGGCAGGCCTTACTGTGAGCTGGGAGGCTCATGGGTCGTCCTGAAAGCTGTCACCCCAAGAGCCGGAGGGTGGGTAGACCATCCTGTGAACCTGAAGGTTGGTAGGCTGTCCTGAAAGCCAGAGGGTGGGTAGGCCACCCTGATGCCAGTCGGCCCGAGAGCCAGATGGTGGGTAGGCCGTTCTGAGCGCTGTCGCCCTGAGAAGGGGTAATCGGGACGGGCCATCCTAGAGGTGGTCGAAAGTTGTCAGCGCAGCTGAGAGCCAGAAGGTGCGTAGGGGCAGTGTGAGATCTGGAAAGCTTGTGGGCTACCCTGCACGCTGTCATCCCAGGGAAGGGGACAGGCTGCTCTGGAGGTGGCCGGAAGGTGTGCCAGGATAGCCCACTAGCTGGAGGTGCATCGGGATGGGTGAGAGCCAATGGTATGTAGGGGCAGACCGAGAGCCAGAAGGCGGGTAGCCATCCTCAGCGCTGTCACCCCAGGCGAGTACCGGGGCGGGCTGTCCCAGAGGTGGTCGAAAGGTGCTGAGGGTGGTTAGTGAAGCTGGAAGGTGGGTAGCCTGTCCTGACTGCTGTCACCCCTGGTGGGTACCGGGCACCGGGCCGGGCTGTCCTAGAGGTGGTCAAAAGGTTTGTCAGGGCGGACCGAGAACTGGAAGGGGCATGGGGTGGACCGAGAGCTGGAAGGTGTGTAGGGGCGAGCTGCCTTAGACTGGTCGGAAGGTGGGAGGGACGGGGGCTTGCTGGGTCTGTATTGTCTGCACTTTTGTATGTAAGTTTTGTCTCATGTACAAATGTCATTGTCGCTATCTTTTATATGTAGAACTGGGATTTGAGGTTTGTCTTCATGTCCCTGTAAATTGGTTGAACGGTAGGGTTTGGGACCTGGCTTTGCTGCTCCTCTCCCTTGTCAAATTGCTGTTGTATACAGCTGTAAATGTTAACTCTTTTTTGTAAACTGTATATTTTATTAAACAAATTACAAAACATAAACAGGAAAAAAACATAAAAGCCAAATCTTCCCTGTGCTCACTGGGATATCTGACGTCTCCTGAAATAGATGGAATATACTTTTGAGGTAAAAACAATGACTGACTGCAGATGCTGGAAACCAGATTCTGGATTAGTGGTGCTGGAAGAGCACAGCAGTTCAGGCAGCATCCGAGGAGCTTCGAAATCGACGTTTCGGGCAAAAGCCCTTCATCAGGAATACACGCCGTGACGTGATTCCTGATGAAGGGCTTTTGCCCGAAACGTTGATTTCGCTGCTCCTTGGATGCTGCCTGAACTGCTGTGCTCTTCCAGCACCACTAATCCGGAATCTACTTTTGAATGAATGGGCTGCGGCCTTACCAGATGAGTGGGAACTCCATTTACTTCTGAATGCTTCAGTGTGGACATTCTCCATTGCTGAGTTAGATTTCACCCTCTGTCAAGTGCCAAGCTGAGCTAAGCAGAATAAACCAGTTAAAATCAGGTGCCAGCAATCTTTGACCCTGTAGTTTATATCCTGCTGAAACAGCTTGCCTTA
This sequence comes from Chiloscyllium plagiosum, assembly GCF_037043375.1. Taxonomy (NCBI): domain Eukaryota; kingdom Metazoa; phylum Chordata; class Chondrichthyes; order Orectolobiformes; family Hemiscylliidae; genus Chiloscyllium; species Chiloscyllium plagiosum. The sequence continues at coordinate 150,315,993 of NW_028270139.1, read as the reverse complement.
TCAATCAGTTTCCAACCGACTATCAGTTGGACATTGCCTCTGTGTCTTTTACAAACAGTTCAATGACCAATAACTGAAGGCACTACTGCACAATTATCATCCTGATTACTAGATCAAATGATTCTGCACGGAATGGTAAAAAACCTGGACCTGACCAATTCACTGATTAATTCCTATACTTATGAAGTCCCAAAAGGAGATTTTTAAAAAGAGTTGTCTTTATACTATTAAAAATAAAGATGCTTCATAAATATTTCATCTCCTTTTATGATCTCCAGGCTATCCCAAAGTGCTTTACAGCCAATTGAATACATTTTCAATTGCAGTGGGTGATGAATTTCCACAGGAGAAAGTGAGGACTGAGATAAGAGTCAAAAAGTGTGGTGCTGGAAAAGCACAGCTGCTCAGGTAGCATCCAATATGCAGGAGAGTCAACATTTCGGACATAAGCCATTGATCAGGAATTCCTGATGAAGAAGTTATTGAATTGAATTGAATCGAATTTATTGTCACGTGTACCGAGGCACAGTGAAAAGCTTTGTCTTGCGAGCAATACAGGCAGATCACAGAGTTAAGTAGCACAGATAAGTAAATAATAGGTAAACAGCAGCAAAAACAAAAACACAGGTACAGGCGAATGTTAAGTGTTTGTGAGTCCATTCAGTATTCTAACAACAGTAGGATATAAATTGTTTCGAAACCGGCTGGTTCGCGTGTTCAGGCTTCTGTACCTTCTCCCCGATGGTAGAGGTTGTAGAAAAACATTGCCAGGGTGGGATGAATCTTTGAGAATGTTGGTGGCCTTTCCTTGACAGCGGGCCTGGTAGATCGATTCTATAGATGGGAGGTTGACCTTTGTGATTGTCCAGGCCGAGTTCGCCACTCTCTGTAACCGTCTCCGATCTTGAATGGTACGGTTGGCATACCAGGTAGTGATACATCCAGACAGAATGCTCTCAATGGCACACCTATAAAAGTTGGCAAGGGTATTCACCGTCATGCTAAAGTTTCTCAGCTGCCTGAGGAAGAAGAGACGTGGTTGGGCCTTTGTAACTGGTGCATCCACGTGAAGGGTCCAAGAAAGCTTGTTGTGGATGACCACTCCCAGGAGCTTGACGCCCTCCACTCGTTCCACCTCAGTGCTGTTAATGTGTAGGAGGGCATGAGTAACATCCTGAGGAAAATCTATAATGAGTTCCTTGGTTGTGCCAGCATTGAGAGCTAAGTTGCTCTCAATGCACCATTTTTTCCAGGACTTCCACCTCCCATCTGTAGTCTGTTTCGTCACCAACTGAGATTTGACCGACTATGGTGGTGTCATCAATGAACTTGTAAATGGCAATCACCTGGTATTTGGCGACGCAATCATAGGTATACAGTGAGTACAGTAGGGGGCTGAGTATGCACCCATGAGGGGCTCCAGTGTTGAGTGTTAGTGAGGATGAAATATTGTCCCCATTCTTCACTGTGACCTATGGATCAGGAAACTGAGGATGCAGTTGCAGAGAGTGGGGCTTAGTCCGAGATCACTAAGTTTAGTAATCAGTCTTGAGGGGATAATAGTGTTGAAGGCTGAACTGTAGTCAATGAGTAGGATTCTTAAGTAGCTGTTCTTGGCGTCAAGGTCTTCTAGGGAAGAGTGAGGGGCAAGTGATAGGGCACCTGACGTAGATCTGTTGGTCTGATACGCAAATTAGAGTGGGTCAAGTGCAGTAGGGAGGCTGGAGTTCATTAATGCCATGACCAGGAGGAAGTGGGTACTGCAGATGCTGGAGATTAGAGTCTAGATTAGAGTGGTGCTGGAAAAGCACAGCAGGTCAGGCAGCATCCGAGGAGCAGGAAAAATCAACATTTCAGGCAAAAGCCATTCCTGATTAAAGGCTTTTGCCCGAAACAATGATTTTTCCTACTCCTCGGATGCTGCCTGACCTGCTGTACTTTTCCAGCACCACTCTAATCTTGACACTAATGCCATGACCAGCCTTTCAAAGCACTTCATGACCACTGAAGTTAGGGTCACTGGGCGGTAGTCATTGAGACATGCTGCATGAGCCTCCTTAGGCACAGGGATGATGTTGGCCCTCCCGAAACAGGCAGGGACTGTGGTCTGCTGCAGGGAGAGAGTGAAGATGTCCGAGAAGACCTCTGCCAGTTGATGTGCACATGCTCTGAGTGCACGGTCTGGTACTCTGTCTGGTCCTGTTGCTTTCCTGGGATTCACATGAAGGAAACCTGATTTGACCTCAGATGCAGTGACTGTTGGGATAGGTTCATCAGAACTTGTCGGAATAGGTGTTACCTCTCCGCCGAAATTCTGCTCAAAGCGAGCATAGAAGACGCTGAAACGATCTGGGAGGGAAGTGTCATCGTCTGCTATCTTGCCCTGTATCTTTTTAGATTCTGTGATGTCATTCAGTCCTTTCCATTGTCGCTGGGTGTCTGTCTGTGTCTCTAGTTTAGATCGGTATTGGTCCTTGGCTGTCTTAATGGCTCTGTGAGGGTCATACTCGGATTCCTTATATTTGAGTGGGTCTCCTGATCTGAAGGCCTCATGCCTGGTTTTTAGCAGGTTCTTTATGTCCTGATTCATTGAGGGTTTCCTGTTAGGGAACACCCGGATTGACTTCCTCGGTATGCAATCCTCCACACACTTGCTGATGAAGCCTGTGACGGTGGTGGCGTACCCGTCCAAGGTATCTGCGGACTGTTTGAACATGGCCCCAATCAGCCGATTCCACACAGCACCGGAGTTGATCCTCTCCTTCCTCCGACCAGCACTGGACCTGTATCCACGAGGGGGTCTCCTGTTTGAGCTTTTGCCTGTAAGTCGGGAGAAGATGCATGGCATTGTGGCTGGAGTTCTCGAAATGAGGGTGGGGGATGGAGCGGGAGGCATCCTTCACAGTGGTGTAGCAGTGGTCTGAAATGTTCAGGCCCCTGGTGGGGCAGGTAATGTTCTGGTGGTACTTGGGCAAGATTATGCTTGAAACGTTGACTCTCCTGCTCCTCAGATGCTGCCTGACTGGCTGTGTTTTTCCAGCACCACACTTTTTGACACTGACAATGAATTTCTGCAGCAAGCCATTCAGCCCATCATGTCTATTCTGTTATTAAATAAGGTCATGGCTGTTCTGATAGCCAGCAACTCCACTTTTCTGCCACTGGGAGAAGAATTACATTGACAAACAAATTTGGATTGTCAGTCAGGCTCGCATTATGGTGAATTGGTATATACTAGAAGTTACACATATGCATACACAGGGCATTGATCTTTGCAGTTAAAAAGAACATGTACACTCACGACGTCAGTTTTAGCTCAATAAAATAGCTGGCAGCCTTTCTTTGATTTATTTCACAGGGCAATGTCCTGACCAATCAGAGTCAACTTGCTTTTCTTTTAAGATTTAAACAAAACGTGGCAGTTTGCTGTCAGTCACAATTAACCCGTGCCTTCTCCATGGCAACAATCCTGCCAATCAGAGTCCACTTAGAGACAAAAAAAACCCTGCAGATGCTGGAATCCAAGGTGGACAAGCAGAAGGCTGGGAGAACACAGCCAGCCAGGCAGCATCTGGAGGTGGAGAAGTCGACGTTGCTGGGCCTTTGTAAGGAGGTGGAGAAATATTGACTTCTCCACCTCCTGATGTTGCCTGGCTTGCTGTGTTCTCTCAGCCTCCTGCTTGCCCACAACCAGAGTCCACTAGCCAACCAATTAGCACACTCCTCTCATACAGTATAACTGTGGCTGACCATTTACTTTGCCTATTATAAAATGTCCTGACGAGTGCAGAGTGAAAAGCTTCAAGATTTGTCTTTTTTTAAGCAATACTCCAGCTTAAAAGAATGACAGGTGGCCTTATTGAGATATATTAGATCCTGAGAGAACTTGACAGGTTGTTATGCAGAAAGGATATTTTCCAGTTCTGGAGCAGACTAGAACTAGGGACACAGTTAAATCTATTTAAGATTGCATGAGGAAAATGATTTCTCTCACAGGGACACGTGTCTTTGGAATGTGTCTCAAAGAATGTTGGAGTCACTGTTATTGAATAGTTTTAAGGCAGAGTTTGTGCACTCTTGACTAACAAGATTATTGGAGATAGATAGGAATGTAGAGTTGAGACCACAATTAAAATTTATTGAATGGGTTCCATGAACCAAATTCTTATGGTTATGTGTTTGCAATTCTACAGAGAATGACTCATCTCCAGAATCCTGAAAGCCTGTCCATCAGGGTGGTCTGGTGATTAGTACTGTTGCCAGGGACCTAGGTTCAATTTCACCCTCGGATAACTTGTGGAGTTTGCAAGTTCTCCCTGTGTCTGCGTCCGTTTTCTGTGGGTACTCTGGTTTCCTATCGCAGTCACAAAGACGTGCAGGTTAGGTAGATTGGTCATGCTAAATTACTCATGGCGGTCAGAGATGTGTGGATTAGTCATGGGAAATGCAGGGTTATAGAGGTAGGGATAGGATGGGATGCTCTTCAGAGGGTCAGTGTAGACTCGATGGGCTGAATGGCCTGCTTCCACACTGTAGAGGATTCTATGATTCATCATCTGCAAGGCCCAAGTCAGGAGAGTGACATAATACTCCTCTCTTGCCTAGTTGAATGTGCTTTAACAAAATTGAAGAAACACACATTTAGAAAAAAGCAGCTCACTTGAACAATATCCAATCCAAAATATTCAACATTTGCTCTCTCCACCAACTAACAGAAGTGTTTAGCATCAACAACTTCTTAAAAAATGCAATGAATGACCTGAGCACATGAGAACACAACATTAAGCAGGAGGACAAAAGGTGATATTATTGGAATTTTGACAAACCTAGCTCTCACGACAGTTGCAACAAAAATATTTTAATTGAAATAATTTAGAATCTCGCAGGTTAGGACCAACTATCCCACTTGCCCAAAAAATGCAGGTACGTAATCACACAAAATAAGCAGTATTCAGGCTCACCTGTCAATTTATTGATGGATGAACACCTTCATGTATGACTGAGACAAATAGATCTGAAGTCTGTAGATTTGATTCCTTAGCTGATTTTGAGAGCAGCTAATTGGTCGGCTTGAAGTTTTTTTTTGTTATTTATTCAGGGGATATGGGTTTCGCTGGATAAGTCATATTGTACAACCCCAGTTGATGTGATGGCGATGAGATGCACATTTCTGTGGGTCTGGAGTCACATGTAAGCCAGACCAGGTATGGATGGCAGATTTCTTTCAGTAAAGGACATTACAGAAGCAGGTAGACTCTTTTTTTTTTTCTCTCAAAAAATTAGGCTAGTTTTTAGTTCCAGACATTTATTGAACTCAAATGTAATCGTCTGACAAAGCCATGCCCTAGAGCATTAGTTTGGGACTCTGGATTGCTTGTCCTGTGACAATGCTATGACGCTGCCACCTCCTCTCACAGATTACTGCCCTATGGTGGAAATTGTCCATCTGTGAAAATGGCACAATGAAACTTGGTTGCAAAGCTACCTTTGGTAAAATGATCTGTCCATACACATTGTCGAGGTATATGCAATGGGAGAGCTGCAAAAGGGTTATTTTTTTTTTCTTTTTTTATTTTTTTTTTTAACCCCCACACTACCGCCTAAGTGCGGTAGTGCTTATTTTATCCCCAGCACCCATGGTGTGTGTGTGTGCAGGTGGGAGACACAGTGAAAGACACAAAGTGCACCAATCTTTATTCAAACTCCACCACCAGGAAGATAGGAAAACACCCGGGTGGCCAGTGACAAACACTGCCCTTCACATCAGAGGGCAGTGCTGTGTGCAAAAGGGTTATAAGTGAACAAGCTTAATTTAATTTATTCACCATTCAATAGCTTGTTCATTGCGCTTTTAAGTATCATATGTCAGTTTATTTATTATTTTCTTACTTGGGAAGACAATGGCCCTTGTGGTACTTTCACTGGACTGTTAATCTATAGACTGAAGTAATATTCTGGGGACCTAGGTATGAATCCCATCACAGACAGATGGTGGAATTGAATTCAAACAAAAATCTGGAATTAAGAGTCTAATGATAGCCCTGAAACCATTGCTGATTTATTGTGAAAACACAACCAGTTCATTAATGCACTTTAGGGAAGGAAATTGCCATCCTTACTGTCGAGACTACATGTGACTCCAGACCCAGAGCAATGTGGTCGGCTTTTAACTGGCCTCTGAACAATTGGGGATGGGTAATAAATGCTGGCCAGGACATCAATGCCTTCATCCTGCAAATGAATAAAAAAATTGATATTTATATGAGGACTTCAATCCAGTAACTGATAAAGCAGCAAATGGATCAAATCAGCCTCATTGAGATGTGTTTCATTCACTGTTTAGAAAGAGGTGATATCTCTCAGAACAAGTTAGCTTTCTGTGGAATAAATTGACAAAGCAAATGCTGCATCACAACATGGAATATATTTTAAATAAACTTTGGTTTATCATTATTTGGGCATATAGATTAGCTAAAGAATCACTGACCTTGCCAAAGAACTAAATTTAATATTCTGGTTATCTGATGCAAAAACCGATACTATGTCTGGATCAGCATCAGGTGACTGAAGTATTTTATGGTTACTGCAGGAGGTCAGTGTGATTTCTTTTGCCTATTTGTGGCTCAGAGTCACTAGGGGTTGCTAATCAAGAATTGTTGTCATTATCATAAAAGTGAAGAGCATGTCTGTCAGTCCAATTCTGGATCCACATTTTTTTGGACAGAGAGGACTATAAGTGCCTTTAAGAAAGGGAATGCATGATCCCTCTCTTCTGTTTTCATTACTTCTCTAAAATGCGGCATGGTGGCTCAGTGGTTAGCACTGCTGCCTCACAGCACCAGAGACCCGGGTTTGATTCCAGCCTTGGGCAACTGTCTATGTAGAGTTTGTATATTCTCGCTGCGTCTGTGTGGGTTTCCTCCACAGTCCAAAGATGTGCAGGTCAGGTGAATTGGTCATGCTGAATTGCCCGTAGTGTTAGGTGCATTAGTCAGAGGGAAATAGGTCTGGGTGGGTTACTCTTCGGAGGGTCGGTGTGAACGTTTTGGGCCGAAGGGCCTGTTTTCACACTGTAGTGAATCTAATCTAATAAAAATGCAATCAGTTTCTGACTATGTTAGAGCTCATAGGATAAGACACCACCAAATGGCATGGTTAATGGCAAGACTCTCTGACACGACAATGGCAATTTGTCTGTCCCCTTTGTCAGTTGAGAAATCCATGAGAAATGTTGCAAACAATGCCAGAGCTCTACATGACCTTTACTGAACCGAGTCTCAATGAATGCACAGTCCCTTGAGGATGGTCTTTCAGAAACCTGGATGTTGAGAAAAATCTGTTCCTTTCTTGAGTCTCTTGAGTGATGTTATGACATAACTGTCATTTGGAATGGAATAGTCCCCAATTCGATGTCTGCAGTTAGTCAGTGAGTTGCTCCCAGCTTTGAATCAACAGGTTGAGTGCTAAAGATCCCTTTCTTGAGACATGAACACCAAATCTAGGCTGAAGGAATGCTGCACACTCAGAGGTACTGTTGTTCAGGTGGGACTTAAAACTAAGGTTCTGCCTGCTGGATAGGAATGATGACTCGATTTTATTTTGAAAAGCTAGTGACCTCCGTCCAGTTTCCCAATTAATATGCATTTCGTAATCAAAAGAGGAGACCCGGTTTCATTTTTGGAAGCTTACTGCACATATACATACTGGTACTTTCCTACATTATGACACTTAAAAGGGATTTCATTGATTGTGTAGTGCTTTGAGTTATCCCAAGGCTGTGAAGATGTTATGTAAAAGCAACATTTTTTTCCCAACAATACTTCAGTACAACATAGAATGATCCAAATGATTGGAAAGGTTTTGATAAGATCTTGCCTGAAAAATTACAGTGTTAGTGATGTGTGGCAGTATGAATTTGTAAATCGGATATTGAGATTAGGAGACGTTTACACAATGGGTTGTGATTCTCCAGAACTCTCTGGTTGATTTGTAACCCTCTGTTACTTCATATAAACAACAATGCACCCCTTAATTTCCCAGTAATGTTGAAGAATTTTCTGGATTTGCACATTAATTGCCATATAAATTACTTGTGGAAAATTAGGGTTGGTGATTGCTAGCATAACTAGCTTTTAAAATGCACAAAAGTTGTTTTTAAATGCCTGTCCACCTCATTGAACTAGAAAGTGAGAATGGACTGTTGCTCTGTCAGGTCATGAATTGTCCTCCGAGATATTCAAAATATAAAAGTTCCGTCTTTCTTCCTTTCCATTTTTGTTCTCCAGAATCTTAAATAATTTTTCTTCCCATAATTTCTTTCTCTTTCTGTTCTTAATTTGACTCCATTTCAATCTATTTCCTTTCCTGTCATTCCTCTATTGAATTTTCAATCTTTAAATCTCATTTTTTAAGGACTCAACTGCTCACTAAGGTTACAGACTCACTATGGTAACTGCCCTTGGATGCCATTACCAGTTCCTAGTCCAATGGGTTTATTCCAGATGGTTTCAAGCTGAAGGATGCAGAATATGGTGAATGGTAGGGCCTTAAGGAGTGTAGTGGAACTGAGGGAACTTGGAGTTCAGGTCCACATTTCTGTGAAAGTGGAGTCACATGTAGACAGGGCAGTGAAGAAGGCTTTTGGCACACTAGCCTTCCTCAGCCAGGGCACTGAGTATAGAATTTAAGAAGTTATGTTGCAGTCGTACAGGATGTTGGTGAGGCCCTACTTGGAGTATTGTGTTCAGTTTTAGTCATTTTGCTGTAGGAAGGATGTAGTAAACTGGAAATAATGCAGAAGAAATTTACAAAGATGTTGCCAGGGCTCAAGGGACTGAGTTATAGGGAGTGGTTGGACAAGCTAGGACGTTTTTCTTCAGAGCATAGGAGACTGAGTGCAGATCTTGTAGAAGTGTATAAGATCATGAGAGGCACAGACAGGATCAAAGCATTAAGTTTTTTTTCCCAGGGTTGGGGAATCGAGGACTAGAGGGAATAAGTTTAAGGTAAGAGGGGAAAATAAAGGGTAACCTGAGGGGTAACCTTTCTACACAGAAGGTGGTATGCATATGGAATGACCTGCCAGTGGAAGTGGTTGAGGCAGGTTCATTAACAACATTTAAAAGACATTTGGACAAATGCATAGATAGGAAAGTTTTAGAAGGATATGAACCAAGTGCAGGGAAATGGGCTTAGCGTGGATGGACATTTTGGTAGGCATGGACCAGTTTGGGCTGAAGGGCCTGTTTCTGTGCTGTAGGACTCTGACTCTATAACTAATAAAGGTTAATGAGGAGGGTTAAGCTTAAGGTGCCCCACCCTATTGAGTCCCTATAGGTGAACCCAGGAGGCATTAAATCACGAAACATGCAGAAACACTACCTTTCTATTGCTTTCAATCAGCCTTTGAAACAGGAACAAAATGGTGATTTGGAACCGATTGGATATTCTGTCCAAGATGGAATAGGCTTCCTTTTTGTAATATGCATCCTGCTTTTGCTACTTTATTTTTGCAATAGAGTTCTTTATCCTGAAGTCCTGCATTAAGCTAAATTACTTTCAGAAAACTTCCAACTGTTTATCTGAAGGTTTACCCAATAACATTTATGAAGAGCTTACTCTTGTCACCCAAGTCCAATAAAGCATGCTGTCCCAGTATCAAGAAACCTAGCAATAGTGTTGAGGTACTCTTTTTCAAATCATTTGTGATCAGGTAAGGAGAAGGAAACAGCTCTACTCTTTTAACTCCTTACTGGGTGGTTGACACACAGTGTTTAAATAGTCGAGAGTGTGGTGCTGGAAAAGCACAACAGGTCAAGCAGCATCCGAGGAGCAGGAGAATTGATGTTTTGGGTCTAAGCCCTTCATCAGTAATGATGAAGCCCTTCCTGATGAAGACCGTATGCCTGAAACATTGATTCTCCTGCTCCTTGAATACTGCCTGACCTGCTGTTGCTTTTCCAGCACCACACTCGACTCTGATCTTCAGCATCTGCAGTCCTCACTTTCTCCTCGTTTTTGAATAGCCATTTGGAAGTATTGAGTCATAGAATTTTACAGCGTGGAAGCAGACCCTTCAGTCCAACTCATTCATATTGGAGAAACTGGGGTGTTGCAGATATAAAGATAAACTTTGTTGAAGGTTTCCATCTTGCACTCAGAATCACAGAGTCATGGAAGTGTACAGCACGGAAACAGACCCTTTGGTCCAACTCGTCCATGCTGACCAGATATCCTAAATTAATTAAGTCCCCATTTGCCAGCACTTGGCCCCTATCCCTCTAAGGTGAAAGCAGATGCTGATGATCAGAGTCAAGATTAGAGTGGTGTTGGAAAAGTACAGCTGGTCAGGCAGCATCCGAGGAGCAGGACAATCGACATTTTGGGCATAAGCCCTTCATCAAGAAGGGCTTTTGCCAGAAACATTGATTTTCCTGCTCCTCAGATGCTGCTTGATCTGCTGTACTTTTCCAACACCACTCTAATCTTGACCATATTCCGCTAAACCCTTGCTATTCATATAGCCATCCAGATGCCTTTTAAATGCTGTAATTGTACCAGCCTCCACCACTTCCTCTGGCAGCCTAATCTACACACATACCACCCTCTCTGTAAAAAGGTTGCCCCTTAAGTCCATTTTATATCTTTCCGCTCTCACTCTAAACCTATGCCCTCTAGTTCTGAACTCCCTCACCCCAGGGAAAAGATCTTGTCTATTTACCCTATCCATGCCCCTCATGATTTTATAAACCTCTATAAGGTCACCCCTCAGCCTCCGACGCTCCAGGGAAAACAGTCCCAGCCTATTCAGCCTCTCCCTATAGCTCAAACCCTCCAACCCTGGCAACATCCCTGTAAATCTTTTCTCTACCCTTTCAAGTTTCACAACATCCTGCTTATACCAGGGAGACCAGATTTGAATGCAGATATGAAAAGTGGCCTTAATAATGTTCTGTACAGCCACAATATGACCTCCCAACTCCTCTACTCAGTGCACTTACCAAGCATAATGGCTAGCATACCAAACACTTTCTTCACTATCCTGTCTACTTGCAACTCCATTTTCAAGGAACTATGAACCTGCACTCCAAATTCTCTTTGTTCAACAACACTCCCCAGGACCTTACCATTAAGAGTACACATCCTGCCCTGATTTGTCCTACCAAAATGCAGCACCTCACATTTTATCGAGATTACTCTGTACTCTGAGGCAACCTTCTTCAATGTCCACTATACCAGTTGCCTGCCACTTTAACACAGTGCCATGTTCCTTGGCCAACATCTCTGTCTCAGGCTTTCTGCCGTGCTCCAATGAATCTCATAGCAAGCTGGAAGAAGAGCATCTCATTTTCCGTCTGGGAATTTTACAGCCTTCAGGACTCAATATCATGTTCAATAATTTTAGGACTTAGGCCATATTCTTAACCCAAGCCCATTACATCAAGCGTTGGCATCACATGGGTTAGTACCACACACAGCCCATTATTAGCTACTAATAACCCAATTGACCACTCCTATGTCTGTCCAACTTGTTCTTTCCCTTTAGGCTGTATTTCCACCCTCAACCCATCTTCTGCATATGGTAGGTGTCTTTTCCCTAGGGTGGGATTTCAAGATTGGGGGCATATTTTTAAGGTGAAAGGAGAAAGATTTTAAAAACATGTAAGGGGGAAACTTTTTAGATCTTAGAACATAGAACATATGGATGTATGTAAGGCATTCGACAACGTTCCTCATGGTAGACTGGTTAGCGAGGTTAGATCTCATGGAATACAGGGAGAACTAGCCATGTGGATACAAAACTGGCTCAAAGGTAGAAGACAGAGGATGGTGATGGAGGGTTATTTTTCAGACTGGAGGCCTGTGACCAGTGGAGTGCCATTGGTGCTAGGTCCACTACTTTTCATCATTTATATAAATGATTTGGATGTGAGCATAAGAGGTATAGTTAGTAAGTTTGCAGATGACACCAAAATTGGAGGTGTAGTGGACAGCGAAGGGGGATACCTCAGATTACAACGGGATCTTGACCAGATGGGCCAATGGGCAGAGAAGTGGCAGATGGAGTTTAATTTAGATAAATGCGAGGTGCTGCAGTTTGGAAAAGCAAATCTTAGCAGGACTTATACACTTAATGGTAAGGTCCTAGGGAGTGTTGGTGAACAAAGAGACCTTGGAGTGCAGGTTCATAGCTCCTTGAAAGTGGAGTTGTATGTAGACAGGATAGTGAAGAAGATGTTTGGTATGCTTTCTTTTATTGGTCAGAATATTGAGTACAGGAGTTGGGAGGTCATGTTGCGGCTGTACAGGACATTGGTTAGGCCACTGTTGGAATATTGCATGCAATTCTGGTCTCTATCCTATTGGAAAGATGTTGTGAAACTTGAAAGGGTTCAGAAAAGATTTACTAGGATATTGCTAGGGTTGGAGGATTAGAGCTATAGGGAGAGGTTGAATAAGCTAGGGCTGTTTTCTCTTGACTGTCGAAAGCTGAGGGGTGACCTTATAGAGATTTACAAAATCATGAGGGGCATGGATAGGGTAAATAGACAAAATCTTTTCCCTGGGGTGGGGGAGTCCAGAACTAGAGGGCATAGGTTTAGGGTGAGAGGGGAAAGATATAAAAGAGACCTAAGTGGCAACATTTGCGCACAGAGGTGATACGTGTATGGAATGAGCTGCCAGAGGAAGTGGTGGAAGCTAGTACAATTACAACATTTAAAAGGTAACTGGATAGGTATATGAATAGGAAGGGTTTGGAGGGATATAGACTGGGTGCTGGCAGGTGGGACGAGATTGGGTTGGGATATCTGGACAAGTTGGACCGAAGGGTCTGTTTCCATGCTGTACATCTCTGTGACTCTATGAATATCACCCAGTATCCTGCAAGATCTCCATCCCATTCTCCCAATTCCTCAGCTTCCTCCACTGTTGCTCAGATGAGGATACGTGCACTCACCAACTTCCCAGGTGCCCATCTATTTTGAACAGTATGCTTTTCCTCTCTCCGTCCTCCAGATTGCCCTCCACTGCACCGCCTCTATTCCCCGTTCCACTGCTCTACACACATCTCTTTCCCATCGCAGTCCCCTTGTCCTCACCTACCACGCCACCAATCTTCACATCCAATGCATCATCTTTAAGCACTTCTTCAACTCCAACTAGACGCCACCACCATGTATGTCTTCCCCTACCGACCCATCTCTGCCTTCTGCAAGGACTATTCCCTTTGACAATCTTTGGATTATGCCACTCCCCCGACCCCCAGGTACATTTTCCTGCAACCAGAAAAGATGCAAAACCTGCTGGTACGCCACCCTCCTCACCTCCATCTAGGGCCCCAAACACTCCTTCCAGGTGAGACGGACATTCACCTGCCTCTGTTCCAACCTCCTTTACTGCATCAGGTGCTCCCGATGTGGTCTTCTCTACATCGGGGAGACCGAACATAAACTCAGGGAACGGTTCACCGAGCATCGCAGCTGGACCCGCAGTCACCGCCCATTCCCTAAAACCACTCCCTTTCCAGCATTACCATCCTTGACCTCCTTCATTGTCAAAATGAACCACAGCGCAAATTAGAGGAACAAAATCTCATCTTATCTTATGCTTGGGCAACCAACAGCCCAGAGGACTCAACACTGAGTTCTCCAATTTCAAATAACTTCCCTTCCCACCCCCTCCTCCTCCCTTCCACTGCTCCCTGCCACCAACCAGATTTATTCCTCCCATTCATCAACCAGGCCGTACCCTATTCCCACTACACCAAGAAGCCCCTGCCAGCCCCTTTATCTGCAGCTCCCCACAAGCCCACCTCTAGTCCTGAAGAAGGGTTACACCTAAAAAGCCCACTTCCCCACCTCCTGATGCTGCCTGGCTTACAGTGTTCTTCCAGCCTCCTGCCTGTCTATTTTGGATTCCAGCATTTGCAGTTGTTTTGTCTCCACAAACACTTCAGCTATCTTGCTCAGAACTCTGGCTGTAGTCCATCTGGTCTGGTTGGTTCTAACTGGTCTTTTCTGGGTGTGATAAGGGGGAGCTGAGGGGGAGAATCTCTCTCCATTCATTTACGTACAAAGAAAAACTAACATTTACCACCTTTCATAATCTCAGGGCATTCCAAAGCTCTTTACAAATGACGAACTTTCTTGGCTACATGGACACAGTTGTAATGCAGGAAATAATGCATCCCGATTGCATACCAAGAGGATTCAGAAACTGTAATAACTTGTTCATTTTTATTTTAGCGATGACAACTCCTCTGTTCTTCTCTAATTCCTGCTGTGATCTTCCACAGCCGTCTGAGAGCAAATGTATTAGATTAGATTAGATTAGATTCCCTACAGTGTGGAAACATGCCCTTCGGTCCAACCAGTCCACACCAACCCTCCGAAGAGTAACCCACCCAGACCCATTTCCCTCTGACTAATGTACCTAACACACTATGGGCAATTTAGCATGACATCTTTGGAATGTGGGAGGAAACCGAAGCACCCAGAGGAAACCCATGCAGACACGGAGAATGTGCAAACTCCACACAGACAGTCACCCGAGGCTGGAATCGAACCTGGGACCCTAGTGCTGTGAGGCAGCAGTGCCAACCACTGAGCCACCATGCCGCCCTAATCTCCATTTAAAGTCTCCAAGTGATAACACCTCTGATAATATGGCATTTCTTAAGTATGACATTGGACTAACAACAAAAACAAAAAGTAGAAATTGTTGGAAAAACTCAATAGGTCTGGCAACATCTGTGGAGAGAAATCAGAGTTAATGTTTCTTGTCCAGTGACCCTTCTTCATAAATGATAGTAACGAGGAAAATATTGATATTTTAGACTCATAGGGTCATACAGCACAAATAAACTCCTCCGGTCCAACTTGTCCATGCTGAAATAACCCCAGGCTGAAGTAGTCCCACCTCCCTGCTCCTGGTCCATATCCCTCCAACCTTTCCTATTCTTATTCTTATCTAAGTGCCTTTTAAATGTTGTAACTGTGCCCATTTCCACCACTTCCTCAGGAAGTTCATTATACATGCGAACCATGTAAAAACCATGGGAGGCTATTGGAGATAATCCTTAGGGATAGGATTTATGTCCATTTAGAAAAGCCTGGCCTAATTCAGGACACTCAACATGACTGTGCAGAGCAGGTCATACCTTACGAATTTGATTGAATTTTTTGAGGAGGTGACAAAGATGATTGATGAAGATAGAGTGGATGGAGTTTACATGGATTTTAGTAAGGCTTTCCACAAGGTCCCTCATGGTAGGCTCATCCAGAAGATTAAGATGCACGGTGACCTAGCCGCTTGGATTCAGAATCAGCTTGCCCACAGAAGGCAGAAGGTGGAAGGTTGTTTTTCAGGCTGGAGTTCTGTGACTAGTGGTGTTCCAAAGGTATCTGTACTGAGACCCCTCCTGTTTGTAATATATATAATGACTTGGATGAAAGTGTCGATGGGTGGTTTATTAAGTTTGCAGATTATACGAAGATCAATGGAATTGTGGATAGTATAAAAGGTTGTCTAAGGATACAGCGCGATATAGGTCAGTTGCAGATCTGGGAGGAGAAATGAAGTTTATTCTGGGTAAGTGTGAGGTGCTGCACTTTTGGAGATCTAATGTTAAGGAAAAGTATACAGTTAATGGCAGGACTCTGAAGAGCATTGACGTACAGAGGGATCTAGGGGTTCAAGTCCATAGCACCCTGAAAGTGGCCACGCAAGTAAATACAGTGAGAAAGAAGACATAAGGTGGGCTTGCCCTTATTGGTCGGGGAATTGAGTACAAGAATTGGGATGTCATGTTGCAGTTTTATAAGACTTTGGTTAGGCTGCACTTGGAGTGTTGTGTTCATTTCTGGTCACCACATTGCAGGAAGGATGTGGAGGCTTTGGAGGGGGTGCAGAACAGGTTAACCAGGATGCTGCTTGGATTAGTGGATATGAGCTATCAGGAGAGGCTAGAATAACTCTGGTTGTTGTCTCTGGAGCTGCAGAGGCTGAGGGGAGACTTGATAGAAGTCTAAATTATGAGATGCATGGATAGAGTTGATGATCAGAATCTTTTTCCCAGAGTTGGAATGTCTATTACTGGGGGGAATGTATTTAATGTGAGAGGGGGAAAGTTTAAAGGAGATGTGAGGGGTAAGTGTTTTACACAGAGGGTGGTAGGAGTCTGGAATATGCTGCCAGACGTGGGGCATATAAGGGACTTTTAGATAAGCACATGAATATGAAAGGAATGGAGGGATATGGACCAAAGGCAGAAGGGATTAGTTTAATTTGGCATCTTGTTTGGCACAACATTGTAGGCCGAAGGGCACGTTCCTCTGCCCTCATCAATCCTCTTTGTTACTTCTTCAAAAAACTCAATCAAGTTTGTGAGATATGATTTTCCAAGCACAAAGCCATGTTGACTATCCTGAATCAGTCCTTGCCTTTCCAAATACATGCACATCCTGTCCCTCAGGATTCCCTCCAACAACTTGCCCACCACCGAGATCAGGCTCACTGGTCTACAGTTCCCTGGCTTGTCTTTACTGCCGTTCTTAAACAGTGTCACCACGTTAGCCAACCTCCAGTCTTCTGGCACCTCACCTGTGACTATCGATGATACAAATATCTCAGCAAGAGGCCCAACAATCATTTCTCTGGCTTCCCACAGAGTTCTAGGGTAAACCTGACCAAGGTCCTGATGATTTATCCACTTTTATGCATTTCAAGACCTCCAGCACTTCCTCCTTTGTAATATGGACATTTTTCAAAATGTCACCATCTATTTCCCTACATTCAATATCTTCCATTTCCTTTTCCACAGTAAATACTGATGCAAAATACTGGTTTAGTATCTCCGCTATCCCCTGTGGCTTCACACAAAGGCCACCTTGCTGATCTTTGAGGGGCCCTATTCTCTCCCTAGTTACCCGTTTGTCCTTAATGTATTTGTAAAAACCCTTTGGATTCTCCTTAACTCTATTTGCCAAAGTTATCTCATGTCCCCTTTTTGCCCTCCTGATATCTCTCTTAAGTATACTCCTACTACCTTTGTACTCTTCTAAGGATTCACTCGATCTATCCTGTCTATACCTGATGTACGCTTCCTTCTTTTTCTTAGCCAAATCCTCAATTTCTTTCATCATCCAGCATTCCCTATTACTACCAGCCTTTCCTTTCACCCTAACAGGAATATACTTTCTCTGGACTCTCGTTATTTCATTTCTGAAGGTTTCCCATTTTCCAGCCGTCACTTTACCTGTGAACATCTGTGCCCAATCAGCTTTTGAAAGTACTTGCCTAATACCATCAAAATTAGCCATTTTCCACTTAGAGCTTCAACTTTTAGATCTGGTCTATCCTTTTCCATCACCATTTTAGAACTAATAGAGGAGGTGTAGTCCAGGTCGTGATGAGAGTCAGTGGGTTTGTAATAAAAGTCTGTCTGGATACTGTTGCCAGAGATGGAAATGAAGAGGTCAAGAAAGGAGATGGAGGTATCTGAGATGGACCAAGTGAATTTGAGGGTGGGTTGGAAGTTTTGGGCAAAGTTGGTGAACTGCTCCAGCTCAGCCTGGGTGCAGGACGCTGCACCAATACAGTCATCGATGTAACGGCAGAAGAGTTGGGGCACAGCGTCTGTGTAGGTACTGAGGAGGGACTGTTTGATCTAGGCAGGTGTAACTGGGGCCCATTCGGGTGCCCATGGCCTCACCTTTTGATTTGGAGGAAATGGGAGGAGTTAAAGGAAAAGTTATTGAGGGTGAAGACCAGTTCAGTGAGGCGGAGGAAGGTATGGGTGGAGGGGGACTGGATGGGTCTATTGGAGAGGAAAAAGCAGAGGGCCTGGAGGCCATCCTTGTGGGATATGGATGTGTATAAGGGCTGCACATCCAGAGTGTAGATAAAGCGCTAGGGGCCAGGCAACTGGAAGTTGCTGAAGGGATGGAGGACGTGGTTGGTGTAGCGGATGTGGGTGGGAAGTGCCTGAACCAAGGGGAGAGGATGGAGTTGAGGTAGAATGAGGTGAGATTGGTGGGGCAGGAGCATGCTGAGACAATGGATTGTGGATCTTGGCGAGCAGGTAGAACTGGTCAGTACGGGGCTGGGACATCACCAGAGGCAATGAGGGCACAGAGCATTTGAATTTGGCCTGATGGGTTGCGGTGGGATCGTGTGAAAGGGGGATGTAGGACGTGGTGACGGAGAGCTGGTGTTTGGCCTCTGTGGAACAGAGTCATTTCTCCAAACTACCACTGCCCCTTTGTCAGTGGGTTTGATAGTGAACTGGTGGTTGTTGCGGAGTGAGTGGGGTGCTGCACATTCGGAGGGGGTGATGTTGGAGTGGGTGGGGGGGGTGGATTGAGGCAGCTGATGTCACGTCAGCAGTCTGCATTGAAGAGGTCTAGGGATGGTAGGAGGCCTTCAGGTGGTTACCAAATCGAGGAGGAAGGTAAGAGGTGGGAGAAGGGGTCATCCGAGGGAGGTTGAGAGTTTTTGTCAAAGAGGTGGCATGAGGCGGAGGCAGTGGAAGAAGAGTTCCACATCATGGCGGATTTTGAATTCGTTGAGGTGGGCATGGAGGGATACGAACGTGGCATTAATGGTGATCTTTCAGGAATTACTGGAGTCAGGGAGGGTCCAAGAGAACTGGAAAATGGCTAATGTGATAGCCCTGTTTAAGAAGGGCAGGAGGCAGGAAGCAGGGAGGCTGCAGAAGGACTTGGACAAGCTAAGAGAGAGTGGCAGATGAAATTCAATGTAGTCAAGTGTGAGGTCATGCACTTAGAATAGAATAGCCTTTACTGTCACACGCACTTGAACAAGTGCAGTGAAAAGTTTATAATGTCACTGCTTTGGTGCCACATTAAGATTGGGGTACTTAGGTACAGAATACTTCACTGTTTGTTGTTGATTTGTGCAGAGAAACATAAATAAAGTTTGGTATTAGAACAAAGATAGAGAAGGTTTCTTTTTAACAAATCCTCGATTTGTAGTCAATATACCAAGTCCTTGGGACCCTCCTGGACCCACCGCCCCCATGCTGGCCTGGCCTGGGACTGGCCTCCAAGACTCACCTGGACTCATCGTCTCTACACTGGTCTGGCCTCGTACAGGCCTCCGAGACTCACCTGGACTCATCGTCTCTACACTGGCCTGGCCTCGTACAGGCCTCCGAGACTCACCTGGACTCACTGCCCCCATGCTGGCCTGGCCTGGGACAGGCCTCCTAGACTCACCTGGACTCACCGCCCCATGCTGGCCTGGCCTGGGACAGGCCTTCTAGACTCACCTGGACTCGCTACTTCCATGCTGGCCTGGCCTGGGACAGGCCTCCTAGACTCACCTGGACTCACCGCCCCCATGCTGGCCTGGTCTGGGACTGGCCTCCACGACACATCTGGACTCATCGCCCCTACACTGGCCTAGCCTGGGACAGGCCTCTGGGTCTCACCTGGACTCATTGCCCCTACACCAGCCTAGCCTGGGACTGGTCTCCAAGACTCACCTGGACTCATCGTCTCTACACTGCCCTGGCCTCGTACAGGCCTCCGAGACTCACCTGGACTCACTGCCCCCATGCTGGCCTGGCCGGGGACAGGCCTCCTAGACTCACCTGGACTCACCGCCCCCATACTGGCCTGGCCTGGGACAGGCCTCTGAGACTCACCTGGACTCACTACCTCTATGCTGGCCTGGCCTGGGACAGGCCTTCTAGACTCACCTGGACTCACTACTTCCATGCTGGCCTGGCCTGGGACAGGCCTCCTAGACTCACTGGACTCACTGCCCCCATGCTGGTCTGGGACTGGCCTCCACGACACATCTGGACTCATCGCCCCTACACTGGCCTAGCCTGGGACTGGCCTCCAGGTCTCACCTGGATTCATTGCCCCTACACCAGCCTAACCTGGGACTGGCCTCCGGGTCTCACCTGGACTTGCTGCCCCTACACCAGCCTAGCCTGGGACTGGCCTCTGGGTCTCACCTGGACTCATTGCCCCTACACCAGCCTAGCCTGGGACAGGCCTCTGGGTCTCACTTGGACCCATTACCCCTACACCAGCCTAGCCTGAGACTGGCCTCCGGGTCTCACCTGGACTTGCTGCCCCTATGCAGACCAGGTCTGGGACAAGCTTCTGGACTTTGCCTGGACTCACTGGGACTCGCCATGGCCTCCGGGCTCCTCCATTTGTCTGGTAAGGTGAAGTCATAAGTTTGAAAAGAAAGGGATAAAAAGGAAAAGAATGGGTGGAGCAAAGGAGCTCTGCCTAGAATGTCTTACTCTTCTGTCACTTTGCTGGAACAGCAAAATGGCAGCATACCTTTGATCGGAAGAATAGAGGCAGAAACTATTATTTAAACAGAGAAAGGCTTCAGAAATATGAAGCAAAACATGCCTTAGGAGGCCCAGTTCAGGACTTTTTTAAAGTTGACATTCAGGTTCAGTTGGCGATTAGAAGGCAAATACAGTATTTGCATTCATTTTGGAGATGACAGGAATACAAAAGCAGGAATGTACGACTGAGTCAGTATAAGGCTTTGGTCAGACTCATTTAGAATATTGTGAGCAGTTTGGGAACCTCATGTTGGGAAGGATGTGCGTCCAGAGGTGGTTTACAAGAGTGATTATGGGAATAAAGGGTTTGGCAAATGAGGAGCAGTTGGGGACTCTGGGTCTGTACTTGATGGAGTTTAGAAGTACAAAAGGGGATCTGATTGAAACTTACAGAATACTGAGATGTTTCAACTAATAGGACTCAGAATGAGGAGAGCCTCTTTGAAACTGAGATGAGGAAGTATTTCTTCAGTAAGAGGGTAGTGAATCTGTGGAACCCATTGCTGCAGAGGGCTGTGGAAGCCAAGTCAATGAGTCTATTTAAGACAGAGATAGATGGATTCTTCACTGGCAAGGGGATCAAGGGCTACAGGGAGAAGGCAGTAGAATGGAATTGAGAACCAATCGGCCATGGTTGAATGGCAGAAAGTCTCAATGGGCTGAATGGCCTAATGCAGCTCCTGTCTTTTGGAATGCTGATTACTTTCAGTACAATGATGTCTTTCCAGACAGCAGTCATACGACCATTCACAATTTTGAAACTCCATCCTTTTAACTTGTCCTTTTAACTCTATCCTTTCCTCACTGATAAATAACAAAAATATTTAATGGAACAACTGTGGTGTGAGACCAAACCTCT
This sequence comes from Chiloscyllium plagiosum, assembly GCF_037043375.1. Lineage (NCBI taxonomy): Eukaryota > Metazoa > Chordata > Chondrichthyes > Orectolobiformes > Hemiscylliidae > Chiloscyllium > Chiloscyllium plagiosum. The sequence continues at coordinate 150,294,796 of NW_028270139.1, read as the reverse complement.
GCTGTTAGGAGGATAGGGGAGGAAATTCATGAGGTGGAGAGTAGGAAGGGTCTGTGCAGGAAGGTCTTCAGATTGAAATCTGGACATAGTTTGTGAATTGGCAGACGATAAAGGCTTTCAGCCCACACAATCTTATCACAGTTATTACTATCAGACTACACATCATAGAAATCTAATTGCAAAGGTAAAAGGTACATAAACTAAGCTAGGCAAAGTACAACCCAGTGTACTTTGCCTTCTGGGGGTAGATGAACAAGTAGCAAATTGTTAATTAATGACCAAAAATTTGAGTCTTTTCAAAAGAGGACACTGATGAAATGGCATGTCTGATACAGTTAACACAAGAATTTTTTAAACGGTCAGTCTCTTCCAAGGGAGATGCAGGGTAAATGTAATACATTCTGCCACAGCTTCACAGAACATTCGTGAGACCACACCTAGAGTACAGTGTACAATTTCAGACTCCTTACTTAAGGGGAGAGATAGACTTGCATATTTGGCAATTTCACTCCTGGGACGAAGAGGTGTCTTGAGAGGAAAGGCAGAGCAGGCTCGATCTATACTTGTTGTCGTTTAGAAGAACGAGTGATGATCTTGTTCTGAAATAAGGTTCAAAGCAAGCCTGATAAAGTAGATACTGAGAGACTACTTCCTGTCAAGTTCAATGGGTAATCGGGAAAGCAAATGGAATGTTAGCCTTTATTTCAAAGGGAATGAAGTATATAAAAGTAGGAAGGTTTTGGTAAAATGTGCAAGGCGAAAGTGGGTACTGCAGATGCTGGAGATTAGAGTCAAGATCAGAGTGGTGCTGGAAAAGCACAGCAGGTCAGGCTGCATCAGAGGAGTGGGAAAATCAACGTTTTGGGCAAAAGCCCTTCATCAGGAAAGATTAAGGGCTTTTGCCCGAAACGCTGATTTTCTTGCTCCTCGGATGCTGTCTGACCTGATGTGCTTTTTCAGCACCACTCTAATCTTGACACTAAAACATGCAAGGTACAGCCAGGCCACAGCTGGAATACTGTGAACACTTTTATCTAAGGAAAGATATACTGGCATTGGAGGCAGTCCAGAGAAGGTTCATAGAAGCCCTCTTATGGGCTGTCTCCTCCTAAACTGAGTGAAAGGGAGAAAGTACTGAAATGAAAGTGTTTGTCACAGCTGTTGGTGCTGGTGCTGAGAGTCATTGAGTCATGCAGCATAGAAACACGCCCTTTAGTCCAAATAGTCCATACTAACCAGGTTCCCAAACTAAACCAGATCCACTTGCCTGTGTTTAGCTCATATCCTTTCAAACTTTTCCTATTCATGTACTTATCCAAGTGTCTTTTAAAAGTTGTAACTGCACCCTCAGCCATTACTTCTTCTAGCAGTTCATTCCACAAGAACCACTCTCTGTACAAAAAAAAAACGCCCCTCGCCTCCTTTTTAAATCTTTCTCTTCTCACCTTAAAAATATGCCTGCCAGTTTGGAACTCCCCCACCTTCGGTAAAGACCTTTACTATTCACCTTATCTATACCCCTCCTGATTTTTATAAGTCTCTATGTCCCTCAATCTCCTACGCTCCGATGAAAAATGTCCAAGCCTGTCCAGCCCATTTTCATTACTCAAACTGTTTCTATTCTGATAAATCTTTTCTGAACACTCTCCGGTTTAATAATATCCTTTCTAAAATAGGGCAATCAGAGCACATTGTAGACACCCTAACTATAATATTTCAGTATTCCCTAGATATACGGAATTGGATTGGAAACTTTCATGTCGTTCCACTTTTTAAGAACATTGAAAATCAGGGAATTATAGACCAGGGAAAATTGTTCGAGTCTATAATCAAGGATAGGTGTACATGAACACCTTGTTTGGGGAACGCTAATCTACAAATGACAGTGAATGCGAGATCCGCTGTTAATTTATATTCACTGGTTGGATGTCGGCATTGCTGGCTGGGCCAACATTTATTGCCTGCCCCTAGTTGCCCTTGAGAAGGTGGAGGTGAGCTGTCTTCCTGAACTGCTGCAGTCCTCATGCTGTAGGTACACCACAATGTCACCAGGGAAAGAATTCCAGGATTTTGATGCAGCAATAGTAAAGATACAGGAATATATTTCCAAGTCAGAACAGTAAGTGGGTTGGAGGGGACATTGTAGGAGTGCTGTTCCCAGAATTCTACTGCCCTTGTCCTTCCAGGAAATGGTCATGGTCTTGGAAGATTCTGTCTAAGGATTTTTAGTGACTTTCTGATGTGCATCGTTTAGATAGTATTCGCTATTGTTATTGAGCATTGGTGGTGCGGAGGGTGTGAATGCTTGTGGATGTAGTGCTAATCAAGTGGGCTGCTTTGTCCTGGATGGTGTTCAGTTTCTTGAGTGTTGCTGAACTGCACCCATCCAGGCAAGTGGGGAGATTCCATCACGTTCCTGACTTGTGCCTTGTGGATGGTGGAGAGGCTTTGGAGAGTCAGGAGGTGAGTTACACACCATTGTATTCCTAGCCTCTGGACTGCTCCTGTAGCCATTGTGTTTATGTGGTGAGTCCAATTGTCAACCCAAGTCTGGATATTGTCCAGATCTTGTTGCATTTGAATATGGACTGTTTCAGAGTCATAAATGGTGCTGAACACTGTGAAATCATTGGCAAACATTCCCACTTCTGGTCCTATGTTGGAGCGAAGGTCATTGATGAAGAAGTTGAAGATGATTGGGCCTAAGACACTAACGTGAGGAACTCCTGCAGAGGTGTCCTGGAGCTGAGATGACTGACTCCAACAACCACAACCATCTTCCTATCTGTCAGGTATGGCCTGAACCAGTGGATAGTTTGCTGCCTAAAATCAATTAATTTCAGTTTTTCTAGGACTGCTTCATGCCACATTCAGTCCAAAGCAGTCTTCATGTCAAGGGCTGTGAATCTCATCTTACCTCCCGAATTCAACTCTTTTGTCCATGTTTGAACCAAGGCTGTAGTGAGGTCAAGAGCTGAGTGGCCCTGATGGAACCCAAACTGGGTGTCACTGAGCAGGTTATTGCTGAGCAGGTACTGCTTGATAGCACTGTTGATGACCCCTTCCATCACTTTACCGATGATCGAGAATAGACTGATGACCCAGTAATTGGCCAGGTTGGATTTGTCCAGCTTTTTGTATGCAGGACATACCTGGGCAATATTGTCAAGTAGATGACAGTTGTGTGACTGCACTGGAAGAGCTTGGCTAGTGGAGCAGCAAGTTCCTGAACGTAAGTCTTCAGTACTGTTGCCGGAATATTGTCAGGGCCCATAGTCTTTGCTGTATCTAGTGCTTCAAGCCATTTCTTGATACCGTGTGGAGTGAATCAAATTGGCTGAAGACTGGCCTGTGCAATTGGAGGAGGCTAATATCGACAGGATTACACTAAGTCAGAATAGATTTATGTAAAGGAAATTGGGTTCGATAAACCTCCTGGCATTTTTTTAAGGACTTAATTAGCAGAATAGAAAAAGGAGAATCAATAGCTGCAGTACATTTGGATTTTTCAAAAGCTTTTGGATAGTCCAACATAAGACATTTAATGCAAAATCAAAGTGGGTGATAGTAATAGGAATAAATGGGTTGTTTAAGGTTTTTGTGAAGATCTGTAGCCTGGATTGTGGATGAGGTAGCTGGTGAGCTCACCAAGCTGTTGGGTTTGATTACCATACTGGATAACATCATCAGTACCACTTCTGTGAAGTGCTGTTGTTCTAACACTAAAGACCAACCAACTTACAGACGAGACACAGCAGGCAATCCGATAAGCCATACTCTCCACACTAACCTGGAGAAATGAGTGGAACACCCTTGGCACACCAGAAAGAAAAGCACTGTAAGGACTCAAAGCGGACAAAAATATCATTATACTACCAGCAGACAATAGACGTACAACAATTATAATGAACAGACAGCACTACATTGAGAAAGCACTGACACTGCTGGACAATACCAAAATGTACCAACAGATGGAGAAAGAACCAACACCACTCCAGGCTATTGGGTTACATACACGCTGCACAAACTTAAACAAACAGGACAGATAACCAAAACAGACTACCTCCGGATGAAACCAGGAAACAACCCCAGCCTTTAGTACACAAACCAAACATCCCACTCAGACCCATAGTCTCCCTCCCAGGCATACCAGGGCACAAACTATCCAAGGAACTACAACGCCAGTTGATCAATCCACTCCATTCAATCAGCCCAGGAATTCATTGACAACCTCAGTATCACTAAATTGACGAGGATGAAATCATGGTTTCATTTGATGTCACGGCCCTACTCACCTCCATTGACATATCACTAGCCAAGGAAACGATTGCCACACTGTTAGAGGACCCGGTCACAATGACCACCAGCAACACCTATCAGCATAGCCGACATGCTCAAGCTACTAGACTATGAAGACCTTTGTCTTCAACGGCCAGACATCCCAACAGGTCAACGGCACACTATCGTCTCTCCTGTCTCATGGTCATGCAGAGACTTGAAAACACAGCTCTTTCTCTGATCCAACCAAAACTATGGATATGGCATGTGGATGACACATCTGTCTTCATCAAATGTACTAGACTGGAAGAAACACACCACCTCATCAACAATATACTCACTGGTATCAAGTTTACCAGCGAGGAAGAAAGCAACAATCAACTCCCATTCCTAGATATCATGGTAGAACAGATGACCAATGGAGGATTTACATGCAAAATATAGAGGTACCCCACCCACATGGACCAGATCCTCAATTACCATAGCAACCACTGCAACGTCCACAAATGGAGCTGTGTCAAGACGCTACTCAAAAGAGCTGTGACACACAGCAACACACCAGAACTGCACAAAGAAGAAGAGGAACACTTATACAAAGTCTCTGCTAACAACAGATACCCCATCGGCTTCGTCCACCGATGCCTGTCCAGCAGACAACACCAAGAAGGCACTGCACTTACCAACTTAATTAAGTGTCTGCATGATAACCCAACAGGGAGAAAGTGAGGATCGCAGATGCTGGAGATCAGAGTCGAAGATTGTGGTGCTAGAAAAGCACAGCCAGTCAGACAGCATCTGAGGAGCAGGAGAATCGATGTCTTGGGCATAAGCCCTACATCAGGAATCTTTCCTGATGAAGGACTTATGCCTGAGACATCAAGTCTCCTGCTTCTCAGATGCTGCCTGACCAGCTGCGCTTTTCCAGCACCACACCCTTCAGCGATAACCCAATAGCTTGGTGAGCTAACCAACTACCTTATCAATGGGGTGTTTTTGACTAATGGGGTACCACAGGATTCAGTGTCTGAGCCCCAGCTATTTACAATATATATCAGAGGCAAACAACCATCATATTTCCAAGTTTGATGACACAAATATAGTGGGATTGAGTGGTGAGGAGGGTACAAAGGTAAATGGAGGATGTATGTTCCTGATGACTAAGGGGTCCAGAACCAAGGGTCACAGTCTAAGGCTATGAGGTGGGCCATTTAGCCTGAAATATGGAGAAATTTCTTCACCCAGAGAGTGGTGAGCCTGTGGCATTCTCTGCCAAAGACAGCAGTTAAGCCCAAATATTGAATGTTTTGAAGAAGAGGTTCGATGTTGTACTTATCGTTAGATTTCGTACTGTATCCAATGGGATCAAAGGGAAGAGAGAGAAAGCAAGAACTGGATTGGATGATTGGCCATGATCATATTGAGTGGCAGAGCATGCTCTGAATGGACTGAATGGCCTACTCCGGTTCCTATTTCCTATGTTTCTAAAGAGGTTTGAGGGTGACTTAGACATATTGAGTGAGAAGGCAAATGCAAGGCAGACGCATTCCAAAGTTGATAAGTCTGACATTGTCCACTTCAAAGTAATGTCAGAGGAACGGTGTGGGGATCAACATTGCTCCTCTGATTTGCTTGACCTGCTGTAGTTTGTCTAGCTCCATACTTTACCAACCCTGACATTCCAGCATCTTCAGTCCTCACTAGCTCCTAGTTGGTGAAATCCGAATTCCAAGACTCTGCCAAGGATGCCCACCTTGAAGAAGTTTTCCTCCTCCCTCCACAAAGATCTCAGTGAGCTTCTCTCTCCCACTGTAACCCCCCAGGTCATTTCGTCGGCCCTAAAGTTCTTTGAGTACATCCTGAAACAATCCTTCTACTACAGTCACATCTCCTTCCTCAGCATCTGCCTACGTAGCCAGTTTATTCCTCCATGGACTCCAGACAAATTCAGACCGTCTAAGTGGTCCTGATGAAAGATCCCAACCTGAAATGTCGACTCCCCGCTCCTCTGTTGCTGCTTGACCAGTTGTGCCTTTTTCCAGCTCCACACTTTATCGACACCCACTTAAAAGCAACGAGCTAGTAGCTTTATTGCTGAGCTAATAATCCTAAGAGCCAAGAAATGTTCTGGGGACCCAGATTCAAATTCAGCCATGGCAAATGGTGGAATTTGAAGTCGATAAAAATCTGGAATTAAGAGTCTAATGATGACTATAAAACTATTGCCAATTGCCACAAAACCCATCTGTTTCACTAATGTGCTTTAGTCAAGGAAAATGCCATTCATACGTGGCATGATGATTTTGGCTGATCCTTTATCACACTGCTATCCTCACACTCTCTCTCACTCTCCCTTCATATGTCTTGACACCTTTAGCTTCAAGAAATCTATTTATTTCTTCAATATATTTAGTGACTTGGCCTCCACAGCCAAGCTAGAGAATTCCACAGAATCATAACCCACTGAGTGAAGATATTGTAGTCTAAAATGGTGTACTGCATATCCTGACACTGTGACCTGTTGATGTGGACACATCCTAAGCCAGGGAAACATCATCCGGTCAGCCTAACCCTGTTAGAATCTAATGCGTTTCAGTATCTTAGGATATGACCATGGGGTGGTCCGCATTCAGCAGTTAGCACTGCTGCCTCACAGCACCAGGGACTCGGGTTTAATTCCATCCTCAGGTGACTGTCTGTGTTGAGTTTGCATGTTCTCCCCGTGTCTGCGTGGGTTTCCTCGTGGTGCTCCGGTTTCCTCCCCCAGTCCAAAGATGTGCAGATTAGTGTGAATTGGCCATGGGAAATGCAGGGACAGGGTGGATCTGTGCAGGATGATTTTTGGAGGGTCAGTGTGGACTCAAATGGCCTGCTGTAGGGATTCTATGATTGAATTGAATGATAGACCAAGTCAGTGGGCTGAATGGCGACTTGTTGATCACCAGTCCAGTGTGATTACACCATCAGCTCTCCCATTTGTTATAAATCAATGTCCCATTCACTTAAATCCTCTGCCATTTATTGACTCTTGACACAGATGATGGTGGTAAAATGAGGATTGTTGCTGAAAATAAACAGCCAAGATTTGGAAGACTTACATTGCTATTTCAGGAGAGTGATCTCAGAGCTTGGTTGAGGCGTATCCTCTGTAGAGGGTGCTGTGCGGGGAGTTTTGCGAAGGGACAGAGAGATTAGTTGTTCTGCTTTGCAGCTGTCGCTGAAAAGTTGTGCTACCGGTGAAAGTTTGGACAGTATCTCCTATTTGACTGCTGTGCGTAAGGACTGTACAAAAGGGAAAATTCAAACCATTGACTTGAACTGAGGTCCAAGAAGCAGGGAGGCAATCGTGAGTTCAAGCTAGCAACATTGTAAGCAATGTCTGTGTGTTACAAGTTAGAACTCCGCACGCTTGTGCGAGACAGAGACTGACATATTGATAGAGTGAGCAGTATTCGCTGCAGCCTGCCACTGTCTTTGGCGTCGGATTGACATCTGCGCCTTGCTGACAGTCAGTGTCCCTGAACGTTAACTACTGTCACCGCCGACCTTCCAAAATCCCAAAAGGAATTCAGGATAAAATCTCCACTGAACAGAAGTTTTAAAATAGCTAACTCACTTCCATATGGGAGGTTACAGTTTAAGTCCATTAAAGGGAGCAGATTAAAAGGAAAAGATGATGAACCAGAAGGATAGGCTGGCAGTATGAGAGCAGGCGTTTATGAAACATAATTACGAATATAGAACAGTTTATCTGGGAGAGTTGATAATGTAATCACACTGGCCTGGTGATCAACAGCCACAGACTATGGAGCCAGGATATTAGATTGAATCCTGGCGTGGGAAGTGGTTAGAGGCTATTGCGATGCAGTGGTAGTGTCCCTACCTATGAACTAGGACATCCGGGTTCGTGGCCCACATTTTCCAGGGGTGTGTAAGATCTCTGAGCAGGTTGATTGGAAAAAATCGACCCCGGAAAACTCAACGGGCTTGTGTGGCATAGTGGTAGTGTCTCTCCCTGTGAGCCAGGAGATCTCGGTTCAAGTCTCATTCTATAACAACATCTCATGAGCAAGTTGATTCGAAAATATCTAGGCTAGTTGGGTTGAATGGCCTGTTTAGGTGCTGCTGTGAGAAACAGAGCTCACTCTCAAATCAATCAGCCTGAGACAAAGCCTTGAAAACGAGAACAATTTATTACAGGCTTGCAAGCACCGGACGCTTCTGCAATCAAACAGAAATGCGCGCATAAACAGAGCATGTAAGCAATCTTATTCATTTACAAGTTGTGGAATCACGCCTCCCTTTTCCCATCCTATCATAAGCCGATTACCTCACTTGTTTTTCTCTCTCGTTATATTCTGATCTGGCCATCCTGCTGTCCTTGTATGTCTGCATTCTTTGTTCCTTGTTTGTTACAGCTTGTTCTTTTTATCCAGTTTCTCTTATCGTACTATAAGCTTTATTGTGAAATGTCCCTGCTGCTTCTTTTTGTGGTCAACTACAACACTTTAAATTTATTTCCTAGCTTAAAACTATTTTCTTTAAAAGACCCTCTATATTCATTAAGTCTTAACCTTAAGTATGCAACATGCTACAAGAATTCCACTTGTATAATGTTCCCCTTCCCCTCCTCCCACTACACCCCCTCACCCATCTGCAAAAACAACATTTCTAATCTCCCACAATGCCAATTCTATTTAACGTGATTTACTATGTCTTACTGCTTGCCCCTCCTGTTTGGAGCTGGGGACTGTGCCTTCCTGTGTTGGTTGTCTCTGTAAAGATCCTTTGATGCTGCCAGGTGACCCAGGTACAGGTGGATGAGTGATCCTGCAGGAGATCAGTGACTGGAGTAAAGCACTATTTGATGCTGATAGCGTGAAGATCACCATGAGACCTAGAGTAAGGTGGAAGCAGTTTTGCTCGGGCTCCTTGAGGCCACCCTCAGTCGAATGCAGTCATGATGTAATGGGCTGTCACTCTCCCCTCTGGAATTCAGCTCTTTTTTTTTCCATGTTTGAAGCAAGGCTGTAGTGAGGTCAGGAGGTGAGTGGGCCTGGTGGAACCCAAACTGGGCATCGCTGAGCTGGTGCTGCTTGATAGCTCTGTTGATGACACCTTCCATCACGTTACTGATGATTGAGAGTAGACTGATGGGTTGGATTTGTCTTGCTTTCTATGCACAGGACATGACTGGGCATTTTTTCCACATTGTCGGGTAGATGCCAGTGTTGTAACTGTACTGGGAGAGCTTGCCTGGAGAGCATCTCATTCTGGAGAATATGTTTGATTGATTTGCTTTGTATATTTTTAACCTTGAACAGAGTGTTGGAACCACAAAGCTGGCTTGCTGCTCAGTCTACACTGGGACCTGGCAGCTACTTTGGCTCTTCCTGGGTCACCCTACGGCCCCACATGGACAGGAAACAGCAGCCAGCCAATTCTTGAAGGTCAAGTTTGCAGATCCTTACCTGGGAACTAAATTCAGGGAATTAGTGTCCCTCCACACACAGCCTGATGTGTGATCACCTCACTGAGTGTGGAATGTAAGGGAATGATACATTGCTGGGGTGTCGTTTCGCCCAGTTGTTTAGGTGGATAGAGATGGAAGCTAACAGTTCCCATTCAGACCCTGTGCCAGCTGTGGACATTCATGGAGACTTGCCTCCTCAGTTTAACTTGTGTCTGTAGAGGAGTTACTCTTTAACAGTACATTGTGTGTGTGTGTTTGTGTGTGTGTGTGTGTCCTGTAGAGAAAGACATCTCTGGTCCTTTGTTGACTATGGCTTTGCCTTTGCCTTCCAATGCCACAGATGTGAGTGAACAAGCACGCAGAAAGCAGGCGGCACGGTGGCTCAGTGGTTAGCACTGCTGCCTCATGGTGCCATGGTCTCCAGGTGCTCCGGTCTCCTTCCACAGTCCAAAGATGTGCAGGTTAGGAGGATTGGCCATGCTAAACTACCCTATAGTGTCCAGGGATGTGTAGGCTAGGTAGATTGGCCATGCTAAACTACCCCATGGTGTCCAGGGATATGTAAGCTAGGTGGATTAGCAATGGGAAATCCAGGGTTTCAGGGAGAGAATAGGCAGCTGGATCTGGTGGGATGCTCTTTGGAGGGTTGGTGCAGACTTGATGGGCCAAATGGCCTCTTTTTGCTTTGTAGGGATTCAGAGATTGTATGAAAGCAAAATCTGAAATGTCCCTGAGCCTGCCATTGTCTCCTTGGGCAGTGCTTTCAGGCTAGTGCTGCTCCAGTGCACCAACTTTAACAGGGCTTTGAAATCTTTAAGGAAGGCAGTTCCGTGTGCTGTTCTCCATTTTCCATCTCCTTTCTATCTGCCTTCATCCTCATTCCAGTATCTCTACTGCAACCCGAGCTTCAGCCCACTCTTTTCTCAAGACAGATGCAAGGTTTTCCAAGTGCTGCATCATGGTAGCTGGAAACAGGTTTCAGCCTGCGCTAACACCTTTCCCATGTTGTTCTCAGTTTTGTCCTTCTAACCTCCTTGTCATACAGGAAGAATGGAATGAAATACACAAGTACACGGGGTGGATTGACCGGCGTGAACTTTGAGCAGGTCCTTTTCTCTGGCTATGCCCCAGATGGTGGCCTTTTCATGCCTGAAGAAATCCCAAGCCTTGACACGGCCATCCTGCAGACGTGGAGCACTTACAGTTACCCCCGGCTGGTCGAGGAGATTTGCTCACTGTTCATTTCCAGAGATGATTTGCCGAGGGAAGACTTAAGGGGTAAGCTTTTCTTTCCTTCTTCTCCTTACCTCACTGACCCATGATGGAGACAGAATTATCACTGCCAGGCAGTGTCAAACTTGTGTGCCCATTCTTCCAGTGACGGGGATTGGGTGGTTTATAGAATGCGACAGGTGATCATTCTGCCAATTATGCCTTTACTGGCTCTTTTAAACAGACACCCTTCAAATCGTTCTTGAAGTTACCATAATTTCTTTCCTTTTGACCATTAAATCTGTATCCGCAAGCCTTTCAGTTACTGCATTCTCAATCTGAACTGTATTTTGAGTGAGAAAAATGTATCTTCCTCAAATCTCCTTTGGTAGTTTATCCAAACATTTTTAAATCTGTGACCTTTGATTATTGACCCTGTACACAATTGGAAACTTTTCATTATTTACTCTGTTGAAACACTTTTGTGATTTCAAATACATCATAAAATCTCTTCACATTACATGTTATTCCTTGAGCTTGCAATCTGCTTCGTTGGAACATTGCAATAAGCCAAATACTCTTCAGTTCTGAAGAAGAGTCATACTGTTTTTCTGCCCACAGATGCTGCCAGACCTGTTGAGTTTCTCCAGTATTCTGAGTTTGTTCCAGATTCCTAGTGTCCACTGTATTTTTTCTTTATTTGAAGATACAGGTAAACAACCTTTTATCCAAAACACCTGGGACCAGCTAGGCTTCAGAATTCAGAATTTTTCAAATTTCAGAATAAGTGGAAGTATGACGGTGAAATTTTTAAACACCTTACCGAAAAGCAGACTCACTGTGAATACTACAGGCCCTGAGACAGAATTGAGGCCTGCCAGTGCTGGGCCAAGCCCACCCACGTCGCATCTGAGTGACACGCATTGTGTGGGTATGGAGTTGGGTTTACTGTTTGCATGCCAAGTAACCCTGTTAATGAGAAAAAACCTTCGGATTTCGGATAAAGGGTTGACTACCTGTACTAATCAATTTGAAAAGAGGAAAATAGAAGTTTTTCAGATCTCAGAAGAGCATCTGAGAAGGAACCACTTTAGGAGGGATCATGAAAGGGTGAAGGGTGGTTTGGCCATTAGCTGGAGAGTAGGTGAGAGACCCACACTATCTCCCCCTGAGATATCTGGCCTTTTCTAGAACACTGTGTCCAGTTCTGGTCACCCAGTTATAGAAAGGATATTATTAAGCTAGAGAGGATTCAAAAGAGATTTACCAGGATGCTGCCGGTATGGAAGGTTTGAGTTATAAAGAAAGACTGGGTAGCCTAGAATTTTTTTTCACTGGAGTATAGGAGGTTGAGAGGTGACCTTCTAAAGGTTTATAAAATTATAAATGTTATGGATAGGGTTAATGGTAGCTGTCTTTTCACTCAGATGGCGAATTCAAGAGTAGGGGGCAAATGTTTAAGGTGAGAGGAGAGAGATTTTAAAAGATGATGAGGGGCAGTTTTTTTACACAGAGGGTGGTTCACGTGTGGAGTGAACTTCCTGAGGAGGTGGTGGATGTGGGCACAGTGACAACATTTAAAACATACTGGGATAAGTACATGAATAGGAAATGTTTAATAATATGGGCCAGGAGCAGGCAGCTGGGACTAGTTTAGTTTGGGATTATGTTCGGCATGGGCTGGTTGGACCGAATGGTCTGTTTCCGTGCTGTATGATTCTTGACCCAAGATCATCTTGACTTGAAATGTTTGCTTTATTTCTTTTCTTTCTCTTTTCATTCATGCTGTTGACCTGTCAGGTATTTCCAGCGATTGGTTTTCCCTGTTTTTTTTTACATTTTTATCTCAGTTTAAAATGGCTCACTTTGCAATTTTCAGATCTGATTAGCCAGGCCTTCATGAGATTCCGACACCAGGACGTTGTGAAATTAGCCAAACTGAAAAATGAATTGTATGTGTTGGAGCTGTGGCATGGTGTGACCTTCGCTTTTAAGGACCTCGCAATGTCATGTGTGGGACAATTACTCCAGTACTTCCTAAGAAAGAAACAGAAGCATGTCACTATTCTAGTCGGTAAGTGGGATGCAAAGAGAGCGATTCTTCTGCCTGATCACCTGAGACACTTGTCGAGTTGCTTTATAAATCACTAATTGGGCCTCAGCTATAGTGTTATGCTCTGTGCTGGATATGAGGGCCCTGAACAGAGTGAAGATGATATTTATTAGAGGGGTACTAATGATGCAAGATGTTAAACAAAGATCTCAGACAGAGTAAGGTTAAGTATTGAGTGAGTAAATAAAAATATTGAAAATATTACGATGTTTTTGTAAGTGTTGTTGGGAAAGGATGAATAGGAAGGGTTTGGAGGGATATGGGCCAGGTGCTGGCAGGTGGGACTCGATTGGATTGGGATATCTGGTCGGAATGGACGGGCTGGACAGCTGTTTCCGTGCTGTTCATCTCTATGATTTTATGACTGTCTCCAGTGGACATTAGGTTGGTATTAAGAGATTAATTCAGATCTTTATGTAGCTAAGTGATAGACTGTTGCATTTGTCAACCGTTTACATCCCCACTTACCTTAATATGTTTGGATGCATCTCATCCAGTCCTTCTAATATTCATAATCTATCCAATACCTGCTGCAGCCAATATAGATTGTCAAGAACAGCATTAGTGAGTGAGCAGGACTTTTTAAAATTTATTTTTTAAGAGGAGTGGTAGTCCCTGTCAAGACTTTGATGCCCAACACTCCTGTACTCGATTTAAGTGGCTAGCTAGGCTGTTTCAGAGGGCAGCTAGCAATCAAGCACTTTACTACAGGCCTGGAGTCACACGTAGGCCAGAACACACAAGGACAGCAGATTTCTTTCCCTGAAGAGTAATAGGCCGCAATGAGCTGAGGACAATGCCAGAGGTTTAGATACGTGTTTGTGATCCTTGATCTATTGGAATTGTACTGGCTTATGTGGCTTGACATCATCTTCAACGAAGAGAAAAATAACCAACTTCATCTCAACCACAGGGACATCAGGAGACACCGGCAGCTCAGCCATAGAGAGCATCCGAGGAATGGAGAACATGGATATCATTGTGTTGCTTCCACGTGGCCGCTGCAGCCCGATCCAGGAGCTGCAGATGACAACGGTTATTGAGGACAACGTTCACGTTTTTGCAGGTTTGTGACATTTTCCATTCCTCTAGTTAGACACTTTAAGGTTAACCCCACAGGTCCTTTTGCTTCAGCAGGACCTCAGATAAAGTCATCACTTACTGAAAAATGGGGAGCAGCCCATCGAGAGTTGGGCAAATGGAAAGACACGGGCAAGTATTCCTGGCTTTTCCAATGTGCACTGGCTAATGGTGGCATCCTGCCAATGGCACGGAGCCATGTAACATCCAAACTCCTAACGTGTGAAGGTGAGCAAACTGACATCTTTCAAACTCCAAAGCACTTTATAATGGATATAAGTTTTGAAATATTCATAGTGCTAAGAGAGAAGGTGGTGAGTGGAATAAATTACTGGCATATCAGTTGACAGAAAGTTGGGGCGGTATGGTGGCCCCATGGTTAACACTGCTACCTCACAGTGCCAGGGACCTGGGTTTGTTTCTACCCTTGGATGCCTGTCTGTATTTGCACGTTCTCCCCGTGTCTGTGTGGGTTTCCTCCAGATGGTCCGGTTTCCTACCATAGTCCAAAGATGTGCAGGTTAGGTGGCATTTGGCCATGCTAAATTACCCATAGAGCTTAGGAACGAGTAGGTTAGGTACATTATCCATGGGGAAATACAGGGTTCCAGAGATAGGGTAGTGGGTGGATCTGGGTGGGATGCTCTTCAGGCAGTCAGCGTACATTCGTTGGGCCAAATGGCCTGTTTCCACACTGTAGGGATTCTATAGAAGCCCCAGGAAAGTTGCTGAAAGATACTGTTTCATTGGAGGCAATTCAGAGAAGATTGACTAGGATGACCCCTGGCTGGGAGGGATTGTCTTATGAACAAAAGCTAAACAGGTTGGAACTCTACTCACTGGGATTTAGAAGAATGAGAGGTGATCTTATGAAAACATATAGGATTCTTAAGGGGCTGGACAGGGTAAATGCAGAAAGAATATTTCCCCTCATAGGAGAATCTAGGTCCAGAGGGCATTGTCTCAGAACAAAGGAGCAGCAATTTAAGGCAGATGAGGAGGAATTTCTTTCTTCAGCGGGTTGAGAGTCTTTGGAATTCCTTGACACAGAGAGTAGTGGGGAAGAGTCTTTGTGTATACTGTATTTAAGGTTGTGATAGATAGATAGATTCTTGATCAGTAGGGGAATCTAGGGTTACAAGGAAAGGGCAGGATAGTGGACGTGAGGAGTGTTAGATCAGCTATGATCCCATTGAATGGTAGAGCGGGCTTGAGGGGCCAAATGGTCTACTCTTGTTCCCAGACCATAATGCTGTACGGCTGTCTTCTACGCTGTGTAATTCTGTGGGTGTAATGTTGATCTGTGCCTGCCCTACTAAGCGTGCTCCTAGTCTTGGACAGTTTGTCACTCACTCCATCAGAGCTTATTTTCCATTGGCTTGGAGAAGCTTGCCAAGATTTCTAACATCCAACCAAGTTAAAACAGCAGTGAGATCAGGAAACAAATGTCCACAAAGAGTTTGGACATAGCATGGTGAACTTGTCGAAACAAAATCCGGTGCAGTGGAAAGTTCAACGAATTTGCTACTGCAATCTGCAGACCCCTTTACATCCTGCTATTTGCTCTGAATTGAGACAGCAGTAACAGCAGAGACCTGGTTCTGCATTTGCCTACAGTGACCCACCTGCATGTGGGTCATTAAAACCAGGACTCAATTCATTTTCCTTTTGTTGGAAGCACTGACAAATTATGCCATACAATTGGTCTGGTGATGGGATGTTGCAAATTTCCCTGGATGACCAAATGTGGAAGGAAGAGATGGACATGTGGCAGAGAATGGATGGGAGAAGGCTCATGGGCAGAACAGAGCACTTGGGCTGATTTTACATGGTTTTGAACAGAAAGTTTTACTTGATAAAATTCTGTGCAATGGATGGAAAGCAAAGCTGTAAGGTGTGTTTGAATTTCATTTTTAATTTGTTTGTTTAATGGTGAGTAATGATTTAACTCAACCCCAAACATCCTTGGGTAAAATTTAATGTAGGCGGCTGACTTGCTGGCTCTGGTTTCCCTGCTCAACTGGATTCAGCACAATACCTATGCATGAAGATGCATAATAATTTCTTCAATGGACCGTTGAAAATGATATTGTAGAGTGCAACCATGACTATGTTAATCAGGCAAAAGTGAGGACTGCAGATGCTGGAAATCAGAGTCTAGACTAGAGTGGTACTGGTAAAGCACAGCAGGTTAGGCAGCATCTGAGGAGCAGGAAAATCAACGTTTCAAGCAAAAGTCCTTCAGTCCATTCTGTTCAGCTCTTGTATGTGGCTGAGGCAGAACGTGTGTCACCATTACAAACGTGATTGGATAAGATGGATGAAACTATATGTGACTGGGTGGGTGTATGTGATTACGGTTCTCTGCTTGTGCTGCATTTCCCGTTTCTGTGTGTACAGCTGAAAAAAAGATGCATTTCATTCTGAGCTCATCAGGATAATTAGCAAAAATACCAACTTAAAAAGAAAAGCAACGATTGTATGAGAGCAGAGTGTTGATTAGTTCCAGTCAGAGTCCATTGCCAACCTATCAGCCGTCTCCTCTCTCATACAATTTTTGGTTTTCCTCAAAAATTTGTATTCTTTCAAATTGTCCTGGTGAGTGCAAAATAAATCACTTCAACAATACGTGCCTCAATTTCAGTAATACTCAACTAGGTTATGTATGTACATAGATCCCTGAAAGTTGCCACCCAGGCTGATAGTGCCGTTAAGAAGGCATACGGTGTGTTAGGTTTTATTGGTAGATGCTGCAACGATACAAAATGCTAGTGTAGCCCACTAGGAGTATTATGTGCAGTTCTGGTTGTCCCATTACAGGAAGGATGTGGAAGCATTGGAAAAGGTGCAGAGGAGATTTACCAGGATGTTGCCTGGTCTGGAGGAAAGGCTGAGGGACGGGTCTGTCCTCATTGGAAAGAAGAAGTCTAAGAGAGGATTTAATAGAGACACACAAGATGATCAGAGGACTAAAGAGGATGAACAGTGAGAGTCTTTTTCCTAGGATGGTGACGTCGGCTTGTATGAGGGGGCATAGTTACAAATTGGGGGGTGATAGATTTAAGACAGATGTCAGAGGCAGGTTCTTTACTCAGAGAGTGGTAAGGGTGTGGAATACCCTGCCTGTCAATGTAGTTAACTCAGCCAAATTAGGGAGATTTAAACAATCCTTGGATAAGTACATGGATGATGATGGGATAGTGGAGGCGGATAGGCTTATATTAATTCACAGGTCAGTACAACATCAAGGACCGAAGGGCCTGTTCTGCGCTGTATTGTTCTGTGTTCTATGTATTATGAAACACTTCGTTGTAACTCCTGTATATTTCTATGTTTTGTTTTATCTGCCCTGTGCTTATCATTCAGTTGATGGCACAAGTGATGAGCTGGACGAACCAATCCGGAATGTGTTTGCTGACCCTGAGTTTGTGAAGAGACACAACATAATGAGCTTAAACTCCATCAACTGGGCCCGCATCATGGTGCAGATTGCGCACTATTTCTACGCTTACTTCCAGTGTAGCCCGTCAATGCAGAACATTCCCCTTCCTTTGGTAGAGGTTGTTGTACCAACCGGAGCAGCGGGTAACATCACAGGTAAGAACAGGGCAGAATATCCTGCACACACACACACAGCTGCTCTGGTTCCCTCCATAGTCACAGTCTTTGACATGATGCCATTCCTTTCACATCCATCCACCTGCGAAAGCAGACGGGGCCCCAGTTTAAATTCTCGAGTTGAACAGGGCAGCCTCTGACAGTACGGCTCTCCTTCCGCTCAGATTAGAATAAGTGCTCGGGTCTCTGAGCATAAGACTACAAGAAATAGAAACAGGAGGAGACCATTTGGCCCCTTGAGCCTGCTTCACCATTCAATAGGATCATGGCTGATCAAACATTCCTCATGACCACTCTCCTGCCCTTTCCCAATAACCCTTGATTCCCTGACTGATCAAGAATCTATCTATCTCTGCCTTAAATATACACAAGGACTCTGCCCCCACCACTCTCTGTCGCAAGGAGTTCCAAAGACACTCAAACCTCTCAGAGAAGAGATTCCTCCTCATTCTAGACTTAAATTAGGGCCCCTTTATTCTGAGACTAAGCCCTCTGGTCTTCGACTCGCAAACATCCTCTCAGCATTTACTCTGTCAAGCCCCTTAAGAATCTGACAATGAGATCACCTCTAATTCTTCTAAACACCAGTGAGTAGAATCCAAACCTGTTTAACCTTTGCTCCGAAGACAGTCCCTCCAGGCGAGGATCATCCTTGTGAACCTTCTCCAAACTACCTCCAATGAAACAATATCTTTCCTTAAGTAAGGAGATCAAAACTGCTCACTGTACTCCAGATATGGTCTCACCAGCACCTTGTCCAGTTGCCTAAGACTTCCCTGCTCTTATAGTCCTACTCTCTGGACATGAGGGCCAGCATTCCATTAGCCTTCCTGGTTACCTGCTGCACCTGGGTGCTAGCTTTCTGTGATTTGTGCACAGGTGCCTTCAAGTTCCTTGCAACCTTTTTCCATCTAAATAATATTAGAGTCATAGAGATATACAGCATAGAAACAGACCAACCTGTCCATGTCGACCAGATATCCCAGACCAATCTAGTCCCTTTCCATACACGTACCACCCTCTGCGTGAAAAGGTTGCCCCTTAGGTCTCTTTTATATCTTCCCCTCTCACCCTAAACCTATGCCCTCTAGTTCTGGATTCCCGGACCCCAGGGAAAAGACTTTGTCTATTTATCCTATCCGTGCCCCTCATAATTTTGTAAACCTCTATAAGGTCACCCCTCAGCCTCCAATGCTCCATGGGAAACAGCCCCAGCCTGTTCAACCTCTCCCTATAGCTCAAATCCTCCAATCCTGGCAACATCCTTGTAAATCTTTTCTGAACCCTTTCAAGTTTCACCACATCTTTTCTGATAGGAAGGAGACCAGAATTGCACGCAATATTCCAACAGTGGCCTAACCAATGTCCTGTACAGCCGCAAAATGACCTCCCACCTCCTGTACTCAATACTCTGACCAATAAAGGAAAGTATACCAAACGCCTTCTTCACTATCCTATCTACCTGTGACTCCATTTTCAAGGAGCTATGAACCTGCACTTTCTTTGGTTTTCTTTCCCAAAATGAACACCTTCATATTTTCCCACATTATACTCCATTGGCCAACTTTTTGCCTATCTTAACCTATCAATATCTCTCTTTAAACTGTTTGTATCTCTCTCACAACTTGGGTTTCACCAATTTTATGTTGTCTGAAAATTTGGCTCCAGTCCTAGCACTGATCCCAAAGAAGCTCTCCTTGTCAGTTTTGATGTTTCTCACTGGTTTACTCTTATGGTTTATTTTCTCTGTCTTTATTATCTTTTAAATTTTCTCTTGCTGGCTTCTGAATTTATCCCAGTCTTCGGGGCTAGCGTTGACTTTTACCTCAATTGTTCGGGAGTAGGACTTGAACTCACCACCAGAGGTGTTCTTGCAATCATTGTAGGATAAGATTGCGATTGCTCCAGCAAAATGCTAGCATGTGATGGGCCATCTGAACTCTTCCAATATTTGTGCATGGCCATCCTCCAACTATCAAGCTCCCAACCTTCGTTCATCTATCTAGGCACGACATGTCATTCAGACCGGTACGCGCCTGGTTCGTATGGAACACAGGCTGACACAGACATGATGATTTTCTGAGGTTGCCATGCAATTTTTATGTTTCCTTAAATTTCTCTGTTATTTAATTGGGTGTTTTATCTCATTCAATTCCATCACGCTCTTTCTCAGCTGGAAGTATCGCTCAGATGATGGGTCTCCCAATTCGATTAGTTGCAGTGGTCAATGAAAATGACATCATACACAGAACCATTCAGAACGGTGACTTCTCCTTGGCTGATTCAATTAAAGCTTCCTTAGCGCCATCCATTGATATCCAGGTATGCTGTTGTTCGTTAACGAGCTGTTCCAACGGTACAAAATTGCTTTGACATCCTAATGTCCAGTTGTACAGGTGCATGTGCACCCATCTTTCAACCTTGGGGATGAAAGAGAGGTTGTGGGTGACTGGAGGATGGAAAGCTTCCAAGTACTGAAATCCCAACCTCTCAAGTTTAATCTCTTAAGGTCATAGAAACGCGTCCTTCTGTCCAACATGTCCATGCTGACCAGATATCCTAAATTAATCTAGTCCCATTTGCCACCATTTTGTCCATATCCCTCTAAATCTTTCCTATTCATGTACCCATCCAATGTCTTTTAAATGTTCTAATTGTACCAGCCTCCTCCGCTTCCTCTGGCAGCTCATTCCATACATGTACCACCCTCTGTGTGAAAACGTTGCTCCTTAGGTCCTTTTTATATTTTTCCCCTTCGCCTTAAACCTAGCCTTTTAGTTTTGGACTCCTCTACCCTGGGGAAAAGACCTTGACTATTCACCCTATACATGCCCCTCATGATTTTATAAACCTTTATAAAGTCACCCCTCATCCTCTGATGTTCCATAGACAAATATCCCCAGCCTATTCAGCCTCTCCCTATATCTCAAATCCTACAACCCTGGCAACATCATTGTAAATCTTTTCTGCACCCTTTCACAGCATCCTTCCTATAGCAGGGAGACCAGAATTGAATGTAATATTCTAAAAGTGGCCTAACCAATGTCCTCTACAGTCACAAGGTGACCTCCCAACTCCTATACTCAATGCACTGACCAATAAAGGCTGTGAGAACTGAGCAGCTCCTGCCCAGTCAGGCAACAAATAATAAAAGGGAAAGGAATATTATATTTACAGAGGGTCTTTCACAATGTTCCAAAGCGATTTGCAGCTGATTCAGCATCTTTGAACCTTTTTTTTTGCTTTTTCCTTTTCTCTAACCCCCACACTACCGCCTAACTGCGGTAATGCTTATTTTTACCCCCGCACCCATGTGTGTGTGCAGGTGTGAGACACAGTGAGAGACACAAGGTGCACGAATCTTTGAACTCTTTATTTTTTTTTGCAGTCAAGGAGGAGAGTCCTTGCAGTACACACACACTGGTCCAGCTCCCTCAAGAGCCAGCTCTGAGTGAACAGGATGTCTGACACTCCTGTTTATTTTTTTTCCTACCCCCACACTACTGCCTAACCTGAAGGCTCAGGTTGTGGGGCACAGGCTCCCGTGGGAAGTACGGGACCTTGGGGCCAATGTGAAATTCCGTGCGGGCTGGGGTAAGCGCAGACGGGATCCCACTGCACACCTGAGCATCCTCCAACTGGTGCACTACGTCGGGTCCGAGCACCGCCATTTTAAGGCGCCGTATGTCTACCGCTGCTCTGCTCGCTATATCCTGCGGCAGCGTCTTTGAACTCTTTTTTTTTCCCTTTGAACTATTTATTTTTTATCTCCTGTTTTTTTTAACCCCCACACTACCGCCTAACTGCAGTAGTGCTTAATTTTCCCCCTGCACCCATGGTGTGTGTGTGCAGGTGTGAGACACAGTGAAAGACACAAAGTGAACAAATCTTTATTCAGTTTCCACCACCAGAAAGATAGGAAACACCCGAGTGGCCAGTGACAAGCACTGCCCTTCACATCAAAGGGCAGTGCTGTGTGATCAAAACAGTGAGGGGGAGGGCAGGGATTAATTCAAAATAGAGTTGGAGGGGGAAATAATGCACTCCACTCCCTGCAGCGCCCACCTCTCCCTGAACAACTCCAGGGTGTTTGTGGACACCATGTGCTCCTTCTCCAAGGACACCCGGGCCCTAACGTAACCACGGAAGAGGGGCAGTCAGTCGGCCCTAACGACCCCCTCCACGTCTCGCTACCTGGACCTGTTGATGGCCAGTTTGGCCAGGCCCAGGAGCAGACCCACGAGGAGGTCTTCAGACCTGCCCTCCCTCCTCCGTACCGGGTGCCCGAAGATCAGGAGTGTAGAACTGAAGTGCAACCAAAAGCAGAGGAGGAGGTTTTTAAGAAAATCAAAAAGGGAGTGCAAACGCCCACACCCAATATATACGTGGTCCACAGACTCCACAGCGCCACAGAACAAGCAGTTGGGCTGGGAGTCCGTTAACCACCGCAATCTGCGGTTACAATAGACAATAGGTGCAGGAGTAGGCCATTCAGCCCTTCGAGCCTGCACCGCCATTCAATATAATCATGGCTGATCATTCCTAATCAGTATCCTGTTCCTGCCTTATCTCCATAACCCTTGATTCCACTATCTTTGAGAGCTCCATCCAACTCTTTCTTAAATGAATCCAGAGAGTGGGCCTCCACTGCCCTCTGGGGCAGAGCATTCCACACAGTCACCATTCTCTGGGTGAAGAAGTTTCTCCTGAGCTCTGTCCTAAATGGTCTACCCCGTATTTTTAAGCTGTGTCTTCTGGTTCGGCACTCACACATCAGTGGAAATATATTTCCTACTGCCAGAGTGTCCAATCCTTTCATAATCTTATACGTCTCAATCAGATCCCCTCTCAATCTTCGAAACTCAAGGGTATACAAGCCCAGTCGCTTCAGTCTTTCAGTGTAAGGTAATCCTGCCATTCCAGGAATTGACCTCGTGAACCTACGCTGCACTCCCTCAATAGCCAGAATGTCTTTTCTCAAATTTGGAGACCAGAACTGCACACAGTACTCCAGGCGTGGTCTCACCAGGGCCCTGTACAGCTGCAGAAGCACCTCTTTGCTTCTATACTCAATTCCTCTTGTTATGAAGGCCAGCATGCTATTAGCCTTCTTCACTACCTGCTGTACCTGCATGCTTGCCTTCATTGACTGGTGTACAAGAACACCCAGATCTCTCTGTACTGCCCCTTTACATAAATTGATTCCATTGAGGTAGTAGTCTGCCTTCCTGTTCTTGCTACCAAAGTGGATAACCATACATTTATCCACATTAAACTGCATCTGCCATGCATCTGCCCACTCACCTAACTTGTCCAGGTCACCCTGTAATCTCCTAACATCCTCATCACATTTCACCCTGCCACCCAGCTTTGTATCATCAGCAAATTTGCTAATGTTATTGCTCATACCATCTTCTATATCATTAACATATATTGTAAAAAGATGCGGTCCCAGCACGGATCCCTGCAGTACCCCACTGGTCACTGCCTGCCATTCTGAAATGGAGCCGTTTATCACTACCCTTTGTTTCCTATTAGCCAACCAATTTTCAATCCAATCTAGTACTTTGCCCTCAATACCATGCGCCCTAATTTTACTCACTAACCTCCTGTGTGGGACTTTATCAAAAGCTTTCTGAAAGTCCAGGTACACTACATCTACTGGATTTTCCTCGTCCAACTTCATAGTTACATCCTCAAAAAATTCAAGAAGATTAGTCAAGCATGATTTCCCCTTCATAAATCCATGCTGACTCTGTCCTATCCTGTTACTACTATCCAGATGTGCAGTAATTTCATTCTTTATAATAGACTCCAGCATCTTTCCCACCAATGAGGTCAGACTAACTGGTCTATAATTTCCTGCTTTCTCTCGCCCATCTTTCTTAAAAAGGTGGCGAGCAGCACCCTTCCCCCCCCCCCCACATCCCCGAGAGAAAGGGGGAGGACTCCCACACAGAGAGCCCTCCACTGGGGATCCCCACCGCCCGGTGGCAAATGGGCACGCCAAGGCGTGTCTGGACGGTGGATGAGGGAGAAGAGGTGGACGGTGTGCAGCAGCAGTCGATACAGGGCCCGCCTTTTTATGTCCTTAAAAGGGACAAAACTAAAATTCCGGAGGTGGCTCAGGTTGTGGAGCACAGGCTCCCGCGGGAAGTACGGGACCTTGGGGCCAATGTGAAATTCCGTCCGGGCTGGGGTAAGCACGGACGGGATCCCACCGCACATGTGAGCAAGCTACAACTGGTGCACTACGTCGGGTCCGAGCACCGCCGTTTTAAGGCGCCGGACGTCTACCGCTGCCCTGCTCGCTGTATCCTGCGGCAGCGTCTTTGAACTCTTTGTTGTATTGAGCTAATTTACTATTTATCTTCCACCTAATTTGCTTACAAACTAGCTCCTGCAAAGTGCTAATGACCAGATAATCTACTTTTAGGAGTTTGATTCAGGGCTAAATATTGATCAGGAGACCAGGAATAACTACCTTGATCTTCAAAACAATCCTGTTGGATCATCACCAACGTAAAAGGGGCAGGAATCCCAGCGGCACGGTGGCACAGTGGTTAGCACTGCTGCCTCGCAGCGCCACGGACCCGGGTTCAATTCCCACCTCAGGCAACTGTCTGTGTGGAGTTTTCACATTCTCCCTGTGTCTGCATGGGTTAACCTGTCCAAAAATGTGCAGGTTAGGTGAATTGGCCATGCTAAAAATAGGTGAAGGGGTAAATGTAGGGGAATGGGTCTGGGTGGGTTGGTCTTTGGAGGGTCGGTGTTGGGCCAAAGGGCCTGTTTCCACACTGTAAGTAATCTAATCTAATCTAATCTAAAAAAAGATGCCAATACCAACAGTGCAACACTTACTCAGTGCTCACTTTGTCAGACTTGATGTTTATACTGCATGCCTGGATTGGAACTCATGTCCACCACCCTGTGATTGCAAGGTGATGGGACTCCTAGCACACAACATGATCGAACTTGTCTTATTTCTGTAGGAACCCTATAACATGGAGAGAATATTTTGGTTGTTGTCTGACAAGGATAGCACCTTGATCAAAACACTGATGGAGGAATTCCAGAAACTGGGCAAAGCTAACGTGCCAGATATCTTGTCCACAAAGGTCAGTACTTGGCCTTGTTGATATTTGATTAGTATTTGTGCAAATTTGTTCTCCGTAGCCAAGGACTGGTGCTGGTCATTCACCTCACTGACAACTACCCATTGATAATACATGGGCTTGTCAGAGGATATTTCCAACTGTCTCCATATAGTGCCTTATACAATAGGTGTCATGCAACTATGGACAGGGCAGATAACAGTGAGACATATCTTACCTACTCATTTAAGTTCCAGCACCAAGGTATAGACAGACCAATCTAGGAAATATAAAGCAGGGAATGTAAGTTTGTTTTTAATGATGTATAGAAGGTAAAATGATGACTGTGAAATACAGGTGGAATTAGGGGGAAGAAATTGAAATAGATAAATAGAAAATGTAAACAGCTTTTTCTTTCAAAATAAAGTTACATCATTAACCTTCCTGTGCAGAAATGAGAATCCACACTTGTAAAATTAACTTTTCAGGTCTAAAGGGGTGGTTCCATAATAATGATCATCTATTAGTCTGTTTAAGTGCTCCTACATGTGACATCTTTGAACATTCAACCATATTTGGTGGTGACTTGATGGACAAATCGGCCAAATTCACACTCTCACTATTTTAGGGCTGAGTTTATTTACGAGGTTTGCAACTGTGAATGTTGTGAAGGAACAAGTTATCATCGAAGGACACTAGAGGTTGCAATCCCACAGGATTTTGCAAAAGTATCTTATTTCATGACCCATATCTTTTGGCAACATAGCTGTTAGCCTGGGAATTACATTTGAAGCATAAGATAATGCAAGCCCCTGGTGAGGAGCTAGTAAACAGACCTGAAGTAATTACCATTCAAAGGGTGACCTGTACTAATTTAGTAACATCAGATTTGGTCGCAGGAATACATTAGAAAATGAATGGTCTCTTTCTGGGTTTCTGAGTGGAAATGAAATGCCACAGTGTTCAATACAGTGTTTAAATTATTCACGTTTTCCTAGAACAAACACAATGTTTTGGAAGGTGAAGTTAATTTGTTGAAATTCCTGTCGAGGGTACCTCTAGCTTAGTACAAGATGATGGTTGTGAAGGGGTTACATTTGCTCCATCCATTGTAATGCTGTCACTCACTGTCTGCAGGCAGAAGCAATCAGTTCTACGTGAGGTTCAGTGGGAGCAGATTCATTTTTACTAGTACCTGAAGGCCCTAGTGATTATTCCTAACCGAATGTAGTCGTACTTAATGCTGTATGTTATCTAAGAGCAGTACCTCTTCTGTAGATGCGGAATTGTGATGTACCCTCCACCACTAATCGATAGACTGGCCCAAAGCAAACGAGGATTGGTGGTAGCAACCTCCTTCAACAACCCTTACCCAGTATCACATATTGGTTGAGGTGATAAATACTGTAAGGGATGAGAAGTGATCATCAGGGAAACATATAGAACATAGAAGAATACAGCGCAGTACAGGCCCTTTGGCCCTCGATGTTGCGCCGATCCAAGCCCACCTAACCTACACTAGCCCACTATCCTCCATATGCCTATCCAATGCCCGTTTAAATGCCCATAAAAAGGGAGAGTCCACCACTGCTACTGGCAGGGCATCCCATGAACTCACGACTTGCTGAGTAAAGAATCGACCCCAACATCTGTCCCATACCTACCCCCCCTTAATTTAAAGCTATGCCCCCTCGTAATAGTTGACTCCATACGTGGAAAAAGGTTCTCATGGTCAACTCTATCTAAACCCCTAATCATCTTGTACACCTCTATCAAGTCACCCCTAAACCTTCTTTTCTCCAATGAAAACAGCCCCAAGTGCCTCAGCCTTTCCTCATACGATCTTCCTACCATACCAGGCAACATCCTGGTAAACCTCCTCTGCACCCGTTCCAGTGCCTCCACATCCTTCCTATAGTATGGCGACCAAAACTGCACACAATACTCCAGATGCGGCCGCACCAGAGTTTTATACAACTGCAACATGACCTCAGGGCTCCGGAACTCAACTCCTCTACCAATAAAAGCCAGTACGCCATATGCCTTCATTACCGCACTATTTACCTGGGTGGCAACTTTCAGAGATCATGGACGCCAAGATCCCTCTGCTCATCCACACTACCAAGTATCTGACCATTAGCCCAGTACCCCATCTTTTTGTTACTCTTACCAAAGTGAATCACCTCACACTTAGCTACATTGAACTCCATTTGCCACCTTTCTGCCCAGCTCTGCAACTTATCTATATCCCGCTGTAACCTGACACATCCTTCCTCACTGTCAACCACTCCACCGACTTTCGTATCATCTGCAAACTTGCTCACCCAACCGTCTAGCCCCTCCTCCAGGTCATTTATAAAAATGACAAACAGCAATGGTCCCAAAACAGATCCTTGCAGAACACCGCTAGCAACTGCACTCCACGATGAACCTTTACCATCAACTACTACCCTCTGTCTTCTTCCAGCCAGTCAATTCCTAATCCAAACTTCCAAATCACCCTCAATGCCATACCTCCGTATTTTTTGCAGTAGCCTACCATAGGGAACCTTATCAAACGCCTTACTAAAATCCCTATACACCACATCTACCGCTTTACCCTCGTCTACCTCTTTAGTCACCTTCTCAAAGAATTCAATAAGGTTTGTGAGGCACAACCTGCCGTTCACAAAACCATGCTGACTATCCTTGATCACATGATTCCTATCCAGATGTTCATAAATCCTATCCCTTACAATTCTCTCTAAGACTTTGCCCACAACAGAAGTGAGACTCACCGGCCTTTAGTTACTCGGGTTATCCCTACTCCCCTTTTTGAACAAGGGAACCACATTTGCTATCCTGCAGTCTTCTGGCACTACTCCTGTAGACAACGAGGACATAAAAATCAAGGCCAATGGCTCTGCAATCTCCTCCCTTGCTTCCCAGAGAATCCGAGGATAAATGCTATCAGGCCCAGGGGACTTATCTATTTTCACCCTTTCCAGAATTTCCAACACCTCTTCCCTACATACCTCAAAGCCGTCCATTCTAATTAATTGTGACTCAATATTCACATCGGCAACAATGTCCTGTTCCTGAGTGAATACTGACGAAAAGTATTCATTCAGTGTCTCCCCAATCTCTTCAGCCTCCACACGCAACTTCCCACTACTATCCTTGACTGGACCTATT
Source organism: Chiloscyllium plagiosum (assembly GCF_037043375.1). NCBI lineage: Eukaryota > Metazoa > Chordata > Chondrichthyes > Orectolobiformes > Hemiscylliidae > Chiloscyllium > Chiloscyllium plagiosum. Next base: position 150,266,757 of record NW_028270139.1, on the reverse strand, counting down.
CCTACCCTAGTCATTCTTTTATTCCTGACATACCTATAGAAAGCCTTAGGGTTTTCCCTAATCCTACCAACTAAGGACCTTTCATGTCCCCTCCTTGCTGCTCTTAGCTCTCTCTTCAGATCCTTCCTGGCTACCTTATAACTCTCAATTGCCCCAATTGAACCTTCACGCCTCATCTTTACATAGGCCGCCCTCTTCCATTTAACAAGGGATTCCAATTCTTTATTAAACCACGGCTCCCTCACACGACCCTTTCCTCCCTGCCTGACAGGTACATACTTATCAAGGACACTCAATAGTTGCTCCTTGAACAAGCTCCACATATCAATTGTGCCCATGCCTTGAAGCCTACTTTTCCAAGCCACGCATCCTAGGTCGTGCCTCACCGCATCATAATTTCCCTGCCCCCAGCTATAACTCTTGCCCTGCAGTGCACACTTATCCCTCTCCATCACTAGAGTAAAAGTCACCGAATTGTGGTCACTGTCCCCAAAGTGCTCACCTACCTCTAATTCTAACACTTGGCCTGGTTCGTTACCCAGAACCAAATCCAGTATGGCCTCACCTCTTGTTGGCCTGTCTACATATTGTGTCAGGAAACCCTCCTGCACACATTGGACAAACACCGACCCATCTAACGAACTAGAGCTATAGCTTTCCCAATCAATATCTGGAAAGTTAAAGTCCCCCATAACAACCACCCTATTACTTTCACTCTTCTCCTGAATGATCCTCGCAATCCTTTCTTCTAGTCTCTAGGACTATTCGGAGGCCTGTAGAAAACTCCTAACAGGGTGACCTCACCTTTCCAATTCCTAACCTCAGCCCAAACTGCCTCAGATGTCGAGTCTTCATCCATCGTCCTTTCCACCGCAGTAATACTATCTTTGACAAGCGATGCCACACCTCCCCCCTCTTTTATCCCCACCTCTGACCCTACTAAAACATTTAAACCCTGGAACCTGCAACAGCCAATCCTGTCCCTGTTCAATCCATGTCTCCGTAATAGCCACAACATCGAAGTCCCAGGTACCAACCCACGCTGCAAGTTCACCTACCTTATTTTGTATACTTCTTGCATTGAAGTATACACACTTCAAGCCACTTTCCTGTTTACAGGCACCCTCCTTTCAGATTGATGCCATGTTCCTAACCTCCCTACACTCCAGGTCCTGCACCCTAAAGCTACAGTCTAGGTTCCCATGCCCCTGCAGAGTTAGTTTAAACCCCCCCCCAAGAGCACTAGCAAACCTCCCGCCAAGGATACTGGTGCCCCTCAGGTTCAGGTGTCGACCATCCTGTGTATAGAGGTCCCACCTTCCCCAGAAAGAACCCCAGTTATCCAGATACCGGAATCCCTCCCTCCTGCACCATCCCTGTAGCCACGCATTTAACTGTTCTCTCTCCCTCTTCCTCGACTCTCTATCACTTGGTATAGTACCAAACTATTGTGCCACGTTGCCATGCAGCTAGAACAGGCCCTTCTATTTTGAATTTATGGGTGTGACTTTTCACAGAAAACATCTGGGGCTAGAACAGCTTGTCAACAGACTGAGAGCGAAAGCAGTCAGCATTTGCCATTAGAGACTGGAAGTTGCTTTCAGATAAGCAGAGAGAGAAATCTGCCATAAGGTTATCCCACCATGCAATATTAACTTTATTTCTCTCCAGAGGTACTGCTGAGTTTTCCACCACCTAATGTTTAAGCAGGTATTGAGTGTCTTCCATTTGGGTTGGGGCACATTGGTCATCAATGGAACCCTTGAAGGAACTTAAAGAATTTCAGTATCCATCAGGGCCTTCATAGCAAATTCCAAACTTTCTCCATTCAATGTTTGCGCATCCAAAATCAGACCTTACTTCTGTTTTTCACATTCTCATGGATGTCTGAAATGCTTCACAACCAATGTAGCACTTTAGAAATATAATCCTTGCTTTACTGTACGGTTCAGCAGATCCTACAAGAGCAAAGTAATGCTGACCACATAATTTGTCTCTATAGTAATGAGCGATTAATGGTTCTTTCGTTAATGTATTTTGAGTAACTGAGGTAGAAATTCTTCACCAATTTCAGCAGGGCAAGCATCCTCCATGGTTTTGGGTCCATTGTGCAATGGAAGTGTAGTACAGTGAGGGTCACTGTCTTTGAACTCTTTATTTCATCTTTTTACATTCACAAACCCCTGAGCGGAAGTTGGACTTAGATTTATCCAGTACATCAGTTGGCAGGGTTAGCCGCGAGGAGTTTGACTCATGATTTCTACAGGAAGCAGCATGTTTTGCTGTGGTTCCAAATTGCCTTGACCAATGTAGGCTTGCTTCTCGCTGCTTGTGATGCATTGAGACCAGCAGGAAGTGTTCACTCAGTGTCCTCATGCTGAACCATCCACACTGAGCACTTCCTGGTATGATTCCTCATGGAGCAACAGAGCAAGATGTAACAGAGAGCCCTGGGGATCTGCCCCGCTGGCTTTTACAGAATACATAAGCATAGCAGGTTAATTTCAGGGCCTTAGTAAAGTCTACAGGAAGAGTGAAATTCACCAGAGACGCAATGGAGCAAAGCTGCAGTCTATCACTGTGAGGATCTCCTGCTGCATTCAAATGCCTGCCGTGCTCTGAGGCTACAAAGGTGACACCACATTCAGCATTTCCGAGCAAGCTCATTTTAGGTATCTACGATGGATCTCTGGAACCCAAGTCAAATTACTTGCGCCCAATGTCTGCCTCCATTATGGTACTGCCATGTTCTGGGAACCTGCTGGTTGTACGTTGTTTAGATCCTCACAGATAGAGTGGCTTCTCAGTGAGATATCCTCGAAGAGAACATGGTAAGTGCCAATTGGTTAGCACTGCTGCCTCACAGTGCCAGGGACCCAGATTCGATTCCGGGTTTTGGGTGATGGTCTGTGTGCGTTTCCTCTGGATGTTCCGGTTTCCGCCACAATCCAAAGCTGTGTGGTTAGGGTGGATTGGCCATGGAAATTATCCCATAGTGTCCAGGGATGTGCAGGTTAGGTAGATTGGCCATGCTAAATTGTCCATAGTGTCCAGGGATGTGTAGGTTAGGTGGATTGGCCATGCTAAATTGTCCATAGTGTTCAGGGATGTGTAGGTTAGGTAGATTGGCCAGGCTAAATTGTCCATAGTGCCCAGGGATGTGTAGGTTAGGTGCATTGGCCAGGCTAAATTGTCCATAGTGCCCAGGGATGTGTAGGTTAGGGTGGATTGGCCAGGCTAAATTGTCCATTGTGTCCAGGGATGTGCAGGTTAGGTGGATTAGCCATGGGAAATGCAGGGTTACCAGTGTAAGGGTCTGGGTCTGTGTAGGATGCTCTTTGGAGGGTCAGTGCAGATTTGATGGGCCAAATGGCCTCTTTCCACTCTGCAGGGATTCCATGCAGCCAACAGCAATGTAACAGTCTCCCTGCAGAAAGTTTGAAGCCTTCTGCACCCAGAGGATTTTGTCCTGAAGATCAACATGCTCTCATTCCTCAATGGGTGATTGACCTGCAAGCCTGCTAGACCCCTGGGAGAACCCCCTTTTCCACCAATAACGCACCCACTCCTAAAGAAGGATTGGTGACGTGGCACTATACCAGATGGTGAGCATTTTGCTGCAATTTGCAGTTAGAATGAGGGAGTTTCGATGTTGCTATGACAATTGCTGAGATGACCTTTAACCTGTTGCCATTCTTGTTCCCATGCAGCTGTCACAAACATTTGATTCATACACCGTGAACGATGACTATGTGATTGTGACAATGCTCCGTTGTTGGAAGGAGAATGAGTATTTGCTTTGTCCTCACTCTGCTGTCGCTGTCGCGTACCACTATCAAGAAATGGACCTGGACACCAGGAGGTAATGGGATTAGCCTGTTGGTCAAACGTTCGCACATGCAACAATCCAACTTGTGTCACAGCACCGAACGTGTGGGAGCTGTTGAGAGTGAAAAGCAATGTGCTGTATCCCACCAACAAGGCTAAACAGATATATCCCAAAGGTGGATCCAAAGAATGTGTTTGTGATAACTATTTATCTCAAGAAAAATAACTTAGTTTTATGTCTCAGCTTATTACACATGGAAGAAACCTCTGAGTGCTCAGCATAACATAACGGGGAAGTGATGGCCTCGAGGTATCATTGCTGACTATTAATCCAGAGACCCTGATAATGTTCTGAGGACCTGGGTTTGAATCCTGTCATGGAGATAGTAGAATCTGAATTCAATAAAAATCTGAATTAGGAGTCTAATGATGACCATCGTAGATTGTCAGGAAACGAACCTATCTGGTTCACTTATGCCGTTTCAGGATGGAAACTGCCATTCTTACCTGGTCTGACCTACACATGACTCCAGACCCACAGCAATGTGGTTGACATTTAACTGCCCCTTGGGCAATTAGAAATGGGCAATGAATGGCCAGTAACATCCACATCCCATGAATAAATTTTTTTTAATCGCTTTGATGAATATTAATGCAGCAAATAAACCATTCAATTTGTCACACAGCAAGATTCCAGAGACAACAATTAGATCTAATTGATGTTGTTGGAAGAATTCAATGGGGAAAGTCTTTTCGTCATGTCGGAAGAGTCAATAACAAAAACCACGTTAATGCTAGAACAAAACCGTTTGGTCCTGATGGTCAGAAGCAATTTATCATACACAGGAAACCTAGTACTCACACTCTCCAAAAACTGTCGTGATTGTGGCAGACAGGGGGCCCAATCATTGGTCAGTTGAAAATTAGGAGATTTTTGTGAGGTAAAATTAGTAAAGGTTATGGAACCAAGGATGGTAGAGAGAAGTAAGCTAGAGGTCAGGTTTGATATAGAATAGAATCCCTACAGTGTGGAACCAGGCCCTTTGGCCCAACAATTCCACACCAACCCTCTGAAGAGTAACCTGCCCACACATTTAGCCCTGACTAATGCACAAAATCTACACATCCCTGAACACTATGGGGCAATTTAGCTTGGCCAATTCACCTAACCTGTACATCTTTTGATTGTGTGGGGAAGCTGACGTACCCAGAGGAAACCCGCGCAGATATTGGGAGAATGTGCAAACCCCACGCAGACAGTTGCCCGAGGCTGGAATTGAACCCTGGGGCTGTGAGGCAGCAGTGCTAACTACTGAGTCACCATGCCACCCTAATATAATTAGGAGTTAGGATAGACTTGGGGGCTGAATGGTTTGTTCCTGTCCAGTTGTAAGTCTAGTTGGTCACCGTTGGTTATATGAGTTTCAGGAGGACTTTTGACCAGCAGTGAAGATTCTCGGTAATTCTTGGATTATAACAGCATAGGAAATGGGAGCAGATATAGGCTATTCAGTCTTCTGAACCAGCTCTATCATTCAACAGTGTGTGGCTTAACCAGTAGATGTATGTCATTGTTTGATATCTCATCCAAACTGGAAAGCTGTGTCGAAGGAGGATGGTGGGTGTTTGTGGGTGTCACGCATGGGGTGGTGTGGGGAGGGGGAAGAAGTGGGGGAGAGCAGAAAAAGAATAGTTTTTTGTGAAGTATGGGGACTAAGCGATAATTTGGCATTGGCCTTTTTTTGCAGTGTCGTTTTGCAATGTTGTCCTTTTGCAATGTTTTCCTTTGTTGTCATTGTCCAGGAGTAAGTAAACAGAGCAACCTAACCCCTAATGCTTTCCATCTGTCTGCACTTAGCGTTCCCAGATGTTGCCTAGCAACTGCTGCTGCTGCTAAGTTTCCGGAGGCCGTGCTGAAGGCTGGACTAACTCCGGAGATTCCACCCGAAATCCGTGCTTTGGAGACCATGGATACACGGTGTACGGCAGTGAAGAGAGGAGAAGACTGGGAAAAGATCCTCTACCATAAAATCGAGGAAGTTAATATGCGCAGAAAAACATGAATACCTTACCAGAACATGTCAATGTCGTTGGTTTCACCAAAGTAGATACTTCGATAGTGGAAGGTCACATTTTCTAATTCTACATGGATGTGTTTAGAGATTCCTGTCCAAATCTCAAGGATGTTCCAAATCTCATGAGACCTGCTGTTGATATGAGATTGGGTTCAGATGAATTAACTTACCGTCTTCATCAGCTCAGCTTCTTCCCTGCTCATTTGTTCTAGACAGTACATGAGTTAATTGTCTTTTTTGTCAGGGAGTTAGTTATTACTGAATCAATACTGACTGACATTGAGGTTGTCAATCAGAGAAAACCTCCAGAGCCAGAATGGCAGCATATGGCAGTGCTACAGGATGCTGTCAGTCTGGGTCTATCCCTGTCCTAGTCACTTCCTTCTCTCTAGTCCATATGACCTATCTCTGGGCAGAGTGTGGTTCAGGACTGGAGGGGTTGTCCTGAGCTGCTAACTACATTGTGTTTCTCTTTTTTTGCAATTTGCCATTTTTTCACCTTCAAAACACCTCATCTTCCTAGTCTTCTTCAATCCTGATTTTCTCTTAGAAATGTTGAAATCTCCTCTCTTTGTCTCTCTCAGCACCTTATTAAGGGTTCATTGAGTCTCTTTATAAGCAGTAAAAACAACTGGTCCCTCCTGCCCCATGGTGCATCCATTGGAGACTACATCTTGACAATTATTTTCAATGTCGAAAAGTGTGGCGCTGGAAAAGCACAGCAGGTCAGGCAGTATCAGAGGAACAGGAGAGTTGACATTTCCACATAAGGCCTTCAGGCATTCCTGAAGAAGGACTTAAGCCTGAAACGTCGATTGTCCTGCTCCTTGGATGCTGCCTGACCAGCTGTGCTTTTCCAACGCCACACTTTTCGAATGTGATCTCCAGCATCTGCAGTGCTCACTTTGTCCCAATTATCTTCGATGCCCAACTCACTGCAAGTTTCAATCCTAGCCCTGCGGACTTTCTCAGTGGTTTAGCTGTCTCCATCCCCCTCCTCATGTCCCTCCAGATGTCTGTTCGCTCCCGAATGATGTCCTTTCTATCCGTGACCTTATTAAGGACGATTGCTTGGACATTTTGGCCTCATCTAGCTGACAGGTAGTGATTCATTCCCTCAAATTGCAGCTTTCTCACCTGAACCAACAGGGCCTGTACCAGCAGCTAATCATATTTCCAATCTCTTTTTGTGCTATGCTATTTTCTCCTCTTTGACCGTTCCATCTTGTTCCATGTTCTCACCTCTCATTCAAAATTCCTATTCTCTATGGCCCATCGATGTGCTATGCCATATTAGAACCTGAGATACCTTCACTATTGATGTCCTCAGCTTCTGCGCCAAATGATTTCTTCATACTTGGTGATTTCAACCTTCATTTCTGTGGTGCATCATGCACTGCTGTTACTGAGCAGTGGTGCAGTCGGTGGTGGAGGGAGTGGATGTTTGTGGAAGTAGTGTCAATCAAGTGCGCTGCTTTGTCCTGGTTGGTGTCGAGCCTCTTGGGTGGTGTTGGAGTTGTACTCATCCAGGCAATTGGGGAATATTCCATCATATTCCTGTCTTCCATTCCTCAGAAGATTCAGGTCTTGATGTATTGAGGTGGAAGTGTAAATTAGATATCTTTTGAAAGTCTGAATCTCTTTCAACTTGGAATTAGTGAGCAGTTTAATTAATGCTCCTTACAACCCAATACCTTGAAAACCTTTCTAGGCTTTTGGGAGACTCTGAGATGACCCCTTATGAACTCGGAGAGTTCAATTTTCATCACACTTGCTTTGTGTCCTGTCTTTGGCTGTGAATTCCTTCCCTTGACTTCTTTGCCTCACTCTCATTCATTTACTGCTGTTCAGCATCAAATGTAGTTGCATGTTATCACTCTCATATCTTGTGGTGTTTCATAACATTAAAGGCACTATATGTTATCAAGTTGTTGATTCACGTGGTGTCCCAATTTCTGGCAAGGGATAGTCAACATCTTTAGTTGCAACCATGATGCACGTGCTCTGGTAGTATCTGATAATTTCCCAGTCTATTATAGTTTATTAAATCCCTCCTCAGAGGCTGTTTGCTCATATTTACCCTCTACTTTAATTGACAATGTGCCTTGAACTGACATGTCAGTGTCCTCCGCTCCCAGTGTGCATGCGAGTAGCTGGAGTAGTAGGTAATTGTCCCAATACAAATTCCGAAGATAAGAGAAGGGATGCACTGTATGTGTTTCCCACTGTATGTGTTTCCCACATCTGCTGAGGCTAGCCTATCAAGAACAATTGAATGTGAACCTATAGTTCCCAAAGCTCTACACTACTGGATGTCCTCATTTCATGCCTGCTTCAGTTGTAGATTAATTAATAGAGTTTAATTACATTCATTATTTTAGCAAATCCTTCATCATTATGTAATGGGTGATAGAAGGTGAGTTAGATTGATCATTGTCTTTTTTGTTAGACTAGGAGTTCCTCCTTTTTTTTAATAAAAATCCAGCACTTGGAAAATTGAGTTCAAATAGCACACTGACCCCCACTGACTCAATGTTGAATATCTTAAAATCTCACTGTGTGAACTATAGTGTATGGAACAGTATATTTGCATTAAAATTCTTGTTACCATTTCACCCTGAAGGTTTCTAAATCATTCATTTCTGATTCAGAAAAGCACAATGTGGTATACAGCTGAATTCTCTCAAACCTTTTGTACAAGTTCAGGAAATAAATTATAAACCAGAAAAATAACAGGATGCACTGATATCTGCATGTGTCAATGAGAACTCTAACCCTTTATGTTTTGGCACAATGCCATCATCTCCTCCAGTCCTACAAAGAATTGAGATCTCTCAATATTAGCACAGAAGAAATACGAGCAGGAGTAGGCCATTCAGTTCATTAAGCAAGGCGAACGTGAGTACCGCATACGCTGGAGATTAGAGTCAAGAGTGTGGTGCTGGAAAAGCACAGCAGGTCAGGCAGCATCCGAGGAGCATGAGAATCAATGTTTCAGGCAAAAACTCTTCATCAGGCCTGCCCCAGTCCTGATGAAGGGCTTCTGCCCGAAATATCGATTCTCCTGCTCCTCAGATGCTGCCTGACCGGCTGTGTTTTTCTAGCACCACACTCTTGACATTCAGTCCATTAAGCCTGCTCCACCGTTTGTGAGACCTTGGCTCATTGGATCATGGCATTAATCCCACTTTATTACCAATCTCCCTAATCCTTGAATTTCTTAAATTAGAAATGATTCTACTCTAGCTATGTACAGAGTCAACCATCCAGTAGGAAATTCAGAATGTCCGTATGGACTTTCACAAGCTTTTACAGATGCATTAGAGAAAGTATTCTATCTGGATGCATCACAGCTTGGTATGGCAACTGCTCTGCTCACAACTGTAAGAAATGACAGAGAGTTGTGAACACAACCCAGCCCATCACTTGAGCCAACCTTCCAATCTCTTGACTCCATCTACACTTCTAGCTGCCTCAGGAAGACCACCCAACATCGTTGGGCAGAAGGTACAAAATCTTAAACACACACAGCAACAGATTCAAGAACAGCTTCTTCTCTGCTGTTATTAGACTTCTGAATGGACCTCTCACATTTCAAATCTGATGTTGATCTTGTTTTTCTTTGCAGCTTTAACATTGTATTCCTCGCTCTGTTCTATCACCAAATTTGTGAGGTGTGATCTTCCTGTACTGCATTCAAAATAAAATTTCCTACAGTGCTTAGCTATGTGTGACAATAATAAGTAAAATCAAAGATCTGGAGAAGTGAATTCCCAAGACTAATGAACCTTTTCATCTCATGCTAAATGGGAGACCCCTTATCTGTGCCCCACTCCTAGACTCCCCCAATGTTGGGGAAGCAGCCTCACAGCACCTATCCTGTCAACCCCCTCCCAGTCATGTATATTCCAAACATTACCTCTCATATTTCTATATTTCAGTGAGTATAGACCTAAACTGTTCAACCTCTTCTCATGAGACAACCCCTTTACTTCAGGTCAATGATAAGGTTGGGGTTAGTGAGCATTCTCTGAGCTATTTCCAATGCAAGTATATAATTCTTTAAGGAGATCAAAACTGTACATAACACTCCAGGTGCACCTCACAAATACCCTGTTCAATTACAGCAAGACTTCCCTACTTTTATACTTCACCACCCCCTCACCCCCAGCACACACACTTTGTAATAAAGTATCTTGCACAGCTATTAGAGAAAGTGGTTGTTTGAGGAATTAGGGGGAAGTGCCAATTGTTTGACTGTTCTGTCCTGGATGATGTTGAGCTCCTTGAGTGTTGTTGGAGCTCCACTTATCCAGACAAGTGGGGAGTATTCCACCACATTCCTGACTTATGCCCTATGCATTTAGTGGAAAATCTTTAGGGAAATGCTGAGTTAAACCACTTGACATCGAACACCCAGCTTGTGTTCTACTGTTATAGTCACATATGTGTGTGGTCTGGCCAATGATAGCTTCCTAGTGGTGGAGCTTTGATGATGGTAATCTCAATCAGTATCAAAGGGAGATGGCTAGATGTCTCCTGTGGAAGATGGCCATTGCCTGCAGATACTTGTGTGGTTTGCATATTACAGTCAGTCAGCCCAACATTGGATGTAATCCAGGTCTGCTACACATGGTTACAGACTACATCATTATTATACATTTGCAGATGGAACTGCACACTGTACAATCATCAACATTAATCCTCAGCAATCCAAAAATGTGCTGGTCAGGTGAATTGGCCATGCTAAATTGCCCATAGTGTTAGGTGTGTTAGTCAGGGGTAAAGTTAGTTTAGGGTGGCACGGTGGCACAGTGGTTAGCACTGCTGCCTCAACAGCGCCAGAGACCCGGGTTCAATTCCCACCTTGGGCAACTGTCTGTGTGGAGTTTGCACATTCTCCCCGTGTTGGCGTGGGTTTCCTCCGGGTGCTCCGGTTTTTCCTCCCACAGTCCAAAGATGTGCAGGTTAGGTGAATTGGCCATGCTAAATTGCCCGTAGTGTTAGGTGTAGCGAAAGGGTCTGGGTGGGTTGCTATTTGGAGGGTTGGTGTGGACTTGTTGGGCCAAAGGGCCTGTTTCCACACTAAGTAATCTCATCTAAATGTAGGGTAGGGGAATGGGTCTGGGTGGGTTACTCTTCAGAGGGTCAGTGTGGACTTGTTGGGCTGAAGGGCCTTTTCCATACTGTAGGGAATCTAATCTAATCTTAAAAAAAAAACAAAAATCCCCACATCTGACCTTGTGATGGAGGGAAGGGCACTGACCAATCAGCTGTCAAGTTTGAGCCCAGGACACGACTTTGAGCAACTTGCAGTGATGGGCCTGTGACTAAAATGATTTTATTCCATCCGCACAATGATCTTTCTTTGCGCTCAGTAAGACTGAAACTGGGGGAGGGTTCCCTTCTGGATTCCCATACTGGTCTCCTTTGGTACCACATTTAATCAAATGCTACCTTATTGTTGATTGCAGTACTTTACCTCATCACTGAGACATTTTACGACGTCAGAGGTTATATCAATGCACATTGTTTAATTTTCACTTGCTCCCTCTTATTCTCTCTCTGTAAACCATTGACAGTTGTTGCAGAAACCCAACTTGTTCATTATAGCTCTTTAGGGAAGAAATTGGTGGTTGTCATTGGGAAAAAATGAAAATTAAATTTAAATATGCTACAGTAGAACATTTCGAAAAAAATTAAGGTAATCTGGCAGAATTAACATGGTGTTGTGAAAGGAAAATCATGTTTAACACATTTATTAGAATTCTTTAAGTAAATATCACATGCTGTAGATAAAGGGGAACTTGAGGATGCACTGTACTTAGATTCCAGAAGAGGTTTGATGAGGTGTCATGTCAAAATTTGCTGCATAAAGTAAAAGTTCATGGTGTAGAGGTGGGGGTAACATACCAACATGAATAGGAGTTTATCTGGGTAGAAAACAGAGAGTAGGCATAAATGGATCATTTTTTGATAACAAGATGTTACAGGGATCAGTGCTGGGATCTCAACCTTTTGCAATTTATGTAAATTACTTTGATGGAAGTACTAAAGATATGGTGTAAACAATATAATTTGACTACAAAGGGATACAAACAAAGTGGTCTTTAGAGCTCCAGCTATTCACAATCAATCTGAATAACTTAAGACCATTGGACAGAGGAGCAGAAATTAGGCCATTCAGCCCATCGAGTCTGCTCTACAATTCAGTCATGGCTGATAAGTTTCTCAACCCTATTCTCCCACTTTCTCACAGTAACCTTGGATCCCTTTGATACTCATGAACCTATCTATCTCTGTCTTAAACATATTCAATGATCTGGCCTCCACAGACTTCTGTGGCAATGAATTCCATAGATTCACTGTCTCTGGTCTTCCCTTTACTCTAAGACTATGCCGTCGGATCCTAGCATCTCCTACCAATGGAAACACCTTCCCAACATCTACTCTGTCCAGGCCATTCAGTATTGTGTGTGTTAATTAGATACCCCGTCATCCTTCTAAACTCCATCAAGCATAAACCCAGAGGACTCAAACACTCCTGGACTTGGATGTGGTGATAGGATTACAAGAGCTAAATTTACAGGTGACACTAAATAGGTAGTAAATTAAGTTGCAATGAAGAAATAAAAAATTTACAAATTATGTTAATGTTAGGTGAATGGGCCAGAATTTGGCAGGTGTTTAAGATTATCCATTTTAAACGGAGGAATAAAAAGGCAATTCATTATCTAAATGGAGTGCGTTGGTACAGAGGGACGTGGGTGTCCTTGCACACACACATACAATAAGTAATAAGGATAACAAAGTGAATTTTTACATTTATTGCCAAAGGAATAGAGTATGAAATTGGGAAACCGTTTGCTGCAACTGTACAAGACATTAATGAGACGTTACCGGGAGTACTGTGTACAATTTTAGTCTTGAAGAGGGGTATAGTTGTATTGCACATAGTTCAGAGGAGGTCCACTAGATTGATTACAGAGGTGAGGGTTTAGTTTTATGAAGAGAGATTGAGCAGGTTAGGCCTCTACTTTCTGCAGTTTAGAAGAATGAGAGGAGATCTAACTGATGTATAGCATCATAGAGTCATAGAGACGTACAGCGTGGAAACAGACATAGAACATAGAACACGGAACATTACAGTGCAGTACAGGCCCTCCGGCCCTGGATGTTGCGCCAACCAGCCATACCATTCTGAAGCCCATCTACGTCCATATGCTTGTCCAATGATGACTTAAATGCACTTGAAGTTGGTGAATCTAATACCGTCGCAGGCAAAACATTCCATACCCTTACTTCTCTCTGAGTAAAGAAACTACCTCTGACATCTGTCCTATATCTATCACCCCTCAATTTAAATCAATGCCCCCTCGTGCTCACCGTCACCATTCTTGGAAAAAGGCTCTCCCTGTCCACCCTATCTAACCCTCTGATTATCTTATATGTCTTTATTAAGTCGCCTCTCAACCTTCTTCACTCCAACAAAAACAGCCTCAAGTCCCTCAGCCTTTCCTCATAAGACCTCCCCTCCATACCAGGCAACATCCTAGTAAATGTCCTCCAAGGCCTCCACATTCTTTGGTCCAACCCGTCCATGCCGATCAGATATCCCGACCCAATCTAGTCCCACCTGCCAGCACCCGGCCCATATTCCTCCAAACCCTTCCTATTCATATACCCATCCAAATGCCTCCTAAATGTTGCAATTGTACCAGCCTCCACCACATCCTCTGGCAGCTCATTCCACACATACCATCCTCTGTGTGGAAAGGTTGCCCCTTAGGTCCCTTTTATATCTTTCCCCTCTCACCCTAAACCTATGCCCTCTAGTTCTGGACTCCCCCACCCCAGGGAAAAGATTTTGTCTATTTACCCTATCCATGTCCCTCATGATTTTGTAAACCTCTATAAGGTCACCCCTGTTCTCCGACACTCCAGTGAAAACAGTCCCAGCCTATTCAGCCTCTCCTCCTAGCTCAAATCCTCCAACCCTGGCAATATCCTTGTAAATCTTTTCTGAACTCTTTCAAGTTTCACAACATCTTTCCGATAGGAAGGATCCAGAACTGCACGCCATATTCCAACAGTGGTCTAACCAATGTCCTGTACAGCCGCAACATGACCTCCCAACTCCTGTACTCAATACTTTGACCAATAAAGGAAAGCATACCAAAAGCCTTCTTCACTATCCTATCTACTGGCGACTCTATTTTCAAGGAGCTATGAACCTGCACTCCAAGGTCTCTTTGTTTAGCAACACTCCCTAAGACCTTACCATTAAGCGTATAAATCCTGCTAAGATTTGCTTTCCCAAAATGCAGCAACTTGCAATTATCTGAATTAAACTCCATCTACCACTTCTCAGCCTATTGGCCCACCTAATCAAGATCCCCTTGTAATCTTAGGTAACCTTCTTCGCTGTCCACTACACCTCCAATTTTGGTGTCATCTACAAACTTACTAACTATATCTCTTATGTTCACATTTGGCACTCCACTGGTCACAGGCCTCCAGTCTGAAAAACAACCCTCCACCACCCCCCTCTGCCTTCTACCTTTGAGCCAGTTCTGTATCCAAATGGCTAGTTCTCCTTGTATTCCATGCTAACCAGTCTCCCATGGGGAACCTTGTTGAACACCTTACTGAAGTACATATAGGTCTATCTCTCTGCCCTCATCAATATTCTTTGTTACTTAGAGTCATAGAGATGTACAGTATGGAAGCAGACCTTCAGTCCAACCTGTCCATGCCGACCAGATATCCCAACCCAATCTAGTCCCACCTGCCAGCACCCGGCCCATATCCCTCCAAACCCTTCCTATTCATATACCCATTCAGATGCCTTTTAAAAGTTGCAATTGTACCAGCCTTCACAACATCCTCTGGCAGCTCATTCCATACACGTACCACCCTCTGAGTGAAAAACGTGCCCCTTAGGTGTCTTTTATATCTTTCCCCTCTCGCCCTGAACCTAAGCTCTCTAGTTCTGGACTACCCCACTCCCAGGAAAAGACTTTGTCTATTTATTCTATTCATGCCCCTCATGATTTGATAAACTTCTATAAAGTCACCTCTCAGCCTCCGACGCTCCAGGAAAAACAGCCCTAGCCTATTCAACCTCGCCAACCCTGGCAACATCCTTGTAAATCTTTTCTGAACCCTTTCAAGTTTCACAACATCTTTCCGATAGGAAGGAGACCAGAATTGCACGCAATATTCCAACAGTGGCCTATCCAATGTCCTGTACATCCGCAAAATGACCTCCCAACTCCTGTACTCAATACTCTGACCAATAAAGGAAAGCATACCAAACACCGCCTTCACTATCCTATTTACCTGTGACTCCACTTTCAAGGAGCTATGAACCTGCACTCCAAGGTCTCTTTGTTCAGCAAGACTCCCTCGGACTTTACCATTAAGTGTATAAATCCTGCTAAGATTTGCTTTCCCAAAATGCAGCACCTCACATTTATCTAAATAAACTCCATCTGCCACTTCTCAGCCCATTGGCCCATCAGATCAAGATCCTGTTGTAATCTGAGGTTACCTTCTTTGCTGTCCACTACACCTCCAACTTTGATGTCATCTGCAAACTGACCACCTATACCTCTTATGCTCACCTCTCCTTCAAAAAACTCAATCAAGTTTGTGAGACGTGATTTCCCACGCACAAAGCCATGTTGACTATCCCGAATCAGCCTTGCTTTTCCAAATACATGCACATCCTGTCCCTCAGGATTCCCTCCAACAACTTGCCCACCAACGATGTCAGGCTCACTGGTCTATAGTTCCCTGGCTTTTCCTTACCACCCTTCTTAAACAGTGGCACCACGTTAGCCAACCTCCAGTCTTCCGGCACCTCAGCTGTGACTATCGATGTTACAAATATCTCAGCAAGGAGCCCAGCAATCACTTACCTAGCTTCCCACAGAGTTCTAGGGTACACCTGATCAGGTCCTGGGGATTTATCCACCTTTAACCGTTTCAAGACACCCAGCACTTCCACCTCTGTAATCTGGACATTTTGCAAGATGTCATCATCTATTTCCTTACATTCTATATCTTCCATGTTCTTCTCCATGGTAAACACTGATGCAAAATACTCATTTAAGAGGATTGACAAAGTTGAAGTAGAAAAAGGAGTAATTTCTGCTCCTGTGTTTCATGGGTTCCTCATGAGTGAATCTAGAAGTAGACATCATAATTTTGAAATAAGGAGTAGCAGATTTAAACAGAGATGAGGAGAAATTACTCTCAAAGAGCTACGATTCGGAAAAATTCACCACCTCAGAGTGCAGTAGATGCTGGATCATTGAGTAAATTTAGGGAGAATATACATTTTTAATTAGTAGCAGGTTGGAGGGGCATGGAGAGCAGGATTCAAAAGAGTGACACTGGAAAAGCACAGCAGATCAGGCAGCATCTGAAGACCAGGAGAATCGATGTTTCAGGCATAAGCAATTCATCAGGAATTTCCTGATGAAAAGCTTATGCCCGAAATCTTGACTCTCCTGCTTCTCAGATGCTGCCTGACTTGCTGTACTTTTCCAGTGTCACTCTTTTTGACTCTGACTCTCCAGCATCTGCAGTCCTCACGTTTTCCTCGGGTTATGGAGAGCGGGCAGGAAAGTAAAGTTTGGCCAATGGGAGATCAGCCATAATTGTATCGAAATGTCAAACAAGTTCAAGAGGCTGAATTGCCTATTCCTGCTCCTAGTTTTTATTGTTCTTATGTCAAGTATGAAATAGTCTATTTTGAAAGGAAGAATGTAAAAAAGCATATCATGAAAATGATGAGTATATACAAAGAAATCTATCTCTTTCTGCCTTAAAATCATTCGGAGACTTTACTTCCATTGGTTTTCAAAGACTCATGATCAGCTAAGACATTTACCTCATCTCAGCCTAAAATGGATCACCCCCACCCCCTTATCCTCAACAGTTCTAGATCCCCACACAAATATAAACAATCTTTCCAAACTGGTAATTCTTCCTAGGCAGTAATAATTGATAATGCATTGTTAATATGTGGAAACTTGGGATCTAAATTGTATGGAGAGATGTAAAGTTTTTAATATATCATGCGTACGTTAAGAAAGACCTCGATTTACAGTCATATTTGAAATTTTCGAGTGATTCCAGGGTGTTTTATTTCATTCTCTCATGGGATTTGGCCTTTGCCAATATTTAGTGCCTATCTCTATTTGCCCAGAGGGTAATTAAGAATCTCATATCGTGAGTCACATATAGAGTCATATTTGTAATAAGACCATTTCAAATAATATAGATGTTGTACAATAGTCAGTGATTTTGTCCATTTCAAAATAAACTTTGATGCTCTTTTGTAAAATGTACATTGCCAACCTCTTGTGAATATGTTCAGTGATCACTACAGTAAACACATTATAAAAATAAAATTTATGCTCAATCAAGTCAGGTTTCACTCTGTGTTTGACTTGTCCAGTATTACCATCAGCTGGGATCATAATAACAGCCACATTGCTGAAACTGCTCAGAATCTTATATTTCAATTATTTTTCTGAACTCATGTTGAAATTGTACCAGCCTCCACCACTTCCTCTGGCAGCTCATTCCATACATGTACCACCCTCTGTGTGAAGAGGTTGCCCCTTAGGTCTCTTTTATATCTTTCCCCTCTCACCCTAAACCTATGCCCTCTAGTTCTGGACTCCCCCACTCCAAGGAAGAGACTTTGCCTAATTACCCAATCCATGCCCCTCATGATCTTATAAACCTTTATAATGTCATCCCTCAGCCTCCGACGCTCCAGGGAAAACAGCCTCAGCCTGTTCAACCTCTCCCTCTAGCTCAAACCCTCCAACCCTGGCCACATCCTTGTAAATCTTTTCTGAACTCTTTCAAGTTTCACAACATCTTTCCGATAAGAAGGAGACCAGGATTGCACGCAATATTCTAAACATGGCCTCAACAATGTCCTGTACAGCTGCAAAATGACCTTCCAACTCCTATACTCAATACTCTGACCAATAAAGGAAAGCATACCAAACGCCTTCTTCACTATCCTATCTATCTGCGACTCCACTTTCAAGGAGACTCATTGGAATTTAGAAGAATCAGGAAGAATCTTACATAAACATTTAAAATTGCAAAGGGAATAGATAAAATAGAAGCAGGGAGGTTGTTTCCACTGATGGGTGAAACTGGAATGAGGCTGCTGAGCTTTAAAATAAGAGAGAGCAGATTTACGACTGAGTTGAGGACGAACCTGTTCACCCACAGGTTTGTGAATCTGTGAAACTCCCTGCCCAGTGAAGCAGCTGAATGTTTTTAAGACATAGATAGATAGAGTTTTGAACAGTAAAGGGATTAAGGGTTATGGTGAGCAGGCAGGTAAGTGGAACTGGGTCCATGAAAATGATCTACCATGACTGTTTTGAATTGTGGATCAAGTTCAAGTGGCCAAATGGCCTACTCCTGATCCTATTATGTCCTTATGTTACTGCACAGGAGGTCCTTTGTGCTAATGCTAATTATAGGTCATAGAGATGTACAGCTAGGAAACAGACCCTTCAGTCCAACTCATCCATGGAGACCAGATATCCTCACCTAATCTAGTCCCATTTGTCAGCATTTGGCCCATAGTCCTCTGCACCTTCCTGTTCATATAACCATCCAAATACATTTTAAATGTTGTAATTGTCTCAGCCTCCATCACTTCCTCTGGCATTAGGACAACAGCACATGACTTGTTCAATGATAATAACATTCTTATGAAACTGTTCCAGTCATTGTCACCCTTATGACCAAAGACATTTCATTCTTCTGCCTTGAGATTTCCATAAGTAGTGTTCCAAATCTTGTTTGGAGATGTTGGGATAACATGGATAGACTGAAGATACAAGCATTCTGTAGATAATGGAAAGTGCTCTAACTCTCCAGAGTGCAGGAGATTGACAACTTTGTAACCATAACCAACTTGTGGACGGCGAGGAAGGTTCTCAGAAATTGCAGCAGGAACTTGAACAGTTGGGGAAGTGGGCCGAGACATGGCAAATTAAGTTTAATATAGAGAAGTTTGAGGTATTGCATTTTGGAAAATCAAATCAAGGTAGGAGTTTCGTGGCGAATGGTAGGGCCTTAAGGAGTGTAGTGGAACAGAAGGACCTTGGAATTCAGGTACACAGTTCTCTGAAAGCGGAGTCACAGGTAGACAGGGCAGTGAAGAAGGATTTGGCACACTAGCCGACACCAGTCAGGGCACTGAGCATGGAAGTTGGGAAGTTATGTTGCAGTTGTACAGGATGTTGTTGAGGCCGCACTTGGAGTATTGTGTTCATAGAACATAGAACATAGAACAATACAGCACAGAACAGGCCATTCGGCCCTCGATGTTGCGCCAACCTGTGAACTAATCTAAGCGCATCCCCCTACACTATCCCATCATCATCCATGTGCTTACCCAAGGACTGTTTAAATTTAAAATTTACATTTAAATTAAAATTTTAAAGAAAAGGGAAGGCTGGTCGGTATAGGGAATGCTGGATGACTAAAGAAATTGAGGGTTTGGTTAAGAAAAAGAAGGAAGCATATGTCAGGTATAGACAGGATAGATTGAGTGAATCCTTAGAAGAGTATAAAGAAAGTAGGAGTATACTTAAGAGGGAAATCAGGAGGGCAAAAAGGGGACATGAGATAGCTTTGGCAAATAGAATTAAGGAGAATCCAAAGGGGTTTTACAAATATATTAAGGACAAAAGGGTAACGTGGGAGAGAATAGGGCCCCTCAAAGATCAGCAAGGCGGTTTTTCTATGGAGGCACAGAAAATGGGGAGATACTAAATGAATATTTTGCATCAGTATTTACAGTGGTAAAGTATATGGAAGATATAGACTGTAGGGAAATAGATGGTAACATCTTGCAAAATGTCCAGGTTATAGAGGAGAAAGTGCTGGATGTCTTGAAACAGTTAAAAGTGGATAAATCCCCAGGATCTGATCAGGTATACCTGAGAACTCTGTGGGAAGCTAGAGAAGTGATTGCTGGGCCTCTTGCTGAGATATTTGTATCGTCGATAGTCACAGGTGAGGTGCCGGAAGACTGGAGGTTGGTAAACGTGGTGCCACTGTTTAAGAAGGGCAGTAAAGACAAGCCAGGGAACTATAGACCAGTGAGCCTGACCTCCGTGCTGGGCAAGTTGTTGGAGGGAATCCTGAGGGACAGGATGTATATGTATTTGGAAAGGCAAGGACTGATTCGGGATAGTCAACATGGCTTTGTGTGTGGGAAATCATGTCTCACCAACTTGATTGAGTTTTTTGAAGAAGTAACAAAGAAGATTGATGAGGGCAGAGCAGTAGATGTGAACCATATGGACTTCAGTAAAGCTTTCGACAAGGTTCCCCATGGGAGACTGATTAGCAAGGTTAGATCTCATGGAATACAGGGAGAACTAACCATTTGAATACAGAACTGGCTCAAAGGTAGAAGACAGAGGTGGTGATGGAGGGTTGTTTTTCAGACTGGAGGCCTGTGACCAGTGGAATGCCAAATGTAAACATAAGAGGTATAGTTAGTAAGTTTGTAGATGACACCAAAATTGGAGGTGTAGTGGACAGCGAAGAAGGTTACCTAAGATTACAACGGGATCTTGATTAGATGGGCCCATGGGCTGAGAAGTGGCAGATGGAGTTTAATTCAGATAATTGCGAGGTGCTGCATTTTGGGAAAGCAAATCTTAGCAGCACTTATACACTTAATGATAAGGTCCTAGGGAGTGTTGCTAAACAAAGAGACCTTGGAATGCAGGTTCATAGCTCCTTGAAAGTAGAGTTGCCGGTAGATGGGATAGTGAAGAAGGCTTTTGGTCTGCTTTCCTTTATTGGTCAGAGTATTGAGTACAGGAGTTGGGAGGTCATGTTGCGGCTGTACAGGACATTGGTTAGACCACTGTTGGAATATTGCGTGCAGTTCTGGATCCTTCCTATTGGAAAGATGTTGTGAAACTTGAAAGAGTTCAGAAAAGATTTACAAGGATATTGCCAGGGTTGAGGATTTGAGCTAGAAGGAGAGGCTGAATAGGCTGGGACTGTTTTCCCTGGAGTGTCGGAGGCACAGGGGTGACCTCATAGAGGTTTACAAAATCATGAGGGACATGGATAGGGTAAATAGACAAAATCTTTTCCCTGGGGTCGGGGAGTCCAGAACTAGAGGATATAGGTTTAGGGTGAGAGGGGAAAGATATAAAAGAGACCTAAGGGGTAACATTTTCACGCAGAGGGTGGTACGTGTATGGAATGAGCTGCCAGAGGATGTGGTGGAGGCTGGTACAATTGCAACACTTAAGAGGCATTTGGATGGGTATATGAATAGGAAGGTAAAAACAATGCCTGATGAAGGGCTTTTGCCCAAAACGTCGATTTTACTGCTCCTCGGATGCTGCCTAAACTGCTGTGCTTTTCCAGCACCACTCTAATCTAGACATATGAATAGGAAGTGTTTGGAGGTATATGGGCCGGGTGCTGGCAGGTGGGACTAGATTGGGTTGGGATATCTGGTCGGCATGGACGGGTTGGACCGAAGGGTCTGTTTCCATGCTGTACATCTCTATGACTCTATTACTCAATCTCCCTAATGTGGCTGAGTTAACTACATTGGCAGGCAGGACATTCCATGCCCTTACCACTCTCTGAGTAAAGAACCTGCCTCTGACATCTGTCTTAATTCTACCACCCCTCAATTTGTACAATCCAACATCATCATCCTAGGAAAAAGACTCTCATTGTCCACCCTGTCTAATCCTCTGATCATCTTGCATGTTTCTATCAAATCCTCTCTTAGCATTCTTCCTTCTAATAAGAACCGACCCAAGTCTCTCAGCCTTTCCTCATACGACCTTCCCTCCAGAACTGTACAAGTGTGGCCGCGCTAACGTTTTGTATAGTTGCAGCATCACATTACAGCTCCTGAACACAATCCCTCTACCAATAAAACCTAACACACCGTATGCCTTCTTAACAGCTATCCACCTGGGTGGCAACTTTCAGGGATCTATGTACATGAACTCCAAGATCTCTCTGCACATCCACACTACCAAGAATCTTTCCATTGACTCAGTACTCTGCCTTCCTGTTATTCTTCCCAAAGTGAATCATATCACATTTAGCTGCATTGAACTCCATTTGCCACCTCTCAGCCCAATTCTGTAGTTTATCCAAGTCCCCCTGCAGCCTGTAACATTCTTTCACACTGTCCACTACTCCACCGACTTCAGTGTCATCTGCAAATTTACTAACCCATCCACCTATGCGTGTGTCTAAGTCATTTATAAAAATGACAAACAGCAGTGGTCCCAAAACAGATCCTTGTGGGACACCACTAGTAACCGAACTGCAGGCTGAATATTTTCCATCAACCCAACACTCGCTGCCTTCTTTCAAAAAGCCAGTTTCTAATCCAAACTGCTAACTCACCCTCAATCCCATGTCTCTGCATTTTCTCTAACAGCCTACCATGTGGAACCTTATCAAAGGCTTTACTGAAGTCCATGTATATCACGTCAACTGCCCTACCCTCATCTACATGCTTGGTCACCTTCTCAAAAAAACTCAATGAGGTTTGTGAGACATGACCTGTCCTTGATGAAACCATGTTGACTATCTGCAATCAAATTGTTGCTTGCTAGATGATTATAAATCCTATCTCTTATAATCCTTTCCAAAACTTTTCCTACAACAGACGTAAGGCTCACTGGTCTATAATTACCTGGGTCATCTCTAATGCCCTTCTTGTGCACAACATTTGCAATCCTCTAGTCCTCGGGTACTAAACCTGTAGACAATGACAACTCAAAGATCAAAGCCAAAGGCTCCAACATCTCCTTCCTAGCATCCCAAAAAATCCTTGGATAAATCCCATCCAGTCCAGGGGACTTTTCTACTTTCGCTCCTTCTAGAATTGATAACACCTCTTCCTTACTAACCTCGATCTTTTCTAGTCTAATATCTCGTATCTCATTCTTATCCTATATAATATTCTCCTTTTCCTGGGTGAAAACCGATGAGAAATATTCATTTAGCACCTCTCCGATCTCCACAGGGTCTACACACAACTTCCCACTTCTATCTTTGACTGGCCTTATTCCTACTCTAGTCATCCTTTTATTCCTCACATACCTATAGAAAGCTTTAGGGTTCTCCTTTATTCTACCTGCTAAATACTGCTCATGTCCTCTCTTTGCTCTTTTTAACTCTCTTTAAATCCTTCCTAGCTGATCTGTAACTCTCCATCGCCTCATCTGAACCATCTTGCCTCATCAACACATAAGCCTCCTTCTTCCGCTTAACAAGATATGCAATTTCTGTAGTAAACCTCGGTTCCCTTACCTTATCACTTCCTCCCTGCCTGACAGGGACATACCTATCAAGGACACACAATACCTGTTCCTTAAACCAGCTCCACATTTCGATTGTCCCCATCCCCTGCATTTTGTTACCCCATTGTATGCATCCTAGGTCTTGCCTAATCGCATTATAATTGCCCTTGTCCCATCAATAACTCCTGCCCTGTGGCATGTACCAATCTCTCTCCATCATTAAACTAAATGTAACTGAATTATGGTCACTCTTTCCAAAGTGCTCACCTACAACTAAATCAAACCTCTGGCCTGGTTCATTACCAAGCACCAGATCCAGTGTGGCCCCGCCTCTTGTTGGCCCTTTGACATACTGTGTCAGGAAACCCTCCTGTACACATTGGACAAAAGCTGTTGGGGAAGTTAAAGCCCCCGTAATGACCACCCTGTTCCTTTCACACCTACCCAGAATAATTTTGCTAATCCTCTCTTCCACCTCCCTGGAACTCTGCGGAGGCCTATAAAAATCTCCAAGCAGTGTGACCTCTCCTCCCCTGTTTCTAACCTCAGCCCATACTACTTCAGTAGATGAGTCCTCTTTCAGCCACCGTTATACTATCTTTGACTAACAAGGCCACGCCTCCCCCTCTTTTACCACCTTGCCTGTTTTTAATGAAAGATCTAAACCCTGGAACCTGCAACATCCATTCCTCACCCTGCTTTATCCATGTCTCCGAAATAGCCACAACATCGAAGTCCCAGGTACCTATCCATGCTGCAAGCTCACCTACCTTATTGCGGATACTACTGATGTTGAAGTAGACACACTTCAAACCAGTTTGCTGTCTGTCAGCACATTTCTGTGACCGTGAAATCCTGTCCCTGTCCTCCCTACCCTCATCCTCCTGTGCACTGCAACTACCCCTCAGGTTCTCATCCCCCTGCTGAGCTAGTTTAAACCCACCCAAATAGCACCAGCAAATTTCCCACCCAGGATACTCATACCCCTCTGGTTCAAGTGAAGACCGTCCTGCTTGTAGAGGTCCCAGCTTCCCCAGAATGAGCTTTAATTATCCATGCACCTGAAATCCTCCCTCCTGCACCATCCCTGCAGCTACGTGTTCAGCTGATATCTCTCCCTATTCCTTGTCTCGCTAACACGTTCAGTTTTGGTCACCTTGCTATAGGAAGGATGTAATTAAACTGGAAAGAGTGCAGAAGAAATTTACAAGGATGTTGCCTGGACTCAAAGGTCTGAGTTATAGAGAGAGGTTGGACAAGCTAGGACTTTTTCATTTTGAGGGTAGGAGACTGAGGGGGGATGTTGGATAAGTGTATAAGATCATGAGAGGTATGGATAGAGTGAATGCACTCAGTCCTTTTCCCAGGGTTGAGGAATCAAGGACTAAAGGGCATTAGTTTAAGGTTAGAGGGGAAAGAATAAAAGGGAACCTGAGGGGCAAAGTTTTACACAGATGGTGGAATAAGCTGCCAGTGGAAGTGGTTGAGGCAGATACATTAACAACAATGAAAAGGCATTTGGACAGATACATGGATAGGATGAGATTACAAGGATATGGACCAAGTGCAAGGAACCAGGACTAGCAGCTTAATGTTCCAGGATACAAATGCTGCAGGAAGGATAGAAAGGGAGGCAAGACAGGGAGGGGTATGGTGTTTTTGATAATTACACCTGTACTGAGGGAAGTTAAAAATCACAAAACACCAGGTTATAGTCCAACAGGTTTAATTGGAAGCACACTAGCTTTCGGAGCAACGCTCCAGACAATCACCTGATGAAGGAGCGTCGCTCCGAAAGCTAGTGTGCTTCCAATTAAACCTATTCTACTATAACCTGGTGTTGTGTGATTTTTAACTTTTTACACCCCAGTCCAACACCGGCATCTCCAAATCATGAGTACTGAGGGAAGTTATTCCCAGAAATGCATCCAGGGAAATGTTTTGGGTGGAACTGAGAAATAAGAAAGGGATGACCACCTTATTGGGATTGTATTTTTAACCCCCTAATAGTCAGCAGGAAATTGAGAAACAAACTTGTAAGGAGACCTCAGCTATCTGTAAGAATAATAGGGTAATTATGGTCGGGGTTTTAACTTTCCAAACATCGACTGGGACTGCCATAGTGTGGAAGGTTTAGATGGAGAGGAATTTGTTAAGTGTGTACAAGAAAATGTTCTGATTCAGTATGTGGATGTACCTACTAGAGAAGGTGCAAAACTTGACCTAGTCTTGGGAAAGAAGGCAGGGTCTGGTGACTGAGGTGTCAGTGGGCCAGCCTCCAAACCTCCAACTCAGTACTGCCCTCTTGACCTGTCCTACATGTCCATCTTCCTTCCTACCTACCTGCTCCACCCTCCACACTGACCTATCAATACCACCCTCCCACCTGCATCCAACTATCACCTTGCCAGCTACCTTCTCCCCTGCCCCACCCCCACCCTCCTGTTTACCTCTGAGCCCCCTTGGCCCACAAGCCTCATTCCTGATGAAGGGCTTATGCCTGAAAAGTTGATTCTCCTGGTCCTCGGATGCTGCCTGACCTGCTGTGCTTTTCGACTTGAACATCTAATCTGATAGTCTAGGCTGGTCAGATATATTCAGCGGAGGAGAACTTCTCCAAGGTAGGTATCCTTGCAAGAGGATTCGCATTAAGGATAAAATCAACTAGGCGAAAGTGAGGACTGCAGATGCTGCAATCAGAGTCAAGATTAGAGTGGCGCTGGAAAAGCACAGCAGGTCAGGCAGCATCCGAGGAGCAGGAAAATCGACATTTTGGGCAAAAGCCCTTCATCAGGAAAAGCCCTTCATTCCTGCCCCTCGGATGCTGCCTGACCTGCTGTGCTTTTCCAGCACCACTCTAATCTTGACTCTGATCTCCAGCAACTGCAGTCCTCACTTTCGCCTGGTCAGATATATTAACATTGTCACATACTCCTGTAAATCCAGCAGTGGTAAATATTCTTGGATAGTCATTTACCGCAAGAGGCGATTCTTCGTCAGAGGATTATCCACTTGGGAGTTGAATCCAAAGTAATATGTTGTAAATGATCTGTAAGTTATCAGAAATGGAACTGGACTGGTCAGGTGAGAGAGTAGAGATCCTGTAGTGGGTAACTTACTTCCTGATTCCCTAAGGCACAAGTCAGGAGTTTGATGGAATACTCCCCACTGCCTGGATGGTGCAGCTCCAACAATACATGAGAAGCTTGACACCATCCAGGACAAAGCAGCCGCTTGACTGGCAGCCTATCCACCATTTGTGGGCGGCACGGTGGCACAGTGGTTAGCACTGCTGCCTCACAGCGCCAGAGACCCGGGTTCGACTCTAGCCTCGGGTGATTGTCTGTGTGCACATTCTCCCCGTGTCTGCGAGGGTTTGCTCCGGTTTCCTCCCACAGTCCAAAAATGTGCAGGTGAGGTGAATTGGCCATGCTAAATTGTCTATAGTGTTAGGTGTAGGGGAATTGGCCTGGGTGGGTTGCACTTTGGCGGGTCGGTGTGGACTTGTTGGGTCGAAGGGTCTCCTTCCATACTGTAAGTAATCTAATTCATCCCTCACGAAACATAAAAGGTAACTCAACTGGCCCTATTTATTGGCCAGTGCTTTGCTGTCACTCCTTGTCTGAACACCCCAAGAGTGTTATTGGCACTGGCAAATGATATAAATCATTGCCTTCAGCTGAACATCGATGCAAAATAAATCAAAGCAGTAGTGCTGCCTACATAACTCTTAATAAGTGCAGGAAAATGCATGGGTTCCCTAAATCCTAGCTAATCTAATCACCTTTCTTCTGTGTGTAATGATATAATAGGAGTAATTTTTTTATGACAACCAGGCACATTCCACATGAGCTGCAGCTGACAGCTGTTTTGTTTGACAGCGTTGGAATCCTTCCACTTTTCTGTATCAGACAAAAGAACGGAGAAGGTTTTGTGGCCAGACCACCCAAACATTTCATACGATAGCGTGTGACACCTTTACATCTCCCCGCTCCTTCAGACTCTGCCCTTAACACTAACCGGTAACCCCGACACCATTCTGGATAAAACTTTACTCCGAATCTTGCCTCTCACCATGTAAATTCGATGTTAGCAATGATTAGCTGGCAACCAGTGGTGTTCATTCCTAGGTACCTTGCTTCAGAAGACCTTTAGAGAGGGTGCAGAGGAGATGTCATAGAATCCCTACAGTGTGAAAACAAACCATTCAGCCCATCAAGTCCACAAAAACCCTCCAAAGACCACCCCTCCCAGACCCACCCCCACCCTCTGTAACACTGCATTTCCCATGGCTAAACCACCTAGCCCACACATCCCTGGACACACAGGGCAGTTTAGCACGGCCAATCCACTTAATCTGCACATCTTTGGGTTGTGGGAAGAAACCAGAGCACCCAGAGGGAACACACACAGACACGGGGGAGAATGTGCAAACTCCATACAGACAGTCGCCCAAGGGTAAAATCAAACCTAGGTCCGAGGTACTGTGAGGCAGCAAGTGCTTCGAACAGCGCCAGGAATGAAGGTCATAATGTATCCAAGGAGACTAGAGAAACTGGAGTTATTCTCTTCGGAGCAGCCAATGCTGAGTTTTCAGCTGCATCGAGCAGGAGGAATTTGTAGGCGTTACTTTGGGTTCTGAGAGTGCTCCCAAGGGCTGGGGAGGCAGTGGTGTAATGGCCTTGTCATTGGGCTAGTAATCCAGAGGAGCAAATTAATGCTCTGGGAGCATAGGTTCAATTCCCATCAAAGCTCCTGATGGCACTTTAGTTAACTTAGTATATCTGGAATGAACATGTGCAGTTTTGATCTCCTTGTCTGAAGAAGGATGTTCTGCCTATGGAGGGTGTGCAGCAAAGGTATACCAGATTGATTCCTGTGAAGAGAGACTGGATTAGTTAGGACTATATTCACTGGAGTTTAGAAAATTAGGTGGGGATCTCATTGAAACCTACAAAGTTCGAACAGCACCAGACAGGGTAAACGTGGGAGGATGCTTCCAATGACTGGGGAGTCCAGAACCAGAGATCACAGCCCAAGAATATGGGGAGGCCATTTAGGAATGGAAATCATAGAATAGCTACGGTGCAGAAAGAGGCCTTTTGGCCCATCGAGTTTGCACCGACCCTCCAAACAGCATCCCACTCAGACCCAGACTCATGATTAGATTAGATTCTAATCTAATGTGTGGAAACAGGCCCTTTGGCCCAACAAGTCCACACCGACCCTCCAAAGAGCAACCCACCCAGACCCATTCCCCTACATTTACCCCTTCACCTAACACTACAGGAAATTTAGCGTGGCCAATTCACCTGGCCTGCACATTGTTGGACTGTGGGAGGAAACCGGATCACCTGGAGGAAACCCACACAGACACGGGGAGAAGGTGCAACCTCCACACAGACAGTCGCCTGAGGCAAGAATTGAACTTGGGTCTCTGGCGCTGTGAGGCAGCAGTGCTAACCACTGTGCCACCATGTCGCCCATCATTGTAGATGGTGAGGGTGGACTCAAAGGAATGAATGGCCTACTCCTACTCTTAATATCTATGTTTCTAATCACATGTTCATGAAACCATTATTTCTGAAGAACAGTTGGACTTGAAACATTAACCGTATTTCTCACGCCACAAATACTGCCAGACTTTTTGTGTTTCTCCAGAACTTGCTGTTTTTATTTCAGATTTCCAGCATCTGCAGTTTTTTAAATGTTGATTGTCAACCTGCCACCAGCCAACGTGATTCTCTAATGTCCCTCTGCCAGCTTTACCCAGTCTAGCCGACACATCTCTCTGGAAACCAGAGCAATGTAATTGCTTCTTATCATCATTTTGAAATGGCCAAGCAAGCCAATCAATCCAGAGGCAACAAATTCAGAATGATTGTGTCAGTGATGACCATATCACATGAATGAATAATGAAGGAGGTGATTCAGACCATACCTTTTCGCCATTGACCTGCAAATTTGTATTTTCCATCCAACATCCTTTGATTATTGCTATTAGATTAGATTAGACTAGATTCCTGACAGCGTGGAAACAGGCCCTTCGGCCCCACCAGTCCACACTGACCCTCCGAAGAGCAACCCACCCAGACACATGACTAATGCACCTAACACTATGGGGCAATTTAGCATGGCCAATTTACCTGAATTTCAAATCTTTGGATTGTGGGAGAAAACCGCAGCACCCGGAGGAAACCCACACAGACACAGGGAGAATGTGCAGACCCTACACAGACAGTCACCCAAGGCTGGAATCGAACCATTGAATTTGTTTTGATCACACTTTCCATCATGACTAGGTAACGTACATTAACATTCCAGTGCAGCAGTGAACAGTTGTCATGACCACTATCTTTCACATGACCTGTTAAATTGAGGTACCACGATCCACTAAGGTGGATGTAAAAGTCCCATATCCACTTTTAGGGATAAACATAGGGGCAATTCTCTCAGTGCCTCATCACCTTTTAATCCCCAAAACAAATGATTTTGTCGTTTGCCTCATTGCTATTGCTGAGTGGAGATTAGTTGCCGCTTAGTTCCTGTGGGGAGGTGATGGCCTAGCAGTATTATTGTGGAACTCAAATAATGACCTGGGGACCAGCTTTGAATCCTGCTACAGCGGATGGTCACAGAGTCATAGAGATGTACAGCAAGGAAACAGACCCTTCAATCCAACTCGTCCATGCCAAACAGATATCCCAACCCAATCTAGTCTAACCTGGCCATATCTCTCCAAACTCTTCCCATTTGTATATCCATCCAGATGCCTTTTAAGTGTTGCAATTGCACTAGCCTCCACCATTTCCTCTGGCAGCTCATGCCATACACATACCATCCTCTGCATGAAAAAGTTGCCCCTTAGGTCTCTTTTATATCTTTCCCCTCTCAGCTTAAACCTATGCCCTCTAGTTCTGGACTTCCCCACCCCAGGAAAAAGATTTTGTCTATTTATCCTATCCATGACCCTCATGATTTTGTAAACCTCTATAAGGTCACACCTCAGCCTCCGACACATCAGGGAAAACAGCCCTAGCCTATTCAGCTTCTCCCTATAGCTCAAATTCTCCAACCGTGGCAACATTCTTATAAATCTTTTCTGAACCCTTTCAAGTTTCACAACATCTTTCCAATAGGAAGGAGACTAGAATTGCACGCAATAATCCAACAATGGCCTAACCAATGTCCTGTATAGCCACAACATGACCTTCCAACTCCTGTACATCTACTACAAACCGACCGACTCCCACAGCTACCTGGACTACACCTCCTCCCATCCTGCCCCCTGCAAAAACGCCATCCCATTCTCCCAATTCCTTCGACTCCGCCGCATCTGCTCCCAGGAGGACCAGTTCCAAAAACGCACATCCCAGATGGCCTCCTTCTTCAAGGACCGCAATTTCCCCACCCCGACGTGATCGACGATGCCCTCCACCGCATCTCTTCCACTTCCCGATCCTCCGCCCTTGAACCCCGCCCCTCCAACCGCCACCAGGACAGAACCCCACTGGTCCTCACCTACCACCCCACTAACCTCCATGTACAGCGCATCATCCGCCGTCATTTCCGCCACCTCCAAACGGACCCCACCACCAAGGATATATTTCCCTCCCCTCCCCTATCAGCATTCCGTAAAGACCACTCCCTCCGTGACTCCCTCGTCAGATCCACACCCCCCACCAACCCAACCTCCACTCCCGGCACCTTCCCCTGCAACCGCAGGAGGTGCAAGACTTGCGCCCACACCTCCCCTCTCACCTCCCTCCAAGGCCCCAAAGGAAACTTCCATATCCGCCACAGATTCACCTGTACCTCCACACATATCATCTATTGCATCCTCTGTACCCGATGTGGCCTCCTCTATATTGGGGAGACAGGCCGCCTACTTGTGGAGCGTTTCAGAGAACACCTCTGGGACACCCGGACCAACCAACCCAACCACCCTGTAGCTCAACATTTCAATTCCCCCTCCCACTCCACCAAGGATATGCAGGTCTTTGGACTCCTCCATCGTCAGACCACAGCGAAACGACGGTTGGAGGAAGAACGCCTCATCTTCCGGCTAGGAACCCTCCAACCACAAGGGATGAACTCGGATTTCACCAGTTTCCTCATTTCCCCTCCCCCCAGCCTGTCTCAGTCAAATCCATCAAATTCAGCACCGCCTCCCTAACCTGCAATCTTCTTCCCGACCTCTCCGCCCCCACCCCAATCTGTCCTATCACCCTCACCTTGACCTTTTTCCACCTATCACATTTCCGACGCCCCTCCCCCAAGTCCCTCCTCCCTATCTTTTATCTTAGCCTGCTGGACAAACTTTCCTCATTCCTGAAGAAGGGCTAATGCCCGAAACGTCGATTCTCCTGTTCCCTAGATGCTGCCTGACCTGCTTCGCTTCTCCAGCAACACATTTCCATCTTCCAACTCCTGTACTCAATACTCTGACCAATAAAGGAAAGCATACCAAACGCCTTCTTCACTACCCTATCTACCTGCGACTCCACTTTCAAGGAGCTATGAACCTGTACTCCAACGTCTCTGTTCAGCAACACTCCCTAGGACCATACCATTAAGTGTATAAGTCCTGCTAAGATTTGCTTTCCCAAAATGCAGCACCTTGCATTTATCTAAATTAAACTCCATCTGCCACTTCCCAGCCCATTGGCCCATCTGATCAAGATCCCATTGTAGTCTGAGGTAACCTTCTTCGCTGTCCACTACACCTCCAATTTTGGTGTCATCTGCAAATTTACAAACTTATTCCTCTTATGCTTACATCCAAATCATTTATATAAATGATGAAAAGTAGTGGACCCAACACCGATGGTGAAATTTGAATTCATTTTAAAAACAAGATCTGGAATTACGAGTCTAACAATGACCATGAATCCATTTTTACTTGTTGGAAAAGCCCATTTGATGTCCTTTAGGAAAGGAAGCTGCCATCCTTACCTGATCTGGCCAAGCCCAGGCCCTGGCCCAGGCCCACAACAGTATGGTTGACTCTTAAACTACCCTCAGGACAATTAGAGATGGGGAATAAGTGCTGGCCTAACCAGCAAAACCTTCATCCTGTGAATTAAGTATTTTTTTTAAGAAATTTTCTCTCCATCAAAACAGGGACTATCCATCAAAAGCACTTCATTGGCTTTAGAATGTGATGAGTTTGTGACAGGTGTTATATAAATGCAATTTTACCCTCTACAAATGACCCAATGACCTGCAGTTGGAGGGAACATCAAAGGTGTAATGGACAGCTGGAGATCCCATTTTGAACAACTGCTAGAAAACATTATTAGGCCCCCTGTGTTTGTGCTACTTTAAAAGTAGGCAGTGTTTCTGATATCAGTGGGTGCCGTTCAGTACATTGACACTGAAGTGCATTCCCAGGCAAACACTCTCATTAGCTGTGGAGATGAAGTAAAAAATCCGGAAATCCAAAGCAAATATTGAAACACTGGCAATGAGTGACAGACTGATCAACAACTCCATTAGCAACAAGGTTTTACTGAATTATAAAGCTTCCTCACTAGAGGGCAGCATCATGTCTTCTTTCCATTCCAAATGTGTGTCAAGATGGTATCAACACACTCAGTGGCAATGGTTGTCATAATGTTCTATAATAGTCAGAAAACTGAGCTAGCTAAAGTGACGTGACAAATTAGGTTAAGGAATTGGTCAATGGAGAATGTTTCAAAATATAGAATATTGATACATTGGAACAAGTAAGGAAAATTCCTAATGGTGGTTAACTAAAGGAGCTATAAATAGTATCAAACTTCTGGAAAAAGTATTTAACTGTACAAAGGGAGGCTCTAGCAGATAAGAAAATTGCACCGAATATAAAGAACAATGAGCAGTAACTAAAAAAAAATCAATAAAAGTCAAAAGTGTTCAGAGAGGGTGTTTAAAACAGGCATTTGGCCCACTTGCCTTCG
Organism: Chiloscyllium plagiosum; assembly: GCF_037043375.1. Lineage (NCBI taxonomy): Eukaryota > Metazoa > Chordata > Chondrichthyes > Orectolobiformes > Hemiscylliidae > Chiloscyllium > Chiloscyllium plagiosum. The sequence continues at coordinate 150,233,553 of NW_028270139.1, read as the reverse complement.
CTGTTCAGTCCTTTGGGTGTAGGAGTTTAAAAAACACGTTGAGGTTGTACAGGACATTGCTGAGGCCTCGTTTGGAATATTGTATCCAGTTCTGGTCGTCCAGTTATAGGAAGGATATTGTTAAGCTGCAGAGGGTTTAGAAGAGATTTACCAGGATGTTGCAGGATTTGGAAGGTTTGAGTTATAAAGAAAGGCTGGATAGGCTGGGACTTTTCACTGGAGCATAGGAGGTTAAGAGGTGAAGTTTATAAAATAATGAGGGGTACAGATAGAGTTAGTGATAGTTATCTTTTCCCTAGGATGAGGGATTTCAAGACTGGCGATCGCATCTTAACGTGAGAAGAGAGAGATTTAAAAAGACACGAGAGGCAAGTTTTTTATACAAAGGGTGGTTCGCATGTGGAATGAATGTCCTGAGGAAATGGTCGATGCGAGTACAGTTACAACGTTTAAAAGACATTTAGATAAGTTCATGAGGAGGAAGGGTTTGGAGGGATATGGGCCAGGAGCAGGCAGGTGGGACTGGTTCAGTTTGGAATGATGTTCGGCATGAACTGAAGGGACTGTTTTCGTGCTGTATGACTCTATGACGTTATAGTCACACAAGTGAATAAAAATAGAGTACAAGAGTAAGCTAACTATTCATAAAATATTTCTGTAACTATTTTAGAAAGAAAATACAGGTGGTCCCTGATTTATGAATATCTGACTTCTGTGCACACATATTTCTAAATGAGATTAATACAGGGGTGCATTGATCTTAATTTTAAAGATCTAACATGTGGAAGCTTGCTCGTACTTAATGAACAATTATATTGTCCTGTGTTGTGTATGGACTTGTGTACAAATCAACTTATGAACATACAGAAGAACAGAATCCATTTGTAAACTGGGGACAGCCTGTATTTAACACAGTGAGCATGGATCCCATAGAAAGTATGTCTGAGGAACCAATTGTGGAAAATAGGGAGATGGTAGACAATTAACTAGGTGTTTTGCATTGGTTTTCGCTGTTGAGGACACAAGTAAACAATATTCCCTTTAATGTTTTTTCTCCATTGTGTGGACCGCTGATGTATATGCTTGTTAGAGGCTTTCAGAAGCAGGAGCTAAGGCACCAGCATAAGAAGCAGTATGTGCGGATGCTCCCAGCAGCTGCACAGTTTAGAGGGAACACGGCAAGTGACATCCCAGAAGCAGTGGTAAGTCAGGAACTAGAAGGGAGGGACTCAAGCAAATTGCAAAAACCAGGGAAATGGCGAGAAATTTGTTGAAGTCAGTGCTGATAAGTTCACTGATGGACTTTTTCCTCAGGTTTTAAAACTAGTGTGGCAGGGGTGGGTGGGAACCAGAGCAGTAGATCAGCAAGTGAAATGACCGAGGAGGAATCAGAGACTAAGGGCAGTAAGACTAAGAAGAAAAGCAAACAGGGAGAGGTTATTTGGACCTGGCGGGACTCGCGGTCTGAGGTGTATTTGTTTTAATGTGAGGAGTATAACAGGTGAGGCAGTGAACTCAGAGCTTGGATTAATAGATATGAATATAGTGTTGTAACTATTACAGAGACTTGGTTGAAAGAGAGAGAGATATGACTGGCAGCTTAACGTTCCAGAGTTTAGATATTTCAGGAGACATCCAGAGGGATGTAAAAGAGGAGGAGGAGTTCCATTACTGATAAGGGAGAATCTCAGAGCTCTACTGAGGGAGGTCACCTTGGAGAGCTTATCCATATGGGTAGAGCTCAGGAATAGGAAGGGTGCAATCACTTTGATGGGATTGTACTACAGGCCTCCCTGCAGCCAGATAGAGGAACAGAAATGTGGACGGTTATGGAAAAATGTGAAAACAAACAGGGTCATTGTGATGAGTGATTTTAACTTTCTCCGTATTGACTTGACTGCCTTATTGTTAAGAGTGTGGTGTTGGAAAAGCATAGCAGGTCAGGCAGCATCCGAGGAGCAGGAGAATCAACATTTCGGGCATAAGCCCTTCATCAGGAAAAGAGGCTTTAGTGACTGCCTTAGTGCCAGGGGCTTGGATGTGGGGTGGGGGTGTGTGGATGGATTTGTTTGGTGTGTTCAGGAGAGTCTCATTCAGCAAAACGTTAACAGTTTAACTCAGGAAGGGGTCATACTATACCTGGTAATGGAATGCACATGGCCAGGTTATTACAGTTTCACTGGGGAAAGATTTCAGGAACAGTGACCATAATTCCCTAAGTTTTAAGTTACTTTTGGATAAGGATAAGAATGGACTTGGATGAATGTACAAAATTTCGAGAACTACCACAACATTAGTCAGGAGCTGGGAAATATAGAGTGGGGGCAGCTGTTTGAGGGTGAATCCACATCTGGCATGTGAGAATTACTTAAAGGCCAGTTAATTAAAGTTCAGGACAACCTATTCCTGTGAAAATGAAGGATAAGGCTTTGGGAACCATAGGTGACAAGAGAAATTGTGAGTTTAATCAAAAAGAAAAAGGAGGAATACGTAGGTTTCAAGAAACTGAAGACAGGCAGAGCTCTTGAAGTATATAAAGAAACCAGAAAAAACTTAACCAAGAAGTTAGGATTACTAAAAGGAAACCCGAAATATCTTTGAAAAGCTTGATCAAGGAAAATCTCATGGCGTTTTATACACATATAGCAATCAAGAGGGTAGCTAGGGAAAGGATAAAGGAGAGAATTTAGGTGTGGAGTCAGAGGAAGTGGGTGAGGTTCTTAAGAAATAATTTGCATCAGTATTCACAAAGGAGAAGAACATAGTGGATGGTGAGTCTTGGGAGGGGAATGTTGATGTTCTGGAGCATGTTAATAGGAGGAGGTGTTGGGTGTTATGGTGGACAAGTCCCCAGGACATGATGGAATGTATCTCAGAATGCAGAGGGAGGCAGGTAAGGAAATTGTTGGGGCCTTGTATGAAATCTTTGTATCTTCTTCAGCCACAGGAGAGGTCCCACAGGGCTGGAGAATTGCCAGTCTTGTTTAAGAAGGGCAACGTGAACAATCCAGGAACTTGCAGTTTGATGAGCCTTTCATCAGTGGTTAGGCAGGTATCGGAGAAAATTCTTAGAGACAGGATTTATTCACATTGGGAAAAATATGACTTATTAGCAATAGGCAGTGTGGCTTTGTATGGTGAAGTCATATTTCACAGAGTTGAATTTTTGGGGCAAGTGACAAAGATGATTGTTGTGGACAGAGTGATGAATGTTTCCCACATGAACTTTAGCGAGGCTTATTACAAAGTCCCTTATGGCAGGCTGATGTAGAAGATGAAGTCACATGGAATCCATAGTAAGCTGGTAAGATGGATACAGAACTGTCTCAGCTATAGAAAAGCAGCAGAAGGGTGTTTTCCTGACTGGAGATCTGTGACCAGCAGTGTTGCAGATAGATCAGTACTGAGATCCCTTCTGTTTGTAACATATATAAATTGATATGTCCAGAGGATGCAGCAGGATATAGATAGGCTGGAGAATTGGACGGTGAAATGGCAGGTGGAATTTAATCTGGAAAAAGCGTTTTGAAAGGTCTAATATAGGAGAGAGGTATACAGTAAACCCTCAGAAGCATTAACACCTAGAGGGATCTATAGAACATAGAACATAGAAGAATACAGCGCAGTACAGGCCCTTCGGACCTCGATGTTGCGCCGATCCAAGCCCACCTAACCTACACTAGCCCACTATCCTCCATATGCCTATCCAATGCCCGTTTAAATGCCCATAAAGAGGGAGAGTCCACCACTGCTACTGGCAGGGCATTCCATGAACTCACGACTCGCTGAGTAAAGAACCTACCCCTAACATCTGTCCTATACCTACCACCCCTTAATTTAAAGCTATGTCCCTTTGTAATAGCTGACTCCATACGTGGAAAAAGATTCTCATGGTCAACCCTATCTAAACCCCTAATCATCTTGTACACCTCTATCAAGACACCCCTAAACCTTCTTTTCTCCAATGAAAACAGCCCCAAGTGCCTCAGCCTTTCCTCATACGATCTTCCTACCATACCAGGCAACATCCTGGTAAACCTCCTCTGCACCCGTTCCAGTGCCTCCACATCCTTCCTATAGTATGGCGACCAAAACTGCACACAATACTCCAGATGTGGCCGTACCAGAGTCTTATACAACTGCAACATGACCTCAGGACTCCGGAACTCAATTCCTCTACCAATAAAAGCCAGTATGCCATATGCCTTCTTCACCGCACTATTTACCTGGGTGGCAACTTTCAAAGATCTGGGTACATGGACACCAAGATCCTTCTGCTCATCCACACTATCAAGTATCCGACCATTAGCCCAGTACCCCATCTTTTTGTTACTCTTACCAAAGTGAATCACCTCACACTTAGCTACATTGAACTCCATTTGCCACCTTTCTGCCCAGTTATGCAGCTTATCTATATCCCGCTGTAACCTGCCACATCCTTCCTCACTGTCTACAACTCCTCCGACTTTTGTATCATCCGCAAACTTGCTCACCCAACCTTCTAACCCCTCCTCCAGGTCATTTATAAAAATGACAAACAGCAATGGTCCCAAAACAGATCCTTGCGGAACACCGCTAGTGACGGCACTCCAAGATGAACCTTTGCCATCAACTACTACCCTCTGTCTTCTTCCAGCCAGCCAACTCCTAATCCAAACCTCCAACTCACCCTCAATGCCATACCTCCGTATTTTTTGCAGTAGTCTACCATGGGGAACCTTATCAAACGCCTTACTAAAATCCATATACACCACATCTACCGCTTTACCCTCGTCTACCTCCTTAGTCACCTTCTCAAAGAATTCAATAAGGTTTGTGAGGCATGACCTGCCCTTCACAAAACCATGCTGACTATCCTTGATCACATTATTCCTATCCAGATGTTCATAAATCCTATTCTCTCTAAGACTTTGCCCACAACAGAAGTGAGACTCACCGGCCTATAGTTACTAGGGTTATCCCTACTCCCCTTCTTGAACAAGGGAACCACATTTGCTAGTCTCCAATCTTCTGGCACTACTCCTGTAGTCAACGAGGACATAAAAATCAAGGCCAATGGCTCTGCAATCTCCTCCCTTGTTTCCCAGAGAATCCTAGGATAAATGCCATCAGGCCCAGGGGACTTATCTATTTTCACCCTTTCCAGAATTTCCAACACCTCTTCTCTACATACCTCAAAGCCATCCATTCTACTTAATTGTGACTCAGTATTCACATCGACAACAATGTCCTGTTCCTGAGTGAATACTGACGAAAAGTATTCATTCAGTGTCTCCCCAATCTCTTCAGCCTCCACACACAACTTCCCACTACTATCCTTGACTGGACCTATTCCTACCCTAGTCATTCTTTTATTCCTGACATACCTATAGAAAGCCTTAGGGTTTTCCCTAATCCTACCAACTAAGGACCTTTCATGTTCCCTCCTTGCTGCTCTTAGCTCTCTCTTCAGGTCCTTCCTAGCTACCTGATAACTCTCAATCGCCCCAATTGAACCTTCACGCCTCATCTTTACATAGGCCGCCCTCTTCCATTTAACAAGGGATTCCAATTCCTTATTAAACCACGGCTCCCTCACACGACCCTTTCCTCCCTGCCTGACGGGTACATACTTATCAAGGACACTCAATAGTTGCTCCTTGAACAAGCTCCACATATCAATTACACCCTTGCCTTGAAGCTTACTGTTCCAAGCCACACATCCTAAGTCATGCCTCACCGCATCATAATTTCCCTGCCCCCAGCTATAACTCTTGCCCTGTAGTGCACACTTATCCCTCTCCATCACTAGAGTAAAAGTCACCGAATTGTGGTCACTGTCCCCAAAGTGCTCACCTACCTCTAATTCTAACACCTGGCCTGGTTCGTTACCCAGAACCAAATCCAGTATGGCCTCACCTCTTGTTGGCCTATCTACATATTGTGTCAGGAAACCCTCCTGCACACATTGGACAAACACTGACCCATCTAACGAACTTGAGCTATAGCTTTCCCAATCAATATCAGGAAAGTTAAAGCCCCCATAACAACCACCCTATTACTTTCACTCTTCTCTTGAATCATCCTCGCAATCCTTTCTTCTACGTTTCTAGGACTATGAGGAGGCCTGTAAAAAACTCCTAACAGGGTGAGCTCACCTTTCCTATTCCTAACCTCAGCCCAAACTACCTCAGATGGCGAGTCTTCATCCATCGTCCTTTCCACAGCTGTAATACTATCTTTGACAAGCAATGCCACATAGGCATATAGGTCCACTGTTCCCTGAAAGTTGCATCACAAGTGGAGAAGGTGGTTGAAAGGGTAGATCATATGCTTGCCTTCATCGATCTTCACAGAGTCTAAATATTGGTAAGTCATAGAGCAGTTGTATAGAACTTTAGTGAGGCCACATTTGAAATCTTGCAAACAGTTCTAATTATCACACAACCAAAGGGAAGTAGAGGCTTTGGAGAGGATACATGAAAAAGTTTACCAGAATGCTGCTTGGTTTGGAGGGTATCATCTATGAGGAGAGATTGGACAAACCTGGGTTTGTTTTCACTTGAATGTTGAGAGCCAATCTGATTGAAGTTTACAAAATTATGAGGTTCCCAGATAGAATGGCCAGTCAGAGTCTTTTTTCCCAGAATCTCAATTACTAGGCGACAAAGGTTTGAGGTAAAAGGTGGAATAGTTTAAAGCAGATGTGTGAGGCAAGTTTTTGAGACAGAAGATGATCGATGTCTGGAGCACACTTCCAGAGGAGGTGGTGGAAGCGTGAGACACATCTTGACAGATACATGGACACACTAGGAAGAGAGGGATATGGACTGCCTAGAGGCAAAGGTTTAAGTTTAGAAAAGCGTAAATTTTTTTAGATTACTAAATCTAAAATAAAATTAGATTACCTACAGTGTGGAAACAGGCCCTTTAGCCCAATAAGTCCACACCAACCCTCCGAAGAGCAACCCACCTGGACCCACTCCCCTACATTTACCCTGACCAATGCAGCTTACACTACGGGTAATTTAGCATGGCCAATTCATCTAACCTGCACATTTTTGGACTGTGGGAGGAAACCGGAGCACCCGGAGGAAACCCACGCAAACACAGGGAGAATGTGCAAACTCCACACAGACAGTTGCCCGAGGCAGGAATTGAACCCGGGTCCCTGGCACTGTGAGGCAACAGTGCTAACCACTGAGCTACTCATGGTGGCTCAGTGGTTAGCGCTGCTGCCTCACATTGTCAGCACAGTCTTGACGGGCCAAAGGGCCTGTTTCTGTTCTGCAGAAGAGCTCTTTTCTCTTAGTGACTGGTGAGACACATTGGTTGCAAATTTCCAAAATTCCATTGATTCAGGGAAGATTCCATTAGACTGTGGAAAACAACAATTGCAACTCCTTTATTTAGAAAGGTAGGTATACTGAATGCAGGAAGCCACAGGTCTTTAAAAAAAAAAGTCATTCATGGAATATGGGTGTCATTGGCCAGGGCAGCATTTATTGTTCATCTCCAGTTGCTCTTGAATGGCTTCCTAGGACATTTCAGATATGCTTCAATTTCTGGAAAGCATTTGAGAAAGTGATGCATTAAAGGTTCAAGAAGGGGAGTAGAGACAACCCTGGTAATTATAGACCAGTGAGCCTTACTTCAGTTGTTGGTAAAGTGTTTGAAAAGGTTATAAGAGATTGGATTTATGATCATCTAGAAAAGAATAATTTGATTAGGGATAATCAGCACAGTTTTGTGAAGTGTAGGTCGTGCCTCACAAACCTTATTGTGTTCTTTGAGAAGGTGACCAAACAGGTAGATGAGACTAAACCGGGTGATGTGGTGTATATGGATTTCAGCAAGGCGTTCGATAAGTACAACAGTAGGCTATTGTACAAAATGCGGAGGAATGCGATTGTGGGAGATATAGCAGTTTGGATCAGTAACTGGCTTGTTGAAAGATGACAGAGGGTGGTGGTTGATGGGAAATGTTCATCCTGGAGTCCAGTTACCAGTGGTGTACCGCAAGGGTCGGTGTTGGATCCACTGCTGTTCGTCATTTTTATAAATGACCTGGATGAGGGCATAGAAGGGTCGGTTAGTAAATTTGCAGATGACACTAAGGTCGGTGGAGTCGTGGATAGTGACAAAGGATGTTATAGGTTACAGAGAGACATAGATAAGCTGCAGAGCTGGGCTGAGAGATGGCAAATGGAGTTTAATGCGGATAAATGTGAGGTGATTCACTTTGGTCGGAGTAATTGGAATGCAAAGTACTGGGCTAATGGTAAGATTCTTGGTAGTGTAGATGAGCAGAGAGATCTCGGTGTCCAGGTACACAGATTCTTGAAAGTTGCCACCCAGGTTGACAGGGTTGTTAAGAAGGCATACAGTGTTTTAGCTTTTATTAATAGAGGGATCGAGTTCCGGAACGATGAGGTTATGCTACAGCTGTACAAAACTCTGGTGCGGCCACACTTGGAGTATTGCGTACAGTTCTGGTCACTGCATTATAAGAAGGATTAGATTACGATTACATTACAGTGTGGAAACAGGCCCTTCGGCCCAACAAGTACACACCAACCCTCCGAAGAGCAACCCACCCAGACCCATTCCCCTACATTTAACCCTTCACCTGACGCTATGGGCAATTTAGCATGGCCAATTCACCTGACCTGCACATTTTTGGATTGTGGGAGGAAACCGGAGCACCCGGAGGAAACCCACGCAGACACGGGGAGAAGGTGCAAACTCCACACAGAGAGTTGCCCGAGGCAGGAATCGAACCCGGGTCTTTGGGACTGTGAGGCAACAGTGCTAACCACTGAGCCACCGTGCCGCCCATAAAGGATGTGGAAGCTTTGGAAAGGGTGCAGAGGAGATTTACCAGGATGTTGCCTGGTATGGAGGGAAGGTATTATGAGGAAAGGCTGAGGGACTTGAGGCTGTTTTCGTTAGAGAGAAGAAGGTTGAGAGGTGACTAAATAGAGACATATAAGATAATCATAGGGTTAGATAGCGTGGACAGGGAGAGCCTTTTTCCAAGTATGGTGACGGCGAGCACGAGGGGGCATAGCTTTAAATTGAGGGGTGATAATTATAGGACAAATGTCAGAGGTAGTTTCTTTACTCAGAGAGTAGTAAGGGTATGGAATGCTTTGCCTGCAATGGCAGTAGATTCGCCAACTTTAAGTACATTTAAGTCATCATTGGACAGGCATATGGACGTACATGGAATAGTGTAGGTTAGACGGGCTTCAGATTGGTATGACAGGTTGGCGCAACATCGAGGGCTGAAGGGCCTGTACTGCGCTGTAATGTTCTATGTTCTATGTTATCATGCAAAATAAAACCCCATGGTATCGTGTGTAATGTATTGGCCTGGATAGAAGATTGACTATAGGGAGGTGATGGCCTAGTGCTTGTATTGCTAGATTATTGATCTGGAAACTCAGCTAATGTTCTGGACTCACCACCAGTCACCTGTCTGTCTAATGAGAGAGCAGTCCTATGGACCTTTGGGACTATAGTGACTTTAATCCATTAAAAGTATGAGATCATCTATTAAGGCAGAGATAAGGTGAAATATCTTGGGAGTTGTGAGTCTCTGGAACTTTTTCTGTCAGAAGGCCATGGAAGCTGAGTCTTTGAATATGCATTCACCTAGTGGTATTATCACGAGACTATTCATATGGAAACTCAGCTAATATTCTGGGGAGTCACAAAGTCTGGTGCTGGAAAAGCACAGTTGGTCAGGCAGCATCCAAGGAGCAGGAGTGGCGATGTTTTGAGCATAAGCTCTTCATCATGGCAGCTGGTGGAATTTGAATTCAACAAAAACAAAGTCAGGCTTTAACAATCTACTGATGACCATGAAACCATTGCCAATTGTCGGGGAAAGCCCACCTGGCTCACTAATATTCTCCAAGGAACGAAACTGCCACCCTTACTTGGTGTGGTCAACATGTGACTCCAGACTCACAGCAATGTGGTTGATTGAAGTTTGAAATGGCCAAGCAAATCACTCAATTGTATCAATCGTTATGAAGTTTCAACAAAGAAGAGAAACTGCAGTTCAATTTTTAGTCGATTCACTTCAGTTTCTGGTCAATGTTAACCCCACAATGTTGATACTGAGCGACTCATTGATAGAAATTCCATTGAATGTCAAGGGAGCAGGGTGGTTAAATTGTCTCTTTTTGGAGGTGGATATTATGTGACTTCGATTTTTTTTTAAGATTACTTACAGTGTGGAAACAGGCCCTTCAGCCCAGCAAGTCCACACCAACCCGCCGAAGCATACCCAACCTGACCCATTCCCCTACATTTACCCCTGCACCTAACACTGCAGGCAATTTAGCATGGCCAATTCACCTGACCTGCACATTTTTGGACTGTGGGAGGAAACCGGAGCACCCGGAGAAAACCCATGCAGACCCGGGGAGAATGTGCAAACTGCACACAGTCAGTTGCCTGAGGCGGGAATTGAACCCGGGTCTCTGGCCCTGTGAGGCAGCAGTGCTAACCACTGTGCCACCGTGCCACCCATTTGTGTGTATGCAACTTGTCATTTACCAGTTCAACTCTGGATTTTGACTAGGTCTCGGTACACAGCCTGGCTCGATGTCTGTTGTCGTGTGAATGGTGCTGAACAATGTGCAATCATCAGCAAACATCCCCATTTCAGACCTTATGGTGGAGGGAAGGTCATAGGTGAAGCAGCTGAAGATGCTTGGGTCTTGTACACTGTTCTGAGGGACTTATGGCTCTTGTGGTAGTATCCTTACCTCTGGGCCAGGAGGCTTAGGCTCAAGTCCGATCTGCTCCAGAAATACGTGAAAACATTCCTGAACAGGTCGCTTAAAAAATATCTATCCCGAGGAAACTCCTGGAGCTGAGATGACTGACCTCTAACAGCCACAACCATTTTCCTTTGTGTCAGATATAGCTCCAAACAGCAGACTTTTTTCTCTTTGACTTTGGCTTTGTCTCAGTTCCTTGAAGCCACAATCTGTCAAATGCAGTCTTAGCATCCAGTGCTGTCATTCTCACCTTACCTCAGCTCCCAGGGGTTAATGACAATAGACAATAGGTGCAGGAGTAGGCCATTCTGCCCTTCAAGCCAGCACCACCATTCATTATGATCATGGCTGAATTCCTGATGAAGAGCTTATGCTCGAAACATCGACTCTCCTGCTCCTCGGCTGCTCCCTGGCATGGCTGTGCTTTTCCAGCACCACACGTTTTGACTCTGATCTCAAGCATCTCCAGTCCTCACTTTCTCCTAATATTCTGGGGACCTGAGTTCAACTCTCACCCCTGGCAGACAGTGGACCTTGAATTCAATTTTTTAAAAATCTGGAATTAAATTAATTCAATTAAAAAAAAACTCTTCACTAATGTCTTTCAAGGAAGGAAATCTGCCATCCATACCTAGTCTGGCCTACATGTGACTCCAGACACACAGCAATGCAGTTGACTCTCAACTCCCCTCTGAAATAGCTGAGCAAGTATGAATGGCTGCAAAGTCTCACGTAGACTACAGTGGTTCAAGTAGGCAGCTCACCACCACCTTCTCAAGGGCAATTAGGGATGGGCAATAAATGCTGGCCCAGCCAGTGATACCCACATCCCAAGAGCGAATTTAAAAAAAAGACAGATGCAGTTTTGGTGAGTGAGGGTCTGGTCAACAGGAATGGAGATTTGCGGTTCCAATCAGACTAGCCATGATCTTAATGAATGAATGGCCCACTGCTTTTCCTATTTTGTACATTCATTTGAATGTCAAAAAATATCACAAAATCAGTACAGCATAGAGGATTGTTGTCTAAGTGTCAAAACAATTCATCCAGTACTACTCCTGACCCAGCACTGGACACCACTCATTAAGAGGATAAAGTTGGATAAAGCACTTGGTGCTAAAGGAATCAAAGGATGAGGGGGAGAAGCAGGAAGAGGCATTGTGTTGGATGCT